>NC_136057.1:1157659381-1158859381 GCF_964261635.1 Lissotriton helveticus
TTCCATTCGTCACCCTCTCGCATTCTGACCAAATGGCAGGCTCCTCTAAGATAGAGTTTGGTGAATATCTGGGCTCCTTTAACCTGATCTAGCAAAACCGAAATAAGAGGCAATGGATATGGATTCGTTTTAGTGATTTTATTGATGGCACGGTAGTCGATGCACGTCCTCAAATCCCCTTCCTTCTTCGGCAAGAAAAACGATGGTGAAGATACAGGGGATTGTGAGGGTCGAATAAATCCATTGGCTAGATACTTGTCCAGATACTCCTTCAAGTGCTGATGCTCCTTTTCAGTGAGAGCGTACACTCTACTGCAGGGTAGATTGGAACCAGGTTCTATCTCGATTTTGCAGTTATAGACTCGATGTGGAGGGAGTTGTTCAGTCTCTACCTCACTAAACACTACTTCAAAGTCCTTGTATTCTTCCGGTATTTCTTGAACATGTATGACACATATGGACTCTCCTGTTTTACACAACGAATAGGCTGGATTAAATTCTTGTATTCCTTTATGATCTCCAAAGCAATTTTCTAGGCAATAACTTGAGTTCATTCTGATCGTTCTTGTGCTCCAGTTTATCATCTGATTATGCTCAGTGAGCCACGGAAGACCTAAAATCAATTTGAATTGAGGAGCGTCAATTAGATTGAATTGAACCTTCTCATCATGTCCATCATTGTAAATAAGGTGAATTATTTCGGTATGACTCACTATTGGGCCCGAGGATAGATTAGTTCCATCTACGGCCCCAACTGGTTCACTCTTGGATTTTTTAATCGCTTGTATTCCAACCTTATCCGCGATTTTCAAATCGCAGAAGAACTCTGAGGCCCCTGAATCAATCATCACCAAGACTTCTGTCAATGTCTTGTTGCGAAACCGTATTTCCATGGACAGAATTAAATGAGGTGCTGCCGACTGCAAGGTGTTGGCCACTCTATGTTCTTCTGGAGTTTTCTTGGGTAACGCATCCACCTGTTCAACTCCTCCAACAGGTGGTGCCACTAGTTTTCCTTCGGCTTGAAGGCAGTCTTGGGTTTTTTAGGACAGTATCTAACAAAGTGGCCTCCAGCGCCACAATACATGCAGAGAATATTGGATCTCCTCTTCTCTTTCTCCTCCTTCGACAGAGGACCAAGTATAGTTCCTATTTGCATAGGTTCCGACCCTGTTTCTCCATCATGGCTTCGATTATTCTCTGACCGGACTGTCAAATCGAGGTACCGCTGGCCTGAAGTCCTTTCGTTTCTCACCCTTTCTTTCTCCTTGTCGAAAATCTATTTCTAGCACCAGGTCCACTAGCGCTGAAATCTCAGTTGGTCTATTCGGATTTGCCGCCAAAACATGTTTTAACTCATCTTTCAGACCACGATAGAACACTGCGGCTCTCTTGCTCTCTGGCCAATCTGTCTCTACAACAAGTTTGTTAAATTGAGCCAGATAGGACACTAAATCCCGATTTATTTCCTTGCCTTAAGTCAAGCACCTCGTTGTCTACTGCTTGAGATATTCTTCTTCTGTCGAAGATTCGGAGAAACTCCTGTTTAAATTCTTCGTAATTCCGTAGAATTGGGTCATTTTTGGTGATTAAGGGCAAAGACCACGATGCTGCGTCACCACTCAAGTATGACAAGATGAATGCGACTCTTGACTGTGCGTCTGGAAAAATTGAAGGGCGGCATAAGAAATGCAAAACACTGTGTAATAAATATTTGCGCCTTTTGTGGGTCTCCGCTAAATCTTTCCGGGGCGGCTAGAGGAATAACGGGGGAAAGGGAATGAATCACTTGGGTTGTCATTCTATTTGAGCTCTCAGCTAAGGACCCCGGTAACTCTGACCCTGAACTAAAGGGCTGACGAACCCTTTGTGCCAACTCTGCAGTTTCTTTTCTGGAACTTATCATCTCTGACCTATGATTTTGATTTTCCTCCTTAACTGCACTTAACTCTTTTTGAATGGTGTCTAATAAAGCTCCTAGACTTTGCATATCTATTCCCTCCGCCATCTCTGTTCGGGTGCTAAATGCAACTTGGGCACTTCACTCTGTCAGATTGCGAGAAAACTCCGTATAACTTGACTGCACAGGAACAGAGATGCCTTTTCCCGAATCCTCCCTGAACAACAACCCAGAGATCGAATTATACGAGACTCTCGATTATTATCCAAGGGGGATATTGGATAAAATAACAAACTGAGAGAGAAGAGACTGCTCTGGTTGGTTCCTTCTTCTCCTGTCCGACCTGCAGACTTAATCTTATTTGGAACCTGAAAAGGAAAAGATTATTTATTTCAATTCTTTTTAGCCCTATTCTACTCTTACTCTCTTTACTTATTACTAACCTACCTATTGTCTTCCAGGAACTAGCCTCTCTCCTGCGTAGCTGCTAACTGGCTTGAATATTATCCTACGCCTTCTCTCTCTGGTCTTTCCTATTCCTGTTTAATTAGGCAAAATAATATTCTTATGCCTAGCCTAGAATTACTGGGGTATATTTGCTAAGGTACTTACTATTTATTATTGATTTGGAATATTATTATAAAGACTTAATGTGAATTCTCTGGTGTATTTCTTCTGTCACTCGCTAATCTTTTTCTGTCTCTCTTTATTACTTGGGTCAGGCGTATCACTGGTGGTCTTCAGGTAAGTTTACTTCTTAGAAATTCTCAACTGCTTAACTTTTGAATGTCTGTCTTTCTCTACAACTTATTGTCTTTCTTTTCTCCTTAGAACGGACTCGAATTCTGAGACTTTATAGGTAAGTTCTATTGCTTTTAGATTTTCTCATTTACAACACTATGTCTCTTGCCTGCTATTACGTCTTAGAAAAATCACTTATCTCGTCTTCTTTAATTCTTTTTCCTTAGATGCTTCGAACAAGATTAAGCGCACGTCACTCCCTTCAGCGGTGACTGCTCCGGACTGGAACTCTCGCTTTTCTTCTTGACTGCAAACACTCAATAACTCTCACAGAAAATGCGGCAAACCGCCTGATATTTTCACGTTAGTAAGGTTTACCCAAAACCTTTCAATGTCTTTTGTTTTTCCGCTTGTCTTCTTGCTATTACTCTTCAGGATTCTGGTGACTCAATTTCCATTCCGCGCAGGCTGAATTCCTCGGTGAAGTGCGCAGTTCGTTGGCATCGCGCGCCTCACCTGAGCTGCGGTGGAAATTTTATGCAACACTAGACTGCTAACACCACGCGACCTCGGCAGCCATCTTAGTGAGCCGAGATCGTGTTAAAGTGGACCAGGAAGCATTTTTTGACTTTCTGCTACTCTTCTCAGGCTGGTAGTGCGTTATTGCGGACAAACGGGGAGTGAGGGTTCTGACAATGAGCCCAGAAATAAAAGCAGGTGTTGCAGCAGAAATAAAACGGCTCGTTGAAACAGGCATCTTACAAGAAATAATGAGCAGTACATGTAATTCACCCATAATTGGCATAAAGAAACCTAGCGGAAAATACAGGGTCGTACAGGACCTCCGCAGGATTAATAAGATTGTCATCCCATGTTGTCCGGTTGTACCAAACCTTGCAGTGATTCTGTCGATACAGTGGGAAGCCGGATGGTTCACGGTGATTGATTTATGTCACACATTCTTTTCAATTCCATTACATCCAGATAGCAAATATCTTTTCTCGTTCAAATTCGACGACCATGTGTACGTTTGGAACCGTGCCCCACAGGGGTATACAGAGAGTCCATCGATCTTTAATCAGATTTTGAAAAAGTGCCTTGAATCTTTCGTGCTGCCCGGACAGTCTGTCCTGGTGCAGTATATAGATGACCTAATGGTGGCGTCTAAAACTCAAAATGACTATCGTTGATACCGTTGCATTACTGAATCATTTAGCTGAAGGAGGACATAAGGTGTCACCTGAAAAGTTACAATTTTGCACCACATCCGTCAAATATCTGGGGCACCAGATAAAAAGAGGTGTCAGAGGAGTTACTACAGAAAGAATCAAAATCAAAAAAATGAATCTACCTCAAACACAGAGAGAAATCAGAATGTTTCTTGGAGTTGTAGGGTACTGCAGGCAATGGATTGTGGGATTTGCAGTCCTTGCTAAACCCTTGATAGAAATGACAAAGAAAAGAGCAAAAGACCAAATAGAATGGGATGACGAGAGCATGACTTCTTTCTTGAAATTAAGAGAATGTCTGTGTTCAGCACCAGCATTAGGGATGCCGTATTATTCGAAAGAATTTGCGCTTTTCTGTGATGTACGTGACAATTGTGCACTGTCTGGTCTGACACAGACCCATGGTCTAATGAGACATCCTGTGGCATACTTTTCTGCTACACTGGATCCAGTGGCATCTGCATTGCCGGGATGTCTGAAAGCAGTATCTGCAACCTGCATGAGTCTTGAACAAAGTGAATCTATCATTATGGGACATCCTGTAACCGTGTATGTTCCACATGCAATCGTAATTCTGTTAACAAGAACGCAAACTCAGTATTTGACTCCTAGTCGGCTGACTAAGTACAAACAAATCATTCTAGGTGCAGAAAATGTGACTATTGCCCGATGTACTGTTCTGAACCCAGCAACACTGTTGCCTAATTCACACTTTGCAGAAGTCAAAGAAGAAGTCGAACATAATTGTATCGATCTCACAGAATACTGTACCAAACCTCGCCCAGACATAAGAGGAGAGCCATTAATAAATTCAGAACATGAGCTATTTGTAGATAGTTCATGCATGAGACATGAGGAAGGAGGATTGAGCACTGCTTATGCTGTGTGTACTTTATGGGGGGCTGTTGAAGCATCCTACTTACCTGGAATTAAGTCTGCACACGTAGCCGAATTAATTGCATTGACAAGGGCTTGCAAAATTGGGAAAAATTTGAAAGTAACCATTTACACTGACAGTCAGTATGGTTACGGGGTTGTGCATGATTTTGGCCAGCTTTAGATGCAAAGGGAGTTTCTGACTTCATCAGGTACTCCTATTAAAAATGGAAATTATGTAAGAGATTTGCTAGAAGCAATCCAATTGCCAGAAACAGTGGCTGTGGTCAAGTGTGCTGCTCACCAATCTGCCAATGACAGAGTGACAGCAGGTAATCGATATGCTGACCAATTAGCCCAACACTGTGCCAAACATAAGGAAACAGCTGCCAACTTATGTTGCTTAGAAGTGTTAAAACGTGGGAGGAAGCGAGAGAGTTACACAATGAAGCAGAACTGAAAGAGAAAGTAGATTGGGAAAGGATAGGATGCCGATTGTGTGGAGGGCGAGGCGTCATCTTGTGTTTCCCAGAGCTAGTAGGGCCAGAGTTAGCGGTCTAGCTTACCTGGGGAGGCAGGACATAAATTGACAGGCTGTGCAGGGCTCTCTGTGAACTCATTGGGTGGTGGCAGCACCTGAGGTTCGCTGGGGGTTTCATTGACAGCGTGTGCAGCTACACTCTTGGGGCTTGCTAAAAACTTTTAAATACTTGTTCAGATCGCGCTGTGAGCACTGGAATGATTTAGATGCTGGCGCCACTTTTTACTTTTAAAACTATCACTCACCAATTTCTAGCACTGTTTTAATTACCTTGCAGAACTAGAGTATCTTGGTTCTCCTTGTGGCCTCCCTCGCCCCGTTCCACCGCGGCTGACTGTGCCGATTGTGTGGAGGGCGAGGCGCCATCTTGTGTTTCCCAGAGCTAGGTTGGGCCGGAGTTAGCGGTCTAGCTTACCTGGGGAGGCAGGACATAAATTGCGCATGCGTCCCCGGTCGCGCAGCGGACGAGCGCAGTGGGCGCGACGATGGCACGCCGAAGGTGTACCTAAGGTAAGCCCGCCTGCGCCCCAGCGGTGCACAGGGCCAGGAATGCTGGTGCTGGGGTGGTAGAGTCTGGAGGTGAAATAATAGGCTAGTCGTGAGGCTCTGCTCGCACTTAACAAAGACCCATGCAACATCTCCAAACAGTGGGAAGTATTACACTCCATGACACATAACTGTCCCGCCTGCCGGTTTCAGTTCGCGAATCACTCATCCGTCTCTCCGTGTAGGACTGATCATCATACCAACATTCGAGCAGCACTTATTAATGCTCGCTCGATGGTCAAACACACGGAGGAAGTTCATGAGTTGATAGTGGACGAGTGCCTCGACATCCTGTTCATTACGGAGACTTGGTTACATGATTTCTGCGCGCCAGTAATCGAGCTAGCCACTCCGCGTGGGTACAGGATAGCCAGGCTCGATCGTAATACTGGCAGAGGCGGAGTAATTGCCATGATTTTTAGGGACATTTGGATTCTAACAAAGGAATGTACAGGGGACATTCTAGAAGGGGAAGCAATGGAATTGTCTTTACCCCTCTCCCCCCACTTCACCCTAGGTGGGATATTGATATATCGCCCCCCCCGGTCCCCCAGGCACCTTCCTCAAATCTCTGGAGGAGGTGGTCACACAAAGAGCATTGAGGTTCTCCAAATTCCTGCTGCTGGGAGACTTTAATATTTATATGGACAATCCTGCAGCCCCGGGGTCAAGGGATCTATTGGATCTGTGTGACGCAACCCTCCTTTCACAACAGGTTCTTGATTCTACCCATTCAGGAGGTCTCTGTCTTGACCTGGTCTGTTCCAATTTCGCCCTGGTATCTGTGACTCCCTGCCCGGTCACATGGTCAGACCACTATCCAATCTGTTTTTCTTGGGATTTAGGCAGCCCGCGTAAACCGAGGAATGGGAACCACGCCCCCCCCCCCCCCCGGTAAAAATTAACATTCCAGCCCTATCCACCGCTCTAGCCCAGTCCCGCCCTGCAGGCGTCTGTAACTTAGAGGGGGCAGTGGAAAACTTCCTGGAATGGATGAGCACTGCTATAAAAACACTCCCCCTCCGTTCAGGGAACAACCGACCAAGAGTCTCTCCTTCTTCTCCATGGTACACTGACCGCTTAAAAACCCTGAAGTTAGGTTGTAAAGAGCTAGAGCGGGCATGGCGACGGGAGTATTGTTCCTTAGCCAAGGCGAAACTACACAAGGCTCAATGTGAGTACTATGCTGCCATCAAGCTGGCAAAAGGGGATTTCTTCGCCGAGAGAATCACTAGAGCTAAGAACAATAGCAGAGAAATCTTTGCTATTGTGCGGAGCTTTACTTCTCCAGTGGCAGACGTCTCTTCCGCACCTACATCCCCCAGCTGGTGTGAGAAGCTGTCCACCTTTTTTATTGACAAAATTCAAAAGATACAGGCCAGTCTTAAGCTTCCCGCCCCTGTCCACCTATCTTCTACTTGGACACTTCAGGATAATATCGAGCCAACCCAGCTCCTCTCTTGCTTTGATAGAGTAGAAGTGAAGGATGTGACAGCCATTCTTAAATCCCTTAAGTCAGGGTCCCCGGCAGATCCCTGTCCAGCTAGGGTTCTTAGTGGGGTTGCTGACGTAATCGCTCCTATAGTAGCGACCTTGATTAATGAATCACTGCAGTCAGGCGCGATGCCCTCTCAGTGGAAACACGCTAAACTTCTTCCCCTGATCAAAAAGCCGACGGCTGATCCATTGCTCCCTTCGAATTATCGCCCCATTTCCCTTCTCCCAGCTCTTGCGAAGGCCTGCGAGAAGGTGGCGTTCAGACAACTTGAGAAGTTTGTGGAAGCCTCAGGGGCCCTGCACCCTGCTCAATCTGGCTTCAGATCATCTTTTAGCACCGAGACGGCGCTTGTAGAGGTCTCGGAGGCCATCAAAGAATGCCTAGATGGGGGCGGCAGAGCGGCTTTATTTTATTGGACCTCTCTGGCGCGTTCGATACGGTCCCCCATCTCCAGCTCCTCTCCAGGCTGTCGGACATCGGCATCGCAGACTCGGCACTAAGGTGGGTGGAATCATTTCTTAAAGATCGCTTCCAACAAGTATGGTTGCCTCCATTCCACTCGTCTGATAACAAAGTGGAAACTGGGGTCCCTCAGGGCTCAACACTCAGCCCCCTACTCTTCAATGTTTATATGACCCCCCTGATCTACCTGGCAGAGAGTTTGGGTGCCAAAATTATTGCCTACGCCGACGACACCCAACTCCTCTTCACCTGGAAAGGTAATGATTTACAGACTGGGAAAGCCCAGCACTGTCTATCGTCAGTATTTGCCTGGCTGGCCCAGGCCAGCCTGAAACGTAATGAGGAGAAATCCAAAATACTTCTTTACGGACAATTCCCTGTAGCTTTTAAAGAATCATTGTGGCCCTCAGGATCACCCTGTCCAAAGGGTGACTGTGGGATAGCCAAGAACCTAGGGATTTGGTTTGGGGCTGATATGTGCTTCCGAGAACAGATCAAAAGATTAGCGGGAACATGTTCTGGAACCCTTACAACCCTAAGGAAATTATTTCCCCTCCTCCCTAGAGCAGCTAAGGAGGCTGTGGCCAGGGCTCTCATACTCTCACGCATGGACTATGCCAATGCCTTGTATATTGGCTCTCCTGCGTTTCTTCTAGGGAAACTGCAGGTGGTACAAAATGCGGCGGTTAGGCTCATTTTTGACATCCCTAGGAGACTAAGTGTCCGCAAACAACTATGTGAACTTCATTGGCTTCCGGTGACCCAAAGAGTATGCTACAAGGCCTTGGGCTTGACTCATAAAGCCCTCCATGGCCCCTGCCCAGCCTACTTGAGGGCTAGGTTTGAGTTCTACCAGCCGACGCGACAATTACGCTCGGCAGCTTTTAGAAGCCTGGTTGTCCCTAGGTTTCGGAAAACTCGCCTAGGGGGCAAATCCTTGGCGGTTAGAGCGGCCAATATGTGGAACACCCTTCCAAACCAACTACGGCATACGATGGATCTAGCCATTTTTCAAAAAAACTATTAAAAACACATCTGTTTAAACAAGCGTTTTAGATTCCCGGTGTATGCTGTCTTTGTTTCCTCTACGCGCTAGGACAGTCTCGACTAACAGTGCACAATACAAATCAGCCTATAACATAACATATAACAAGATGGTGTCATTGATTACCTTGATGGTAGGCCTGCGTTACCAGACTGTATGCTTGCTCCTATGGCTAGGATGTATCACGAACATTTCCACCTAGGGCGGGATTCCATGATCGGGTTGTTCAGACAAACCTGGTTCAATGCGAAGTTCAGAAATGTAGCAGAGAGTCTTTGCCAGAGGTGCCTAGTTTGCCAGCAAATGAATCCAGGGAAGAAAACTGTAGTTACCAGGAAAGATTGGAAAGGTAGAGGATCCCTTCATATGACTACAGATTGATTTCATCCAGTTACCCCCTTGTCGAGGACTGAAGTATGTTCTTGTCATTGTCTGCCTATTTTCAAAATGGGTGGAAGCCTTCCCTACTAGAAGAAACAATAGCATCATTGTAGCTAAACTCCTACTCAGAGAACTCACGTTTTGGTTTTCCAGTAACGATTGAATCAGACCGAGGGTCTCATTTTAATAAAGAAATAATTGGTCTGATCTGTGAAACATTCAAAATTGAGCAAAAGCTGCACTTTGCATATCGCCCAGAGGCTTCTGGAGTGGTAGAACAGCAAAACTGCACAATCAAGTCAAGATTGGGAAAGATATATGAATCTACCCGATTGGAATGGCCTGATGCCTTACCTCTTGTTCTGATGGGACTCAGAAGCATCCCAGATAGAAACACAGGCTTGAGTCCTCATGAGATACTCATGGGAAGAGCAATGTGGCAGGCATGGGTACCAGGACACAAACTGATAAATATATCTGATGATTTAGTACTGAAGAACTGCAAAGAACTGGCTGACCAAGTGCGCTCTCTCTCTCACCAGGTTGGGGAAGACGCTGTCGCCAGACAATCAACTCCAGCAGATGATCTGAATCCAGGTAGTAGTGATAAAAGAACATACTAGAGAATCTTGCCTAGCTCCAAGGTGGGGAAAGCCACATCAAGTAATATTGGTTAACACCACAGCTGTGAAGTGCAAGGGAATTCCACACTAGATACACGCGAGTCACACGAAGAGAGTGACTGAACCGGATGGAACAGAAGCTGAAGGTTGTGCAGCTGAGGGGTCCCAAGATTTCGATCCTGAAGTAGCTGATGAGGAACAACTGAGCACCAGTCAGGATGAATGGATTCCAGTAGTTGACATACATGCAGACATTATAAGAACCAGAAGTCAAACTTACTTAGATAGAGTGATAGTGAGGATGAGTCAGGAATCGAAGAACGTACTCAGATTACCGAAAACCAAGCCAATAGTAATTCTGAGGAGGATCAGATAAGGAGAGATCAATGTACTGAGTGAGACCTTCAATACACCTGTCAAAGCTACAGAGTCTGAGGAGGGACAGATAGATATTAGGGCGAAAGCTCAGGCAGAAGACAACCAAAAAATTGAAAGACCTGAGCAGGACCAGATAGGCTTAGAAAAACCTGTTCAGGAAGAAGAAAGTGGTCAAAGTCAAACCCAGCAAACTTCTGAACAAGGCCAGATTAGTATCCAGGCAGAAGAAACTGAAATAAGACCTGGACCAAGTCAGATAGAAAGGGATACAGAGGACAGCATTGAACTAGATGTGCCACAACTGAATGAAAATAAAAGAGCATTTGAAGAAAGTCAGAGTACAGTGCCAGCTAAAAGACTCAGAAAAGGAGATAAATGGACTGAAATTTCGTCTTAAAACAATAAATTAAGAACCAGAGCAAGTGAATGAAATAACAAGGCAAGCTGGACCATCCACAAAGCAACCAAGAAGGAGGAGTCCACGATTGAAAAGACTAAATAGCAAGTTCAAAGGCACTGAATGGACCTATGTCATCCTTGAAGATTTCGAAAACGTAGAATTAAGTGACGACAAAATAGTTGCTGACTAGACTGACCAAGAAGTAAGACCAACTTGAGAAAAGTTCACAGATTAAAATTCTGTGAAAGTCACAAAGAGGGGTTAAGTCTCCTTACTCAGAAATGGCTGATTATACTGTTAATGGAAGACCGAAAAGAAATTGCCTAAAAACATGCTGTAGAATATGCACATGTAGTATAGTGATAATACTCATAGTATGGTTAGGACTGACAGTAGCTATTCCGTATTTAATGAGTAAAAACGTACAAAATTACACTAATATACATGAGAAGGTAGACATATCTGAAAAGTTAAAAAAACATGGAAGAATAGATAGTCTTAAACAGCAAAAAGTAGATTTAGAAGCATCAGATGAGGAAGGATTACACTATAGTAAAGTTAAAAATAGAACAAATCTAAATGTGTTCGCTAACCTGTTAGTACACTATGTAGAAGCCATGGAAATAAGTGACTTATGTTTGTATGAAACTAGCCACATCTGTTGCAGAAGGTGTGACGTACCACCATTTGCCCCTGACATATGGTATTTCATGTAGTATTTTAGCTAGTTTATTTTATAAGAAAGGACCGTTACACTATTATTATTCTACTTCAGATGTGATTTTTCCTGAACTGCCTATACGTAGTAACCTAAACCCGGTACATGCTAAAAGTGACGTAACACGTTATATGGGTGAATATTTTCTAACAATAGATACAATAGATATAGCTGAAGCACAGAAGAACAATTTAACATGCATTTTACATGAAAAAGAGAAAATATTTTTACATTTAGTTGAGAAAAGGAGACAGGATTTCCAGAGAAAAGCCACTGAACAGAAACGAAAGATTCCTAAATGGGCTGAAAATATAAGGTTTACCTCAAATGGCAAGACTCAAGCTGCTATGTTGTTGGATTTCGAAAAGAAAGGGAAACTCTGTCTCCATGTGAAGAGAACGAGTTAATATAACAATATATTCATTGGTTCCAGTGAATGTGAACACAATTTTAAGGTAATCGGGGTTTGGGGATTCAAAGATGGAATTGAACCCGTGTTTCCTGGAATTTATTATATTTGTGGGAACAAAGCATATTTTAAATTGCCTGACCATTGGTATGGGAGTTGCTATTTTGGAACAGTATTCCCAAAAGTATACCATGCAAATAAAGTCACTGAAAGCCATGAAGAAACTAATGGATTAACACGTAGTAAAAAAGCTAATTTTTCTGAAATTGTAGGTGATATATTTAATGCATTGATACCTTCAGTGGGAGTGGTTCTGAATACTCAAAGAATGTGCAAATTTTCAACAGTTGTGGATCGCTTATCGACTGACACTGCTGGTGGATTTTTGTTGATCAATACCGAATTAGTTGCGGTAAGGTCAATGGTTTAACAAAATCGACTTGCTCTTTACACCCTATTGGCAAAAGAGGGCGGAGTCTGTAGAATATTGAAAGCACAACATTGTTGCACTTGCATACCTGACAAAAGTGTTGAAATTAAAGGGTATGTACAGAATATCACACATTTGGAAAAAGAACTCAAACCACTGGAAGTTGATAATGCATGGAAGAGACTAACAGATGGTCTCTCTTCAATAGGTAATTGGTTTACTAACGTAGGGAAAAGTTTTGAAGTGGGAGTAGCGCTGCTGATTTTAGGGATAACGAGTTGTTGCAAATATCGCAAGCATAAAAAGTCATATACGGTAAATACGAAAGGAAGAAAAAAACTTTAATGAGATTGAGCTTGAAGAATTAAATGGGGATATATACAAGAAATTGAAAAACTTACACATGAATAATGGGAGAAACATAAAAGAGTGTTTGAAGAAATAGAACTGAGTAAATGTTGAAAAGTTGGCATCTGTTTCTGTAATTTGTGATGATATAAATATCATCAAAGAGGGGACTGATGGAGCAAGGATTTGCACGTAAAGCGACTTGTTCGGATTCAATCCGCTCAGAATAACGTGTAATGTACTAACATATTTAGTCTTATTAATATTGCACCACACGAAATTTTAATATCTAGGGGAAGCTCGCCTATGTGCTTTTACTAATCATAATTCTCTTGCACTAAAATGGCCGCTGCTACACTGGATTTTCCATTGCGCATGCGTCTGTCACACTCACATGACATATTATGGCTGCTCTGTGTCTTAAACGTGCAAGAAGCTTGCAACGCTGCTTTTGCTAAGCTGTTCGTTTTGCCTAATATTTAATGCTATAGTTAAAATTAAATATTGGGAATAGAGTAGAGATAAGTCGTATACAGTGCACTCATTTATTTCTTGTTCTAAAACGGTTACTCTTCTATTTTTGCAAGGATCGTATTTTGGGCCTGCCATGTACTTTCGAACTCCATCTTGAAAGAAACTGCGTCTGCGCAGAAAAGCTCAAACCCCTGAAGCATTGGTATTGAAACCCGGCCAATTCCTGACTTGCTAGAAGATGTTCATGAGAACTTTAGCTCTTGACCTTTTGGAAGGAAGCTGAACAAAGTTGTTATATTACATTATAATTCTTATTGATACATTTACTGCTGGGTGGAATAAAAGTGCATGGGAAAATAAAATTGATGGGAGGGAACGTTAATTTAAATACAGAATGGAAGTTACCTCATTATTATGGTGTGATGACCTCGCCTCGTCTTTTTGTCCAATCAAATTTGGGAATTCACACATTTGCAACATTGGAGGGGGGTGGTACACTTCCCTGGAAAATGGTATAACTAGGGTAGGTTTAGCTAGTTAGACTCTGGTCGGTGACGGTCGCTCCACCCGCCACGCGGCTCTTCTTGAGTGTGCCCGGTCTCCCTGCCTGCCTGTTCCTGCTCGCTAGCAGTGCTTGTTGCTTCTCTTGTTCTTGTTTCGCTTTTCGCCGTCTTCTCGCCCTCCCCGCTCCCTGACGCTGCTCCCCTGCGGCCCGCCCCCCCTTTTGCCTTCTGTACCTGATACCCTCCCCGCGCCACCCCGCTCCCGCCTCCCAGCTGCTCCTCCCTCCTACTCCGCCCCTCCCACTACGCCATTTATGGCGGAGTCCGCATTCACACGCTGCGGGCGCGCCCTTCATGCGCCGAAGGCGCGCCAAAGGCAAGCCCATCTGCGCCCGTCCGCACCTGGACCGCGCCCAGCGCCAGGACCCCTGGCCCCCGCAGAAGCCAGCCCACCCGCCGCACCTACGACGCCACGCTCAACGCACTCCACACCGGCCGGATCCCCGGCTGCTACCGAGCCACCCCAAGGAACCTTCTCCTGCCAATCCTGCAAATTCTCCTGCATCCGGACCCGTACCGCACCCGCCATGCCAAGCACCAGCAGCAACCACCTGAAGTGCATCCTGCTCAACACCTGCTCCGTCCACAGACACGCCGTGGAACTCTGGAACCTGCTCGATACCACATCTCCAGACGTCGCCTTCCTCACGGAAACATGGATGAACGCCTCCTCAGCGCCCGACATCGCCATCGCCATCCCGGACGGATACAAGATCACCCGGAAGGACCGCGTCAACCAGACAGGAGGAGGCATCACCATCGTCCACAAGAACACCATCCGCATCACGACCAACTCCGACAACACCCTCTCAGCTGCCGAACATCTTCATTTCCAGATACACACCGACCCCAAGACCACACTCAGAGGCACCCTCATCTACAGACCCCCAGGACCTCGCACACAATTTAGCGAAGACATCGCCGACTTCATCAGCCCGCACGCCCTCGCCTCCTCCGACTACATCCTCCTAGGGGACCTCAACTTCCACCAGGAGAACAACAACGACAACACCACCACCACCCTGCTGGACAACCTCGGACTCAAGCAACTGGTGAACACCCCCACCCACTACGCCGGACACACGCTGGACCCAATCTTCTCCTCCAGCAAGTACATCTCCTTCAGCCACTCCACTGGACAGACCACAGCTGCGTCCACTTCAGCTTCAGAAGAACCACGATGCACCACCACCCGCAACAGGTTCCCCGCAGGAACTGGAACAAGATCACCACCGACCAGCTCACCACATCTCTAAACCGGAACCCTCCCGCCAGCTCAACGGACCCCAACCAAGCAGCCAACAACCTCGCACAGTGGATCACCAACTGCACGGACGACCTCGCACCCCTGAAAAACCATCCAAGCAGGCCCGGCAGCAAGAAAGCCTCCTGGTTCAACGACGACCTCAAAAAATCCAAGAAGAACTGGCGCAAAGACCCGACCACAGACAACATGACCGCCCTCAAGCACGCCTCCCGCAAACACCACCAGCTGATCCACACCATTCAAGGAACGACTAGACCACAACGCACACACCAGCAAGGAACTCTTCAGCATCGTCAAAGAGCTCTCCAACCCCAGCGCAGGAAATAACGACATCACTCCCTCACAAGACCTCTGCGACTCTCTCGCCTCGTTCTTCCACAGCAAGATCGCCGACATACACAACAGCTTGTGGGAGAGGTGTGGCGCCGCGGCCAGGGCGACTGACGCTGGAATCTGGGGGCCACGGTTCGATCCCCGGCTCCGGCGGCAGGTTAGCCCAGCACCATGTGACTCTGGGCAATAGCTCGCTTAATCTTCCCGACGGCCCCCAGCGCCTAGAGACCCTTACGGGTGATTGTGCGCTTTACAAATGTGGACTTTAACAGCTTCGGAGCCCAGACCACGCACCCAACCACCAAACCGACGCGCCGCACCAGCACCCTCTGCACCTGGACCCCTGTCAGCACCGAAGACACCATCCACACGATGAACACCATTCACTCCGGATCACCAACCGACCCTTGCCCCCACCACATATCTTCAACAAGGCCGACTCCGTCATCGCACCCCAACTCCGGGACATCATCAACTGCTCCTTCAACACCGCCACCTTCCCGGAGAGCTGGAAGCATGCCGAACTCAGCGCCCTCCTGAAGAAACCATCAGCAGACCCCACCGACCTCAAGAACTACCGCCCCATCTCGCTCCTCCCTTTTCCTGCCAAAGTCATCGAGAAGACAGTCAACAGTCAGCTTGCCGCCTTCCTCGAGACGAACGGATCCCTCGACCACTCGCAGTCCGGCTTCCGAGCAAACCACAGCACCGAGACCGCCCTCATCGCAGCCACTGACGACATCCGAGCCCTGCTCGACAACGGGGAAACAGCGGCCCTCATCCTCCTGGACCTCTCCGCAGCGTTCAATACTATCTGCCACCGCACCCTAGTACAGCGCCTCAGCAACATCGGAATCCAAGAGAAGGCACTAGAGTGGGTCATCTCGTTCCTCGCCGGAAGAACCCAGAAAGTCCGCCTCCCCCCGTTCAGATCAGAGGCCACCGAAGTCATCTGCGGCGTACCACAAGGATCATCACTCAGCCCCAACCTCTTCAACGTCTACATGAGCCCCCTCGCAGCCATCGCACGCCAACACAACCTCAACATCATCTCCTATGCCGACGACACCCAGCTGATCCTCTCCCTCACCAACGACCCAGCCACCGCCAGAACCAACCTACACGAAGGGATGAAAGATGTAGCCGAGTGGATGATGAACAGCCGCCTGTAACTGAACTCAGACAAGACGGAAGTCCTCATCTTGGACCATCCCCCTCTGCCTGGGACGACTCCTGGTGGCCCCCCGTCCTGGCCAGCGCACCCAAACCAACGGACCACGCGCACAACCTGAGCTTCATCCTGGACTCCTCCCTCTCGATGACCAGACAAGTCAACGCCGTCTCATCTTCATGTTTTAACATCCTACGCATGCTCCGAAAGATCTTCCGATGGATCCCCACCGAAACCAGGAAGACGGTAACCCAGGCTCTCGTCACCAGCCGACTGGACTACGGAAACACCCTCTACACCGGAACCACAGCAAACCCACAGAAAAGACTCCAACGCATCCAGAACGCCTCCGCACGACTCATCCTGGACATCCCCCGACACAACCACATCTCCGGACACCTGATAGACCTGCACTGGCTCCCCGTCAGCAAGAGAGTCACGTTCCGACTCCTCACCCACGCACACAAGGCCCTCCACGACCTGGGCCCCAGGTACCTCAACAACCGACTGACCTTCTACACTCCCACCCGTCAGCTACGATTGGCCAGACACGCCCTCGCCGCCGTTCCACGCATCCAAAGAGCCACCATGGGAGGAAGATCCTTCTCCTACCTGGCAGCCAAGACTTGGAACTCCCTCCCCATCCACCTCCGCCTGACCCAAGATTACTCCTCCTTCAGGAAGCAACTCAAGACCTGGCTGTTTGAGCAGTAGCAGTCCCCCCCTCCCCTAAGCACCTTGAGACCCTCCGGGTGAGTAGCGCGCTATATAAATGGTTTGATTGATTGATTGATTGATTGATTGATTGTCCAACTTGTCCGAATAGCTGACCGGTCACTGACCCAACGCACTCAATAGGCGATCAAGAGCAGAGGTGCTGGTGGAGCACTCGGTCAGAAGAATAGATAACCCAATCAAGGTTCTGGGAAGGAGTTGGATAACCCAATCGGTGCTTTAAGGGACAAGATTTCGTTAACCCAATCGGGGTCTTGACTATTAGCTGCAGTGAGGGTGTGACGCAGGCTTTGGGCTTTAGTTGTGGGTGGCAGTCTTAGCCTGTGGTGGTCCTGTCCTGATCCAGTTTGGCCCGTACCTGTCCCGATTCTGGTCTGCACCTGTCCTGTCCTGCTGGCACCTGCAACCTTGGGGTTCTGTCTTTTAACCCAGCCCATGGCCAGGGATGGTCTTCACACCATTCTAGGAACTAGAAGTTAAATGTGGGTTTATCATTGTATGGTTTCCCTTTTTTACCCACCTTATGTTTAAATGCTTAACGATATTTATTTCCAAATTATTGCATATCTTGTTTCAATCTTCCTGTGCCACCCACAGAAGCAGCTGCTTGTAAAATATGGCTCAGGTCTGCCATTGGAGGGCCTGTGTGCAGTCTGGGACTGCCATGTCGACTTGGCAAGTGCACCCACTTGCCAGTCTCCAAACCTTCCCTTTTCTGCATGTTAGTCGCCCCCAAGGTATGCCCAAGGTACCCCTGTGGGTTTGGGTGCATTGTATGTGAAAGGTAGAACATGCCCTGGTGTGTGTGGCATGCCCCGATAGTGAAATACTGCCAATTTTGTTTTTCACTATTGCAAGGCTGCCTGTTCTCAGAGGCCAGAATGGGTAGTTTGTGTAGAACATCTTATAAACATAACTGACCCTGGGAACAAGAAAAGAAAAGTTCAGTATGCCTGAGCTCAGAATGTTAACGTGCATATTTTAGTAAGGGGGATTTTTACATTCGTGTTTAAAAATATCACTTTTCTTGTCTAACCATCCAGCGTGCCTCTGCTAGGTTTGTGTATTGCATGTCTGGCTTTTGAATGACAGGGGCTAGAGAAGGGCTGTGGCTCCAGAAGTCTGAGTCAGGGCTGGGCTGAATAGACCTATGTTGCATTTAGAATAGGGGGAGGATATTTCCTTTCACCTGCCTGGGCCTGGTCTGCCTTCAACAATGCTGTCCCCTGCCAGGAAGCTGCACCTGTGAGGACAGAACTGGTTTTGGCTGGGTACAGACACTCTCTGCCTTCAGAGAACAAAGGATTTTTGTGGACAGAAAGATGGGCCCAGACCCCAGACTTTTAGATCACTTCTGGGAAAATAAGAGGAAACCTTTGCCAAGGAGAAGCTGAGGAGGAATACTGACCCTGTGCTGTTTGCTGCCTGGGGTTGGCCAGCAGTGCCTCCTTGCTGCCAAGGAAAGGAGAAAAAGGACTTTGCTGTTTTGCTTTGTCATCTGCTGAAAAAAAGATCTTCAAGGGCTTGAAACTGAGCTTGCCTCCTGTTCTGTAGTCTCAGGAACACAAAGACTTCACCCCTTCGGTCTCCCTGCATCTGAACTGCTGTTTCATCGGCTACAGAAGAAAACTGTAACACCGATGCCGGTGTTAACGCGGGATTTCTGGTCTATTGTTATAGATCTAGATCCCAATTCAGGTCGACTAAATCGTTGGTACCTGTCATAGAGTAAAAGGCAATCCACTACTAGGTCAAACAGTTAAGGACTTACACCACTCTAAAGAACCACTTACCAAGAATAAGTTTTAAAAGTTTATTTCAAAGCCAAAGTTAACTGGATATACAAACATCTCAAAATAAGGTTTAAAAGATATACGGGTATCAATACAAACATGAATTTTCTAAATGTTCTTAGTCGGCAGAAGAATATCACCAAAACCAATTCAAGAATCACCAAAGTTGCAAGAATAGACACAAGCTGTAGCTTGGGAGTCATTTACAGAAAGGAAAATTTAGATTAGACTGTCCCTACACGAGACTAAGTGACATCCCTACTTAACAGAATCTTTACCTAAAAAGGTGTCAGCCGTGGTGACTTCCAAAGGAGATCACACACTTCTCTTAGTCTTTGTTGTGAATCGAGGTTTCGCAGTTAACCTATCTGCCTACCCATCCGCTCTCTTAGGTTCCTCAGACCATCTGCCTTAACTCCACCCAGGGGTGCTGTCCCTAATACAAAATCACATTTACAATAGAAACGCCCCTTAGAGACGCCCCTCACGTGGTGTTGGTTCTGGTATGTTCCGTGCTGATACTCCTCTGGACCCTTCGTTAGAGTTGACCTTGCTTCCCAGGCTCCACTCCAGCCGGACGGTACCCCCCAGGAAATTCCTGAAGACTCCTCCAGGCCTGTGCCTGGTTCCCGAGACAAAAGTCTATTCATCACTCTCTTGATTAAAACCCCCTCGCACCTGCAAACAGACACTTGTACTGTGGGCCCCAAATTCCGGCCTCCACCGTATCTTCTAAGTCGTAAACCATCGAGCAGGCTCCACAGTTTGTGCCTAACACGACCTTTCTCTAACGAGCACATGCAGATCAAAAGAAATGACTCTCTCTATTCAGGCCTATTAGAATTACATGAAACGGGCCTATGCACTCTGCAAACCTTTAATTTCTTAGTCTAAACAGTATTCTATCTTATTACACACAATGAATATATAAACTTATATAAAACATATTTCAGTTCTATGATCAATAATACTTTGAACTACAATAACATTAAAATCCCTTCTCATGTGAAAGTGTAACAGCATCTTTCGTTTTCTGTGAACTGCCATGTGGCCTACACATTTCTACGTTTAGCGGAATTACATTTTCCCCTCCAACAGCCACATAACATAGGATTCCAACATCATTCTAACATTTCTACACAATTCTACATTGGCTTCTCACACAGATATATGCATTCTAATTTAATTAAACACTCTTATACATTTGCACTCTATAAATTCGACACTCCTACATAATGTTTACTAGACTAATACAACGTGCTTGTAAATATGGTGCACTTCTATAATTTTCTTGATTTGCGCTCTCTCAATCCCCCCTTTGATGACTTTTAGTAGTCATCACCATCACAACACCATCCCTGAGGTATGAATTGAGTCAAACTGAAGTAGTTGCAGTACCCCCTCGTTTCATTCCCTCTAGAGCCTTCAGACTCCTGTACTGGTTATCCTGCATCGCAGTTAATCTCCTCTCCTGCTTTCTCATGGATCTCTGCAACCTGTTTGATCTATACCATTGGTACAGCCGCACCAATCCCCACAGGGTGATTATACAAATCACTATTATGATGATGGGTTTCAGTATGTACCAAATGAAACTCTTTCCTAGGTTGGCAAACCAACCTCCAACTTTACCCATTCCTTTACCTACTTTTTCCCACACGTTTACCTGCGTCAAATCCTCAATCTCATGTACTTCTCTAGAGGTTTTGAATTGTCTGGAATGTAAGTGCAACATTCCTGAACCTTCAAAGCCTTACAGACTCCTCCCTCTTTGGCTAACAGAACGTCTAAAGCAAGTCGGTTCTGAAGAACCATTGCCCCTATCGATTGCATCTCTCCCTCCACCAGCATTAATGATCTAGCAGTACTGGCGGACAACCTATCTACAACTGTTGCCAATCTTCTAATCTTGATGTCATTCAGTATTATCCCCAAAAGAGGAAATGCAGCACCAAATACATCTCCAACTACCTCCTCAGTGCTGACATCTCTTCTTCCTCTAGCTTGTGTTCCTCCCTCTATGATTTCTAAATCCTTAGCATGGTATATTTTGGGGAAGACAATTGCCAAATAACATGATCCATACCAATTATCCGGTAGTTTCACGTATGCATTTCTTCCACATACAAAATATACATTTGGAATCACCTGCATTTCCTTCAAGAAGTCCTTAGAGTAATATTCTAGTTGGAAAGCATGTTCACAACTTACTTCTCCCACAAACACATTCTCGTAATAGGTTTCACCCCTATGTATACACAGTTTCCCCTTTTTCTCTCGATCTAAAGCTATTGGACCATTGCTACCCTTTCGTTGGTGTGACCTTTCTTCCTCGGTCCAATCTGTTTTCCATTGACTGAAGATTTTAAAATCTTCTGTCTCCTATACCGATCATCTACCTGTCCTACAAACTTTTTCTCAATTTCTGACACTTTACAAGTCAAATTATTTCTTCGGGCATGTGAAGTATCTAATGTTTTCCAGGGAAGGAAAAATTTCTGTAATCTGTCTTCACTCTTATAATAATCCCACTTATTTAAATGCTTGTAGTTTGGCACTTCTGGTAACACAGCATCAAAGTTTGAAAAATAGTACTCAAAACCATCACGTTCATAAAATATGCTCAGCAACAAACTACATGTGATTCCATAAGTCAATGGAAGATGATGATATCTAATGCCTTCATCTACAGAGGCTGGCAATTTCATGCACACATAACAATTTTTAGCCTCCATAGTATCAACATATTCATAAAGCAATTTAGCATATGCATTTGATTTAAAGTTCCCCTGTGATGCATCTACATGTAACCTACAAGTCTCAGCTGCTAGTAAAGCTTTATCTTTCTCTGAATTGTTCCCCTTTTGACCAGCAGTTGTAGGTTTCTGTATCGATATAATTTTTGCTTCCCTTGTTGCTTTCTCTTCATTTTCATGTCCCACTACATAGGATATAGTAACCACTAAAACTATAAGAAAAATCACTCCCACTAAAAGTGTGCCTACTATGCATTTTGTCCTGCGGTTCGGGTTGCCAGCCTCCATGATCTCAAACAGTGTAGTTCCGGTTTTCTTTCACAGCACAATGTCTCTTTTCGAACCACACCTGGAAGCTGATAATCCCTTCTGCAAGATCAGTCTTTGAGTTCCATAGCAAGAGACAACCCTAGCCCTTCTCCGTCCTCTATATGGAAGTCCCTAAATCTCTTCTTCCACTCGGCGCTAGGTTATCTCTCAATCTGTTTATTTACAAAGTCTTTACAAAGTCCTTTAGCAATCCAGAATTATACGTGATCCAGCGACTCTAGTCACACACTCTAATATTTCCAAACGAAGAAGGATCTCCCCAAGTATTGACCTCCTTGGACAACAAGTCGGGAAATCTATTCTGTTAAAAATCATGTCTCTTATTCCGCTCAGATAAGGAGGATAGGGGATATTGAGTGTCAGCAACCCTTCGACCTCCACTCCCGGTATCAGCAACACTATTTCCACTGTTATGATGGGGTCAGTACTGGTCAGGGTCACTTCCCTCACCCTCCCAGATCCCTGTACACTGGACATCTGCAGCGAGGTAGGTCCACTCAGGAGTAGCGTATCTTCTGCAAGGCACTCGCACTCTCCTCGATCTTCTCGGACCTTCCTGTTCCTGTCCTTGTGCACTTTCGTCCAGATGCGAGTCTTCAGATATAGGAGCAAGAGTTTTCTCTGGAGTTGACTTCAAGCTCGGCCTCTTTCTTCTTTCAGGCCAGCTAGCTTCTCCACGCCTTGTTCTCCTGTATCTTGTCCTCTCACTCAGTTCTTGATCACTCTGGACTTGTTCTGAGTCTGAGCCGTATTCACAGCAACTTTCTCCTTCTGTGGCAACTTCAGTTTCACTGTCGTCCTGTCTTTCTTCTTCTGAATCTGTAGCGCTCCCAACTTCTTCCGACACCCCCACAGCTTGACTGATTCCCCTCTAGTGGTTCGCCGTCCACAGCTGGATTTTCATCTGCGAGAGGAGCTGTTTCTTCCAGGGGTGCTGGAACTCTTCGAGTATGGGAAGTGTGGATCCAGTTTGGCAGCCCTCCACACTTCACGGCAGTATTCGTTGTCAATATGACCTGGTAACCTAGCTTAGGACACCCCCCGCGCCGCACGGCCACCAGCTGCTGCGTGTGCCTCTCGCCACCCGCCTGCCTCGCTGACCCTGCCGCCGCCGTGTGACCACGCCCCCTGCCACCGAGCGGCGTGGTCTCCTGCAGTCTAGCGCTGTGCTCGCTGCTACTGTAGGCTCCTGTTCCCCGTTTTCCTTGCTGTGTGCCCCTTTGCCTGTTTGAGATTGTATTTTGTATATTTGTATTCTGCTCTGCTGTATATTTGTATTCTGCTCTGCTGTATATTTCTCGCCTGTCCCCCTGTTTACGCTCCCCCGGTCTCCTCCCTCCCCGCTCCCCGCTCCCCGCCGCCGCCGATAACCACGCCCCTTTTCTTTCTGTGCCCTCCCCGCTCCCGCCTCCCAGCTGCTCCGCCCTCCCTCGCACTTGGCCATATATGGCGACCGTGCGAACGCGCAGCGGTCACGCACAGCGGGCGCGCCGATTGTGCGCCGAAGGCAAGCCCGTCTGCGCCCGTCCGCGACCGGACCGCGCCCAGCGCCAGGACCCCTGGCTCCCGCAGACCCCAGCCCACCCGCCGGACGTACAACGCCGCCACCCTCAACGCACTCAACACCGGCCGAATCCCGGGATGCTACCGAGCCACCCCGAGACGAACCCACGGACCCTTCAGCTGTCACGCCTGCAAGTTCTCCTGCAACCGGACCTGCCCCGCTCCAGCACCCGCCAAGCCAAACACCTGCAGCAACCACCTCAAGTGCATCCTACTCAACACCCGCTCCGTCCACAGACACACCATCGAACTCTGGAACCTCCTCGACACCACGGCTCCTGACGTCGCCTTCCTCACGGAAACCTGGATGAACGACTCCTCAGCGCCCGACATCGCCATCGCCATCCCAGAGGGCTACAAGATCACCCAAAGAGACCGCGGCAACCAGACTGGAGGAGGCATCGCCATCATCTACAGGGACACCATCCGCATCACGACCAACACCGACGACACCCTGAAAACCGCCGAACACCTGCACTTCCAGATCCACACGGACCCAAAAACCACCCTCAGAGGCACCCTCATTCACCGACCCCCGGGACCACGCACTCAATTCAGCGAAGACATCGCCGACTTCATCTGCCCGCATGCCCTCCCCTCCGCTGACTACATCCTCCTGGGGGACATCAACTTCCACCTGGAGAACAACAACGACCACAACACCACCACCCTGCTGGACAACCTCGCCAACCTCGGACTTAAGCAGCTGGTGACCACCCCCACCCACCTCGCCGGACACACACTCAACGCTGTCTTCTCATCCAGCAAGGACATCATCTTCAGCCACGCCACCGGACTCCACTGGACGGACCACAGCTGCGTCCACTTCAGCTTCAGAAGGACCACGATCCACCACCACCAGCAACAGGTTGCTCGAAGAAACTGGAACAAGATCACGGCAGACCAGCTCGCCGTTTCCCTGAGCCAGCACCCTCCCGCCAGCTCAGCGAACCCCAGCCAGGCCGCCGACAACCTCACGAAGTGGATCAGCAACTGCGCAGATGACCTCGCCCCACTGAGGACCCCGCCTAGCAGACCCGGCAGCAAGAAGGCCCCATGGTTCACCGACGAACTCAAGAGCTCCAAGAAGAACTGCAGAGCCCTCGAGAAAGCCTGGAGAAGGGAGCCAACAACGGACAACATGACCACCCTCAAGCTCGCCACCCGGAAGCACCATCAACTGATCCACGCCACCAAGAAAACAGCATTCAAGGACCGACTGGACAACAACGCACACAACTGCAAGGAACTCTTCAACATCGTGAAAGAGCTCTCCAACCCCAACGCCGGAAACAACGACATCACCCCTTCGCAAGACCTCTGCAACTCCCTCGCCTCCTACTTCCACAACAAGATCGCTGACATACACAACAGCTTCAGCCCACAAACAACGCTCCCCACGACCACACCAAACGCCCCCCACCACCACCCTCAGCGCCTGGACCCAGATCAACACAGAAGACACCATCTGCACGATGAACTCTATCCACTCCGGATCTCCGACTGACCCCTGCCCCCACCACGTCTTCAACAAGGCCGACGCTGTCATCGCACCCCACCTGCGGGACATCATCAACACCTCCTTCGACACAGCCACCTTCCCTGAGAGCTGGAAGCACGCCGAACTCAGCGCTCTACTAAAGAAACCAACAGCGGACCCCACCGAACTCCAGAATTACCACCCCATCTCGCTCCTCATGTTCCCAGCCAAAGTCATCGAGAAGACCGTCAACAAGCAGCTGGCCGCCTTCCTCGAGACGAATGGATCCCTCGACCCCTCACAGTCTGGCTTCCGAGCCAACCTTGACAGCACCGAGACCGCCCACATCGCTGCCACCGATGACATCCGAGCCCTGCTGGACAACGGTGAAACAGCGGCCCTCATCCTCCTAGACCTCTCCGCGGCGTTCGACACTGTTTGCCACCGCACCCTAGTGCAGCGCCTCAGCAACATCGGAATCCAGGAGAAGGCACTAGAGTGGATCATCTCCTTCCTCGCTGGAAGGACACAGAGAGTCCGCCTACCGCCGTTCAGATCGGCAGCCACGGAAGTCATCTGCGGCGTTCCTCAGGGCTCCTCGCTCAGCCCCACCCTCTTCAACGTCTACATGAGCCCCCTGGCGGCCATCGCACGCCAGCACAACCTCAACATCATCTCCTACGCCGATGACACCCAGCTGATCCTCTCCCTGACCAACGACCCCGCCGCCGCCAGAACCAACCTCCACGAAGGGATGAAAGACGTAGCCGAGTGGATGACGACCAGCCGCCTGAAACTGAACTCAGACAAGACGGAAGTCCTCATCCTGGGCTCCTCGCCCTCCGCCTGGGACGACTCCTGGTGGCCCCCCGCCCTGGGCAGCGCACCCAAACCCACAGACCACGCACGCAACCTGGGCTTCATCCTGGACTCCTCCCTCTCCATGACCAGACAAGTCAACGCCGTCTCCGCGTCCTGTTTCAACATCCTGCGCATGCTACGAAAGATCTTCCGGTGGATCCCCACCGAGACCAGGAAGACGGTCACCCAGGCCCTCGTCACCAGCCGACTAGACTACGGCAACGCCCTCTACGCCGGAACCACCGCCAAGCTCCAGAAGAGACTCCAGCGGATCCAGAACGCCTCAGCCAGACTCATCCTCGACATACCCCGACGCAGCCACATCTCCGGACACCTGAGAGACCTGCACTGGCTCGCCGTCAACAAGAGAATCACCTTCCATCTCCTCACCCACGCACACAAAGCCCTACACGACCAAGGCCCGAGCTACCTCAACAACCGCCTCAACTTCTACGCTCCCAAACGCCACCTCCGATCGACCAACCACGCCCTCGCCGCCGTCCCCCGCATCCGAAGAGCGACAACAGGAGGAAGGTCCTTCTCCTACCTGGCCGCCAAGACCTGGAACACCCTCCCTACCGACCTCCGCCTGACCCAAGATCGCCTCTCCTTCAGGAAGAAGCTCAAGACCTGGCTGTTCGAGCAGTAGCGGCACCCCACCCCCCCAAGCGCCTTGAGACCCTCTGGGTGAGTAGTGCGCTCTATAAATGCCTTGATTGATTGATTGATTGGTAGGGCCCCTTCCAACGCACGTCTAAGCAGTTCTTCCGGACGTGCTTCTTTAATAGGATCCAGTCACCTGGGCACAAGTCGTGACATAGGTCTCTTGAAGATGGAACTTCAGCGGCCTGCACCTGAAGAGACACAGAATGAATGGCGTCAGACAGTCCCTTGCAGTAATCCAGGATCAGGTCATCTGTAATATTCAACAAAGCTGTAGTCGGTACAGACGGAAGTCTCATTGCCCTCCCCATTAAAACTTCGTGTGGAGAGAGACCTGTCCTCCTGTCTGGTGTGCTACGCATACTCATGAGTACCAAGGGCAGAGCATCAGGCCAACTTAAGGAAGTCGATGAACATACTTTGGCTATTCGGGACTTCAAAGTGCCATTGATCTGCTCCACGATACCTGAAGCCTCTGGTCGATAGCTACAGTGCAACTTCTGATCAATGTTCAACGCAGAGCAAAGCATCTTCACAACTTCACTGTTGAAATGAGTTCCTCGATCTGATTCCAGGGAGGTCGGCACCCCGAAGCGCGGGATCAACTCTCTAAGCAACAACTTTGCTACTGTGAGTGTATCGCACCTGCGTGTAGGGTATGCTTCGACCCATCTGGAAAATATGCATACAACCACCAGCACATACCTGAGGCGGTTGCTTTTTGGCATCTCTATACAATCTAATTGCATTCTGTTGAAAGGCCCCCCAGACCTCCCAATGTGACTCATTGTAACTGGTGTTCTTTTCCCTACGTTCAGTTGCTGACAAGTAACGCATCTCCTACAGACTGCTTCTGCCGCAATCCTAAACTTAGGGCAATACCAAGTCTGCCTAAATACCCTCAGCATGGCATCTCTTCCCAAGTGTACTGGACCATGTATCTGTCGTGCCATTGGATTCACTAATTCCTCAGGTAATACTGCCCTTCCATCTGCTGAGACCCAAAAATCCATTTCACACAACCTGCTGTTTCCCATGCCTTCTTCTCAGATTCAGGTGCATTCTCTTGCATGTTTTTTAAATCCTCCCAAGTATCAACTGTTTCTAGCATCATGTTTAACTCGGTCCTTTCCTGAGTCCCACCTACTTCCACCTCCGTGAAAGAATATCCTTGCTCCGCACAGTAGCGGGCAACTTCATCCGCATATCTATTACCTTGTGACACAAAATCTGTATTTTTGGTGTGGGCTACACATTTGACAATTGCAATTGCAGCTGGACCTTGTAATGCTTTTAACAGCAGTCGCACGAATTCTCCATTTCGAATAGGCGAACCAGAGGAGGTCATGTAACCTCTCTGAGACCACAATTGCCCAAAGTCATGAACTACACCGAAACCATATTGGCTATCGGTATAAATGGTGACTCTAATTTTGCTACCTGCTATACAGGCACGTGTCAAT
Source organism: Lissotriton helveticus (assembly GCF_964261635.1). Lineage (NCBI taxonomy): Eukaryota > Metazoa > Chordata > Amphibia > Caudata > Salamandridae > Lissotriton > Lissotriton helveticus. The sequence continues at coordinate 1,157,687,359 of NC_136057.1, forward strand.
GCAATGATTTCTGCTACCTGAGCGGAGTGTACTCCTTCCAGGCAAGCGGCTTCCACAACTCCAGTAATGGTGCAAACAGCATAAGCTGCTCTCAACCGACCAGTATCATCTCTTAAACATGAGCCATCGACAAAGAAAATTTCATCAGGGTCAGTCAACGGCTCATCCACAAAATCTGGTCTTGGCTTCGTGCATAGTTCGGTCACATCAAGGCAATCGTGATCTTCACATTCTTCGCCTTCTATATCATTAGGAAGTGGCATCAGTGTAGCAGGATTCAAAACAGAGCACCTCTTAAGGGTCACGTTCTCCGCAGCAAGAATAACTTGCTCGTAGCGCGTGAGCCTACTATTGGTCAAGTGCTGGGTCTTGGTCCTGGTCATTAACAGTTCTAGAATGTGGTACATACACCACTAATTGATGTCCCATCACAATGTTCTCACACCTCTCAATGCTGACACCTGTTGCAGCAACGGATTTGAGACATCCGGGCAACGCTGCGGCTACCGGATCTAAAGTAGCCGAGAAGTATGCAACTGGTCTACGGGCATTCCCATGGGTCTGTACTAACACTGACAAAGCACAACCTTCTCTTTCGCTGCAGTAAAGTGAAAATGGTTTCTCATAATCTGGCATTCCCAAGGCTGGAGCACGGCACAAATCCTCTCTCAGCTGTAGGAACGCCATCAAACAATCTTTGTCCCATGGTACCGGATCACTCACCTTCTTGTGCGTCAGTTTTTGTAAGGGTTTTGCTTTCAGTGAAAAGTTAGCTATCCACTGTCGGCAATAACCAACCATTCCTAGGAACATCCTGACTTCTCTCTGTGTCGTAGGCGCGTTCATCTTCATTATCGCCTCTATCCTATCTGGTGACACCTTGCGCTTTCCTTTTTCTATTCGGTGACCCAAGTACTGTTCCTCTGTCAGACAGTACTGCAATTTGCTCGGAGATACCTTGTGTCCATTTTCAGCTAAATGGTTCAGCAAGGCAATGGTATCTGTCTTACAAGCTTCTTCTGTTCCTGACGCAACAAGTAGGTCGTCTATGTACTGGACCAGAACCGAGTTCTGTGGCAGTACCAGACTTTCAAGATTTTTCTTCAACAGCTGGTTGAAAATTGATGGGCTTTCTGTGTACCCTTGTGGGATACGACACCATGTTAAAACGCGATTTTCCAGTTTAAAAGCAAAAAGGTACTGGCTCTCCTCATCTAATGGAATTGAAAAGAAAGCCTGACAAAGATCTATCACTGTGAACCACTCAGCTTGGAATGGTATCTGAAACAATATCACTGATGGATTCGGTACCACTGGACAACATGAAACAACTATGTTATTAATCTTTCGAAGATCTTGTACTATTCTGAATTTCCCACTAGGTTTTTGCAAACCCATAATCGGGGAGTTGCATGAACTACCCACGATCTCCTTCAGTATTCCCTGTTGAATCATAGAGTCAATTACAGGTTTTATTCCTGCAATCGTCTCCGGGGTCAGTTTGTACTGAGGCGTTCTAGGATATTCAACATTTGGTTTTACCATGATCTTCACTGGTTCTACCCCTTTGATCAATCCTATCTCTTCTCCAGTAAAATCCCATACCTCTGATGCCACTGCATCTCGTAAGTCCCAAGGAAGGTCCTCCACAGTCAGGGTAGGATACAGTTCTATGCATGTTCTCGAATTTGTAACTTTAAAGGTAGCATCATCGTCAGTAGTCTGTACCTCCACTCCCTGAGGTGTGCAGTATATTGTGCAGTTCAGTTTGCACAATAAGTCCCTTCCTAACAGACACACAGGACTTGAATCATATACTACAAACTGGTGTTCATTGGTGTAGTTTCCTATTTTCACTGACACTGGTTCCGTCAAAGGGCTAGTCATTCTCCTATTTGCTACCCCTACCACTTGAATGGTTTCCCCCGACATTGGTAAATCTGGAACCACTGCCGATCTCAAAGTTGATAGAGTAGCTCCAGTATCCACCAAGAATGTTGTAGGACACCCTGCCACTTCAGCCTCAACAAACGGTCCTCTTTGATCCACCTCTAGAACTGCCCCGAGGGTACAGTCCCCTTCTCTACTTACACGTTGTCCCGTCAATGGATCAACGTAGTAACACTCTCCTTCGTCTATAAAAAGAGGCATTTGTCGATGAATCTTTCCCCCTGTCGTAATCCTTGGTGGCTGCGGGAACTGAGCTCGTGGAGCCGAAGTCCCCCCTTTGGCCACATTACTTCTTGACATGGTCACCCCTTGAACTGGGACCTCCTGAACTTCCTCCTCTACTTCTAGTTCTCCGTTTTCAGGGTTATAGGGACACTCGCGTCTCCAATGTCCCACCTGGTGACACTGGTGGCACTTTGTCGTTTTTTTCAATGTAGCAAAATCTATTCTAGGTCTCAGACTTTCCTCGTTGTTCTTATTCTGACTATTTGATTTCCGTCCCATTGTCCCTGTTCCCTGTTGCTGCTGTCCACCCCTTCCAGCTGACTGCATTTGTACCATCATCAGTTTCTCTTTCAGTTTCTTTGCTTTGGAATCTATTTCATCACTGCAATACCTTGCGTACCTCAAAATCTCATCCAATTGTTTGTTTTGCCAACAAATTAAATGTTGCTGAATCATCAAACAAATATCAGGTCTCAACCCCAAAACGAACTTTGATACAAACTGTCCTATATCCTTGGGATCCATTACATCTAGTCCACTGTATTGTTTGAATGCTTTCAGCAATCGCTCATAGTACTCATGAACTGTCTCCTTGGGTTCCTGTCTTGTTCGGTCTATTTTTACCCAGTCTATATCTTGTGGTGGCACCTTCTCTTTCAGCCAAGTCATCACCCTTTCATATTTTAACATTACGCTTTCTGACGGTCCATTAGTACGAGTATCCCTTTCTGGTTCTGCAGTTGGCCAGTCGAAACTAACCTTGCATGCTATCCACAAGTCTCCTGGGACCACAATGTCAAACAAGGTGTTCAAATCAATCCACAATACCTATGAGATCTTCACAAACCTCTCTACCTGCTTGTACCACTCTACAGGGTTCTCCCTTAACTTCGGAAATGAGTTGGTAAATCAGCCAAATCTCCCCTACTCCAGGGCACGTGTACATAACTCACATTCGCTATTTCTCGCAAAGGGAATGCCTCCATCTGCATTAGCCTTCCCTCCGGAGACATCACATTCGCGCTCCGTCTAACAGTTCCCTTTTTGGACCACCTCTCTTCCCATTTGTCCAGATCTCTCCATGCTCTTATTCCTGTGATCAGTTCTCTTATGTGTGTTTTTAATCCAGTAGTCCTTCTCTCATCTAAGTCCTGATCTGAATAATGCAACCTATGGTTACCCTGCAATGCCTTGGTTCTGGACAAATCTACCATATACCTGTCTGCCAGTTCAGACAGTTTCTCATGAGTTGCTCTTGCCTTCCGAGTGATATCCTTTGCTATAAACAGCAGCTCATCTTGTTCGTACAAGTCAATCCTTTCTAAAGATAACGAGCCATCTATTATATCATCCAGGTCAGATTTTAAGCTGGTCACATCGAGTCTTTTAGCTTTTACCACAGCTTTCAGTATGCCATCTCTAGAGAGTCCATTTACATCTCTCCCATCACAGCTCTGAGTCCTACGTCTGGGCTCAGGCGTGTTATGGGGAGTCCTCCCATGCTCCCATCTCTCCAGGTCCCATGCAGTTCCATCCTCTCTGGGTGTATAGTGAAACACTTCTCTATTTCCCATAGTCCCACAATTCCCATCCTGCCTGGTTTCTCTAGGTGCATGGTAAGGCATTCCGTTATTCCCCATTTCTTCACCATTTGCCGGTGGTCTCTGATCACTCGACACATGGCAAGATCCTTCGCTGTTCCCTATGCTCCCATGACTCCAGTGCTGTACGTTATCACCAGGTGCGTGGTGAGTGCACTTAAACCTATCCCTGTACTCTTGTGTCCTTTGGTCTCCCTCACTTTGAATGAGACGAGATGTCTCCCACCACTCCGTACTTCTGCCTCTTTGCTCCTGCCCATTCCCTCCGTCAATTAGACGTGTAACTCCTCTACTCTCCTGACTTTTACCATCCCACTCCTGACTGCTTTCGCTAGCCCCGCAGTGAGATAATGTCCCTTTTCCTCGACTTCCCCATTCAGCTTCTGCTCTTGACCTGTTGCTCGGTGCTTCCATGGACCTATCCCATTCTTTCAAGTCAGCCCTCAACTCTTTATAGGATTTCGGCCGTGGTCCCCTCAGGTCCATCGGTCCTCTCTGACCCCCCTCCTCTGTTACGGGACCCACTGCTGAATCCAATGGGGTGCTCCACGTTATCGGTCCTGGCAATTGCCTCCAGGCATTTGTCGTGGTATTCCTTCTTTCCATCTCTACTCTTTCTCTGTCTAGCTGTACCTGTTCTTCCTCTTACCCTTTCTCTGGGTCATAAATCGACCGTATAGGACCTATGGTAACGGGTACTTGAAGAGCATCTGGCAATTCATAAGACTCAACCCTCTCGGTTGCTGGCATCTTCTGCACTGCAACCTTCCGACTACCTTCTGTACAGTACCATGTTGAGGTGACTCTTCATCTTTGGTAGGTACCCAATCCGCTATAGGGAGTGGCCTATACCCTTCTAAGTCTACCCTGTCTTCCCTTGGGAGCTCCGTACCTTCCGTCTCCGTATTGTCCGGAGGCGGTCTATCTATCAACAACCTATTTATTAGGCCGTCCTCCGACTCGCTCTCATCATCCTCTTCTATGGGTTTCTTTCCTCCTGTAACCTCTCTCATGGGGTACAACTTATCCACCTCAATCACCTGTACCCTCCACTTCTTGGCTTCCGCATCCCATTTAGCGTCTTGCACTGCCCTTACTGATCGCCGTACCCTTTCTTGGCGTCTGTTCGGACTCCTGTCGTGCGCCGCCCTAATCCACGCATTAAGGGCCTCAAACTGTGTTGGTCTAGGCAAAGGTCTCAGTGAGGACATGACTGCTTTCAGCTGATGCAACACTTCTAATCTGAACGTTCCGTATTTCGGAAAAGTCAGTTCTTCATTCCCTTCTGTAATCTTACTCCAAGTACCAAGCCACAGTATAGTATGCAACCCAACATTTGTGGCCATATAGTGAGCTGGTGTACCCTCTGGCGGTGCCTCTTCCCCGTAATAAGATTCTCTTCTTTTTCTCTTAAAGATCCCCCTCAAACATTTAAAACACTTCATGTTCAAAACCTACGAAATTTCTATTTTCTCCGCGTTAGTTTACTTCCTGATGACAATCCACCAATCTCAGCGCGGTACTCGCTAACCGGCCTATCAGAGCGCGTCTTCTCGCTGACGTCACACCAACCGCCCTATCCCAGCGCGGCTCTAGCTGGCGTCTCACCAACCGCCCTATCACAGCGCGGCTCTAGCTGACGTCACTCTCCCCCTTCGCAGCAGTTCCCCTCCTTTCTCAGCTCGTCTCCGCGGTCATGCATGCGTCCCATTCATACTCTGAAAAATTATTACTTCCGACCAAGCGATCACTTTCCTTGACTGTACGCCCACAGTCTAACTGTAATTGTCGCCTTAACTGACGAAATGTCTTTCCGTGTACGTCTAGACAATCGCCTTCTCTGATAGGTTACTTGCACACGGTAACTTTCGACCTGCGTCCGTTACCCACACACTCACTCTTGCATTCCCCCTATCTCGGTCCTGCGGGCGATCAATGGTACCTCATGACCCCCTTACTCTGGTCGACAACTACTCTGGATGTTCGATACACCCGAACCACTTAAGCTCTAGCCCGAACTTAAGATTTTCACCAGTTCACCGGTTCACCCGTTCCCCAGGTTGCCAGTTTACCAGTCTGCCAGGTTGCGCGCGCTCACAACCCTCTCTCAATCACTCTACAGGCATTCAACTCCGCATGACATTACAATACAAATACAACACAAAACACCGCAATCTGTCAACGCATGACCCTTGTTATACTCACTCGCGTCCAATTCTGCTGCTTTTCTCTCGCACCGTCAGCACCTTCTTCGGCAGGCCACCTCTCGATCTCTAGGGACCTTGGGGTAAACTTAACCTAGTCTAGATCACCTTCCTCAAGAAGGTAACCATCCTCACTCTGCTACCAACTGTTAACGCGGGATTTCTGGTCTATTGTTATAGATCTAGATCCCAATTCAGGTCGACTAAATCGTTGGTACCTGTCAGAGTAAAAGGCAATCCACTACTAGGTCAAACAGTTAAGGACTTACACCACTCTAAAGAACCACTTACCAAGAATAAGTTTTAAAAGTTTATTTCAAAGCCAAAGTTAACTGGAGATACAAACATCTCAAAATAAGGTTTAAAAGATATACGGGTATCAATACAAACATGAATTTTCTAAATGTTCTTAGTCGGCAGAAGAATATCACCAAAACCAATTCAAGAATCACCAAAGTTGCAAGAATAGACACAAGCTGTAGCTTGGGAGTCATTTACAGAAAGGAAAATTTAGATTAGACTGTCCCTACACTAGACTAAGTGACATCCCTACTTAACAGAATCTTTACCTAAAAAGGTGTCAGCCGTGGTGACTTCCAAAGGAGATCACACACTTCTCTTAGTCTTTGTTGTGAATCGAGGTTTCGCAGTTAACCTATATGCCTACCCATCCGCTCTCTTAGGTTCCTCAGACCATCTGCCTTAACTCCACCCAGGGGTGCTGTCCCTAATACAAAATCACATTTACAATAGAAACGCCCCTTAGAGACGCCCCTCACGTGGTGTTGGTTCTGGTATGTTCCGTGCTGATACTCCTCTGGACCCTTCATTAGAGTTGACCTTGCTTCCCAGGCTCCTCTCCGGCAGGACGGTACCCCCCAGGAAATTCCTGAAGACTCCTCCAGGCCTGTGCCTGGTTCCCGAGACAAAAGTCTATTCATCACTCTCTTGATTAAAACCCCCTCGCACCTGCAAACAGACACTTGTACTGTGGGCCCCAAATTCCGGCCTCCACCGTATCTTCTAAGTCGTAAACCATCGAGCAGGCTCCACAGTTTGTGCCTAACACGACCTTTCTCTAACGAGCACATGCAGATCAAAAGAAATGACTTTCTCTATTCAGGCCTATTAGAATTACATGAAACGGGCCTATGCACTCTGCAAACCTTTAATTTCTTAGTCTAAACAGTATTCTATCTTATTACACACAATGAATATATAAACTTATATAAAACATAGTTCAGTTCTATGATCAATAATACTTTGAACTACAATAACATTAAAATCCCTTCTCATGTGAAAGTGTAACAGCATCTTTCGTTTTCTGTGAACTGCCATGTGGCCTACACATTTCTACGTTTAGCGGAATTACATTTTCCCCTCCAACAGCCACATAACATAGGCTTCCAACATCATTCTAACATTTCTACACAATTCTACATTGGCTTCTCACACAGATATATGCATTCTAATTGAATTAAACACTCTTATACATTTGCACTCTATAAATTCGACACTCCTACATAATGTTTACTAGACTAATACAACGTGCTTGTAAATATGGTGCACTTCTATAATTTTCTTGATTTGCGCTCTCTCACCGGCGAACGACGCCGCAACCTGCACCGAAGCCGTGAGCGCTTCTCCGACTTGCGACATAGGCCCGCCGCCTGCTGCATCGACTTAATCATCGCGGAGCCTTGAATCTTTCGACTTCGCGCCATCGTAAGGAACAGTGGTTTCGGCGCCATCTTGACGTCATCTCCCCGACGCAGTAAGGAATCGTCGTCTCATCTCCGCTGCGCTGCGGTAAGGAACAGAGGCTGTACCTCCCCTGGGGTCGTAAGGCACAGACGCCACGCAGGGATTTCCACCGGTAATGTTGCTAAAAGCTTTATTTTGGTGAATAACCTATTTTTGAGGATATCTTGATATCTGAATTGTGGGGATTTGTGTCATTTGGTCTTTTTGGTTTAGATACAGATTATTTATTTTCCTAAACTGGTGTTATGTCCATTTGTAGTGTTTTCACTGTATTACTGTATGTGTTCACAAATGCTTTACACAATGCTTCTGAGATAAGCCTGTCTGCTCGTGCCAAGCTACCAAGGGGCTGAGCAGAGGTCATTTTAAGAGTATATACCCCTTACCCAGACTAGAAGCAAGGGCCCCTATTTGGACAAAGGTACCTACCTCTGCTAACTAGAGACCCCCTTTCTAATAACCGGGTTGGTGCATGCTGAGCTAACTAAAAATGACGAATAATGGACAATCAAGGATAAAACCATTATTGGCAACATTATGGACAACACAAAAACAAACAAGGGGAAGAGACTGGAGAGGAGTTGGTGAATATCCTTAAAAATGTTAGGTCTGTGGGTTTGCAGGGACTCCCAGGGTATTCCAACCCTGGAATGACAGCTTCTTGTCTATTTTCAACCCCTGCATATAAATTTGCGGAAGGTGGCAAAAAAAAAAAATCAGAGCGTAGATAGAATCCAAAACCAGATAGGAGCCCTAACATAATTGTTGCTCAGGTATGAATTTACCTTAAGTAAATGAAAAGACAAGAGGTGTTTGGCAAAACAGGAACAAGTTGGTTTAATTAAACACTGCCTCTGGGAGAGCCTCTACAGAGTGCGTCTGCTCAAAGTCTCTCTGTTTACAAAGTTTTTCCCATTGTTATATAATGTTCACTAGGTACAATAAAGCAATTCCTACATTCAAAAAAGGCATCTTAGTCGTAAATCAAGTGTGGTCATCTGATAAGGACACAGATGGCTCTCAACCACGTGGAGAGCTAGTGTGGTCCAGCATGTATGTGTCCAGGTATCCGGCATGAGGAGTGCATGATCACTATGTGTGGTAGACATGTCGTGTCCTGATTGGTTGAGTGTTTTTATCTCCATGTGGTATCTAGCGTTGTGGTATTTTTGGGGAACGTGGCCTTTGGCTAAACAAGTTTTATTGGGGCCAATTTCCTCCGACCTGTTAGCGGTGCACCTGTCTATTGATCTGTATTTATATGTAAAAACGGGAACACACTGGCACATTTTGTGGCGCTGCAGTGCTCCAGCAGAGTGCTGAAAAACAGGGTGGTATGGTGATTGCTCACAGAGCAAATCGCCTCTGGTGTTCAAACAAAGCCTTGTTAACAAGTGAATGGTCTTTTAAAGACCTGTGAAGTTCTGGGGTGCGGCTGGCAGCACAAAAACTGTTGGTGTGTGGCCGGAAAGCTGTCGCAGCCCGGGCTGCCACACAAGGTAGGGGGGGAGGTATTGAGAAAGAGAGAAGTCGCCATGCCTAAGACGTGCTGCGAAGCATGCATTCAGCCTCACGGGGAGTTTTGAAAAAACAGATGCTCAATTACTTACAGGTCCAGTGACATCATGACAGACATAGCGTTCTTTTCCTCCGTACTCCAGTTCCCATATCCAAATGATCTCTTATCCCCCCTGTAAGCTTGGTTTATTCCAAAGTCATCCGATACCTGTGACATACACCTTGCACCTGTTTATTCGAGTGCAAGTCTGTATGATTTAAGGATGCTCAGACAGCTCCGGTCTGAGCAGCAGCAGTAATGGAGCATAATATAGAAACAATACAGAGAAACCGCATGTCGTTGGAGGGAGAACTTTAAACGTGGTCCACGTTTGTTGCTGGCTTCCTGCCACTCTATGGAGTTACAAAGATAGGCCAATAATCATATGCCTACAATAAAGTAAGACATTTTCCCAACACGTAGCAGAGCTATTAAATCGTGCTTGCTGCAATATAAACCACATCATTCGCCCAAGATATCTCTGTCCCTTTTTTCTAAAATTGTGAATCTTTGACTATACATGAGAGATTTCACTTTTAGAGAGAAAAAAACAGTACAGCGTGTGAAGTGTAACTATATTATGGACTTTGGAGGCTAAAGTGCATGACCTTTTTACATGTGCCAACCTGGTGCACGTGGCTATATTACTTACCAGTAATGCTCATTACATCGACACTGGGCTTCCACGTCTCATTCCTTACACGAGTGAGGGTCTTCACTTGATGACAGATTCTCTTAAAAGTATTTCCTTTATTTATTTTTCCCACATAATTGTTCTGCCTCAATATCATTTGCTAAAAGACTTGCGTGGAACCCTTACCGAGAGGTTAAAGTGCTGCCCACCCTAATACAACTACCTTATGCAAACTAATGCCCAAAAATATCATGTTGGCCCTTGCTAGTTATAAAGTGTTTTACAGTGCTTCGACTGTAACTCTCCCATCCGAGGCCATACCTTACGCTGCCAGAAGAAAACTGACAGGCTGCTGTGCCCTTTATCCCATGTGTACAGAGAAATCCAACCTACAAACAGAGACATACTACTACATGCATAGTGCTGCTATGTAGCATGTTTTTTTATTTTATTTGCTTTTGGGGAGCTTTTCTGTAGCGCTAACATTGCATGAAGGTACAGGAGCACTTTATATTATCACCTGGCACTGCGCAATATATTGCCTTTCACAAAGCACAAGTAATAACACCTTTACGGAGTTTCTTAATATTATATTCCACAACTTCTCACCAAGCTAAAACCTAAAAAAAAATATATCATTAATATTAATCACATAGGCAAAAAACCTATTGCATTTACCAAACTATCCAAAAGGAAAATATTTTTTTTAAGTGCCCTTTACAATACATTAACTGACTTTCGTCAGTGGTGGTTGGCGCCAAAGTGACTTGCCCAGGAGCATGGAAATACGGCCTAGTTGGGGAGCCGGGATTAGTACCAAAGTCTCTTGTTTCTACTGTGATGAGGTGTTCTGAGGGAAGGACACCCCTAGCTGTCATTATCATTCTGTTCTCAGTACTTGTCCTAAGTATGAACGCTGATCCCGGTTAGTGCTTATGCTATGACACCCTTACCTATGTACAGAAGACATTAAGCAGTTAATAAGCACAGATATGCTCTTTTTAGGCCCGGTTTGACAGTGACAGACAGAGTGGGGTCTGGCTGCTCACAGAAGACCATTTCCTTCTCACCTCTGGCCATAGGCTGTTATTTTGTATCATTCCATCTCCTATAGCTCACTTGCATTGCAGTGCTGGAATGTATTACATCTCAAATGCACACTGAACCTTTACATACAATTATTTATCTCATATATACTTTGTCTAGAAAAGCCAATACGTTTTCTCTAGTATTTTTTCACACACTACAGCAGGATTTATTAATGCTTTATTGAGCGTGCATTGTGTCAGTTTAGTTTATTAAGTTGGATATTATGCCGACATGGCAAAACAAACTTAAAATTACAATTATACAGTCAATATGATTTTTAAAAAGATACATTTTTAAATAAGTAAACAAGAAATTAAGTCCCATGAACTGCCCCCCCCCACACACACACGTTGGTGATAGCTTCTCAAGAAAAGTCGTTTTCAATGCACCAACGAAAAATGTAAAATTTGCAGCACCCCCTCACAAATACACTTCTTGTCAATTTAAATAAATGTGGAAAAATACTAGCTGCAGTGTCGACTTTTACTTGTGGGAAAAATAAATGTGGATAAATACAGATAAAATGCCCAAAATATAAATATGGATTAATACAGACGGAAATGGCAAAAAAATAAATACCATAAAACCGGGAGCCCTAGTTATGACATATATTGACAGGTATTGGCATGGTCATGGAGGCAGAGATAATGAAATATGTGGATGTTGCATTTATTGGTATTGCTGTTGTCAGGCCAGGCCTAGCACTGGCATCATATTCACCCATTCCAACATTATCAAAGAGGCCAATATAAGAGCTCTGACAGAACACGAACACCAACACAATTAATCAACTAACAGCATGACCCGAAAGTTGGCAAGTAGATTTTATTTTTTTAAAAGACCTGTATATTTCTGAAGCATTTTGTCGTTAAGATGGAAGGGTTTTATTTTCCTTTAAGAAAATTCCTCTTTCCTGCACTTGTATACAATCCCATTACTTCATATTCTGTGTATTGTTCTTATTATTTCATCATATGATCTCCTTTTATGCTCACAGACTGGTAAGGGAATCTCCTAGACATCAGAATATGATTCACATGCTAATTTTTCTTTTGTTAATCTCTGCAAACCTCAAACTGGTGTGTGCGCATATGTTCTCGAACAAGAGACATCTTCTATCTGGTCTGAAGACAGTTCTATTAACCATGTGTAGCAAAAGATATGGAGAAACACCGCAGAAACCATTTATGCTGCATGTCCAAAATACAAGTCAGAAGCGAAGGTGCACTGTTGCCACAAAAGGCCTAGAGAACGTGTGTTTCATTTTGCCAAACTGATCCAATTAATTGCAGTTTCTCTGGTTTGATTCTACTACTCACCCCAAGTTGTGAATAAATTTAGCAAATCCATTTGCACAGACTAAACTCTGCAGGGCCGGTACAAGTGTCACTTTGTTGATTTATTTAAGCCTTGTATAGTGAGCAGGTCGATCTGGTACCCTAAGACTTCATTATAAAGATAATTTCATCAGGTAGACATATGCAGCAAGTGCCTCGCCTAGTTCTATCACTAAGCCATGTGGCAGCTTCCACTGCTTGGAGGTGCTACACACAAACTCTTAGATATAACACGTGAAAGGAGGGGGTCTCATTTGCCCAGTTTCCTGATGCTGTCAACCAGAATTCTTTTAACATAAAGATCCAAATTGTGCTTCAGTCCTCACTTAACTGAAAATCATCTTAATACATAGTGCCTCCACTTGTTCCTAAGCACACAACAATACTGTTTTCATTTGGTGGACAGTGACATCAAATTACTTTTGGATAGAGTCCGTTCTTAACTGTGAAACGGAATCTTCGACTGCACGTTACCAAATGTGAAGGATTACATTTATTGATCAATGGTACTATACACACAATTGATTCTTCATGAGAGATTCTCCTAAATACTTTTAAAACAGCGAAACCCCTGTGAGTCGATAGCTTATCTAGAGACACATTTGATATACAGAAGCATTATCAAACAGTAGCTTAAAATAAGAAAGTCTGGGGGGAGGAGCTTGGCGGGCATCCGAGATGGCCGCGTGAGCACAGCGCTCCCCGGACCCCCGCCGCTCCCGGCTTGATATCCTGATTTAATCCTGAATTTTTGCGAGGATTCATATAGAGGACGTTGGGCTGATCTACCTGGACTTTTCGTAAACGGATTTGGACATCGGGTGCCTGAATTATGTTCACTTGAACTTTTGGGCTCCGCCCTCGAAGTGCGCCCGGGACTGGGTGAGGTTTGGTGGCCGTCTTGGAGTTGAACAACAACGGCAGGGGGATTGGTCTTGTGAGTCCCCCTCTTAAGTTTCGGTTTCGTTTCTGCCTCAGACTGGGACATTGGTGAGAGGGCTGGGCCAGAGCTGCGGCCGTGATACACATAGGTTGTCTGGCCCTTGGCTGCACTGTTTCTGGAGTGGGCTGCCTCTATCCTGGTGCTACACCTCTTGTAGTCCTTTGGTCCAGGGGCCTCCATTTCTGGTGCCCGGTCTGTCGACCCTGGTGACATTGCTCGTGACGCATCTTCAAAATGGCGGGCAGAGGGGACCGAGAGACGCGCAAGACGAAGACACCTCTGCGCGGGGGTCCGGTTCAATCTAATGTCATGGATCGTTATACCCACTCTAAGGGGTCCCCCGGAGCGGCCCTGCCCGGTCCCACTGCGTCTGACCAAGTACTGGATGCGTCGCCGGAGCCCTCCTTGCAGGACATCATGGGCGCCATTTCTGGCATGAGGGAATCCATAGGCCACCAGTATGAAACTTTGGCCCACAAACTTGACACTGTGGCGATTGAGGTGAATTTGATTCGAGCCGATCTCTCCAAGACGAACGAAAAGGTGAAGTCGTTGGATATCAAATCCTCCAGCCTCACGACGGACGTCTCTGATATTCAGACGGAGATTGGCAATCTCCGCAGGGTGAACGATTTCATGACCCGGCGCTTGGAGGATTTTGAGAACAGGGCACGTCGCTGTAATGTTCCCGTGGTTGGTGTGCCGGAGAATCCAGAACCCCACTCGGTTGATCTCCTGGTTGAAGATCTTATCCAGAATCACCTTTCACCGTCTGGCCTTAGTAAATTTTTCACAGTGGAGCGCGCACATCGTGTTCCGGGGGGCCAGGGCAAGCCAGGCGCCCCGCCGAGACCTATTGTTGCCAAGCTTTTCCACTACAGAGATCGGGACGCTATCCTGCAGGCCTCGCGGGTGAAGGGCCCGGTAGCCTTTGAAAATGCCACTGTGAACTTTTATCCGGACTTTTCCCAACAGGTCCAGAAGCAGCGGATGGGATTTCGTGGTGCCAGGAAACGTCTTAGGGACTTGGGGATGCGTTACGCAATGCTCTTTCCGACCAGGCTGCGGGTGGAGTATGATGATCGAACTTTCTTTTTTGATCGGCCAGAGGCTGTGAATGACTGGCTGGACTCCCTGCCTAATCGACCTCCTGAGACTGAGTCCGAAGCCCACCCGGGCGGTGCTGAAAGTGGTGTTGAGAGCTGAACGTTTCGTTTTTGACTGATGCCTTGTTTTGTCTGACTTTTCCAGGGATGTAAGCCTATGTTCCTCTACCTCATATGTGTTTTGATGTATGGTCTTATTCTCGTTATTTGTTGATCGGGGGGCGGGTGGAACGGAGCCTTTCCTCCTCCGGGGTCTTCGTGTAGAATAGGGGTTCTTGGGCGACAGGCACACTGCAGGTTGGGGTGGCTTTTTAGCTTTTTGCAGGGGTGCAGGGTGGGGGGTGTTTTCTTGTTATTTGGGGGGTGGGTGGTTGGGAAGTTCGTTGTTTGTCTGTTCTGTGTTCAAGGCGACTTTATTCTGTATTTGAATTGCTTTTTGTGGTCGTGCTCATTGATGGGGGGTTTGGGCTTTGTCGGGTGGGATGGGGGGTAGCGGGTTGAGATTTGTTTCGTGGAACGTTAATGGTCTGGGTGATCGTATCAAACGCAGTGTGGTGTTGAAATGTATACGACGTTTATCTCCTGACATTGTTTTCCTGCAGGAGACTCATTTGATAGGCAATGTCCGTCATGCAATGAACAGGTGGGGCTATCGCCTCGTAGCACATTCGGGGTTTACCTCGGGTTCCAGGGGTGTGGGTATTCTCATTCGGGCATCCCTCCCCCTGGCTATTGATGATGTTATACAGGATGACCGGGGGCGGTATGCTGTCCTTGTGGGTCGGTATGAAGGCCGTACCCTCTCCTTATTAACTGTTTATGTGCCCCCCGGCTTGCAGACTTCCACCTTTTCAGATTTGGGCCGTGTCTTGTTGGACCTTCCTGATAGTACTCTCCTTCTGGCTGGTGACTTTAATTCGGTAGTCTCTGGCCTTCATGATCGCCACCCCCCTAGGGATACCCCGACGGCTCAGCAGTGGTTGGGTGGCTTTTTGGATACCTTCGGCCTAGTGGACTGCTGGAGGCTTTTGCATCCTACGCAGCGGCAGTACACCTTTCACTCCGGGGCCCATGGGAGTTTGTCTCGGCTGGATTATTTCCTGATGCCTGCGACACAGTCCCCGGCTGTGCGTGAGATTGTGCACATGCCCAGGGGTATCTCTGACCACTCTCCGCTCTGGCTTCGTTTTGAGGTTGGGGTGGAAGCAGTGGGCAGGGTCGCTCCCATTAATCCGTGGTACCTTACCTCCCCTGAGACCCGCACCCTTTTACTTAAGTCCCTCGACTCATATTTTCTGGATAACGAGGGGTCGGTTTCATCTGCTGTGTCCCTGTGGGAGGCCTTTAAGACTGTGATTCGTGGGCAGGCCCTCTCCCTTATTGTTGAGGCTAAGAGAGCGAGGAATAGAGAAGTGGTTGATCTTGAGGGGGAAATTTCTGTACTGGAGGAGGGCTTGGAATCTGGTGTCACGCCTGAGAAGCTCCATGCCCTGGGTCTGAAACAATTTGCTTATAAGTCCTTGGTCACGGATGCAGCCAAAGTGATGTTTCGGGAGCAACAGGGACGTTTGTATGATGTGGGTGACAAAGCGGGTAAATTGCTGGCGTGGCTGGATAAGAAGGAGAGAGCTAATCGTGTGGTACCCGTGATTCAGTCTGCATGTGGTGTGAATGTAACGGACCCGATTGGGATAGTTGACCGGTTTGCCGAGTACTTCCGTGTGGTGTATACCCCTGTGTCTGTGAGGGATGTGGTTGACTCTCGCCTTCTGTTGCGTGATATAGCCCTGCCCATTGTTTCTGATTCGGACCGTGTGGCGTTGGACTCCCCCTTTACGGTTGATGAGATAGCTACTGCCATCCGTTCCCTCCGTTCTGGCAAAGCATTGGGCCCGAACGGGTTGCCAATCGAATTGTACAAGTTGCGTCCGGATAGGATTGCTCCGTATCTCCGCGCCATGTTTCTGGAGTCCCGGGAACGGGGTGTTCTCCCTTATGATCAGAGACTGGCCACGATAGTCGTCATCCCCAAGGAGGGCAAACCACGTGATCTTTGTTCCTCCTATAGGCCCATATCCCTACTGAATGTTGAACCCAAGGTGTTGGCGAAACTCCTGGCCACCCGTCTCTTGACGGTCATAAGTGATTTGGTCCATCCGGATCAATCTGGATTTATCCCACATCGCAACACGGCTCTGAACTTACGTCGTCTTCATGGCGCGATCGCGAGGGCGGGGCTTCTGACGGAGCCGGCCATTTTGGCATCGTTGGATGCGTCCATGGCCTACGACACGGTGGAGTGGCCCTATCTTTGGGCGGCTCTTGAGAAATTTGGTTTTGGGCCTGACTTTATTGGTTGGGTCCAGTTGCTGTACGCGGCACCTCTGGCGCAAGTAGTGGTAAATGGTAGGGTCTCGGCTCCTTTCACCCTCGGCAGGGGTACCCGTCAGGGATGCCCCTTGTCTCCATTACTGTTTGCTCTCGCCTTGGAACCGTTGGCTGCCTGGCTCCGGTGGGAACCGTCTCTCAAGGGGATTCGCTGGTCCCCGGACTTTGAGGACCGCGTTTCGCTTTACGCGGACGATATCCTTTTGTACCTCACCTCCCCGCGTAAATCTCTGTCTGTTCTGTTTGATGTTCTTGCTTCTTTTGGAGCCAACTCGGGCCTCGTTATTAACTGGACCAAGTCCTGTGTGTATGTTCTCTCGGGGGTTTTGCCCCCCTTGCCGAGTAGACTTCCTATTCAGGTGGTCCGGTCGGGCTTCAAGTACTTAGGGATTTTTATTACGTTGGACCCGACGCTCCGCTTTGAGCGTAATCTCCTACCACCGTTGCTTAGACTGCGCTTGGATGTGGCCCGTTGGCGCAAGCTTCCCTTATCTCCGCTGGGCAGGGCGGCCCTGTTTAAAATGATGTCCTTGCCGCGATTCCTTTACGCGCTTCACAACTCATATGACGCTATCCCTAAGACCTATTTCCAAGAGATTGAGAGTCTTCAACGGCAGTTGATATGGGATGGGCAACCCCGTATCGCACTCGCAAAGCTCACCATCCCCTGGTATGACGGGGGCATGGCGCTCCCCGATATCAAGCGATATTATTGGGCTTCCCAGTTGTCTGCCATTAATCATGTGATGTTTTCCCCGGGTCGTCATCCTGCATTCGAGATGGACAGACTCCAGCTTCCGGGTGGGGACTTTACTAGAGCGCTTTATTCCCGATCGGCCGGGCGCCATCTTGTGGGCCCATCCAGGATTGCAGTAACGGTGTGGCGGGCTGCGAGTGTGAGTTTGGGGTGGGAGGATCGATTGACGTTGGCGACGCCACTTTATGCGTCCGAACGTTTGGGCGGGCTCTGGTCTACCAAGGGTTTCGACCGCTGGGATGTGATTGGGATCTGTAAGGTGGGTGACGTGTACTCGAACGGTTGTGTGAAGTCGTTCCAGGCCCTCCAGGCGGAATATGGTTTGAGTGGTAGGGAATTTTTTCGCTACCTGCAGGTCCGGCATGCCCTCGCCTCAGTCTTGGTTCCTGATGAGGCCCTGCCTGAATCTTCCCCCCTCGAGGACCGTGTCCTTGATGGGCATCTTCCCGATAGCACTATTTCTCTTATTTACAAGAAATTGATTAATAATCGGGCGGACTTACTGGTCCGACTTCGGGAGGCTTGGGTTTGCGATGGGTTGGAACTGGACGACGAAGATTGGCAATCGGCGCTCTCTTCTCCCAAGGAGGTGGCCATTCCTGCCCGTCTCCGCTTGGTTCAGCTTAAGATTCTTCATCGAGTCTATGTCACTGGTCCGCGTCTGGTTACGATGGGCTTTTCTTCGGATGGGCTGTGCAAGCGTGGATGTGGCTTGAGTGCGACCTTTTTGCATATCCTTTGGGAGTGCCCGGTTGTAGCTGCTTATTGGACTGCTGTGCTTGAGGGGATGACTGCTGTTACGGATGTGGCCCTGCGGCCGGAGCCTCGCAGGTGTCTGTTGAATGTGTGGGAGCCCACTGACTATTCGGTGGCCCAGACCAGATGGGCTACCCTTGGTTACATGATTGCGAAGCGGGATGTCGCGCAACTCTGGGGCGCTTCCAGGCCCCCTGAGGTCTCAAAGTGGGAAGACAATATGGACTGGTCCATGTTTCGTGAGAAGACGGTTTATGTGGCCAGGGGCAGGCCCAGGGCGTGGACGAAGGTTTGGGGCCAGTGGAATGATTATCGTGGGGATATTTGCACCCCTCCCCTTGACAACACAGCTGAGATTGTCCTTTCTCCCTAGACTAGAGTTCCCGGAACCCTTCCGTAAGGTTTTTTATACTTCCTGTTCTCCCCGCTGCTCCCCTCCCCCCCCCTCCCCGACTTGATTGGAGCCTCTGGGCTCTGGGTGTGTTCTCCTGATCGTGGAACCGTCCCCTCCGCTCTTTGGGCTGACCTTAAGTATCATTCATTCGCCTTTTAGTGTTTGTGTTTCTTTTTGTAAAAATAAAAATACAAATTGTTCTGTGATGTCTATAGAGTAATGCTTTGTACTTGAGTTGTACCTATCCACGGGTGTACATTTTCTTACATGCACTGTGCCTTGTTATTAGCGGCCAGCCCGTGAGGTTGTAGGCCCATTCTTGTACTTTTCTATGCTTACTCCAATAAAGGTTTTGAAAAAAAAAAAAAAAAAAAGAAAGTCTGCAGAACAATTTATGAATTTCAGCTTCTAGAGTTGAAAGCGAGCTCTCAATACTTTGGGTGAAAATACGGAACATGTCTTATTTATCCCCACTTACCCGGTCACCTATAGGCATATACCTTGCTAGGGTGATTGCATTTCGTTTTAAACCAATTGCAATAATTTCATTGAATATAAATTGACACAGCTACTATTTAGCTAGTGTGACTTGCCTAAGCTTATGTGGCCTTCGTCATTAGTCAAAATCAAATCAATACTCCAATACTCCACTTTAACCTTTAATCTATCCTACTCAGTATAATATACCTGTGTAATTGTGGATCAAATCATGCAATACCCTAGCCTGTAACATGGTTAAGAAGGACACTGCTACATTATTTGGTTTCATTCTTGATAAAAAAGACTTACCTTCCAAGTCTAAATCAATGCCAAGGTCAAAGGCATCCATTTTCAATTGACATTACTGTGGGGGAATTAGACAGCTCTTTTATGAGCAAGACTAAATTTGTTCATTACCTCAAGATTTGATTATGACAACTCCCTTAGCTGGCCAATCAATGTGCACCTTTCACCACAGAGAGCAATGTTATGTATTTGAGTGGAGCTAAAAACCTGACATCACTGCGGTGTTACAAATGCACCAATGTCTGCCAGTTGAAGCTGTATCAACATATAAAAGCGCGTGTATCACTCCAAATCTTACACACAGTCTCTCCTCTCTACCCGACAAAAAAACATGAACCGCTCGAGGTCAACAATCTATATCTACTGCGCATTCCATTTTACAAGACCTCCAGCAATGAAAAAAATAGGACAAAACATTTACAAAGCGTACAAACTAAGGGCCTCATCTACAAGAAAATGAAGCAGCGCGGCACCGCAAGCCATTTAGCTGCACAGTGCTACGTCATATTCAAAACAAAGGGATGCATTGTAATAATATGACGTGTCACTGATTTCCCCTGTGCTGGCGGACAACTGACTGCCATGCGCCAGCGCAAGCACCCTTACATCATTTTGCAGGGGTGCCTGAACTGTGGGGATGATGGATTTCGCGCAAAATCCAGCACACATAGAAAGAGAAAGAAAAACTAGGAGAAATAAAAATATATTTCCTCGTTGTGCCATTCCTACGCCTTCCCTGTGGAGGCATAGGATTTTGACACATTCCAGTTTTACAAACTGTTGTAAATATGTGAACACGTCAAGTTCATTGGATGTTACGTGGGAACACCCACAGCAACGCCCATGGAACCTCCCTTTCGCACAGAGTATTGTGGGAATATTTACAAGGCCATGAAAAGGCATGCAGGGTGACTTCATGTGGCCTTGTAATTATAGGCAAACCCATTGCGCCTCCGGTGCGTCTAAAAAGTAACGCACCAATGCTGCAATGGGCTTGTAAATAAGCCCCTAAATTTGGAACTCTCACCTACTAGTTTTACGCACTGCCACTTTTCATGCAATGATTAACGGGAAACGCCTTCCAAATACATATTGAATCCACTTCTTATTATGATTTTTATTATTCAACCCTCTGCATGCTTGACCCTTACTCATGTTTTACCTCAGTCTCCGCTTCCTTTACCTTGCTACCACTCAGTTTCAGACTTGTACATATCCTTAAAGTGCTACTTTTCTTGAACAGGGATAGCACTTATATCTTTCTATCATGGCATCATATGATCTCTGCTATACACTGTGTGTGCAGACTACTTCCCTATCTGCACCCTAACTGACATCACTGGTTTCCGCAAAAACAGTCTTTAAGAGATCAAGTCAAGCAGGAGGACTTAATTTCCCATCATCCATCTGCACAAGAAGTGATATCACTTTTTCCCCGCCCACAGTACCTTGCACTCCTCCTTCCTCCCAGGACCTATTTAATGCCAGCTGCAGCGTGGACGAACTAGTCTGGTCCCTTCTATCAGGAACCCTGGTTCTCCCTTTCTGAAACCTTCCATACTCCTTTAACCCCGGCCACCAGTTGCTGCACTGCTGCGATACCGCACAACATGGAAGAAGTGTTCACATGCACCTCCTGCAAGTTCTCCTGCACTCTCCCACACCATATGTCCACCACTCCAGCTCCAACAGCACCCCACTCGCTCACACTTTCACAAACCAGCCACAAACCAGCCACCCGCTCAAACAGACCAAACAATGCCTCAGTTGGGGGGGGGAGGAGCTTCGGGCGCACCCAAGATGGTCGCGTGAGCACAGGCCTCCCGGACCCTCGCCACCTCCACTGATTATCCTGTATTTTATCCTGCTTTGGACGACGGGTTGCTCATGGCGAAGCCCTGCTGATCACTTATCCGATCTCGAAAACTGTTTTGGACTTTGGGGACCGGAGCTACGGACCTTCGAATTTCTCGGGCCCGCTCATGGTGGTGCCCCGGGCTATGTTATCTCTGCCAGCCGGCCAGTAATTGAATAACAACGGCTTCCTGGATTCGTCTGAGCTCGGCAGTCACTTTCGGTTTCGATTCTTGTCCGGAGACCTGATTGACTTTGCCTGTTGTGCGGCTGGACTGCTCTTACTCGCCTTTCAACGTTTGACGCCGGACTATTGTGGCTTTGGGCTTGGAGAAAGACGTCTACCCTACCCTCCTTGGTGCTGCAGATGCCGCTACAGTAACCATTTTTACCCGACACCAAGCGGCCCTCCTGGGTCCGGGATCTAAGATGGCCACCAGGCCAGAGGGTGAGAAGCGCAAAACCAAGCCGGGTGTCCGAGGAGGCGCTGTACAATCGAATGTCATGGACAGGTAAACCCTTACTAAAGGATCACCGGGTGCAGTGTCTAAACCTTCGACCGTAGCTCAGGAGGACCCCTCGATTGAAGAGGAACTCTCGTTACGAGACGTCATGGGCGCCATTTCTGGAATGAAGGCTACACTGGGACAACAATAGGAGGCCTTGTCCCTCAAGTTGGATACGGTCGCCATAGATGTCAATTTGATCAGGGCAGACCTGGCGAAAACGAATGAAAAGGTCAAATCCCTTGATATCAAGACTTCCAGCCTTGTTACCGATGTCTCTGATTTGCAAGCTGAGGTCGGGAATCTGCGGAAAGCTAATGACTATTTCTCTGGGCGGCTGGAGGATTTTGAGAGCCGTGCCAGACGAAATAACGTTCGCCTGATTGGTGTGCCGGAAAAATCGGAGGCTACCTCGACGGACCTCTTGGTGGAAGACCTGGTGCTGAACCACCTGGCACCCAAGGGTCTTAGCAAGTTTTTTGCTGTCGAGCGTGCACATAGGATCCCTGGCGGCACGCCTAAACTAGGTGCCAACCCACGTCCCATCATTGCGAGGATTTTTAATTTCCGGGACAGAGACGCTATCCTGCAGGCATCGAGACAGTCTGGTCCCATCGCCTTCGAGAACTCCACGGTCAGCTTTTATCCGGACTTTACCCAACAGGTCCAGAAACAGAGACTGGGGTTTCAAGGGGTTAAGAAGCGGCTGAGAGACAGATCCATGAAGTACGCTATGCTCTTCCCGGCTCGCCTACGTGTGGTGCATAATGATCGAACCTTTTTCTTTGACCATCCTGGGGTTGTGAGTGACTGGCTGGATTCGCTACCTATGGATCAAGAACATTCCGAGGGTTTTGGTCAATCGTACCGTGCGGAAGGAGGCCTGTGGGAACAAGAATAGGGACCAGTATCGGCTCCCACTCCCTTATAGTTGACTTTCAGCTGTGGCTAATGCCGTGACGTTATAGTTTGCAAGTATTTGGTCCTTTCGGGGGTGGGTGGGGGGTGAGTGAGTCCTTCTCCTTCTGGGTTTCTTTTCGTAGACTAGTTGGGTGGTAGGGCGACAGGCACACTGCAAGTTTATGGGGCTTTTTAGTCTTCCGCAGGGGTGCGGGGTGGGGGGTGAGACGGATAGGGCATGTTTGGGGAAAGGGGGGTTTTGGTTTGAGTTTTATTGTTGTTATTTGCAAGGTGAAGACAATACGAACTCCTGTTTTTGGATGTTGCTTAGGATGTGGAGCGGGGGTGGGGCTGGATGCGGGGATGAGGGGTAGAGGACTTCGAATATTGTGTTGGAATGTAAACGGGTTGGGGGACGGGATCAAGAGGGGTGTAGTGTTGCAGTTGTTGAAACGTTTGTCTCCTGATGTTGTTTTATTACAGGAGACGCATTTGCTCGGCAACAAGTGCTATGCTCTAAATAGGCGTGGCTATCGTCTTGTGGCGCACTCCGGCTTCACTTCGGGCTCCAGAGGGGCGGGTATTCTAGTCCGGACTTCCCTCCCCCTGGCCATTGATGATGTCATGCTTGACGATAGGGGAAGATACGCCGCCATTGTTGGGCGTTGGGAGGGGAAGGTTGTTGTTTTGCTTTCTGTATACGTGCCCCCGGGCCTCCAAGCCACCACGTTTGCCGATCTGAGTGGGGTTATCCTGGGACTTCCCGAGGGCTTGCTTGTAGTTGGTGGTGACTTCAATTCCGTGGTTTCTGGGTTGTGTGATCACTACCCTCCCCGGGACCTTCCGAGGGCCCAGTCTTGGTTGAGTGGCTTTCTGGAGACCCTGGGGCTAACTGATTGCTGGCGCTTGCTCCACCCGGGGCAGTCGCAGTATACTTTCCATTCTGGTGCCCACGGCAGTCTCTCGAGACTGGACCATATTCTTATTCCCTCTTCCCAAGCCTCCGCCATACAGGAAGTAAAGCATCTTGCACGAGGCATTTCGGACCACTCTCCAATTTGGCTAGTTGTGGATGCACAACGGGGTTCGGCGGGCCGCGTGGCTCCGATCAATCCCTGGTATCTCCGGTATCCCAAGGTCAGGGCCGAACTGATTAAAACACACGATCACTATTTTGCTGAGAATGTGGGTTCTGTTTCCTCCCCAGTTTCTCTGTGGGAGGCTTACAAAACTGTCATTCGTGGCCAAGCTCTTTCTTTGATCGGCAGCGTCAAGTGGGCCAACCGTGCTGAGGTGGTTCGTGTTGAGGGTGAAATCACTGCTCTGGAGGGAGACTTGGAATCTGGGGTCACCACGGAGGGGCTGCATCTGCTGGAGTTGAAGCAGTATGAATACAGGGCTCTGGTCACGGATGCTGCTAAGGAAATGGGTAGGGAGCAACAGGGACGTCTGTATGATATGGGTGACAAAGCTGGTAAGCTGCTTGCTTGGCTGGATAAAAGGGAGAATGCGAGCCGGGTTGTTCCTGCGATTGTTGCCGCAAATGGAGAAAGTTACACTGACCCTGTTGATATTGTTACTTGCTTTGCCGAATACTTCCAGGAAGTGTACTCCCCAGTGTCTGATAGATCCGAACAGGACTCCCACTTGCTTTTACGAGATATTGCACTTCCCCGTTTGTCTGATATTGACAGGGGCGCCTTGGATGTGCTGCCTACTGTGGAGGAGATTGCTGCTGCCGTCCGTTCGGTCCGATCTGGCAAGGCGTCGGGCCCAAATGGACTTCCCATTGAGCTCTACAAACTTCGCCCAGATACGCTAGCCCCACACTTGCGCTTGATGTTCCTCGAATCTTTGAAGGTGGGTTCCCTCCCCCATGACCAAAGACTGGCCTCTATAGTCGTTATTCACAAGGAAGGAAAACCACGAGATCGCTGTGCCTCTTTTAGACCTATCTCGTTGATTAACGCCAAACCTAAGATCCTGGCCAAAATGCTAGCTACGCGTTTGGCTACTGTCATAGGGGACTTGGTTCACCCGGATCAATCCGGTTTTATACCGCATCGCAATACGGCGCCTAATCTTCGACGTTTGCATGGCGTCCTAGCGCGAGCTGGGACGTTGCGTGAGCCCGCCATTTTGGCGTCTTTGGACGCCACTATGGCATTTGATACAATAGAATGGCCGTACTTGTGGGCGGTTCTTGTAAAGTTTGGTTTCGGTCCAGAGTTCATTAAGTGGATAAAACTGCTATATACTGATCCCATGGCTCAAGTAGTTGTTAATGGTCATGTCTCCGCTCCCTTCACACTTGGCAGGGGTACGCGACAGGGCTGTCCTTTGTCCCCGCTTTTGTTTGCTCTCGCCTTGGAACCACTGGCGGCCTGGTTGAGGTGGGAACCGTCTCTGAGGGGCATTGGATGGAATTCGGAGCTTGAGGACCGTGTGTCTCTCTATGCGGATGATATTCTGCTATATCTAACATCACCTCGAAAATCCCTCATTGTTTTGTTTGATGTCTTGTCATCTTTTCGCAAGAACTCGGGTCTCGTCATTAACTGGTCGAAGTCCTGTATATATGTCCTGTCGGGAGACACTCCCCTTCTGCCGCGAGGCTGCCCCATCGCGGTCGCGCAAGACGGATTTACCCATCTAGGCATCTTTATCACTCTGCAGCCTGCTCTGCGTTTTGACCGAAATCTGCTGCCCCCTCTCCAACGCCTCCGGGCAGATGTTATTGCTTGGGGTAAACTGCCTCTCTCCCCTCTGGGAAGGGCAGCATTGTTTAAAATGATGTCACTGCCCCGTTTCCTCTACGTATTGCAGAATACACTTGACGTAGTGCCAACTAAATATTTTCGTGAGATTGAGAGCTTGCAGAGGCAATTGGTGTGGGGGGAAGATCTCGTATTGCTATTGCTAAATTGACACTCCCGTGGTACGATGTAAATGTAAATGTACAGGAATTTATATAGCGCAAATCACCAAGCGGTTTCTAAGCACTTGCTTAGGGAACCCGTCCTGGTATTCCCCTGTGAGATAGCCCCAGCAGGGTATCCGCAAGGTGAAAGCCAGGCATCCCGCCGCGAGGGGCCGTGGTGGAGATTAAGCAAGCTATTGCCCAGAGTCGCAGAGTGTGAACCCGTGAATCGAGTAGGCACCGGAGCGAGAATTGTCGAGTCCATGGACATTTTAGGACTCAAGACCCCGCCGAGCCGGGAATTGAACCCTGGTCCCGGGCTGACCTCTGCTTCCAGGTCTGCCTCCTCTAACCAGTGAGCCACACTTCTCCACCAATGGTGGTATTGCTCTACCTGATATCCGTCGTTACTATTGGGCGTCCCAATTGGGGGCGATAAATCATTGTATGTACGGCCCTTCACCGAATCCAGCCTTCGAACTGGACAAATGGCTTTTGCCTGGGGGTGATTACTATAGAGCTCTTTACTCCAGACCTGTTCCCCGGAATGTAACGGGTCCCACCAGGACAGCCGTCCAAGTATGGAGCCATGCCTCAATGGCGTTAGGCTGGACTGACAAATTGACTCGCGCCACTCCACTGTATGCCTCCGATAGGCTCGGGTCTCTTTGGCAATCAAAGGGATTTGATAGATGGGATTTGATAGGTATCAGCAAGGTGAACGACGTATGGGTTGGAGGGAGAATGAAGATGTTTGACGAACTGAAAACTGAATACGGTCTGAATGATCGCGAATTTTTTCGCTATGCCCAGGTCCGTCACGCGGTCCTATCTGTTTTCCCCTCGGGCACGGACATACCGGAAGCGTCCCCACTTGAGGACAGAATACTGGACGGGCACGTCCTGGACAGTACTATTTCGCTCATTTATAAAAAATTGATTAATTCCAGGTCCGATCTCGTGTGTCACCTTAGAGAGAGTTGGACTAGCGACGGACTAGAGCTCAACGATGAAGATTGGCAGGCGGCGATCTCCTCCCCCAAAGAGGTGGCCATCCCGGCGCGCCTCAGATTTTTACAGCTCAAAATCCTTCATAGAGTGTACGTGACTGGTCCCCGCTTGGTACACATGGGCTTTTCTGTTGATGGCCTGTGCCGGCGTGGCTGTGGTCTCGTGGGCACATTCCTACATATAATATGGGAGTGTCCCGAGATAGTGCGATTTTGGTCTCGTGTGCATGAAGTGATGAGTGAGGTTACGGGTGTGCGGTCGGTGCCGGAGGCTAGGAGATGCTTGCTGAATGTATGGGAGCCGAATGACTACAATGTACCGCAGCTCCGATGGGTGACCCTGGGTAATATGATCGCCAAGAGGGATATTGCCCAATTATGGGGTGCTCAGGGACCGCCCAGAGTTCGGCAATGGAAACAAAACATGGATTGGTGCATGTTCAGGGAAAAAACTGTGTATATTTCTCGGGGTACGCCCCGTAAATGGGGGAAGATATGGACTCAATGGAACTCTTACCGTGGCGATATATGTACCCCCCCTCTCCCAGAATTGGATATCGAACTGACGTCCCCACAACCCAATGATTCCTCCACTTGATGCTATACATTGAACCGTTGAACTGCTGTTGCTCCCACTGCCCCCCCCGAAATCCCTTACTGAGATATTGTATGACCACTTGTACACTCTCCCCACTCCTCCCACATGATGCAACCCTGTAAAGAAATGATGTTGTCTTATTTCTCTTTGTTCCTTGCAAGTTGTTTGTGTTCTTTAAAATTAATAAAATGTTTAAAAAAAAAAATGCCTCAGTTCCATGCATGCTCCTCAAAACCAGTTAGCTCACCAAACACCCCATGGAGATATGGGACCCACAGCATGACCACGCTCTGTACCATCTCTCTCTCACTGAAACATGGCCAAACCAAACTTCAGCAATGGACATCGCTACAGCCATCATACCAGCTACAAGACTGTGAAGCAAGACCGTCAGCACAAGTTCAGAGGTATAGTCACCATTATATTCAAAGATACCATCAGCTGCACCACCTACACCAAGACCCCCATGAGCTACATGGAACATCTCATGTTTGAGATACAAATCACAGCCACCTTCTCCCTAGGTGGAACCCTTGTATCCAAACCCCCAGGACCCCAGCACCAATTTTTGCCAGACATCATGGACTTTGTTGCGCCCCTTATCTTCAACATCAGCACCCTGATCCTCCTCTGAGACTTTACCTCACTTGAAAGGTCGCATTGACCCAAACTCAATGGCCTTTCTAGGAAACCTTGGCCTCACAGCAGGTTACCGAATCCACCCACATTGCAGGACACCATTTGGACCCAATGTTCTCCTCAATCAGCAACATTACAGTTGACAAGCTAGCAACAATGCCCTGAACTGACCATGCCTTTGTCAGTTTCAGCATATCCATCCTGCACAATCATTCCTACCACCACCGGAACCGCCTGCCGCTGGTGGAAAAGCATCTCAGGAGTGGAGGGGGCTGTGGCCCTCTCATAGCACTGGCCCGCACACACTAGCAACTTGCTGAAATCCATCGAAATCTCCAACAACTGGATGGACCACCACAAGAGCCAATACTCTCTCACCCCTCAAGTGCAACCAAATACCAATGGCCTGATCACAGACCAGCTAGTACACAGAGGAACACAGGCTGACGAAATACCACTGCAAGCAACTGGAGAACAAATTAAGAATGAGTCAAGACATCGAAGAGAACAGCATCTTCAAATCAGCCCGAAGAAGCTACCACCAGCAGACACAGATCGAGCGCACAGCTCTTGCAAATCGCAACAATGCCAGCACTAAGAGCTGCAAGGAAACCTTCGTCACAGATTTCACAGCACCTCCTGCCTCATCACTCCTTCACAAGACCTTTGCAACAAGCTCTCTGAATTCTTCTGTAACAAAATGCATCTTCATGTGCAGCAATTTCAGCCCTCAACTGGACCTCGTCACGGTCGCAACTCAATTTCCCAACACAGCCGATGAATGAACCCCGAACTTGTGGCCTGCCATCACCACCATCGAAATCGCTCTTACCATGAAAACCATCCTATCGGGGGCTCCAGCTGACCATTGCCCTCACCATGACTTCACCAAAGGACTCCCATCGATCAGCAAAGGACTAACATGCATCCGCAACGCATCCATCAACTTCGTAACATTCCCAGACATAGTGATTTTAAAAGGTGGTACGACCTGAACCTGTCCCTGTGGGGTAGGGTCCCAGTAGTCAAGATGAATGACCTCCCCAAATGTGATTACATTTTTGGTATGTTGCCGTTGGTTGGGTCAGTCTCCTACCTGCGGAGCATCCAGTACTCCATCTCCAGCTTCATTTGGGGTTCAGGAAAACCAAGATTACAGGGTGCAAAGCTCTAGTCCACATAGGACAAAGGAGGCTTACATCTTCCTCACTTGGAGGGTTATTGGTTGGCACAAGAGTTGGCCCACACTGTGTATTGGTTGCTAACATCTAGGGTCACACCATTATAGGCGAAGTTAGAGTGCCATATTTTGTAATCTTACGGAGATCTGGTTGTTTACTACTCTTTGAGACCTCCAATTACTCTCCTTGTGAATCACCCATACACACTTCTCAATACTCATGCATCGGGTCTACAGGCTGGTCAAGTCCAGAGTCACATTCACACTAAAGCACCACTGTAGCGCAATGCAGCCATTATTGATGGTGGGGAGGAAATGTAATGGTCCATCTACATTGATCATGGTATTTACCACATTGAGGAGGCTTTCTCTAATGGCTTTATCAAATCGTTCTTCAGACTTGAGACAGGAAATTGAGAACCCACCCATATAATCAATTGTCTCATGCTCTAATGCATGTCCTGGGGAACATGCATACTGACCTCCCCAGATCACCTATTACTCCGTATATACACACCTGAAAAAAACATGGGGGGTGGGAGAGCTACTAACTCAGGATTGTATGTCACTGTTGGATCACTCTTTTTCTACTCCCACATTTCACTGCACTGACAGCTGGTGGAAATATAATCTTAACAATTCCTGGATGACGACTGGAATTCTATACTGGTGGAAAAAGATTACAGGATGCGTGTCTTAAGTGTAGTTCTTCTTAAGATTCTTCACCGATGGCACTGGTCTCCAAAAAGGTTACACAATGCCCATCTTAGTGTGGACTCCCGTTGTTGGAGATGTGGCCTATCAGATTGTGACAGTCCATATTTTACAGGAATGTGATCAATTGAAGGCCTTCTTGTCGCAGGTTTGGGATCATATGAGAACAGGCCTTAGGGTAGATAGACCTTTGCCTCCCGCACAGCGCACTCACATGATATTTCTGACCTCCCTTTAGTGACCCAACATGTGAATAGATGGCTTTCCACTGCCCTAAGGGTGGCTAAATCGGTGATTCTGTGTCTTTGGTTATCGACCCCAATACCCACTTATTAGAAATGGTTGGATGACATGTATAATATGGCAAGTTTTTAATGCCTCATTTATAAGCTTATGACAAACTGCACATATTTCATGAGGTTTTGGGCACTTTTCTTAAAGATTGACATGCCAAACTCCCCAGGTGCCTATGGTGCATCACGTTTTGCTTCTTGTCCATATCGATCTCCATGTTCCGTTCCCAATCACATTGCCATTTTTGTTCGACCCCTTATATGATTAACCCGCATTATAAAAGGTTTGGAATAGGAGGTCTTTAATTTTACTTCCTTTTGTGTGAGTATTATTTCATGAAATCCTCCCTCTTCTTTACGGGTGCAAGCTTCCTTCTTTGATGCTCGTGTTCTGTTCTTATTCCCCCTTCATTGGTATTTTTAGTCATTAACTGCTTTACAGAGGATCCGGTTGACAACTGGATTATGGAACTGTATTTTACTTCGTTGATATTCTCACCCTGCGTGGAGGTTGGTTTGCTTATCTTTATTGCACCACTCTTTTTACTGTAATGAGAAACGTCAATAAAGAATTAAAACACCACATTCCAAGACACCTTGAAACATACCACTGTCATGCCCCTGCTCAAGAAATCAACCGCTAACCCAGCCATACTTTCCAACTATAGACCCATCTCCCTTCTATCACACCGGGCAAAGGTCTTAGAGAAACTAACTAACCAACGCCTCACTGCCCACCTCAGCAACCACCAGCACCTCGACTCTACTCAGTACGGATTCAGGCCCAACCACAGTACGGATTCAGGCCCAACCACGGTACAGATTCAGGCCCAACCACGGTACAGATTCAGGCCCAACCACGGTACAGATTCAGGCCCAACCGCGGTACAGATTCAGGCCCAACCGCGGTACAGATTCAGGCCCAACCGCGGTACAGATTCAGGCCCAACCGCGGTACAGATTCAGGCCCAACCGCGGTACAGATTCAGGCCCAACCGCGGTACAGATTCAGGCCCAACCACGGTACAGATTCAGGCCCAACCACGGTACAGATTCAGGCCCAACCACGGTACAGATTCAGGCCCAACCACGGTACAGATTCAGGCCCAACCACGGTACAGATTCAGGCCCAACCACGGTACAGATTCAGGCCCAACCACGGTACAGATTCAGGCCCAACCACGGTACAGATTCAGGCCCAACCACGGTACAGATTCAGGCCCAACCACGGTACAGATGCAGGCCCAACCACGGTACAGATGCAGGCCCAACCACGGTACAGATGCAGGCCCAACCACGGTACAGATGCAGGCCCAACCACGGTACAGATGCAGGCCCAACCACGGTACAGATGCAGGCCCAACCACGGTACAGATGCAGGCCCAACCACGGTACAGATGCAGGCCCAACCACGGTACAGATGCAGGCCCAACCACGGTACAGATGCAGGCCCAACCACGGTACAGATGCAGGCCCAACCACGGTACAGATGCAGGCCCAACCACGGTACAGAACAGCACTCGTCACCAGACAACATGTGCATGATCCTGGAGAAAGGAAATGCAGCACCCCCTTATTCTCCTGGATCTTTCTGTATCATGACAGCCTCACACCCTATCCTCATCAGATGCCTGCACAAGACTGGCATCCAGAGACCAGCTCTCCACTAGATCGGCTTGTTTTTAACAGACAAAACATAAGCAGTCAGCATGGCACCTTACTCACCAGAAGCCTGCACACTCATCTGCAGAGTGTCTCAAGGTTCATCATTCAGTTCCACAGACTTCAACACAGGAAACAGCATTTACAACGAGGTAAATACATTGTATGCATTCGCCTCGCATTTTTTTGTACACTTTGTTTTAACCGCGATTATGAATTTAGATTGCATACCAATACCACACATTAAAGGTAAGTTGGGTGGGGAGGTCTCCCCCACAAATACATTGTTTTTAAATATAAAAACAATGCACGGTATTGGCATGCAATGTAAGTGCATAATCGCTGTAAAAACAGGCGTACTAAAAAATTTAAGGAAACTTCGACACATACATGATTCCTCTGGCCAATGAAACTGAAACACACACACACATACACACATTTCCACGCCCGGAAGATGCTGAGGAAGATCTTCAAATTACCCCAAAGCAACACTATAAAAGCTGTCACACCCTAGTCACCAGCAAGTTGGACTAAGGGAACACCCTCTATGCCAGGATTGCTTAGCAGCTCACTAGTAGACTACAAACCATGCATAACACTGCAGCCAGACTCATCCTCAACCTCCCACAAAGAACTCGCATCAGTCCACATTCCAGGGAATTACACTGGCTCCTAAAACACAAACATGCTCAATAAAAAACTCCACATTCAAGGCACTACACAACTCACACACCACCTTCCTGAACATTTGCATTTTTCCTTTGACAAACCACCCAGGTTCTGCAGGACTCCTACTCTAACACATCTCACAAATACAAAGAACCAGATCAGGAACACAAGCATTCTCCTACACCGCTCCTAAAGCGTGGAATGACCTACTCCAAATCAGATCCTCCTTCTCTCCTTGAATTCTGCAAGAAGCTGAAGAGCTGGCTTTTCAATTAACCAACCTTTCATGGGCAGGTTGAAGCGCACACTCCTGCTCAGCACCAGGATACTTTAGTGGGCGATGGTACGCTTTACAAAACGCACATAACATTCCAATCCAGCTCTATATGACCCGGTTGACTTTTTGTTCTGTATACCTATGCTGAAGAGAAAGTGTACTTGCTAGAGAGCCTTTATTTAGCAATTTAGAATTATTTCGCCTCTACACTTGTTTATACTTATCTAACCTTTGTATACATGTACCATTATTGCTAATTAACCAATCTGGTATTGCTACTGTGAAATGCTCTAATGTCCCTGAACTATGTTTGTGCAGTATAAAACACATTATTCAACTAGGTGTATGCAAAAGAATAAACTATATCTTCACTATACAAAAGAGTAACACTACCATTCTCTGGACCATGCATTCTCCCATTTTATTTCTTTCTTTCAATGCTAATCTGTTGCTTACCTTCATCCCCAAACACCACAAGCGCCATAAATGGTAGGTAAATCCACCAGATGTACAGGTCTGCTTACACAAAGCTTTACTTTTCTCTTTGGCTTTATTTAGCTAAAACCAAAATTAAGAATCAGGCCCAACACCCTTCATTGTGTACAGAGTATGATTAGCTCTCAATACAAAGGAACAATCACCGAACACACACAAACACTCATCAGGGCTTTAAGTGGGATGAAAAAAGGAATGGGTCTCCAAAAGGGGCGTGGCCTATGTAATTAAGGACATGGCTTAAACACAAACAAGTGCTCGAAAAATCACTCTACCACAGGCATTACTGACTTTTGACCTTCCTCTCTGAAAACAGAGCAAACATGACAAGATTTAACCCCTTCAGTGCTAATGACAAGGGTAACTCGTCATGTAGCTCCCATTGATTTCAATGGAAAGTCAATGGACCTACATGCATACCCCTTAGCAGCCAAGTGGTTAAAGGCATCTTTATTGCTCACAAAGTGAAAGAGCAATAAAAAATGCCATTAAATCATGTTATCTTGTCACATTTGCTGGCTTTCAGAGACAGAGGTCAAAAGTCAGCTTATCTTATAACATTTATTTTTCTTTCTGTGAAATAAGTTAGAGGATTTTATAAAATGAACTATATGACAATTGAACTGTGCAAAGTATGTTAAATGAAAGGCTGTAAGATGGCAGGCTTTTTTCTAGCACAACACTGAAATAGCTAAGTGAACTGTTCAAATATATTTCACTAGTTATGAAAACCCATTTTTGGAATTCTGTGATGAAAACAATATTTTTATAGGATCAAAGCAAGTTAGAACCCTTTACTTGGTGATGGGCAAATTTTTTATATTTTTGCTAAAACCCAATTTCCAAAAATAGTTTATGCGCTATTATCAGTAAAACTACAAGTTAGTGGGAACGTTTTTGTGACCATTTCAATGGAAAATATGCTATCTGTAAATGACAATGCACTATCACATCATGCTTTGGTAATATATTTATGGAAAGTGAGCTTTTAACATGAACTTGGAATTATTACTGCTCCTGCCTGGATGACAATGTTATTAGTGAACTAAGAAGGAAACCAGAAATCATGTGTACCCAATTAATGGGCTTGATTCTCGTTATATATGGAGCAAACATTTAGTCTAGTAAATAAAAATAGATTTTTGGACAGCAGAAATAGTGAACTTGCATATTTGAAGGTGCTTTCTTATTTGATAATAAAGAAAAAGGCGGCTACATAAGACAAAATATTTGCCCAGGATCACACAATTTGAGACCAGTTCACGGGTCAAGTACATTACAGTTAGGTTGAGTAGATTATTAAAAGTTACTAGACCTGCAGGTCTAGTAACATTTTAATTTTTCGAGCCCTGACAAACTAAATTTCTATGTTTTCCATAGTGTGCCACCCAACAGGTATATTGGTGCCTCTCGGAACTTTTTGTTACTGCATCCAGATATACGGCAACTGACCCGACAGAATTTAGGAGCACGACTATTGGCTTTGTAAAAGAATTTGTTGTAAATATTTAATATTGAAAATGTTTTAAATTATGAGACTGTGAATTAAACATTCCTAAGGCCAATGGGAGGGTTAACGGTCTTTAGAGTGTTTCAATCCCTCCCATTATGTACTCACAATGTTAGAAACGTACATCCTTTTTCTCTCTACATTTCCTCTTCTATGTGTTACACCTCATCTCTTTGGCATCCTTTTTTCTACTCTCCTGAATGCAGATGCTCGCTTCTCCTTCACTTCACCCCCCACCGCAAAACAGCATACCCACTCATCAGTTAGCACCGCATTTTCTTTTACTTTCGCTTTATCAGTATTTTGACAACAGTTTGACACTGTCACATACACATAATCAAAAGTGCAACTAGAATACATGATCCCTGCGCTGTGCGCTCTACAGAAGCGCCAAGGTCTATAAGACATGGGGTGGGCAGAATTTGCGTAATCGCGTTACGCAAATCTCCGCGAAACTGTACCAAATCTCCGAGAACACGCAGAAATTTTGCGAACGCGCGGAATTGCTTGTTCACTTTGTTTTTTTACTGTTTGCAATCGCTGTTTGCGTGCTCGGGGGGGGAAATATCTCGCGAACACGCATTTTGAGAACGCGAACAAGCAAAAAATGTTGGGCAATTTTGCGTTCTCTGTGGAACACTAAATTACCCAAATTCCGCGAGCGGAACAAAATTTACCGCCCAGGCCTATGTAAGACCATCTAGTCCGACTACCTTTTTGAACAACTGAGAACCTCGCACAGACTCCTTTAACTTCAACTCCAGAGTCTCAATCGTGGACCGCTGTAAACACATACAGGTGACTCAAAAAAAGTATGCATTATACACAAGCAATATACTAAACCCCAAAAATAGAAACGTCAAAACTTGAAATAGCAAGCAAGCGAGGGAATGCAAAATTAAGCTTAAGTAAAAAAAAATTGAAATAAACTGGAATTAAATCGTTGGCACTGATTACTTTAACTTTTATCACTTTCATTATTCAAAAATTGCTCAGTGTTTTGCATGCCCTGTGACACCGGGGAGTGAGGGGGGCAAAGGTCTGCACCATGCAGGGCAAAAACGGACAAAGTGGCCATGTTAGGGGTGCTCAGGAACAGGGTATGAAAAGCAAAAGGGTGACATTGATTTAAGGTGATGTTCAGTACCTCCCCGAAGATGTTGAGCAAGGAGGACACCTGTGCCTCGCGACATATGACCGCCTCCTCCAGTGTTCGGAGCTCGGCCTCGGAGTAGCCCTGATGTTGAAATGCCATGGCTCTTATGTCTTGCACAGGGCAGGTTCAGGCAGCTGACGCATACCGCATCAACAACACACGTGAAAACACAACACCGCCGCGTCCTTTCAAAGCCAGGCGGGCTTGTCAGCTCCGGAAGTCACGCGAGACTTCAAGACCAATCTACCCCCACCTCATAACCCAACTTCCTCGCATCAATCACGTGCCATGCATGGGCGGTGCGAGCCTCCGTACGAATAATATTACGGAGTGACTGGTAGTCTTTGAACCGTGGCTACCGCAAGAGCTGACCAACGCCGACTTATGTCATTCCTGCTCGTTAGAAGTCTGCTGACGAAGAAAAGCTCTTAAATTGAACAGGAGAATAATCCGAAATAGACATAGAATTGAGACCGAGCTTCACATGATCAGTTCAACGATAGAAAGGGAAAAGGGACTAATTACGCAACTTTTGTCTGGTCGTAACAGCCATCTTGAAATGGTCAGTAAAGAAGTCTTTCTGGGTAGCGTGAGTAGAGCAACAGCAAGCATTGCCAAAGTTTCAGATTGCTTATGTGTGACGTTTTCATAATTTCAGTGTAATTATGAGTGTCTTGAAATTACTATCAGTGGCACTTTCTCGAGAGCAAAATCAAACAACGGAGACAAGAAAACATATATTTCAGAAATTACACCCATTTGAGCAACCAGAATCAGTAAGAAGATCTTGAAACTGATGTAAAGCACCTGAAATGGAAGGGCACTAACCGAGTCTCCTTGTAAACTGATCATACAGTAAAACAATTTTGTAACTGTGGTATTATACAGTAAACATATCTTTCAGCGGCAGTACTTTTTAACTTTTTTTGCACATATGCAAACACACGCAGTTATATACAAAAAATATACTTACTGGATGCCACGAATTGGCACTTGCATTATGCAATAAGCATTGTGCTTTTGAAGTCCATACATACAGTCAATACCTTCTCAACTGGAGAAAACTTATCAATCTCAAACAGCAAAGTGACAGATTACATAGCTGCCAAGGTTTCAGAACGCTATGTGTGACATTTTCATAATGTTAGTGAAATTATGAGTGATATTTCAACAACTATGAGTGACACTTTATCGCGGGCAACATCACGCGATGAAGAGGAGGGAAACATATAAGTATCAAAAATATTGCACCCATTTGAGCAACAAGAAACTCTAGGCAGTCATGTAACTAATGTGCACTAACAGCAGGCAACTGAAAAGCAGGCAGTCAGTATGTGTGTCTCCACAATTCTCAGACTCAGTACACTACATGCCAGGGGTGCAGGTAGCTTAGAATAATCAAAGCATTCGTTTTACTTATTAACAGCCATAGCAAGTTAGCTGAGCTACTAAAACACAGATGCCTTAGCCAGTCTTTGCCCACACTGGGCCCCCCTGGATCCTCCCTGCTGCCAGCACTCAATGAGATCAGGATTCAGAGCATCAGGGTAAACTCCAGGGGCCTCTCTCCAGGGGCCTCTTCACAGAAAGATGTGAGGCCCCATTTGAACAAATGTGGATTTTCTTAATATCTGTTATCCTAGTCTGCATTTGAGGTGATGTTTGATATAAAAAAAAGTCTAGGTAAAAATGAGTGGTACTGATCACGCACTTTGACTTTCAACCTCTGACAGGCACCTGAAAGTTTGATTTCCTTACTTCAGCCCTCATGTGTCTTAGCTGGCACCATTTGAAAGTCACAATCAAATTGGAAAGCTCAGTCAGCACACAGTATAAAGTATGTCTCGCACTCATCCAAGGGTCACAGAGGCCAGCCGTCGCAAATTCTTGAAATTTCCAAGTTTGGACTATGTGCAAGCATGATCAGTGTTTTTTGGGCGTGGTGGAAACAGTTCAGAAATCCCTGCCTTCAGATCCTTGCACTCGCACCACGCACTTAATATTCCGAAAACACCTAAATAAATTCTGCCTCTGAATTTCTTTCTAAAAAATTAATTTCGATCACTGGCAGTTGAAGGATCCCATAAGCATCCCTCAGAGCTCACCGACAAACAAGAGGAAGAGCTCTTAATGTCGTGAATGTACTAACTAAAGATGTTATTTCCTTGGATTTTCATACATGCAACATACATATCCTGCACATATTTTTAGTGAGGTACCTGTTCAAGTTACAAGCCTGAAGCCCACCTCTGCTGGACAAGGATGTAAACTTCATTTGTTTTCATACGAGTTAAGAGCAGGGAATCGACTCTTGACGTCATATCTATTGAGGGAGCCTAGGCTCGGATGCGAGCTCAGTAAAATAATCAATTCCCTGCTTTTAAAAAAATAT
This sequence comes from Lissotriton helveticus, assembly GCF_964261635.1. Taxonomy (NCBI): domain Eukaryota; kingdom Metazoa; phylum Chordata; class Amphibia; order Caudata; family Salamandridae; genus Lissotriton; species Lissotriton helveticus. Next base: position 1,157,725,626 of record NC_136057.1, read on the forward strand.
ATATCTCACGGAGGGGCCTATGTGCTACTTAATGCTAGCAAAAAAAAAGTTATGCTACTAAATAAACAAGGGCTAAAATTGTACTTGTACTGTGCCTCAAGACAGCCTACATGCTGTCAATAATGCCTGCGCCACGCTGCACATTGAACTAGAAGTTTTAATGCACAAACAGATGTCATGAAATTAAGTTAAAGTGGCAAGTTGCAGCTTTTGATAATAGCTGTTCAACACTATTTCTACTATATTCATCGATGGCATTGCCAAGCATAGAGACTAACTAGGAGAGTGACATGCTCCAGCCCCCCTCCAGTTGAGACTAGTCGAGTTTGTTATCACACTTACAATCACTACCATTCACAAGGGGCGATTTGGTTGACAAAAGAATAAGCTGTAGCTGATATCTAACACACCCACAAAGTAAATAGAAGACTAGGGCACAGGGATGTAAATGCTCGGGCCAGGGTCGGGAAATAAATGCAGGGGCCCACGTACCATGTAAAACAAATATATCCTCTCTTTTCTTTTGATACGTATCTCTTCTTTTCCACCATAATGCAGGCTGTTGCTCCCAGGTCTGCAGCATGATTATATGAGCAAAGTAAAGATACTTCCCCAGCAGGGTCGTGGGTGTTTAAAACAATTTTTTGGTGGCAATACAGTTTTACTGTCTCGAGCAAAGGTGGTGACTGGTCTAAAATTTGTTTCACTCCTACACAGGGGCGATACATTAAGAGGGGGCATTTGGTGTTTCACAACTCCCCTCCTCCACCTCCTTCAGTAATGCAATCACTGCCTGGATGGCTAACGGTTCCCCTCCCCGTGCAGGTGCGGATGACTGGGCCCTAAAGCAATGCAGCAAGGGAAAGCTGTGTGGCCGGTTCCCTCGCTGAATCTAATATCCAGCCTTGCTCATTGCGACGACGGCCAGCCTGAATATGACCCGGCTGCAGTACTAGTGTTTTGCGCCAACTGCCGCCTCCCGTGATTGCGCAGCGGGCGACCAGGAGATAGAGACTCCGGACGTGATGGCACTCCACCTGCCACCTGGATTAATCCCGGCCCCCATGGTGTGCCATGACTGACAGCACTCTATGTAAGCGGCGGCGCGCCGCGGTCGCAGTTAGATATTGCGCATTGTTGCCAACACAGCAGGCAGCTGGGGCAGAGTGCCTTGATACAATGTAGCGCTCTCAGCCACTCCAGAGCTGAGCACAGATGGTGGTTTAACTATTTAAGAACTAGCACAGCAACCGCAGCACGTCTCTCGGGAGAACTGAAGCACAGAGACCCAGTGAGGCGCCGCTGGTGGCGCACGCTGGCAGGTGGTGGCAAATGCGTGACAATGCATTTCAGTGTGGTGATGCGGAACACCGCACTGAAATGAGCTTCACACCTAATGCGTGATACTTGACAGGACTGAGATTACTGACTCACTCTGTCAGGACCAGCAAGTGGCGCCCAGTCCCACAATCTTTTTTGGTGCCCCTTGACCTCCTTCTCCACGGATTCCCTCTCAATCTCCACTGTCCATCAGTGCTACTCATCTCTCCATAGTCCCCCTCATAAACATTTAATTTGTTTTATAGTGCTGCTCATACCATTGCAGGGTGTCCGAGCACTACATCACATACACATTACCAGGAGGCAATCAATCATACCTGTGTAAATCAGTTTTTTAGGAAATATTACAGAAAAAAATGAGGATTGCAAGGTGTAGGATTCACGTCAGCCATGCTAGTAGCCAGTATATTTTAAGTGGTCTGGAGAAGTACAATCTCAGGATTTAAAATGTACCAAAGAAGTTGGGGTTGGTTTTACTATTAAGAATGCATTTCTACCCAAACTGACCCATTTTAGGAACATTAGCTTCTGGGAAATGCATGATTCCTGTTTTTTTTTTATATGTGTAACAGTTGGCGGTCTAGTGGCCAACGCTCATGCACCCCTACATCCGCAGGCCAGGCGTGGCCTGCGGGGTTAAAATAAAAGGAAGGCAGCCGCTCGAGGTCGTCACTTCCGACTGGAGCCAGAGTCTCCTCTCGTGTGTAGCGTAAGCGCTCCTGCCCCCGCGCAAGGTTTGCCCTCACCCTGCGGCCGCCAGACGGCCTCAGGACAGTGCGTGACACTGGCGACGAGTGGAGGGGGCCCAACCCTCGCTCGCACCTAGCGCTGCCCGAGATGCGGCTGCCTCGCGTGTGCGACGGTGCCGCTGTGCACCGTGTGCATCCAGGGCTGCTGAGCGTCGGCAGTGTGCGGCCCGCCCCCACCGCAGCATCTACTGCGGTCGGTGCGGGAAGCACCGGAGGAGCCCCCAGACCGGCCAGATACCCAGCAGCCGCAAGCCCGGACCGGGCTAAAGGAACAGGCCACGCCTCGCCGTGCAGCAGCGCTCCAGGCCCTGCCAGGTGCTTGAGCTGCCCGAGGCCCCACCTGAGCAGCTGGGCCAACTGCAGGAGATTAGTGCACCGGTACATGCAAGGTACGAGGAAAGGACAGGAAGGAGACTTTGGAGCGACAGTCATCCTGCGAAACCAACGTCAAGGGGGAAAGTTCCGGACAAATTACAAGCCTGGCACCTGGACAGTCACTGCTAGCCATGGCACCATGGTGACCGCACGCAGAGGGGAAGAGGAAGTATCCAGGAACATCTCATGGTTCAAGGAGGTCCTGTCAGAACATCCACGGGAAACCTCAAGTGATCAGACAAGACCCATGGCCATTGCAGCAGCTGAAGGCTGGGAGGAAGGATTGGACGGTGGCAGAATAGATGAGACCCCACCAGTAAACCCATCACCTCAGCTTGGGGCTCGCTCCGAAGACCCCAGCCAGGACATCACAGGCGCGCGCGCCGGCACCCAAAGGTACAGCCTGAGGCCGAACCCCCGCCCGAGCCAGCGTCTGAGAGACTATGCCTGCTGAAGGTGTCCGGATGTCATCGGCTGGAGCACGTGCTAGTATTGAACTTCTGTGTTGGACTGTGTCACATGTTTAAGACAGTTTATTTGTGTATAAAGAAAAAGAACTGAGTTGGATAGGGATGTAACAATTGGCGGTCTAGTGGCCAACACTCACGCACCCCTACATCCGCAGGCCAGGCGTGGCCTGCGGGGTTAAAATAAAGGGAAGGCGGTCGCCCGAGGTCGTCAATTCCGACTGGAGTCAGAGTGTCCTCTCATGCGTGTAGCGTAAGCGCTCCTGCCTCCGCGCAAGGTTTGCCCTCACCCTGCGACCTCCAGACGGCCTCAGGAGAGTACGCGACAATATGCATGATTCACGTTCTTTGCAGTATGCACATTAACCCTCTGCGCTAATGGTGAGTCAAAATTTGCACACGCCAAAACTCTGATCTCTCTCAAACAGTAATGCTAAACTCCACATTCTCTTTGACTTACCAACAGCGTCACTGACAGTACTGGGAAAATAACTCCTACTGCTTGGCCTAGCCTCTGTAGGTACAGACTGTGGAGTCACTCTCAGACTGCAGATACTGCTGTGATGTGCTGGAGACAGTTGCCAGTCTGGAGAGGGCAGGCTGGCACGTGTGACCTAGATGATTCTGATGTTCATCTCTGTGCAAGCAGGGGAAGGCAGAATGTATTGAGGAGGTCACGGAGGACACTTGTCGTTTAATTTAATTCCGGCAGAGGCAACAGCAATTCCTGGTAGTCCGGGCTTGCTGCAACAGGAATTTGAAATTAAAAACATCCTGCCTGCGCTGACCGGAGCCTTTCAGGGATGTGTCTGTCCACATGAGGCGAATGCTGAACTTCCTTTATCAGCACTAAGACTGCACAGGCCTCCTGGCAGCAGTAAACTTCATTGGGGTGGGGAGGCCATACGGCTGCATGCACTCCTTACTGTTACTGACCAATTAGTGCCGCGGAAGGTAGGCAGGTCAGCCTGTGCTAGTAACGTAAACAAAAAACAGTCCAATCAGGATGTACCAGCTGGTCCATAGCAGAAACACCCTTTGGCTGCTGTGTGCTTTGTGTCACTGTAACCTTACAAAATAGTGGATTCTACACAGCATGAAAACAGGTAATACACTCAGCTTTTTAGTAAGATGAATTGCGTGACAATCTTTTTACTTGCAGTAATGAGGTACAGTGACTTAAAACGCGTTAGAGTAGCACGAGATGTGGGATACTTGGAGGGCTGTTGGCAAATTTCTTAGCCATGCTGTACAGGAGTGTGAATGCTTTGTAGTCTGGCTAAAACTAATTTAAAAAAGCGCTATGACGCAGCTACACTTTTTAGGTCTCCTGGCGTTTAACAGCGCGTCAGCGCTGTGTCCGCCAGGAGATCTTTTGTCAGTGACTCTGCTTCCCAGGAGACAGCACCTGGCCGCGCGCATTTCGCAAAAGGCGATCGGCGCAGGCCACGCGCGCGCGGACGCGCTCGCCGTGGCTGTCTCCTGGGAAGCGCAAACATACACAGGCACACCTCCCCCTGCACGCATGCGCACACACATACACACGCACACATACACGCACGGAGAGATATCCCCCCCCACCCCTCCGCCGTCGCACACACAGACACACGCACACATACAGGCATCCCCCCCTTCCCCGCTCACCGGCACTCCGGACTTGTGCAGCCTCCGACGGCGGGGCTCTCTCTCGGGCATGGGAGCCCCGCGTCACCACTGCTCCTCCAGGCACTCCGTGGGCGCGGGCTTCACAAAACGGAAGTCCCGCCCCACGATAGGTTTCGTTTTGCGCGCACGTCTTGTTTTTGTACTCGTACGCGGTGAGGTGCCCTCGGGGGAGGAGGAGGCCGTTGTTTTGGGTTTGCGGACAGTCGCATAATCGAAAGCCGACTTTCAGTGAGTGTTTTTATTTATTTATTTTTTAAATCGATTGTTATGACTATGCTTTTGTCCCTGCCTGTTCATCTTCATTACAATAGCGATTGCGAAAGCTCTCAATTTCAGTGCTGTTTTTTCTTGCAGCATTTTGACATATTTGGGAGATCGGTAAATAAGCGACATCCGGGTGTGAGGCGAGACCTGCGTGCAGAGGGAGAGACCGAGGCGGACGTGCTCCCGAGCTACGGCCCGAGACCAGACCCCTGCAAGGTAACCCGTTGCCGTCCTTCGGGAGGGAGCTGCTGCCTGCGGCCTCCCCCGCCCCGCATTTCCGTCTCGTTACAAGGTGGAATTTGCCGCTGGCACCACGACACGAAGGGGAGTATGGGGGGACAGCGCCCTAGTCCCACACGTCGGGCGAGCGTAGCCTGCAGCGCGCCCCCCCGGCCAACAGCCAATGGGGAGGGCTCACCTGGGGACGGGGGAGGCGTATCCAAGGTTATATGACCGGGCCAGCAGCTAGGCTCGGCCTTTAGTTCCCGCGCCTAGTCCGAGGCTGCTCTGCGCTGAAGGTCCCTAGGCTCTGCGCTGATGTCTCGCGGCGGGTTTCGTATCCTGGGTTCCCGGCGCGGCTCTAGCGCTGTTTTGCTCGTCGTGGTCTCGCGGCGGGTTTCGATCCTGAGTCTCCGGTGAGTGTTGGTTTATTTCTGTCCACGAGCCTGCATGCACGGGGGCTGTGAGCTGCCTGTTGGGGCACTGCCTCCCGGCGGGGCTCGGGAATTGGACAGAAGGGAGAAAGAATGTTTTGGGAACAGCGGGGTAGGTAGGCGCGGAGGGCGCTACGAGTTGCGCTAAGACTGTAGTGCTTTGTATGCTGGTAATGTCTGGCGTGTGTATGGTGGCGCGGGTCGGGAACGGTGCTTGGAGCGGGGCCTCTTTCTCTTCCTAGCTCCCGGCACGCCCCCCCCCCTTCTCCTGGTTCGGCTACTGCTATCTTATGCCGGAGCGCGGGGGTATGGACAATATGTGTTAAGGCATCGTTTGGCGCATGAGCAGGGGTTGATAACTAATCAGGGTGCGCTTGGATGGGTTTCTGGTGGGCCTCGATAAAGCCCTCCCTTTGTTACGCTGTACACATCGAGTCCTGCTTTGTGCCTCAAGATAGTCGCGTTAGCTCTGGGTCACTGGGCCCATTTGGCAAGCCATGGAGGGTTGGCCTGATGTGCCAGGGCTACCATTACGGGGGACACTAGCAATTTCGAATGTGGCGCCCACATGCACGAGGCCCCGCGGATTTATATATGGGCCCAAACAGTGCGCGGGTTTGAGTAGCATGTTTGAATGTGTCGTTTAAGATATGGTGTATAATTTCCAGTCCCCTCCATACAGCGGGCGGTGTCTGGCTCGGCGACCACACGGTGGCCGCGTGGCCTAAAGGGTAAGGCTTTGGGCTTCAGGCTAGTGAGTTGGCGGTTCGAATCTCTAGGTGGGAAGTCGGACAGTAGCCCGCATCAAGTTGCACATGCCACTATAAATTGTGTTTTAACTTAACATTGTTTATTGTCCGAGTGCCTAGCGGGTAGGACGTTGCTTCGCACGCGGGGCGTTTCATGCGCGTTGTCCCGTTTCGATTATATACAGCATCTCCATCGGCCCGGGTGCACGGTTGCATGCGGCGACGGTCGGACAAGGTGAGGTTACAGGCCCAGCCTGATGGCGCGCAAGTTAATACCCTGGTTCACGAGCACAATCATAGTTGTCCTCCTACACCCTGTTTGGAACATGCCCTCATTCCCTTACGTAAGGAACTAAAGGCTTAGAGGCAGATAAGAAATAGACTGCTTACGAGCCCGGAAGGACTGTAAGTTGCGACCAGACATTCTTATTCGGAGGGAACGTAAGATGTTAATAATCAGAAGGAGGAACGTAAGATGTAAATAATCAGTAAGGTAATGAATGGATAACTTTTAAAACATAACGAGGGGACCGCGTTAATATATGAGGTGGTACCGTAATCCCTTAACTCGTCAGGGCCTGGTATCCCGATTGTCGTCATGAAACACTCGCCAGGGCCTGGTATCCCGATTGTCGTCATAGTGATGCGGTTCACCAGGAGGCCACATGCAGAGGGCGAGAAGCTGTAAGAGCCCACTGGGCCATACTTTGAGTATCACTGTTTTAGCCAGTGCTTGCGAGGCAATCTCAGCTCTTATTGCCAGTATTGCACACAATCAGTCACTTTGTAATGCTGTTTTGACACCTCACTGATTGAGTGTGTATGGCTAAGGCTTGTTATTTGCAGGCCACAGGTTCGAACCTTAGGAAAAATGATGGAGCATTTCATCCTTTTGAGTTTATAAAAATGAACACCACGGAAATAGGGTAAAAGTGAATCCTGTTGTGTGCTTCTTAAATTGGAGGTCGCTCTGCAATATAAGTCTTCAAAAGGAAAATATTTTCTACCAGAGTTAAAAGTTGCACTGATTTAGCATAACCACACTAGATTCGGCTCGATGTTATGGAGTGCGAATAATGAACCCAGTCAATGCAGACATGGTCTCCGAGACGCTATTCAAACTACTCCATGTGGCCCACAGTCCTCCGAGTCTTAAAGCTACGCAGGCAGCTGGCATTCTTCCGACAACAGTGCATATGCTGCGCTCCACAAAGACGATATGCCCCTAAGCCAGTACCATCTCCATTTTAGCGGGCCTGGGGAAGATATATTTTAGGGGTCTCAGTACAAAACAAATTTAAATGGGATTGCCAATCTGCTTCCGCCCTCCTCAGCCTGTGAAGTGTTTCACGATATGCAAAGCACAAGCTCGTTAGAATCCGCTGCCTGAGTGACGTTTGATCTCTCAGTTTGGCTCTCATCTGAGCCTCCGTTCGGCAGCGCCGGAGTTCTCTTGCGGGTGTGCTCTGGACTGCAGTTTTGTAAGCGGGTGTAGCGCGGTCGGTCTGGCGTGAAGTGCTTTGGGACCGGCACCAGGTTAGTGGTCACTGGTGAGTACTCGAAGCCTATGTATCTCTTTCACGGGGAATATAGTGTACCTCTAACCCAACTATGCGGAATATAGTGTACCTCTAACTCAACTGTGCGCAAAGAGATTTACACGGGTGTCGTGTTATGCCACAAGCTGTATTTTAGGCTGTTAATGACATTCCCTTATGTACAGGATTGCGTGACATTAGCACGTCCATTTCGATCCATATTAATTGGCTGTCCATCATATCTAGAGCAGGCATAGGCAGTACGTTGATATTTACATCCACTACAACCCTAAGTTGAAAACGAATGTTTAATTTACATAGCGCTCCGTTCCTCATCTGCCGTTCTAAGCACTGTAATGAACAGACGACCCACACACAATGTATGTGGCCCTACACTGGCCTCGGAAGAATGTAAGGTTGAGAAGGCCGAGCACGGACTCATTAGCAACACGCAGGGGACCGTAATTGTCACGGGCAGCACAGGCGCTACAAACACAATACCTTTCACTACTTCTATCTGGGAAAGAAGGATCACTATCTCACATAATGTCACCAATAACTGATGTCACTGAGGCGCGCTCCGTAGGAATGCCCTTGGGAAGCGCTGCGAGGGGGAGAAGATCCGGTACCTACTCCGGTTCTGAGAGGGCAAAGCCAGTTGGGAAAAAATTTATGACATCTTCTCAGTTTAATTAAACAACATGAACAAGGCATAGATACCGGAATAATTGTCGTTGAGTTATGGCATGTGAATTTATTTCATACAGCGAGCAGGAGGGAGGGGCGTTGCGGGCTCATTCAAATCGGCCCCGCTTCATGCTCGGTTTTATAGCACGTTTTAAAAACTCCATGCCAGCTCAGGCCCACCCACGTAAGAAAGTGCAAAAGTCAGGAAGCGGGAGATGCTCATGCTTGGCTTGCTGCAACAGTGCGACGTGGCGGACACCATAGGGCAGGGAAAAGAGCTTCCGCCGGCAACTATTATATGGGCATATCTGCAGGATCATTTAGTGACTCGGCAAGGGGGCGGGTAGGCAATAGCCTGGAAGAATTCGAGTACAATACATAAGGAATTTCTTGCCGACATGTTAGAGAAGCACCTAGTGGTGACTCAGGTCGGACTTTGTCACGATGTTTAATTCAAATGTCACCGTAGTACTGCATGTAAAACACGTCCATGTACTGCCATGTGGGTTTCCTTAGCAAACCCGCTTCAATGTTAAGCCCTTTCGTTGCTACATTAAGCAATTTGAATGAGGGGAAAAAAAAACAAAAAAAAAAAACAATGCCCTCTTTCTCTAGGTCAGTAACGTGTTTCTGAATGCCAGATTTACCTGAAATGTTATGGATCAATGCTTTCGAAGCTCTCGGAAAAATATATGCGCATCACTGAGGGATCATGTGGCGCCTCACAAGCGGCAATTGAACTAAATCTCTCATAGCTATTTTCTATTGCCATAGAGGTCTGTGGATTCTGTGAAGGCCTGCCAATGAGCACTCGAGCAGTCCAGCGGAAGCCATCAAAGCCTGCAATGCTTGCAAGCGCCAGACTAGACCTGCTCAGCATCTCGAGATCGGTACTAGACATGATTGTTTGTGTTTTCCCCATTCCTGTGAATACAGTTCAACTTCCAAGTAGAGTCGACACTCCCATAACATCAAGGGTTTCCATACTATCGAAACAACGAAGATTGTACAGGTAGGCAGGACGAACAATTCAGTGCGTGAGACGTGGGCTAGGTGGGAGAAACATGGGAATGACCATGCCACAGGGTTGATGTGCAAGAAAACGTACATGTGTAGTATTTTAGATGGGTGAACATATGCACTTATGTAGTGCAGCTTCGACCACTGGTCTCTCAATTGACCTTCATCTCCTAGTTAGGGTGTAGTTTAATGTATAGCGATGCGTGAACCTCATAAAGTGAGGGTGTAGTTTCATGTGTAGCGATGCGTGACCCCCATGAAGTCTGCAAGCGCTTTTGAGTAATACGGTATTATGCTACTCCTTGTGTTCAGCCTGGTTGAAAGTGCGTGGTTGTACAGTGCGGAAATCTACTGGTCATTAGGTAAATTAAGACCCACAGGCCTATCAATGTAGCAGTTTTGACAATTTGGGTTTCTTGTTCAAAGTTTTCCTGTCTGAAAAACGGCAATACATAACGTGTTGTTTCTAAAATCGTGATTATTTCTGCAATCTACAGCAACGACAGCCTTATATATGTATATTGGTAATTTTTAATCAGAAGCAATAGAAAACAAATTATGAGCTTGTGTAACGTACCTACCTAGATAATTTATGTAGACTAAACCTACACTGGAGCACCTTATAATGCAACAAGGAAATAGAACAGTGAGATAAATAAACCGCGGTTTCACAGTTCTGTATAGCATAAGCCAGGTGTCAGATGTTTTATACAATGTTGCATGCAACGGAAAACTAGAGAGGGAGGGACAGTTGCATTGCATGCGGTCACGTTGAATTGGGCAGGGGAGATTGAATTATTGGTATGGCAGTAAGACGGTGCATCTATTGCAACAAAAGTAAATGTTAACTATTGCAAGAAAAGGAAACGTTAGCATAATTACAGCAGTTCTCTGCCATTTTGTGCAATGAGATAACTTGCTGTGTTTATATAAACACATTCCCATGTGTTTTGGTGTGTGCTGCAAGTAATACAGCAGTCATGAAATATCATCATGTCTTGCCTTAGTCCCGCCCAGTTCCGGAGCATAAATCACTGTGGGAAAGGAAAGGGTTTTAACTGCCATCCTTTCTGTTGAAGCATTTTCAGGCAAGGATGGCGGATCAGGGGGGGATTTACCCAACAGTGACAATTTTGATGTCTTCCAGGTATGAGAAGAGATAACACGCATTACAATGCAACGGTCTCGCATTTGCAAAATATAGAGCAATTGGCATTGTAAATGACACAAATTTATGTATGGTTGGTCTTTGAAACAGACGAAGGGAAAACAGCAGGGGTAGTTGAGGAACGTGCGAGGCAGTGGAGCACAAACGAAAGTGTGCACAACGAGTACATTTTGTTCTTACAGATCACGCCTAATACAAAAGAGTACCACGCACAGGTGCAAGGATAATATTGCAAATAATGGCAGACACTTCACAGGGACTGCACCACTCTTTCCAAGGCAGGATGGGGAGCGCTTGGAGGTAACAGGCACACGATACATGGACATACATGCGTAAGGGGGTAATTGAGCAGTATACACGAGGGGTTACATGAGACGGCGAGGGTTACAAGGGACAGGAGTACCACCACCTGTTAGGTGTATCTGCTATAGCCATCAGGTAATGACCTTGCAGTGTTTAGCTAGGACATGCACTGTCATAATTGTTCCGGCTACTGTGTTCAGCAGCAAGCAATTAATCCTGATCACAGGGTGACTTCCATAATGCCTTCGCTTGCTTGGTCACATATCACGGGTTTTCCAGCACCAGATACAGTAAGGCAAATAGGCACTGGCCGAAAACTGCTGAAGCTTGTTCTCAAGCAGATAGTACGGAAGGTGTACTTCTATGACACCTTGAAATACCCCCTTAAGTTCCCTGAGGGGAAGGATGGAGCAGGTGGGCGAGATCATGGCACTTGGAAGGCCTCTAGCAACGATACCGTTACAACATTACACGGGAAGGAGGATTGCTGGAAATCCATGGTCATAATGACTACTATGCCGTGCCCGTATTACGGTTACATGTTACAAAAGAGTACTAAACACAAGTACAAGGATAACACTGCAGCCAAATGGCAGTGACTTAGGACAGTCATGCCTTGACTTGTTCATCCTACATATAAGTACAGGCACTGAAAGATTGCCAGATGTCTTTCTCTGTCATTGTACTTACCCAAATACGTTTGATGAAGCACTATTCATTCCTTACAGCACTACTCTTCTCATTCAGGATGGTAGAGCGCTTTTAGTAACATGCATATTATACAGGTACAATACATTGCGTAAGTGGGTAATCACAGCAGTATACATAGTGTTCATGTGACGGCGAGGGTCACAAGGTACAGGAGTCCCATATCCTTCACAGTCTACGGTGGTACGTTAGAAGGATTCTAGTATGAGCTGCAAGTAAAGCTATAACAAACACGAATTTAAGCAGTCATCTTTTGATACAGGATGGCTTTACACTGCAGGCATTAACGTGATGCCTGCCATACCCATCCCTTTTGGTTCCTGGGATCAATACCGGTCTTCACTAGCATCCGATAAAATCTTGCAAATAACAGGCAGAATGCAACAGAGAAGCTCAATTCAGGTCTGCCATTAGCATCCGACAAATCTTGCAAATAACATGCAGAATGCAACAGAGAAGCAGGGACCAAGCGAGGACATGCGGCCCCTCTTGTAGAGATTGACAGCTAATGCCAAACAGCTTAATTCAAACTGCGGGATTCACAAGTGGTGGAGGGCCCTGGGCCAGGTACATATTAAGCGGGCGCCCTGAGTCAGTGAATTATGGGTTATGCAGGTCCCAAGGTGGCGAGAGCAATGTTGTGGTATCCAGTCCCGTGTGAGTGGGACCTACCCTTGTAGCATAATCCAGTGCGCGCAGGTTCAGATGGGGCGTTACCATGCGACAACTGGGTATCCAGTATGTTATAAAGCACTTGAGGCTCAAACAAGTACAGCACCCTGTGTACAAAGGTGTCTGTTCTACCTGTACATACGCATCCCCATATGAGGTGCGGCTTCTGTAACTAAGGGCGTGTCTACGCAATCCTCAGTAGAGGTGCGGCCAAGGAACTAAGGGCGTGTCCACACCATAGTGGTGTGGCAAAGGGGACTTGATAGAGGTGCATGAAACAAAAGGGGAAGAGGATAGAGGTGCACGAAACAGTGTCAGAAAGTAGATAGGTGGGTGGGGGGCTCTGTCATCGACGGAGGCCTCCTCCAGAGCTGTGGCGGAGTACAGGGCGATCTGGAAGCAGATGGACAGTAGGGGTACCTCTGCGGCAGAAGGATACAGTCTAAATACCTCTGCCTGGCACAGTAGGGTGCCCGAGCCAGGAACCTGGAGCCGAGGGGGTTCCAGGAAACAGCGTCGGCACCCCGTTAGTCCTTCGGGCGGTCGGGGGGCCTGAACCGACCGGGGGTGTGCCTCATCTCCCGCCCTGACAGGGGGGGCGGGAGTCTAACGAAATAAGTGATAATGTACTGCACCGTCAGAGCATCGCCTCGCCGTGCAAGATGGCTCCTTGGGCATGCGGGTCAGTGAGAGGCTGCTGCATTGGATCGCCTGTAAGATGACCCACCTATCAGTACCTGTGTTGTACGCAAATAAACCTGCACCACTGGTTTCCCACAAATATGTCTCATGAGTTTCCTTGGTATGTAAGTGTAATGAGCGCATGGGCGAAGCAAGCACTGATGGTGTGGGCACTATGCCGCTGGCACCACGACACGAAGGGGAGTATGGGGGGACAGCGCCCTAGTCCCACATGTCGGGCGAGCGTAGCCTGCAGCGCGCCCCCCTGAGACGCCCCCCCGGCCAACAGCCAATGGGGAGGGCTCACCTGGGGACGGGGGAGGCGTGTCCAAGGTTATATGACCGGGCCAGCAGCTAGGCTCGGCCTTTAGTTCCCGCGCCTAGTCCGAGGCTGCTCTGCGCTGAACCCACCCTGAACCCTGACCCAGCTGCAGAGCGGCGGGCACAGTTTTTGAAGACCTTAATGATCTTGTTTTATGTTGCAGGCGGAGTCACAGGGCGATCTGGAAGCAGATGGACAGTAGGGGTACCTCTGCGGCAGAAGGATACAGTCTAAATACCTCTGCCTGGCACAGTAGGGTGCCCGAGCCAGGAACCTGGAGCCGAGGGGGTTCCAGGAAACAGCGTCGGCGCCCCGTTAGTCCTTCGGGCGGTCGGGGGGCCTGAACCGACCGGGGGTGTGCCTCATCTCCCGCCCTGACAGGGGGGGCGGGAGTCTAACGAAATAAGTGATAATGTACTGCACCGTCAGAGCATCGCCTCGCCGTGCAAGATGGCTCCTTGGGCATGCGGGTCAGCGAGAGGCTGCTGCATTGGATCGCCTGTAAGATGACCCACCTATCAGTACCTGTGTTGTACGCAAATAAACCTGCACCACTGGTTTCCCACAAATATGTCTCATGAGTTTCCTTGGTATGTAAGTGTAATGAGCGCATGGGCGAAGCAAGCACTGATGGTGTGGGCACTATGCTTCATTTCCTGGTATTTGAAGTTTTCTTTCAAACTGTCCTGATCCAGAGACTCTGGGTGCGTTTTAGGGGTTTCGGTGTTCTAGAGACCGGGGCTCAGTTTTCCCAAGCTGTACTGACCGGCTAAGAAGTTAGTTTCTTCGTCATTCTGCAGAACAGCTGGCGCGGGTGTGGTGCTGCTGGACTGCAGAGGTGTCGGTGTTTTAATGCAGATGGGGTGGGGTCGGAGGCATCTCATACACACTAAGGGCTGTCAGCGGGTGCATTTGCGCGCTCTCGCTTCCCATCTGATATAACAACTACGATCATATAACAATGTTAACAGCAGTCAAGGTAGCTCATTGGGTTCAGCGCTTCCGCCGGAGATCACAGTGTAAACTTCAGGTCACGGCTCCCAAGCCAGGTGTGATAGCTTGAGGTGTTAGTGCGCCTGTAGCGCAGTCTGTTTGTGACATGGAAGTCATCTGTAGGTGCTGGTGCACAGGGCGGCGGGGCGCCAAGTGTGCTGGCGGGGCGTCTGTGGGAACCCCCGCTGCACTCTGCCCAGACTCCACTCCTGGCACAGTGAGCTGCTGTCTCTGCTCACTCTCCAGCCCTGAGACTGCAGCCTTCCCTTGGAGCAGCACTAGTGTGGACAGAGCTCCTCCCCAGAGCCACGGCCACACCCCCAGGTGCCCTGGCACGGCCCCAGTCACAGAGTGGGATGGGTCCTGCACGGGCTCAGCCCTGTGTGGTGTAGCGAGGGGGCTCTGCCCTCTGTGTCCCTGGCACGCCCGAGCCTAGCGCTGCCCCACAGAGTTGGTATAGCCCACCGCCCCTCGCAGACCTGGCATAACCTCAGCCTTAGAAATAACAGCTTGCCATGACCCCTTCTGCACCTGCCGTAGCCTGCGTGTCGGCAATGCCCGCTGACCCCGCGCTAGGGCAGACTATCCGTCTAGAGAATGCCCCTTGCACCCCTGGCACAGAGAACGCACCCCAAAGCTCCTCTGGTACTGGCATGGCCCCTCATTGACCCTGAATAACCCCCATCCGATTAACATAACCCAGGCACTGTCCACATACCTCGTTTCTGCACACATACATTGGCACACTCACCCCACACCCCTGGCACAGTCACTTCTGTCCTAGTTTTTCTTTCCCTTTGCGCCCCGTGTGCTAGATGCAAAGGTGGATGGATGGTTTGATGAGTGGATGAATGGCAGCACGTGTGCGTTGGGGTCAGCTACATCAGCTGAGTGTTCTTTTCTCTACTTTACTGCCTGGGAACTACCACCAGTTGAAGTACCGAACTGTGCCAAGCTCCGGGTTCCAGCCTGGTACAATCACCCTCCACTATTCTGCCAACAGGGCTCTGAGAGTGGAAAAGTACCCTATGCCAATGGGCGTGCCGGGCACACAGCAGGGGGCGAGCTAGGTCAGGCCTAGGAGCCGTGAAACCAGGATCTCGGCTTCTGCGCTCACACGGTGTGATCCTGGATACATGCCTTTGGCCTCCTCTTGTCTCAGACCTGCAAAGATTGTGGGCGCCTAGATGTGATCTGGATCGGGAAGAGCGCTATGCAAGAGAGGCACGAGAGAGACTGAGAAACGCAGACACAGAGAAGGAAACAGATTGGGAAAGCAGCGACCTAAATGGGGTAGATATTGAAACAGTGAGAAATGAACAGCCTCAGTTCATTTTTATTTCTTACTGTCTGATGTGGCAGT
This sequence comes from Lissotriton helveticus, assembly GCF_964261635.1. Lineage (NCBI taxonomy): Eukaryota > Metazoa > Chordata > Amphibia > Caudata > Salamandridae > Lissotriton > Lissotriton helveticus. Next base: position 1,157,741,344 of record NC_136057.1, read on the forward strand.
TGCTGGTGACACTCACTATCCCAGTAATTCTTATATGTTTAATATGTTAGTTTTTTACATGTATCCTCTGCTCTGTCTGGTGGAGTTGACACTCTTTGTATTTTAGTTTTTAGGACACTCCTGAGGCAGCACATTCGATACCTGTCGTAAGATTATTATTATCTTATATTTGGACTTACAGCTCGCCATTGCTTGTTATATACTGCTTTTGTCCCTGGTGACCCTGCGAGACTTCCTGCCTCTAATGATTCCTATGCCAGCCCTTTCTGCCTCACCGTGTGACCCTGGTCCCTTCACACTTCCACAAGGCCTGTATCAGGGCACCTTTGCCTGTCCCTCGCATTCTCCGACACCCACAATGCTTGTATGCCGGATCTTTTTGCCTCACATTGTGACCCTGCGAGCAAGGACATCTTAATGGTTTTGGGGGCTTGGACCGAATGTATTTGGAGGCCCCTGTTTGGAATTTAATCCAATTTCAGCTCTTCCATGCCCTCTTTGGCAAAGTTACAAACATAGCAGGGGGCATTCAACCGTTGCTCCATCAAATAATCGGGGACAGTTACTTGTGTTTCAATATTTTAACACAGCAGCAGCTCACTAATATCACTGCAAAAATTCTGTGACACCTTGCCATTTCTCATATGTGAGGTCCTGTTTTGATCTAAAGGAAAAAATGTTATGGATGTTGCATGCAACATAAACGCAACATTTCTCTGAAAAAATGTCAGTAATAGACTCACTCACATTAGACATTAGTTAAAGGCGAAAAGGTATTTTAAACAAGCTGTTTACGAATGATGATTGGTCATCAGTGCAAAACTTTACATAACAAAGCTTGCTCTATCAGGGGACCCCTGGATGACTGGGGCGCTGGGCCAGAGCCCACTTCGCCCATGCATTAAAACGTCTCTGCCTGTGAGGCCTCTCTGCCTCACCCGGTGACCCTGGGCATTCACACCTCCACAAGGGCTGTATCAGTCTTCCGTACACACGGCATGTATTCAGCCTCTTCGGCAGGAAGCAGGAACAAAGCTGATGGCAGATATGGACAATCAAAGAAAGAGAGCAAGGAAACAAAGAAACTACGTAGAAAAAAGTAGGAAGCAGAGACTGGGGAGAAGGGTCGACGAGACGGACCAAACTTATATATATATACATATATATATATATATCTCTTCTCTCTCTTCTCTCTCTTCTCTCTCTTCTCTCTCTCTCTCTCTCTCTCTCTCTCTCCACAGCAAGCAAATGCAGTCAAGGACTGAAGGGGCGGAAATGGTCAGGAAAGTAACATCATGAATAGTTTGTTTACAACAAAGGGGGAGATGTGGCGACCTGACAAGTAGTGTGCTGTCTCTGAGTGCTGAGTAGTGAGTGCAGAGTAGTGAGTGCAGAGTAGTGGGTAGTGAGTGCAGAGTAGTGAGTAGTGAGTGCAGAGTAGTGAGTGCAGAGTAGTGAGTAGTGAGTGCAGAGTAGTGAGCTGCCTCAAGTGAAGTACTCTGGTACCCAAGGATGACTAGCAAACAATATTATTCACAACGTTGCTTACTATTCAGCAACATTTGACAGTTTGCAAATCATCTTTATACAACAATTCAGAGTTTGATAACAAATTAATGTAACACATTGTAATATACAATGCCAATAGCTCAAACTTTTATGCTGGGAGACCTATTGCATTGTAAATGCTTGTTTTGTGTGCATTAATGCTCCATGCTTTATAATTATAAATGGTATTTATATAGCGCATACACCCCTGATAAAGTGTTGAGGTGCTTTTTCGGCGAGTAGCATACTACTCCAGAACCCAATATTAGAGGTGAATTGTTAGTAGAGTAGTCATTTCTTTTTGGTTTTGTATTTTCTTGTGCATCAGTTGCATTAATTAGTTGTGTTAGATCTGTGCTCTTGATTTCTTGTGTGTTTAGTAGATTTTAGAGTAGGACTAGGATGATGGTACTGGATTTAAGAGGGGAAGTAGTGGGTATGGGCGCCTGTTAGTTTGGTGACATGGGTTTATTTTATCCAGATAAACAGATCTCAAAGATTTTATACACAGAGGCATACCATTCTTCTTGTTTTATCACTCTGATCCAACCAATTTTAAATTCAAAGTTAAAAAAAAATGAGGACTAATATGTATTGTATTGTAATTGCATTTATATATCGCTTACTACCCCTGACGAGGCGACAAAGCGCTTTTTCGACGAATAGCCCGCTACTCCAGAACCCATAAAGTATTAGTTGTGAATAAGTATAGTAAAGATATGAAAGTAATTTGAGTGGTGGATATGTTAGTCAGTTATTTAGATTGAGTAGGATTGTGGAGGGATAGAAGAGGGAAAATAGTTTGTATTCTTATAGCGCTTGCTACCCTTGATGGGGTGTTGAAGTGCTGTTTTGGCGAGTAGCACGCTACTTCGGGACCCAGAAAGGATTAGTGGAGAATTAGTATAGTGAAAATATGAAAATAATTTGAGTGGTGGATATGTTAGTCAGTTATTTAGAATGAGAAGGATAGTGGAGGGATAGAGAAGTGAAAAAAGTTTGAATTTATATAGCACTTGATACCCCTGATGGACCTTGCAGCGCTTTTTCAGTGAGTTGCACGCTACTTTGGAACGCATAAAAGATTAGTGGGGAATTAGTATAGTGAAGATATGAAAGTAATTTGAGTGGTAGATATGTTAGTCAGTTATTTAGATTGAGAAGGATAGTGAAGGGAAAAAGGTTTGCATTTATATAGCGCTTGCTACCCCTGATGGGGGGTTGAAGTGCTTTTTCAGCGATTAGCATGCTACTCTGGAACCCAAACAGTGTTAGTGGTGAGTTAGTATAGTGAAATATGAAAGTAATTTGAGTGGTGGATATGTTAGTCAGTTATTTAGATTGAGAAGGATAGTTGAGGGATAGAGAAGGGAAAAAGATTTGCATTAATATAGTGCTAGCTACCCCTGATGGGGGGGGTTGAAGTGCTTTTTTCTGCGAGTAGCACGCTACTCTGGAACCCATATAGTGTTAGTATAGTGAAATATGAAAGTAATTTGAGTGGTGGATATGTAGTCTAACTTGTAAATTGAGACATTGTTGTATATAGAGGAACATACAAAAGATAAGCAGCTATATTATACACTTTGGCATCATTTCACAAATTAAGGTATGACCCGAAAGTGTTTGAGCGCTGCTAATATCAAGGCAATTGTTAATTACCTCGAGTTGTAGTTTTCAGTTTACACCTCTGATGGCAGCTTTATGCCTTAAGCAGATTGTTTTTCTCCTGCTAGCAACATACTTCACAATATGAAGAGGATCACGACATAGAGTGCACCCTGTATCAACAGCAGGCTCCTTCAAAATGAATCAATTCCTTCTGATCAAGAGAACTCCACAGAGGTAATTCTTATAATCTTTAAATACCCAACACTTGCCCATTTTAAACATGTCCACTATCTATAAATATCTAATGAATTGTTAGATTTGGGAGTCTCTAGTTGGCACTGGTAGGTACTTGTGATAAATAGGGACCCTTGCTTCTAGTCAGGATAAGGGGATTACACTCCTAAAATAACCCCTGCTCACCCCCTTGGTAGCTTGGCACGAGCAGACAGGCTTATCTCAGAGGCAGTGTGTAAAGCATTTGTGACCACATACAGTAACCCAGTGACAACACTACAGATGGACACCACACAAGGTTTTGTATAAAAAATAAGTATACTTTATATAGATTTTCCACAAGACCATAAACGACAAAACTACACAATACTGTTACTTTAAGATGGTAGGTTTTAGCTTAGTTCAGTTCAGTCCTTTCGATTAGACACTTTGCGTCAATGTACCTTACGATGCGTTGCCCTTCCACAATAAGTAATGTTGCAGAGAGGGAAATGCGGCAAAGTTCCAGTGCAAAGAAATAAAGACGTGAAGATCTTCCAGATGCTGCATGCTTCTCCGGGGATGCGAGAAGTTCTCGGTTCGATGCGTGGACTGCAGCGGCGACACCCTTGTTCAGAAGTGCGACGGCCACAGCTTCAGCTGGGGCACTCTTATCCCACGTTTGCGTGAAGATTCCGCACAATGCAACAACTACAGCGGCGACATCCTTGTTCAGAAATGCGACGGCAGCAGCTCCAACGGCGGCGCGCTTCTCGGGGATGTGGGGCGCTTTCCTCGATGCGGTGCAATGCAACAGTTCCAGCCGCGACACCCTTGTTCAGAAGTGCGACGGCAGCAACGGCGACACGCTTCTACCTCGTTGTGAGACTCTTCTCACGATGCGGTGCAGTGCGACAACTCCAGCGCTGACACCCTTGTTCACAAGTGTGACGGCAGGCAGCAGCGACGGTGACACGCCTCCTTTTCGTTGCGAGACGCTTCTCTCGATGCGGTGCAGTGCGACATCTCCAGCAGCGATACCCTTGTTCAGAAGTGCGACGGCAGCAGCAGGGACGGCGAAAAGCTTCTTCTTTTTGAGTCGCGCTTCCAGCTCCTTGTGACACGCAGTTCCTCAGAAGGCCCAAAACAGCAGCAGGCACTTCCAAAGAACTCTGGGGAGCTGGGGGGTGAAGGCTGTTGTCCCTGAGACTTCATCAGGAGGCAAGCTCTTTTCCAAGCCCTTGGAGATCCTTCACAAGTTGAAAGTAAAGCACACAGAGTTCTTTCTCCTCTATTTGGCAGTCAGGCAACAACTGCAGGCCAATCCCCTAAGCAGCACTTCAGCTTAGGAATAGTCTCTCCTCAGTTTCTTCAGGTTCCTCTCCTCAGCAGAGGGTTCTTCTTGTAGTCCAAAAGTGATCTAATTTCATGGAATCAGGGTCCCAATATTTATACCCCAAAAGCCTTTGATCTCTGAGGGGAGACGGGCCTTTGCCCAGTCCAAACCAGTTCTGAAGCACTCTGTTTACCAGACTTCTCCTTTCCTTTCATAGTGCAGGGCAGAAACATCAGACGCCCCACAGGAGGTGGAACCAGCATTGTGGAAGGCAAGTACAGCCCTGAAGCACTTTGTTGACAGAACTCCTTCTCTTCTTTCAGTGTGAAGGGCAGCGACATCAGCCGCACCCCAGTAGGTGGAGCCAGCATTGTGGAAGGCAGGCACAGCCTATTCAAGGTTCAGGTGCAACTTCTCCCTCCCATCTAGATGCAGATCTCTCTATTCACCACTGGGCTAACTCATCCTGTCTCTTGGAATCCCCCAGCCCTGTCACTCACAAACTCCAGACAAGGAATACACAACCTAGCAGAGGCAGGCTTGAAAGGTTAGACAAGAAAATACCTACTTCCTAAAAGTAGTATTTTCAAACACAGAATGTTAAAATGAACTTCACTTACAGATGTATTTTATCATTCTGAGTCCAGGCATACTAAACTCGAATTTCTACCATGTTCTCTGAGTCAGTTAGGATTATACAATGTAATACTTCTAACAGCCCATTCTGTTCCATGGAGAACAGGTAGCCTTGCAATAGTGAAAAACGAAAAATGGGTGTAATTCACTATTAGGACATGCCACACACACCAGGGCATGTCCTACCTTATACTTACAATGCACCCTGCCCTTGGGCCTTCTATAGGGGTGACTGATATGAAGAAAAGGGAAGGTTTAGGGACTGGCAAGTAGGTGCACTTGCCCAGTCAGCATGACAGTACCAGACTGCACACAGGCTCTGCAATGGCAGACCTTAGACACATTTTACAAGGTTGCTTCTGTGGGTGGCACAACCAGTGCTGCAAGCCCACCAGCAGCATTTGGATGTACACGCCCTGGGCACACTCAGCGCACTGTACTGTGCCAAATAGCCAAACATGGAACCACTGATTAGTACATCAATTTACAATAGAGAGCACTTGCACTGTGGCACTGGACAGTAGTGGCACAGTGCCCAAAGCATATAACACCAGCAAAAATTCATGAGGCAACAGCAAAAATGGAAGGGAGACCCACACCAATGGTGCCAGGTCTAACATGTGTCCCCTCCAGCTGAAATGTGGGGAGAACTACCCTAACTCCTTGGAATTCTCATCACTAAGGCGGAAAAATCTTGACAGACCATCAGCGTTGGCGTGTTCTGTACCAGGCCGGTGTTCCACCGTAAAGTTCATACTCTGTAGGGAAATGGGCCACCTCAACGGCTTTGGATTCTCACCCCTCATCTGCATCAACCATCTGAGGGGCCTGTGGTCGGTCTGAACCCGGAAGTGAGTCCCAAACCGGTATGGTCTCAGCTTCTTCAGTCCCCAGGCCACAGCAAATGCTTCACGCTCAATAGCACTCCACCGCTGTTCCCGTGGAAGTAACCTCCTACTGATGAAGGCTACAGGTTTATCTAGGCCCTCCTCATTGATCTGTGACAGAACAGCCTCCTCACCATACTCTGAAGCGTCTGTTTGAACGATAAACTCTCTTGAGAAGTTGGGTGCCAGGAGCACGGGCGCTGTGCACATGGCAGCTTTCAGGGCCTCAAAAGCTTTCTCACAGGTGTCAGTCCAAATCACTTTCTTGCATACCACTCAAACTTTCTTCGCATAGACACAGGCCCCAACCCATGCAAGGCTTTAAACACTAAACAAAGAGAATTGAAATGAAATGAAATGAAATGTCAATTTATAAAGCGCGATTGCTGCCCTGGGGCGTCCAAGCGCTAGCGGCCAGTTATGAAATTGCTTAAGAGAAGGGAATCAGAGAAGGGAATCGCTGAGGAGTTAATGTGAAGCATTAAACAGAAAGGTCTTCAGCTGTTTCCGAAAAGAGGAAAGGTTGGAATTAGACCTGAGTTGAAACGGAAGTGAGTTCCATAGCCTGGCGGCGTTGTAAGTGAACATCCTGCCGCCAGCTCTCGCCCTTTTTATTCTGGGGACTATAGCCATACATGCCTGGCTAGAACGAAGATTTCTGCTAGGTTGATACTGTGTTAACAGGTCTTGGAGAATAGCCGGTCCTGTGTCCCAGAAAGCTCGGTGGGATATACACATCGCCTTGAAGGCAATTCTTTGACGTACTGGAAGCCAATGCAGACTGCTCAGTCCAGGTTTGGCTGACAGTCTGCGCGGCAACTGGAGCAATGTGCGAGCCGCACAGTTTTGCACAATCTGAAGCTTGCGCAGTGTATATTCCGGGGCACCGAGATAGAGGACATTGTTAAAGTCCAGACGGGACTGAATCAAACCCTGAATGGCCAGCTGCTTTGCCTCCACAGGCAAAAGAGGGAGAAATTTGGAAGGACCTGTCGCTCAAAAAAGATTTGAGCCATAGCCATGCTCCGCCAGCTATTCCGACATTCGAAAGGCGGCTCAGCAAGGTGTCATGGCTGACCGTGTCGAATGCCACGTGTTAGGGTTCGAGGGAGAAGAAGACCTTGAGCTGTGGTTAGGGTCAGTTCACAGAGGAGAACACACGTAATTTGTACACGCTCCCTTGTTCCTCTAAAGGGACGCCAAGCACGTAGCTTGACGCTTGGCTTACTGACTTGTTCGTGACCACTCCCCCTTCCACTTCCGTGTTGTTCCTGTCCCGTCGAAGCGAGCTCCTGTGGCGTCTTCGAGAGTCCTCCCCACCGCCTTGGTTCCTGACCCCACTCTCCTTGGTGTAGTTCCTCCTCACGGGGTAGCGGTATTTCTTTTGGCAGCTTCTTCCCCATTGGCTGCCCCCTCCCGCCATTGCATTTACGTGCATTCTATATTTACCCGGCATTATTCCTGCAGCTCTGGTCACGTTGCTGTACGGCTCTCAGCATTTTGTTTTTCCAGTTCCTTTGTTTTCCCTGTGAGGGAGTCGCTGTTCCGCTCTGCTCCCCCCGCACAGAGCCGGACGGCACACCTCGGCGAGTGTGTCTCTGCTCCGCCCTGCTGGGTCATTCAGGGCCGGACGGAACACCTCGGATCCCGTTCCTGTTGGTAAGGGAGTTGCTGTTCCGTTCCACACTTCATGTGGAGCCGGACGGCACACCTTCGTGAGCGTGTCTCTGCTCCGCCACGCCTATCCTAAGCTGGCCGGTCGGAACACCTCAACCCCTTCTATTCCTTGGTAGACCTTTATTTTTCCCCTAGTGTCTACTGTATGAATGGTGACTGAGTGAGTGTTTAGGTCTCTTCGTTTAGACCTCTGGATATCCTATAGTTATCCTACCCTCATTCCAGCCAATGACCAGGAGGTTCTTGATTGTGTAAAGAACCTCCGCTTCAAGGAAACATTTGTTACGCATACTGGTGAGTGGGGGTGACATTAGCCACAGCTCAATGTTTAGAGTGTGTTTAACCTTGTATAGGACTTAAGGGTGCTTATTGTTTTTTCCTTTTAGCATCTACGCTTTCTGGCTGCCATTCTACACGACCCCCATCCCCAGCTTATGGGGAGAGTGGTGGACACTCCTTGGTTTTATTCCCCCATACTTTTAGAGAGCAGCATCTTTTAGCGAGCTTCAAGGTTCTCCTTTAAGTGCTGCCTTCTGGAAGTTGAGGGATTCATCTTCGCTCCTGTGGATCTGGCTCTGTACCTGACACCGCGCTTAGGTCAAGGAGGATCACTGCCACTGATCCCCCTTGATCCAGGATCTTTCTGGTTTCCTCGGTGACTACCAGCAGAGCGGTCTCTGTCTCATGTCTGGGTCTAAAGCCCGTCTGGGTGGCATCTAACAGCTGGTTGTTCTCGAGGAAGTGCACCAGGTGGATATTGATGTGCCTCTCGAGAATTTTGCTCACCCAGGGGAGCAGAGAGATCGGACGGTAGCTACTGAAGTCACCGGGGTCCAGATTGTTTTTTTTTAGCAGAGCCCGCACCATGGCCCGCTTCCAGGCAGGGGAAACGGTGCAGGAGGTGATGGAAGCATTCAGGAGGTTCAAGACGATCGGTAGAATGACCTGAGGTGCCAACATCATGACTTCTGGGGGTGCTGGATCACATAGAGACCCAGATTTTACCTTGCGGGCTATAGAATCTAAAGATTCAGGGTCCAATGGTGGAAAGTGATCTAGAGTAATCAGGGATTGAATGGAGTATCCCCCAAGTTTGTCTGACCCAGGGCTGTGGGCGCTGGTGCTGTGGAGGGAAAAGAAGAATAGATTTGATTAACTTTCTGGTGGAAGAATTCTGCCAAGTCATTGCAGTGGGCTGTAGATTTATCCAAATGCTTGCTAGGAGAGGGAAGTTTAGTCAAATTCTTCACTATTTGAAAGATTTCCTTGGGCTTGGACTTAGCTCGCATGATTTTATCAGAGAAGTACATAGATTGGGCAGATTTGACCTCAGCTTTATAGGATTTATTTGCCTCTCTGTATTGGGCTTTATCGTCCAAAGTGTAGCCTAAGCGCCACCGTCTTTCTATTTTCCTGCAGTGGCGTTTCCTTTCCCTGAGAGCCTCTGAGTACCAGGGGGCGTTTTTTTGAGAACGTTTCAATGTGATTTTGCATAGGGGTAATGTGGACTCAAGGGACTGTGCAATCCAGTCTTCATATTCCTGGTTGGCTACACATGGGTCCTCATTATAGGAGGGCTGGTCGATCCCGAGTCTGCTAGACCAGGATTCAACTGGTAGTCGGGCCCAACTTCTAGCCTTCCTTACGATGGGTCTAGGAGGGACTGGCTTAAGTATAGTCCAGGTGAAAGGCACTAGTAGATGGTCAGTCCATGGAAGGGGGATTGGCAACCCCACCACAAGCTCTGTACAATTACTGAACACAGGGTCCAGTAAGTGACCTTTAATGTGGGTAGGTGCCTTCACACGTTGGACTAACTGTAATGCTGCTAGATCATCGGCAAGTGACGTAGCAGTATGGTCCAGGGCGACATCAAAATGAAAGTTAAGGTCCCCTAACAGAGTATAGTTTGAGGAAGTTCTGACTCATTCGGCTAAAATGGTCGGAAGGTGATTATGAAACTGTTTAGAGGGTCCCGGGGGGCGATATACAACAGTGCCTTAAAAACAGTTGTTAGGGGAGAATTCCAGACTGAACGCTAAACTCTCGCAATCTGGAATTAATTCAGGAGTGACTCGACAGTGATATTGCTCTTTATATATAATGGCTAGACCTCCTCCTCTCCCTTCAGGGCGATCTTGCCGAATAATTTGAAAGCCTGAAGGAAGGGCTGTCGCTATGTCGGGGTCAGAGTCCGTCGTAAGCCACGTTTCTGGGGGAAAAGCTGCATCTGGCATACGTTCCTCTAACAACAGGGCGAGTTCCGTCCTGTGTTTTGGTAGAGATCTACAGTTTAACAATAGCATACAGTAGTCCCGTTTCGCATCCCGAAGCTGCATGGGTTTAAGAATTTCTTTACACATTGAACAGATCACTGGTAGCTCTATAGCATGAAAAGAATGCGAACAGCATTCGATTCCTAAAGGCCTCATACTGTGGAGGGTTTCCGCGCTATAGTACCTGGCATTTGGCGGCTGAGATGCAGGGGGGGTGGCCCTCAGCCCGGTCCAGGCGTGGACGGGCGCAGACGGGCTTGCCTTTGGCGTGCCTTCGGCGCGCCACCGGCGCGCCCACTGCGCCCGCCCGCTGCGCGGACGGGAAGTCGTCATCTTTATATACGATGTGGAGGAGGGCGTCCTACTGCTGGACCGCTACCCTTTCCTCCCACCAAGATGGCGTCCCCTGTCTTAGCCTCCCGGCGTCAGCACCTGAGTCGGCTGTACCGGTACCAAAATCGGCTGCAGGGAGCCTCGGTATGACGTGAGTCTTACACCAAGGAGTCTGGGATACGTAATGATAAAAACGAACAGTTAAAATATTTATAATGTTAAAATTCAATTTGCCAATGGATCTGCTTGTAAAATACTCGTAGAGCAAAGGGATAGCGTGAGGAACCCCCGGCTTCCGCCTCAGGGGAGAAATAAGCAATTCTTAAGTAGTCTGGGAGGGCGGGAAGCGTCCTACTGCTGGACCGCTACCCTTTCCTCCCACCAAGAGGGCGTTCCCCCTCTTAGCCTCCCGGCGTCAGCACCTGAGTCGGCTGTACCGGTAAAAAAATCGGCTGCAGGGAGCCTCGGTATGACGTGAGTCTCACACCAAGGAGTCTGGGATACGTAATAATAAAAACTAACAGTTAAAATATCTATAATGGTAAAATTCAATTTGCCAATGGATCTGCTTGTAAAATACTCGTAGAGCAAAGGGATAGCGTGAGGAACTAAGCAATTCTCTTGAATTGAACTGAACTCTCTGTCTCAGTGGAAGCCAGTGCAGCTCTGCCAAGGCGGACGAGGAGGCGGACCTTCTAGGCCAACCCAAAGCCAACTTGGCTGCAGTTGACTGAATCCTCTGCAGTCTGTCAAGCAGAAATTTCGGAGACTCGAGTAACAAAGCGTTACAATAATCAAGTCTACTAAGAATAGTACTATGTACTATTAATGCACGCCCATGAGAGGGTAGCAGAGGGAGGATCTTCCGCAATTATCTAATAATGGCCAGACAACAAGTCACAGTTTTCGCAACCTGAGCCTTCATGGTAAGTTTGTTGTCAAACATGACGCCCAGGTTGAGGACCGTCTTCACTGGCTGAACAATGGATGAGGTATCGGTGGGCCAAAAGTTACTGGGCAACACAGAGGGAATCCTATCCATAGAACAATAGAGCACCTCAGTCTTACCCGCATTAAATTGCAACGAGTTCTCCTTCAACCAGAGCGCCGTATCACGCAGGCAACTATGAAACACTTCCAAAGAGGTTGACTGATCTCCCTCGAGGGAGAAAATCAGCTGAGTGTCATCCGCATAATTTACGATGTTAATATTGTGCTCTTTGATGACCGCAATCAGGGGTTTCATATAGATATTGAATAAAATGGGGCTGATAGCCGAGCCCTGTGAAACGCCATGCAAGATATTGGTATGGGCAGATTGAAAAGGGGAGAGGGACACTGCTTGCTATCTGTCCAGTAAAAACGACTGGAACCACCTCAAAGCAGAGCCCGTCACCCCCATCTCTCTCAGTCTTCTCAGCAAAATCCCACGGTTAACCGTATCGAAGGCGGCAGACAGGTCAAGCAGAATAAGCACAGCTGCCTGCCCCCTGTCTGCCCGCATCCGAAGTTCGTCCATCACGGTCACCAAAGCCGTCTCGGTGCCATGGGCCGGCCGAAAACCAAACTGGACCTCCTCCAGCAAATTATGTTGTTCCAAATGCTTAGACAGAGTGCTACTCACCACTCTGTCCACAATTTTAGCTGGAAAAGGCAGAATAGAGATAGGCCTATAGTTCTTAGGGCACTCCGGGTCAAGAGAGGACTTTTTTAGCAAGGGTGTCATCAATGCTTGTTTCCACTGGGTCGGAACCACACCATTAGACAGAGACTGATTACAAATCAGACGAAGAGTGGGAAACAACTCTGCCTTAAATTCTATCCAAATTTTGTGAGGCACAGGATCAAGAGGAGACCCGGAAGGAATACCACATTCTAACCTATTAAAGTCCTCCACACCCAGAGGCACAAACCTAGAAAGGAGGTTAACGCCCCCCCTTCAAAACTGGCACCAGAAGCCTCAAGGCCAGTTTCCTCCATAACATCACTGCCCAAAGTCTCAGTAATTACCACCCCCGATTGTTGATAACCTCCTCCCAGATCATCAATAATGGTTTTAATTTTAACATGAAAGAACCTAGCCAGGTTCTCAGAGTTCTTGAGAGGGGGGTATCACGTTCTTAGAACATTCAGGGCTGGTCAAGCTATTCAGGATGTTAAAAATACTTCTGGAACTATCAGGGGCATTAAGTATCAAATAGGAGAAATATTCCGCCTTGGCCATGTTAATCGCCTTCTTATAGCCCGCAATCTTGGACTTCCATGTGAACTTATCGTCGTCCTTATAGCCACGTCTCCACCTCCTCTCTGCGTGCTTGCATTCTATTTTCAAGTTTTTTAGACTATCATTGAACCAAGTAGCCGAAGGTCTACCCCTGCTACGATGGTTTTTTAAAGGAGCTCATGAGTCCAAGGCCGAAGTAATTTCCATCTAAAAAGATGCATAATTCTCTTCTGCTTGCCTATCTAAAGAGAAGCAGTCCTTTACCTGGAATAACGGGACATGGCCCTCCATACTCAGGAGGGCTTTCCAATCTCTACTCACATATTCACACATATAGTTAGTTGCCCGAATGCTGTGAGTAGCAACATTCACAATTTTTTTTTATCAGAAAGTGGTCTGTCCAGTCCATCTGCAAAATTTCCCCAATAATAAGATGGTTGGCCTATGAGAAAATTAAATCAAGTATGTGCCCACCCTTATGAGTAACCTTAGACACCTGCTGGAAAAGGCCAAGGCCTTCACAAGACTGGAGAACATTGGCATTGGCTGAATCAAGAGACCCATTTAACCAGAGATTAAAATCACCCAGAATCACCAATCTGCGGTGAGTGGCAGCCATATTAGTGAAAGTCTCCAAAAGTAATTGTTGCTGCAGCACACTAAAGAACCCGGGGGGTATATAGCAGATAATCCCAGTCAAAGCTTGACCATCATCATTCTTAATGACAAAGCCAAGTAATCTGAATCCTGCGACCGCGTCTACATCAAGAATAACCAGATTCAAGGTATCTTTATAAATCACCCCAACCCCACCACCCCTCCCACTCAGTCTAGGTTTATGGCGAATATTGTAGCCAGGTGGGCCAGCCCAGCCGGGGTCAATCTCGCAGTCAGTAGAAGTCCAAGTCTCTGTCATAAACAAGACCTCAAGTTCATGAAATTCCAGTGAAATTCCACCTTGCCGCTCCCAACTTGGTGTCCCAAATACACCACGGAACCCTGCCCGATCTGGCACTTACTCGCCTTGTTCGTGAGGCCTGCCTTCCGCAGCGCCAACAACACTTCCCAGAGGTGGCGCAGATGTTCCTCCCAACTGAGCACTGCGATGTCATCCAGGTAGGTGGCACTGAACTCATCCAGTCCAACCAACAACTGGTTGACCAACCTCTGAAAGGTGGCAGGGGCTTTCTTCATCCCAAAGGGCATAACACAGAACTGGAAATGCCCATCTGGTGTGGAGAATACTGACCTCTGCCCCATCAGTCAAGGCGATCTGCCAGTACCCAGACGTCAAGTCAAACGTGCAGAGGTACCGTGCAGCCCCTAGCCGATCAATTAGCTCATCAGCTCTGGGGATGGGGTGCGCATCAGTCTTCGTGACTGAATTGAGCACTCTTTAGTCCACACAGAACCGGAGTTTGCGTGTGGCACCCCGCTCTGCAGCCTTCAGGACCAAGACCACTGGGCTGGCCCAAGGACTGCTGGAAGATTCAATCACCCCTAGCACAAGCATCTTTGAGACCTCCTCTTTGATGCAAGCCCTCACCCGGTCAGTTACCCTGTAAGTTTTATGCTTCACAGATAAGCTGTCTCCTGTGTCCACATCATAGACGCACCAATCTGTGACACCAGGAACCAGGGAGAACAGATCAGAAAACTGTCCCAGCAACTGGCAGCAGTCATTCTGTTGCTCATGGGTCAGGGTGGAAGAGAGGTTAACACCCTCCACTGACCCATCTTGCTCTGTTGCAGACAGGAGGTCAGGAAGAGGCTCAGTCTCCTCCTCCATCCTAGCATCTGTTGCTAAGAACATGCCCACTTCAGACCTCTCTAAGTGGGGCTTAAGGCGGTTGACATGTAGGACCCTCAAGGGGTTCCTAGGAGACCGCAAGTCCACCAAGTAGGTAACTGGACTCTTGCTCTCCACAACCTCAAATGGTCCGGTCCACTTATACTGGAGCACGCAAGGCTCCACGGGGCCATGACCCACACTTTCTGGCCAGGTTGAAGCTCTACCAGAGTGGCATTCTGGTCATACCATCGCTTCATCTCCTCCTGGCTGGCTCCCAGATTCGCCTCGGCGAGTTGCCTGAAACGCCTAGTCTGGTTTCTGAAGGCCAGCATGTAGCTATATACATCCTGGGGAGGTTTCCTGGGAGATTGCTCCCAGCCTTCTTTGACCAGACTCGGAGGTCCTCTGACCGGGGGTCCATAGAGAAGCTAAAAGGGACTGAACCCTAGAGATTTCTGTGGCACCTCCCGGTATGCAAAGAGTAGGCATGGTAAGAGGACGTCCCACTTACGCCTCATGGGTTCCTCAAGACCCATTATCATGCCCTTCAGGGTTCGGTTAAATCTTTCAACCAACCCAATTTCCTTGGGGGTGGTAAGGAATGGTTCACTTGTAAGTTACACCACACTCCTGCCACAGGGACTTCATATACTTAGAAATGAAGTTGGTCCCCCGGTCAGACACTACCTCGCCAGGGAATCCTACTCGCGAGAAAATTCCCATCAATGCTCGTCCCACCACAGGGGCCATCACTGTCCTCAGAGGTATGGCTTCCGGGTACCGGGTGGCATGGTCCACCAAGACCAGGATGAACCTGTTGCCCATGGCTATCTTGGGGTCCAGTGGCCCCACAATCTCAATCCCCACCCGCTCAAAGTGGGTACTGACTTCAGGGAATGGCTGGAGAGGAACCTTGTGCTTTCTCCCACTCTTTCCATTTGCCTGGCAAGTCTGACAAGTCCTGCAATGAGTGTCTGAACTCTTGCGCATTTGGGGCCAATGAAAGTGGGTGACAAGCCTCTCAAAGGTCTTGTTCTGCCCCAAATGTCCTGCCAATGGCAGATCATGAGCCAGCCCCAGTAGAAAGGCTCTGAAACTCTGGGGTACCACACGGGCACTATACAGGAGACCATTCTCCCAGTAAATCGAATGTGATCCTGACTGATCACCTGCTGCCTGGCTTGCAGCCTGTTGTCGCAAGCCCTCAAGAGAAGGGCATTCTCTCTGCTCTCTGCAGAATTCTTCTTTGGAGGGTCCTCCTTCTTGCTGCCAGTGGGTCAGCTCAGGCAGGTCCCCCAGTTCAGCTACTTGTTCCCCGGGTAGGCTCCAGGGCATCCCCCTCAGGGTCTACCTCCTCCTGGGTCGTGGGAACGTCGGGGGTCGGTTTCTGGCGCCCCCTGCCACTTCTCTCTAAGGCAGGTTCCTGGGCCTCCCTCTCAGGCTCCAGGTCCTCTTGAGCACCTCTACTCGCGTCATTGACTGGGTGGTCATGCACGCCCAGTCAGGCAGACCCACCATCTTCAAGTGAGTACTCTTCTCCACCTTCTCCCAAGGTGAGCTCTCTAAATTGTCCCCCAACCAACAGTCAACAGGCATGGCGTGCCGCTCAGCTACCTGAAGAGTACCAGAGACCCCCCCGCCACTCAAAGGGAACCTGAGCCATTGGACAACGGCTCTCTGTGTTGTCGGCGGCAACAACTCTGCCAAATACATGAGGGACAATCTGCTCTTGAGACACCAGGTGACACCTGACAGCTATCACACTGGCTCCTGTATCTCTAAGAGCCTCTACTCTTTGGCCATTGATGGTCACCCACTGCCCATATTTCTTAGTTTTCCTGGGCAGCTGAGTTTCTGGGACCACCTCACTGTCTCCTAAAGAGACAAGGGTCCTCTGTGCGGGACCCCAACCACCTTGGACATCAATCTCTTCTCCCAAGGCTACACTAGCCATCTGCCGGGGCGGAGCACCAGTGGGTGCTGGTTTACCAAACAGGCGGCACCTGGGGTCACTCGCCCTATGACCCAGGTCACTACACTTGTAACATTTCAGGGGTCCCTGTGGAACAGGACTACCTGTCGGGATCCCTTGATTTCTCTCGGAGGGAGGCTGGGAGCTTTTCCCTTGGTTCCCTTGGGAACTACTTTGGGGCCCTTTGCGGAACTCCTTTTGTTTACCCTTATCCCCCCCACTCTTCTGCTGGGGACACTGCCCACCTTTGGCTGAGCCTCCCATGTGACCCTTGTGGACCTTGGTGCTAACCCAGCAGTCCGCCTCCTCGGCAAGCTTCCTAGGATTAGTTAGCTTGCTATCAATCAGGTGCTGGCGCAGCTCTAGAAAACAATTATCAGACAAGTGCTCCCATGCAGTCAAATCAAAGAAACCTTGAAAATCATTAACCTTGCTGCTCTTTACCCAACCATCCAATGCTCTGCAAAAGAAAGTGACATATTCCACCCAGGTACTGTTCTCTAACTTCTTGCACTTCCTGAACCTCTGTGTATAGAGTTCAGGAGTAAATCCATACCTAGACATTAATGCATCCTTTATGTGGCTGTATGAATTGTGAACTTCAGAAGGCAAGTCTAACAGTGTGTCCCGCCCCTCACTAAGGAACCTTCCCCACAACCCCGCTCCCCAATCTCTCTCAGGGACCCTGTGGGAAGACATGGCTATCTCATAGGCTCTGAACCACTGACCAATATCATCATTTTTATAAAACTCTCTCACCACATCTTTGGGAATGTACACTCTAGCTTCCACAGGCACTGGCGGTATGCTGCCACCAGAGGGAGTAACCTCTAAACTTTTGGTTTTAAACTCCAACTCCCTCAAAACCTTTTCATGTTCAAACTGTATTTTCTTTTCCTCTATATCTAATCTCCTGTTTTCTATCTCCAGTTGCCTATTCACCTCGAACTTGGTCATCTCCATTTCATGCTTCCTGGACCTCTCTCTGTCCTCCAACTCCTCTGGAGACAGACTCCTGTCAGAAGCACTGCAATCTATGGGGTAAGGTACCTTCCTTCCTCCTGAGCTCAATGGCTCTTCCTGTTGTACATCTGCATGGTCACCCCCCTCCTCAATTTCAGGGGTTTTCCTTGCTTCTACCCAGGCCCTCAGCGCCTTGTAGAACTCTTCCTTCTTGGTGCACCCAACAGAGGAAACCTTGAATTTCTTGCAGAAGTAGTTGAGGTGTCTTACTTTGTAGCTTCCAGCCTCTCTTCTTCCCATTCACAATCAATAGAGGCTATGAATTCTGCTCTCTCTACTACAACTGAATCAGGCATCTTACAAAAAAGAAAATCCCAAAAGGAATCTACCAAAAAGTATGTGGTTGCGTTATGGTCTGCACTCACTAAGTAGTGTTCACCAATCACTGTACATGAGTCACAAATGCAAGTCCAGAATCCTCACCGCTGATCACCAATATTAGATTTGGGGGTCTCTAGTTGGCACAAGTAGGAACTTGTGACAAATAGGGATCCTTGCCTCTAGTCAGGATAAGGGGATTACACTCCTAAAATAACCCCTGGTCACTCCCTTGGTAGATTGGCACGAGCAGACAGGCTTATCTCAGAGGCAGTGTGTAAAGCCTTTGTGACCACATACAGTAACCAAGTGACAAAACTACAGATGGACACCACACAAGGTTTTATATAAAGAATAAGTATACTTGATATAGATTTACCACAAGACCATAAACGACAAAAATACACAATACTGTTACTTTAAGATGGTAGTTTTTAGCTTAGTTCAGTTCAGTTCTTAAGATGCAACACTTTGTGTCAATGTACCTTACGATGCGTTGCGCCTCCACAACAAGTAATGTTGCAGCGAGGGAAATGTGACAAAGTTCTGGTGCAAAGAAATAAAGATGTGAAGATCTTCCAGATGCGGCACGCTTCTCCGGGGATGCGAGAAGTTCTCGGTTCGATGAGTGGACTGCAGCGGCGACACCTTTGTTCAGAAATGCGACGGCAACAGCTTCAGCTGCGACACTCTTCTCCCACGTTTGCGTGAAGCTTCCGCACAATGCGACAACTACAGCGGCGACATCCTTGTTCAGAAATGCGACGGCAGCAGCTCCGATGGCGGCGGGCTTCTCATGGATGTGAGGCGTTTTCCTCGATGCGGTGCAATGCGACAGTTCCAGCGGCAACACCCTTGTTCAGAAGCGCGACGGCGACATACTTCTACCTCGTTGCGAGACTCTTCTCACGATGCGGTGCAGTGCGACAACTCCAGCGGCAACACCCTTGTTCAGATGTGCGACGGCAGGCATCAGCGACGGCGACACGCTTCCTCTTCGTTGCAAGACGCTTCTCTCGATGCGGTGCAGTGCGACAACTCCAGCAGCGACACCCTTGTTCAGAAGTGCGACGGCAGCAGCAGCGACGGTGACACGTTTCTTCTTCGTTGAGTGGCGCTTCCAGCTCCTTGTGACACGCAGTCCCTCAGAAGGCCCAAAACAGCAGCAGGCACTTCTAAAGAATTCTGGGGAGTGAAGTCTGTTGTCCCTGACACTTCAGCAGGAGGCAAGCTCTTTTCCAAGCCCTTGGAGATCCTTCACAAGTTGAAAGTAAAGCACACAAAGTTCTTTCTCCTCTCTTTGGCAGTCAGGCAACCACTGCAGGCCAATCCCCTAAGCAGCACTTCAGCTTAGGTATAGTCTCTCCTCAGTTTCTTCAGGTTCCTCTCTCCTCAGCAGAGGTTTCTTCTTGTAGACCAAAAGTGATCTAATTTCATGGGATCAGGGTCCCACTATTTATACCCCAAAATCCTTTGTTCTCTGAGGGGAGAGGGGGCTTTGCCCAGTCCAAACCAGTTCTGAAGCACTCTGTTTACCAGACTTCTCCTTTCATTTCACAGTGCAGGGCAGAAACATCAGACGCCCTACAGGAGGTGGACCCAGCATTGTGGAAGGTAAGTACAGCCCTGGAGCACTTTGTTGACAGGACTCCTTCTCTTCTTTCAGTGTGCAGGGCAGAGACATCAGCCGCACTCCAAGAGGTAAAACCCGCATTGTGGAAGGCAGGCACAGACCTATTCAAGGTTCAGGTGCAACTCCTCCCTCTCATTTAGATGCAGATCTCTCTGTTCACCACTGGGCTGACTCATCCTGTCTCTTGAAATCTCCCAGCCCTGTCACTCACAAACTCCAGACAAGGAATACACATCCTAGCAGAGGTAGGCTTGAAATGTTAGACAAGAAAATACCAACTTTCTAAAAGTGGTATTTTCAAACACAGAATGTTAAAATCAACTTGACTAAAATATGTATTTTATCATTCTGAGTCCAGGCATACTAAACTCGAAATTCTACCATGTTCTCTGAGTCAGTTAGGATTATACAATGTAATAATTCTAACAGCCCATTCTGGCATATGGAGAACAGGTAGCCTT
Source organism: Lissotriton helveticus (assembly GCF_964261635.1). Lineage (NCBI taxonomy): Eukaryota > Metazoa > Chordata > Amphibia > Caudata > Salamandridae > Lissotriton > Lissotriton helveticus. The sequence goes on from NC_136057.1 coordinate 1,157,761,284, forward strand.
GAAAATTGCTGTAATTCACTATTAGGACATGCCACACACACCAGGGCATGTCCTACTTTATACTTAAAATGCACCCTGCCCTTGGGCCTACTATTGGGGTGACTGATATGAAGAAAAGGGAAGCTTTGGGGACTGGCAAGTGGGTGCACTTACCCAGTCAGCATGACAGTACCAGACTGCACACAGGCTCTGCAATGGCAGACCTTAGACACATTTTACAAGGCTGCTTCTGTGGGTGGCACAACCAGTGCTGCAAGCTCACCAGCAGCATTTGGATTTACACGTCCTGGGCACACTCAGTGCACTGTACTAGGGTCTGACAAGTAAACCAAACAGCCAAACATGGACCCACTGATTAGTACATCAATTTACAATAGGGAGCACTTGCACTGTGGCACTGGACAGCAGTGGCACAGTGCCCAAAGCATCTAACACCAGCAAAAATACGTGAGGCAATAGCAAAAATGGAAGGGAGACCCACTCCAATGGTGCCAGGTCTAACACGAATGAACAAGTGACTGCATGTTACGTAAAGCAATTAAATAAATAAGAGTTGTGTACCTGTGGTGATCCTTTCATAGACATTCTTTTATCCAGTGACTGGATTACATGGACTGAACCAGGTCTAACGTGGAAGGTGGACTTTTCATTGTGTACAAGCTCACACAGATGGGTACTCAGTGACCGTTCTCCAGTTGCCCATAAAGCATTTTTTTTAAAGTGCATTAGCGTTGGATTCATCATGGTCTGTTAACTTTTAATTATATTTTTAACCATGCTGCTATACCACATGGCTACAAATCATTGCCAAATTCAGCAATACCTATGTGTTACAGCATGAACAAAAGTCAATAGCAGAGCCAATAGTCTTGAAGGCGAAAAATATTGGCTGTGCCAGTGCTTGTTATGTGACGGCAGACCAACGCCGTGATTCTGAGCAATTAAGTTAATCTCCCCAAGCATGAAAATTATAAAATAATGTCATTTGGCAAAAAATCCTGTCATAAAGAGAAATGTCTTTTGAAATTTAATTTGGAAGCAGATAGCATCTGTTGTCACAATAAAATCTTTTAACGTCTGTTATCTCAAAAATCAATTTCAAAGAAGAAAAAGGCTTCTTTAAAGTGCGTGTGGCATAGTACAACATAGTTACAAATGGCAAGAGGTTTAACAAGGAGGACAGGAGGGAAAAAAAATCAAAGTAGAAAATCAGCAGAAGGACAGCAATCAAGCTGAACCAATCAGTAATTACATGCTCCAGCTGAAAGAAGATGAGGTGAAGCTAGCGGACACTGGCCAATTATAAGGCGGCCAATAAGAGTGACAATGAAGCCAATGAATGTTAAGCAGTGGGCAAGGTGCAAGCTCCTTGCAATATACAGTATCTTTTACAAACGAGAGCGCATGCAGCTCATGCGCTGTTGCACGCAAGACCTAATAATGTACTTGTTAACCACACACACACATGTTTAGAACCATAAATGTGTAATAAACTACAAAAGCATGTCAATCGGAGGAAATACATTTTATGGCACATTGCTTGTAACCCCTAAACTGCTGAGGCTTTTCCACCCCTAGTGCTGAGCCCTATCTAGGTCAAGCCCGTAAGCAGCACACATGTGCTGTTGCTTGACGATCTATTGTGTTTAAAAAAATAAACTCTAAAAAAAGTGCTTATAGCCCGCCCATTAATTACCTTTCGTTGGCATCATTATCACTCTACTTTACTGCTGTGTAATTCAGCAGCACTCGGCACTCGACATGTCCCTTCCTGCACGCATTCTCAGCTAACCTTGCTATACCTTGTGTAAGAAATTGTGTTGATTGTGGAGGGGGTGATGAAGCCCTACTCAAGCAGGAATCACAATACTTGTCATGGTGAAGAATTTACCAACCCCTCCGCAGCCTCTAACGACATTACTCCCTCCCAAGACCTCTGCGATTCGTTATCCTCTTTCTTCCACAACAAAATCGCCGACATACATAACAGCTTTGAGAACATTTCCAATGAACAATCCACTCCACCCACCTCCGAACCCAAACCACACTCTAACATCCTTAACGCCTGGAACACAATCACCACTGAAGACACCATCCACCTAATGAACTCCATCCATTCAGGTTCGCCAACGGACCCCTGTCCCCACCATATTTTCAACAAAGCAGACTCCATCATCGCACCCCACCTCCGTGACGTCATCAACTGCTCCTTCAACTCCGCTACCTTTCCGGAAAGCTGGAAACACGCCGAACTCAGCGCCCTCCTGAAGAAACCCACAGCAGACCCCACTGAACTTAAAAACTACCGCCCCATTTCACTCCTCCCATTCCCTGCCAAAGTCATTGAGAAAGCCGTCAACAGTCAACTCGCCGCCTTCCTCGAATCCAACTCCCTCGACTCCTCACAGTCCGGCTTTCGAGCAAAACACAGCACCGAAACCGCCCTTATTGCAGCGACAGACGACATCCGAACACTACTGGACAACGGAGAAACAGTTGCCCTCATCCTACTCGACCTCTCCGCCGCCTTCGACACAGTTTGTCATAGCACCCTCATACAACGCCTCAGCGACATCGGAATACAAGGAAAAGCTTTGGACTGGATCATCTCGTTCCTCGCCGGAAGAACCCAGAGAGTCCGCCTCCCCCCTTTCAAATCAGAGGCCACCGAAGTCATCTGCGGAGTACCACAAGGATCATCACTCAGTCCCACCCTCTTCAACGTTTACATGAGCCCCCTCGCATCCATCGCGCGACAACACAACCTTAACATCATCTCTTACGCTGACGACACCCAGATGATCCTTTCCCTCACCAAAGACCCTAACACCGCCAAAACCAATCTTCATCAAGGCATGAAAGAAGTAGCCGAATGGATGAAAAACAGCCGCCTAAAACTTAACTCAGACAAAACGGAAGTCCTCATCCTAGGATCATCCCCCTCTGCCTGGGACGACTCATGGTGGCCATCGGCCCTGGGCACGGCACCCATACCCACAGACCACGCACGTAACCTAGGCTTCATCCTAGACTCCTCCCTCTCGATGACCAGACAAGTAAACGCCGTCTTATCCTCTTGCTTCAACGTACTCCGTATGCTCAAAAAAATCTTTCGCTGGATCCCCACCGAAACAAGAAAGACTGTCACCCACGCACTGGTCACAAGTCGACTGGACTATGGAAACACCCTCTATGCCGGAACCACAGCCAAATTACAGAAAAAACTTCAACGCATCCAAAACGCATCAGCCAGACTCATCTTGGACATCCCGCGTCAAGCTCACATTACCGGCCACCTGAAAGACCTCCATTGGCTTCCCGTCAACAAGAGAATTACGTTTCGTCTCCTCACCCACGCACATAAGGCCCTCTACAAACTAGGACCCGATTGCCTCAACACAGGACTGTCCTTCTACACTCCTACCCGCCAACTAAGATCCTCCTATCAAGCCCTCGCCGCAGTTCCGCGCATCCATAGATCCACCATGGGAGGTAGATCCTTCTCCTACCTGGCGGCCAAAACCTGGAACTCCCTCCCCACCCACCTTCGCCTTACCCAAAACCACATCTCCTTCAGGAAAGAACTTAAAACCTGGCTATTCGATAAATAATGCACCCCCTCCCCCAAGCGCCTTGAGACCCACTGGGTGAGTAGTGCGCTATACAAATTCCTGAACTTGAACTTGAACTTGAAGTCACAAGAAAACTTCAAATTAACCTGTGCTCAACCCTTTGGTAGCCTAGCACAGAGCAGTCAGGCTTAACTTGTAAAGTATTTATGCAAGACTTCAAGCAGTAACAAAGTGAAAACAGAACACAAAAAGATTTTAAAAAATAGAGTAGATTTTAATAAATAAAATAATACAAAAAAACAAATATCCAATCAGTAGAACTGCAGATTTGCAGGTTTAAAGATTTAAGTGAAAATAGCGCCAAAAAGCACAAAGCCGAGTCGATGCTAGGTCCGGGTCGAAGATGTGTCACGCAGCTTGGATTCTGGGGAACTGCAAGGCTGTGATGCGGGGTCCTGCATCTTTGTCGCGGAGGCCATTGACAAAGGGCTTGCAATGTGAGGGCTTATGTGAAGGATGCGTTGCACACCTGCTGGTTCTAAAGAAGTTGCGGGCTTGCGATGGGAAGTCTTGAGTTATCATCGAGTCTGCTGTTCACAGGGGGCTTGCGATACGAAGGTCTGCATTGAGGATGCGTCACGCAGCGACGATTCCAATGAGACAGGAAAGTCTATGCAACAGAGGCTATGCATCGATTCTGCTAGGCGTTGCACCCCACCACAGAGGAGATGTGTTGGGGGTGTGGCTACGGTGCATTGCGAATGGCTGCCTGCTAAGGGAGCTCCGCAGGCCAGGTTTGCCAATCCGACTAATACCATCCTTAAGGCTTCCTGAACCATCACACAATCAGGGACACTGATCGCTGGCGGCACCTGGGACTGGCGACTGTGGTCCTTGGTTCCTGAAATCGTGTTGTTTGGCCGCAATTTGGTAGCGGGCGGTGTGGAGACTGCAAAAAGGAAATGGCCGCTCGGGTCCAAGAAGCACCGGAGTAGACGGACACCACGGAGCCTGCTGGGAGACATCTGCGTGGCTGTATGTTTTAAGAAAGCAGAGTGGAGGCTGGCAGAGTTGGTGAAGCACCAGTGGTGTGACCTAGGAGCGGTGCAGGACTACGGGGTACTTCTGCGGAGGTGCAGAGAGACGACGTCAGGGCCGGCGGTGGATTTCTGGGCCAGTACCTGCGGGGCACCGATGTGACCTTGCAGAGGATAATGAAGAGGAGGATTGCAGCGGCGGACGTCTCCCCGGAGCGGACCGAGCACGATGGTTAATGAAGTGAGAGAGGTGGGGCTGTGACGTTCCGGAGCTGGATACTGGCTCGCTGCATGGTCCGGGTTTCTCCTGGAGGTCAGAGTGGAGGGGACCAGGGACATATGTAGCGGGTGGGTGTGACGCTGCTGGGGTTTCTGTGCCTGCCTGATCTCAGAATCTGGGGTTCTTCGAGGCTGTGGTGTGTGCGCGGTGTGGGAGGGGACTGGGGGTAGACTGGGGGGTTATCGTGATACCCAGATAGCACACATTGCACTGAGGTGTTTGCGGTGCCACCTGGAGCTTCTAACTGTCCCTTCCTCCGTGTACTGCGGGACAGCCAAGTTCCCCTGGGATTTGTGGATAGTGTCTGCTCCGGGTCAGGGTACTAGCTGCTGCCGGTGCTGGCGCATGTGGAGAGTGCCCCTTGGTGATTGGACCACCGTCATTGAGCTGCTTTCTGGAAGGAGGCTGCCGGTCGTTGACTAGCTGTGACGCGTTTTTGTCACTGATACCGTGCCTAATTGATATTGGTGGACTGAGTACCACATAAGTTGCCTGCGCACTTGACGTGCTGTTCCTCTGTACTGGTCAATGGTACTGGACTAGGTGTGGCTAGTAGGGTGCCGCACTTTGACTGTGTCATCTGTAAAAAGTGCGCCTTCTCCTATTGTTCTCTTGCGGCTGGTGGCTGACCATGGGCAAGACGGACCCTAAACAGCCCAAGATCAAATTTGAGAACAAGCGCAGCACACGCAATGCAGACTCGCTTGGCGAGTCGGGGGCCACTCAGGGGCAGCCGGAACCTGCAGATGAACTAGATGAAGATTTGAAATCCATCTTATTGGAAATGCGCACAGGCTTGAAAACCATTGATGCCCTCACATCCAGCCTAGATGTAGTTAAGCAGAAAGTAGACAAACACGAAACTAGGCTGGATGTGCTAGAAAACAGATTGTCGGACACTCATGACTCCACGGCAGAAGCCAGAACCCAGATTCTCAACATGAAAAAGGTGCTGGAGGTTATTAGGGCGAAGAATGAAGATTTAGAAGCGCGTTCAAGGCGCAATAACCTCTGCATTATTGCCTGCCAGAGACGACAGCCATTTCACGGATGGGGTCTTACATAGAAAACCTGCTGCGTGACCTGTTTGGGCCTGTGCTATCATCTGTTATGATTGTTGAAAGAGCGCATCGATCACTTGGACCCTGACCGATTCCCGGGGTGCCCCCACGCCCAATCATAGCGCGCTTACTTAACTACTCAGATAGGGACGCTACCCTTCGAGAGGCAAGAGCTAAGAGTCCTATTACCCATCAAGGGAACAATCTTTTTTTCTACCCGGATCACACACCGGCAGTGCAGGCGGTGAGTAAGGAGTTCATGCCTGCGAAGAGATTGCTGCAATCTGCTTCAATTTACTACGCCATGTTATACCCTGCGAAATTAAGAATCACTCATGAGGGTCAGAACCATTTCTTCACGGATTCCAAGTCAGCTCTCAAATTTACGAAGACTATATGTCCCAACAAAGTGTCTAAACCCGCTCCTAAGAGCATGCACACGTCGCCATCTCATAATGATGTTATAATTACATAGTGTTTGGTCGTGGCTGGTTTGCGAGCTGAATCTGTTGCCCGCACTTGAGGTTGTTGTAAAGAGCAACAAACACGAACATTGTAGGGCTGGACTGGGGTGCTGTGTCACAGGTGTATTGTCCCGCGTGATATCATTTTTTGACATAAATGTCTGTACCTGGTTTATTAGGGATTCTAGAAATGTATACGGCTGGGAAGCTGCTTTATAATTTAAACCTGGCCACCCTACCGGATGATAGGAGTATGCTGCTGTACCTCCCCCCCAGAGGGTTTCCCCTAGTTTAGTCTAGGATTCATAACATATTTTGGGTAGAAGTGTGATGCGGGGGTGTGTATTCTCGACCTAATTGGGAGGTTGTAGTGGGAGGAGGGTGGGAAGGGGGAATTCTTATGCTTGTTGCTAGTTTTAATAAGGATAGTAATATCGAAACAACGGACACCAGTAGATTGGCAGGGGTGTATGGGGTGGTGGAGATTGCCGGGGGATACTGCCCAGGTGGCACCGCCATTGTCGATTTCTGTAAAAATGGAGAGAAATGGGTGACGAGTACATATTCATCACATGGAATATTAGAGGGCTGAACTCTTCCAAGAAAGTCAGACAGGTCTTTGCATATCTTAATCGCCAAGGCGCCCAGGTTGTATTCTTGCAGAAAACTCACCTAACTAAAATTACCGAACGTAGAATGGCTCTCAAATGGGCGGGTCATAGATTGGCGTCCTCCTACTCGTCATATGCCAGAGGGGTCATTATACTGATCGGAAAGGGCATACCTTTTACACCATATAGAACTCCTATTGATGACGAGGGTCATTGTGCCATGGTGCAAGGTAAATTAGGGAATAAGATATTCACCTTGGTAAATATGTATGGTCCCATAGCGGATGAGCCGTAGGTGTTACATTATATCTATAGCACTTTGCGACAGTGGCCTGAGGCGATCACGGTGTGGGGGGACTTCAACACATATCTGGATCCATATTTGGATAAATCAAACCCACTAACCACTCACACACCCAAAGTAGCACGTAGTATTAACCAAGCTAAGGTGGAATTTGGTCTGCTGGATGTTTGGAGACTGCATAATAGAACAGTAAAAGAGGGACACATCCTACACCTGCACACAACAGCTGGTCTAGGCGAGAATATTGGCTCTTGAGCATGGATGCGGTAGAATGGATATCTAAAGTAGCTAATTACCCACGAACACTTTCGGATCATAATCCGCTGCGTAGGCCATTTACATGGTGTTTCCGCTCAGAGGCGCTGTTATACCCGTTGTACACTGAAACAATCCGTACTGCCCTAGAGAATTACTTCTCCGAGAACAAGGGCTCGGTGGACAGTGCTGGCACTTTATGGGAGGCATTTAAAGTGACAATCAGGGGAGTATGTATATGCACTACGGCAGGCATTCTGAAGGATCATAGAACACAGCTCACCAGAATAGAGTCTGAGCTCCACATTCTTGAGAGGGAGCGTGACAGGGACCCCACCGCTGAGATACTATCGCGCATTCACACACTATTGCAGGATTATGACGAGGCAACTGAGAGTTAACTGCGCTATATTTCCTGCAGGCATGTGGCCCAGATCTTTGGCGAGGGAGGCAGACCGAGCTGTAGGTAGGCTGAAAAAATCAGGACTAGAGAAGAACACACACATATTGATAAAATAACAGACGCAGCCGGTGTGGAATACTATGCCCATTTGGAGATAGTGTACCAGTTCAGGGCTTTTTATGCAGGCTTATATTCGTCCAGTGGGGTGGGCTCGCCAGCGGAGGTTGAAACATATCTGGAGGATATCACATGTGCGTGGCTTTCAGATGGTCAACAGGAGTATTTAAATCTACCAATCGACGAAACCGATATAAAAGCTGCGATCAGTACTCTTTCAAATACAAAAGCCCCAGGTCCGGACGGATTGACAGTGGAATTTTATAAAGCTTATGCAGACCTCGTCACTCCACATTTATTGGAAATGTATGCTGAGGCTCACGAAGAGGGTATCCTGCCTCCATCACTTAGACAAGCTTTAATAATTACCCTCCTAAAAAAAGACAAAGACCCGGACAGGTGTGACTCTTATAGACCGCTGTCCCTGATTCTGATTAATATAGACGCAAAGATACTTGCTAAGATTCTGCCCACTAGGTTACAGCCACTCATGCTGGCATTGGTATCGCCAGATCAGTCTGGGTTTATCCCAGACCGATCCACATCTCATAATTTACATTCCATTTTTTCGATGATGCACATTCTTGGCCCTAATCTCCATGCAGCGGCGGTCATGTTGGACGCGGCAAAGGCATTCGACTCTATTGACTGGAAATATATGTTTAATATTTTGGGGCGTATGGGATTTCCACCTCTCTTCACTGGGTGGGTACGAGCACTGTATGCTGATCCATCAGCCAGAATTCGGATAGGAGGGCTGACATCTGAGGGTTTTTCAATACAGCGGGGTACAAGACAGGGATGTCCCTTATCGCCTTTGCTGTTTGCCATTGCTATTGAGCCCCTGGCATGTGTAATACGACAGAGACATAGAGAAACTGCTCTGAACTTTAATCATAGGCCTGTGAGCATATCGCTTTATGCTGACTACATGGTGCTGTTTGTGCGTGAACCTGATCAGTACCTCTCACAGTTATTGAGGGAGCATATTCGATTTGGACTTGTTTCTGGTCTGAATATTAATTGGGATATGTTGGAAATGGGATCCCCGGCTGGCCAGGGCTTTCGCCAAAGTCAGTCAGAGACCACCACACCCAAGTCAGGGCAAGGGAGTTACACGCCAAGATAACCCCTACTCGCCCTCTAGGTAACGTGGCGCGAGCAGCAAGGCTAAACTTGGAGGCGATGTAGGCTAAGTATTTGCGCACGCACCCCAGCAACAACAACCAAAGGCCCACCACAAAGGAAACTCCACACAAGGTTATATAAAAATAGCCTTTGTATTACACCAAAACACATTAGATAAAACACACACTTTACAATGTGCCAGGGGCACGGGCAGAATTTACAGGGGATATGTACAAGACAGGGCCACCTGGACCACTGTCAGGAATCAGAAGTAGCACTTTCAGAAATAGCACTTAGAAGGTAAAATATAAATGTACTTTAGCACAAAATAGCACACAACCAGTAACTACTGGTAACAGGACTTCACTAGCACCACCTGCACTAGGGAGAAAACAACCACCTATGTATCACAATACCTGTAGGGGTGTAAGAACATACACATGATGCAATGCATGACATTCATTCAGAGGTGTAAAGGCACATGACGCATAAACAATACATTCAGAGGTGCATAGAAAGTACAATTGCGCCAAACTCACGTAAGTCACCACCTGTGACTGTCCCTAGGCCAACTGGCCTCTCTGGGGCTAGGACGCCCTGTGTCCCAAATGTCAGGGGGCCTAAACGTGGCAGCTGCCCACGAAGTGCTGGGCAGCTGTGCAGACAAATACTGGGGCCAACGAGGGAGCCTCTCGTGGCTCAAAGGAAATGATGTGCTCCCGGGGACCTTGTGGGCTTCACACAGAATGCGGCCAAACCGTTGGAGTCCCACACGGTGGACTCGGGAAAACAATGGCCGCCCAGAGCCTCGCAAGGCTCTCAAACAAGGATGCCCCCAGCCCTGGTGGGCTTTAAATCAGCACTGGCTGCCACGAGCCTCGCAGGCTCTCAGATCACTGTGGGGCCCGTGGGAGTCCCTCCGGGACTCTAGAAAAGAAGAATGCCCCTGGAGCCCTTCTCAGGCTCGAAATACAAAATGCCGGCTGGGCCTCTCGGGGCTCCTAATGACCAATGCGCCCGTTGCTGGAGCCTCTCTTAGGCTCTAAGGAATGCCTTGGGTTGGGGGAGCCTCGAGAACTGGAGCAGCACTCACCGGGACTTTTGCTGGTGCTGCGTGCCTTTCCTCAGCGGCGGCTCCTCTCCTCAGCTGCGGGTGGCCTCCGGTGATCCTCTGTTCTGCTCACCAGGTGCCAGGCGGGCCCTCCCGTTCCCCGGGGGTGCCCCACTCGATCCGGCGCTGGTGTCTCGGGCTTCCCTGCAGCTTCCCCCAGCTGGGCCAATCCCAGCGCGGCTCAAGGGCGGGACTTCCGGCCTGCTTGGAAGCCGGCCCACGTCTTCACTCTTCTTGCCTGGCTTCCGGTTCTAAGGGCCGCCAATGGCAGCGCGGCCCTTGGAGGGGAGGCGGGTACAGCGCCTCCTGGTAGATCTCCGGGTCGGCGGCGGTGCTTTTCACGCGGGGTAAAGACGGTGTGGGCAGCCGCTCGATTATTCAAAACCAGCGAGGTGGGCACTCGCTTTAAAAGGTCGATAAGGCGCTCCCAAGCGCCAGGGCGGCAATTTACAGCCAAGGTAATGCCGGGTGGCACCGGCTTCAACCAATGGCAAAAACAACAAGTGATGGACTGAATGTGGATCAATGTCACACACTCCCCCAGTCAAAAGATCTGGGCCCAAATCCATCGTTTTTTTGCACTCCACACCACCCTGGGTTAGACAATGGCGATATGCAAATCAGCTCTGACCCTGTTGCCCCATGGGAACAGTCCAGTCCGAACTACAAAAGCCATGTCCTTCCCAGAACGGAATCAAGCATCCGAGGACCGGACCGGTTTCGAGGTAACACCTCTCTTCAGCCCGGCTAGCTTGACTCCAAGTGGTGTGGCTCCAGGCGCCAGGGGGCAATCACAGCGCTCCCAAGCGCTACAATCCCAAATAAAAGCGCTCTCACAGCGCTAGAGGCCAATAAAGCGCTCCCTCAGCGCTAGGACAAAAAGAAAGCGCTCTCAAGCGCTAGGGCCCCAAGTAAAGCGCTCCCAGGCGCTTAGCAGAAGCAAAGTCCAGCAAAGTTCAGGGAAGTAGGCAGAGGGGCAAGGCTGGGCCCAGAGCCAGCTCACTCCTCTGGCCCAGCAGCAGCAGCAACAGCCCCCTCAGGATCCTGGAAGCGAACAACATCTGTGGGGACACAGCCCCATTTTTATACAGTGCATTCCTTTGTTTCAAGGTGCAGGGTGGGGGCGGAACCAGTCGCAGCTGGTTCTTGAGTACTCTGTTTACCTCAACCACCCTCTCTATTCACTGGCAGGGCTTGGGTCATTAGACACACCACAGGGGGGCGGAGCCAGCATTGTGTGGGGAAAACCCAGCCCATCCAGGACACAGGTACACTCCTCCCACACATTACTCATGCAGATCTCCCACTCACCACCGGGCAGACCCATCCAGACTTCCTGGAGCCTGGCATGCCAGCCAGCTCCAGCCAATCACACGCCAGCACCCTCACAGCACACGTGCAGCCATGTCTAGAAATGGCGCTTCGCTACTAGACACATACATGCTGCATACACCGTTGCGCAGCATTCACTCACACGAGTTCACACATACCAGACTCAAGCCTGTACACCCCACGCATCAGGAACTACCAGGGACACATACATTCCCCATGCATTCCTATGGGCGGGCAGGCCTAGCTCAGCACATGCACTCAGAGTGCGCACGCACTTTCCACTGGGACACAGTGAAAGTGCGCAGAATCCAAAAATCACCATCTCCAGGTCACCATTTCAAGCAAAAAGTCTAGGGGTGAACCTGCCCTAAGGGCCAAAGTCCAACATAACCCCCTTCCAGCCAAAACGCAGGGGAGACCAATCACCACCGTGATGGACTTCCCTGCTTGGGGCGATAGAACACGGACGCGGGCCCGCAACTGCAGGAACACCCTCCTGTTCTACGCCACGGTGAACCCATGGGATTCCTTCTCAACACACTGTCTGGACCAACTGGGCTACCCCACTGGTACTCCCAAGTTGTCCGCGGCCAGGACCAGGCCCTGGGCCACCCAGGTGCCACTGGTCCATGCCAATTCGCAGAGCGGGGGGTAGTAACCCCTGGCACATAGGAGCCATTTTCCACTCTTCCTGTCCGCAAGACAGGACTAGACTGCCACTGGTTCTCCAGCCTAAGGCCTACAACCTCAGGCGGACCAGGAGTCTCAGGGAAGGCTCTCCTCCCCTTACCTCTTCTTCTAGGGTTCCTCCTCCCTCTGCGAGGGGTACCCCTAGAACGCCATTCCAACCCAGGACTTATCCACTCAGGTTGCACCGGGGTCAGAGGTGGGCTCTCCCACCCTCTGCACCCCCTTCCAGAGGTCTGCCCTCTCCCACCTGGAGAAGTTCCTCTGGAAGAAGAACCGGTCAGGACACTGGTTACAGTCGTCCTACCCTTCAGGTCAGGCTGATCCTGAACCTGGCCTTCCAACCTCTGGTCTAAAACCTTCGGTGGAACAATTGCCTGGCACTCCAGGACTTCTGGGGACTCACACTCCATCCCCCTGAGGCTAACAAATGAGACATATGTTGTGTGACTGTCTGTCTGGCGCAGATCTCCCGCCCTCTGTCCACCTGACAGTGCGTGACGATCCCCCAGACCAGAAGTGGCGCCACCCGGGTCCCCCCAAGAAGATCTAGCCCAACTGGCTAGTCCCTGGTCCACTGGTGCATCCACTGGGAAACTCATCCCCCAATCACTCCTCACGCTGGACTCCTGTACCCTCCCTACCGGAGCGGTACTGCCAGCCTCTAGAACCACAGGAGCTCTGGTTACAGACGCTCCAGGTCCTCTACTCACTAAGAGATCTTCCTCAAGTGGACTAACAGGACAGCCTAGGTCCCCAACCTGGTGTTCCCTACAGAAACCATCCAAGTCCGAGGCAGGGCTTCGGGCGTCCGGGGAACCTCGGTCTCCCCCTCACTCCTGCTCCACTGAGCCAGGCAGTGAGCCCCTACACCCTCCTCGCTATCCTGGGACCTAGCTGGGCTACACTGAGCCTCTTCCACCACGCTGGGCTGGAAGATACCTGAACCACTACTTTTGGAGTCACTCCCTAATGACCCTAGAGAACCTTTATCACTCTCCCAGCGCTCTGCTTCCTCAGCAAGCGCCCAAGGACTAAGGGATTCAGACTTCAACAGGTGCTGGCGCAACTCTGGACAAACAACACTGAGCAACTGCTCCTTGAGAAACATATTCAGTACTCCGTCTTTCTCATCATCCGAGCTAGCCGCCAGCCAATCCCACATTGCATCAGAACAGTCATCCACAAAAAAACCCCACTTCTGTTGAGGCGGTTTCCTACTGCCCCTGAACTTTAACCTTAACTCCTCCTCTTGGGAACAAGGGACCATACGTTGGGCACGGGGTAGGGGACTGTCTGCACTGAAGTCTAAATAGCTGCCACCACTGGACTCAGCCCTCCCTGGGGAATCCAGAAAATTAAAACTGCGCGCAGGGGATAGTCTATCCTCCAGAGCTACTTTGCCTCTGGTGGAGGCCCTCTCAGCCTCCTCTATCCTTTCCTGCGCTAAGACCATCTCGGTCTCTAGCTGTTGCTTCCTAAGCTCCAGCTGCGCCATAGCCTGGGCATGCTCCAACCTGAGCTTTTATAAAGCCAGCTGGTGCTCCCTTTCTCTCCTCCTATCTTCCAGCTCCTCTGGGGACAGGGAAAGGGATGAGGCGCTGCCTCCTACACTGGACCCAGCAAGGGACTCCCTATCTATGGGGTCTCTACTCTCTACTGGCGTCCAGGTGCTGTCATCTTCTTCCTCCTCTTCTGAATCTTCAGGGCTCCCCACAGACCCACCACCCTCCTGGTGTGGGGCCCAGACCCTTTCCTCACTGCGCTCACGATCCCAGTGACCATCGTGCCATCTGACCAGGCGGTCCCTAAGGTCGTACCAGTTTGACTCACCCCTCCCTAGGTCTCTCTCCTCACAGAACCTTACCAGCTCCCACGTACTGTAGGTATCTAGATCACTGAAATCAAAAACAAGATCCATTCTGGCAGACGTTCTAGAGAAGATCACACAGGGAACCTAGGGGTCTGAGCTAACACAGGAGTACACAATTCACAAAGGTATCAGCAAGCTCTCTACCCCAGAGAACTCACACTCACTTGCCTAGTGCCACACACCATTCATCCACACACAACCCTCCCCTCGGACTGGTAAGGCAGTTTCTACCACCCCTGATTCCTCAACCTGACCACAAGTGACACAGGTACCGACTCTGGGCGCAGGGTAGGGGACAAATGTACTGACACAATTGCACAATGATACCTTTAGGAGAAGAAAATATGAAACTTCAAAAAAAACAATCCCCTAAAATGTGGTCATCTAAAATGCAGAGTTTTGTGGTGCAGCCAGCTGCTACTAAGGTCCAACGCAAACACAAATCCTTATCCCACCGCTTGCCGCCAATGTTGGAAATGGGATCCCCGGCTGGCCAGGGCTTTCGCCAAAGTCAGTCAGAGACCACCACACCCAAGTCAGGGCAAGGGAGTTACACGCCAAGATAACCCCTACTCGCCCTCTAGGTAACGTGGCGCGAGCAGCAAGGCTAAACTTGGAGGCGATGTAGGCTAAGTATTTGCGCACGCACCCCAGCAACAACAACCAAAGGCCCACCACAAAGGAAACTCCACACAAGGTTATATAAAAATAGCCTTTGTATTACACCAAAACACATTAGATAAAACACACACTTTACAATGTGCCAGGGGCACGGGCAGAATTTACAGGGGATATGTACAAGACAGGGCCACCTGGACCACTGTCAGGAATCAGAAGTAGCACTTTCAGAAATAGCACTTAGAAGGTAAAATATAAATGTACTTTAGCACAAAATAGCACACAACCAGTAACTACTGGTAACAGGACTTCACTAGCACCACCTGCACTAGGGAGAAAACAACCACCTATGTATCACAATACCTGTAGGGGTGTAAGAACATACACATGATGCAATGCATGACATTCATTCAGAGGTGTAAAGGCACATGACGCATAAACAATACATTCAGAGGTGCATAGAAAGTACAATTGCGCCAAACTCACGTAAGTCACCACCTGTGACTGTCCCTAGGCCAACTGGCCTCTCTGGGGCTAGGACGCCCTGTGTCCCAAATGTCAGGGGGCCTAAACGTGGCAGCTGCCCACGAAGTGCTGGGCAGCTGTGCAGACAATACTGGGGCCAACGAGGGAGCCTCTCGTGGCTCAAAGGAAATGATGTGCTCCCGGGGACCTTGTGGGCTTCACACAGAATGCGGCCAAACCGTTGGAGTCCCACACGGTGGACTCGGGAAAACAATGGCCGCCCAGAGCCTCGCAAGGCTCTCAAACAAGGATGCCCCCAGCCCTGGTGGGCTTTAAATCAGCACTGGCTGCCACGAGCCTCGCAGGCTCTCAGATCACTGTGGGGCCCGTGGGAGTCCCTCCGGGACTCTAGAAAAGAAGAATGCCCCTGGAGCCCTTCTCAGGCTCGAAATACAAAATGCCGGCTGGGCCTCTCGGGGCTCCTAATGACCAATGCGCCCGTTGCTGGAGCCTCTCTTAGGCTCTAAGGAATGCCTTGGGTTGGGGGAGCCTCGAGAACTGGAGCAGCACTCACCGGGACTTTTGCTGGTGCTGCGTGCCTTTCCTCAGCGGCGGCTCCTCTCCTCAGCTGCGGGCGGCCTCCGGTGATCCTCTGTTCTGCTCACCAGGTGCCAGGTGGGCCCTCCCGTTCCCCGGGGGTGCCCCACTCGATCCGGCGCTGGTGTCTCGGGCTTCCCTGCAGCTTCCCCCAGCTGGGCCAATCCCAGCGCGGCTCAAGGGCGGGACTTCCGGCCTGCTTGGAAGCCGGCCCACGTCTTCACTCTTCTTGCCTGGCTTCCGGTTCTAAGGGCCGCCAATGGCAGCGCGGCCCTTGGAGGGGAGGCGGGTACAGCGCCTCCTGGTAGATCTCCGGGTCGGCGGCGGTGCTTTTCACGCGGGTTAAAGGCGGTGTGGGCAGCCGCTCGATTATTCAAAACCAGCGAGGTGGGCACTCGCTTTAAAAGGTCGATAAGGCGCTCCCAAGCGCCAGGGCGGCAATTTACAGCCAAGGTAATGCCAGGTGGCACCGGCTTCAACCAATGGGGCGCTCCAGGCGCCAGGGGGCAATCACAGCGCTCCCAAGCGCTACAATCCCAAATAAAAGCGCTCTCACAGCGCTAGAGGCCAATAAAGCGCTCCCTCAGCGCTAGGACAAAAAGAAAGCGCTATCAAGCGCTAGGGCCCCAAGTAAAGCGCTCCCAGGCGCTTAGCAGAAGCAAAGTCCAGCAAAGTTCAGGGAAGTAGGCAGAGGGGCAAGGCTGGGCCCAGAGCCAGCTCACTGGGTCTCCAGGCAGGGAGACACTCCAAGTGGCGGTCCTCTGGCCCAGCAGCAGCAGCAACAGCCCCCTCAGGATCCTGGAAGCGAACAACATCTGTGGGGACACAGCCCCATTTTTATACAGTGCATTCCTTTGTTTCAAGGTGCAGGGTGGGGGCGGAACCAGTCGCAGCTGGTTCTTGAGTACTCTGTTTACCTCAACCACCCTCTCTATTCACTGGCAGGGCTTGGGTCATTAGACACACCACAGGGGGGCGGAGCCAGCATTGTGTGGGGAAAACCCAGCCCATCCAGGACACAGGTACACTCCTCCCACACATTACTCATGCAGATCTCCCACTCACCACCGGGCAGACCCATCCAGACTTCCTGGAGCCTGGCATGCCAGCCAGCTCCAGCCAATCACACGCCAGCACCCTCACAGCACACGTACAGCCATGTCTAGAAATGGCGCTTCGCTACTAGACACATACATGCTGCATACACCGTTGCGCAGCATTCACTCACACGAGTTCACACATACCAGACTCAAGCCTGTACACCCCACGCATCAGGAACTACCAGGGACACATACATTCCCCATGCATTCCTATGGGCGGGCAGGCCTAGCTCAGCACATGCACTCAGAGTGCGCACGCACTTTCCACTGGGACACAGTGAAAGTGCGCAGAATCCAAAAATCACCATCTCCAGGTCACCATTTCAAGCAAAAAGTCTAGGGGTGAACCTGCCCTAAGGGCCAAAGTCCAACAGGATAAATCGATCATAGTTCCACTGACAGAAAGAACTCCTGCGCTGCCTCTGGAATATCCGATAATATGGACTACTGACCCTGTAAAATATCTAGGAATATGGGTTTACCGTGTTCCCGGAAGTGGTTGTGCGTGAAAATTATGGAAGGGCGTGCATGAAGTTAGACCAGCAGGTGGACACCTGGATGGCATTGCCTCTGTCTCTTGCAGATCGCATTGCACTCGTAAAATTGGTGGTACTACCCCGTTTCCTTTACTTGTTCGCTAATATTCCAATTAAGCTGACGCAGGTCTTTTTTGCCACATTGCGGTCTTCACTGATAAAACTAATTTGGGAAGGCAAGCAGGCGAGAGTAGCATGGGCGACTATCACTCTAGACTATGACAGAGGGGGCTTTGGCGCACCAGTTTTATATGTCTACTATCTGAGCACTCAGGCAAAGTATGCATATTACTGGTTTCACAACCATGATTTCATACCGCACTTAGCGGTTGAAGATGGTGAGGCTTCCCCGGTCCCGTTACATGACGCTCTCACTCATACAAAGCGGAACACTCCTAAAGCAGAAATCAACACGATAGATGTCACCATCTCAGCGTGGCAGGGAGTTAGGCAGAATCACTGCTAGACTACAGCTTTACGCACCGGCGTTGCCACTAGAACATCATATGGCGCTCTCTGTAACTCAGGAAGCTAAGTCTATGCGTCTACTTAAGGAGGCGGGGTTGAGCACAATCCAGGATGTTAAACCTGGTGGTACATTCCTCACACAAGAAGACTTGCAGTATGTTGATAATCCCAAGTTGTTATTTGATTTCGCTATTCATAGATTGGGGCAGGCCATTAAGTCATACTATAACACATATCCGGCGGAACCCCCGGTTCTCCGGTCTCTCCAACTTCTACTTACAACGCCTACGCGGAAAAAGCAGATTACAAGACTCTACAAGGCTATTAGAGCTGATATATCGAACGCAGAGGAAATGAGTTTGAACATGTGGAACAAGGTGCTAGACCCCCCTATCTCCATACAAGCGTGGTAACATGTATGTGGACTGACGGGTAAGCTTACCCCTAATGGGAACCTCCGCATTATTCATTTCAAATACCTGCACCAGGTTTACCACACCCCAATGCGCCTATACAGATATGGGTTGAGAGATACTAGTAGATGTAAGAGGTGTGGTCATGTGGAAGCTGATTTTATGCATCTTGCATGGGAATGTGCGGGAGTGCCTAATTATTGGGAGCAGGTGCTGAGAAACATTCAGGACATGTCGGGGGTGGAGCTACAGATATTGCCCCGGGTGTGTCTTTTGTGTTATGTACCTCATGTCAGAGGGGTCCTAGGGAAATTTGTACATATTGCACTTTTGTTAGCAAAACGCAGAGTCGCTATGACATAGGAAGCCACACGAACGCCAAAGGTGCTACATTGGCACAGAGATATGGTGTATTGTGAGGAGAGACAGAAGCTATATACAGTGGAACTGCCAATCCCATCTAAGCCCAGAGACATTTGGGAGCCTTTGCGACAGATCCCGTAGAGACGAGATTTGTCTGAGTGACAGGACTAACAGTGTCTGAATTCTGAGTAAGAGGTGATTACGCCCCTGTGTTCTTACAATGTGCCTTACTATTTCATTTGTTATGTAAGTGGTCCAACGATGTTTATTGATCGCAGTCCGTTGGTGTCTAGCTGTTACAGCACGTAGATTGTGCAACGGAGATGTTGTTTCTTGTTTTTTCTTTTTGAAATGCAATAAAAAAACTAAAAAAAACAGAGGAGAGGACTACTAGGTCCACAGATGGACTGACAGAGCACCTTCAGACACACTTCGAAGTTTCCAGGACAGGGGTGGCACCACTTGGCAGGTTAGGGTTCACAGTTGCAGAGTCCAGGTCTTGGATACAAGGGATTAGCCCTTGGAATCACTCTGGTGGTCCTGTTCAGTCCTTCTCACATAGGCAAGTAACAGCAGGTCCACACAGCAGGAGGCAGTCCTTCAGGATAGCTGTCCAGCAGAGTGGCAGTCCTTTCAGCAGCACAGCAGTCCTTCTCCCTGGCAGAGTCTTCCATAGGCCCAGAAGTGTTCTGAAGAGTTGGTGTCTGATGTCCATAATTTATACGTGGTGCCTTCTTTGAAGTGGGATAAACTTCCTGAGGATTCCCTTAGAAGTTCTCAGGTTTCCTTACTCCTCTGCCCTGGCTCCAGACTAATTACAGAGGGTATGCAGTCCTTTATGTGGAGGCAGGACACCGCATATTCTGGTGTAAGTAGGGCTGTGCCTAGCTCTGCCCACCCATCCTGTCAGTGATGGCCAATCCAGGCACTCCTAAGCTCTCTACTGTGTGTGGGTGTCTAGGAAGAATACACAAAGATCAACAGCCAACTACACCCAGTAATCTGACCCAGAGACAGGCTACTAGCACTAAATGGCTAAGACAAGAAATGCCAACTTTCTAAAAGTAAAAACAACAGCCCTCATCAGCCAGGATAGCTTGATTCCAGTGGCATGTAGAGCACAGGACTTACGTCTGAGCATACCCGTCCCACTCGGGGTGACAAATGCAAAAACAACAGTTGATGGACAGAATGCAGAACAATGTCATACATTCACCCCAGTACAGAGATCTGGGCCTAAATCCATAGTTTTTAGCTAAAGTCAGCCACTCAACCAAACGATTTCCTATTTGGTACATAAATGTTTATAAGCAAAATGTAATTAGAAAATACTCACCTATATCGAAAAAGATTGTGTTGTAATAGAGCCCACTCTATGATACCTTCAAATGTTATTTTCTTTTCATATCCAAATCTTACTGCAGTTTTTCACAAAAAAAGATTGTTCTCCATTTTACAAATGCATGAGTAATATGTCAAACAGGTTTTGAAATGTTACCACCTCAACTTAATGAAATTACGCTCCATTGCAACCGCGGCTGGCAGTGGGAGTACCGGCCGGGCGGTGACGTTGGGAGGGGCAGGGTGGGGGGTAGTAATGTATGGATTACGGACTTTAACAGGTAAGTAAACATAAAAATAAATAAAACTAATTTTGTTGCGCGCACTGCATCGCATTTGGTGATGCAGTGCAAGCAACGAAATTCATTTTATTTATTTTAAGTTTACTCACCTGTTAAAGTCCGTAATCCATACATTACTACCCCCCACCCTGCCCCTCCCCCTCCCCACGTCACCGCCCGGCCGGTACTCCCACTACTGGCCGCGGCTGCTTTATTGTAAGATGGCCGCTGCCTGTTTGCTTTGTCTGGTCAAAGAAAATCGCCACCTTTCAGTTTTGGTGGCGCAATGTGGAGTGACGCAAAGAGCTGGTAGGAGAGCGGGGCTGTCGACCCAGTCCCCAGTGCTGTCAGCTGTGAATTCGGTGCATCTCTTGGCTGTAATTCCCTGATCGGTCTCTGAGACTTTGTCGAGCACCTGCCATGGTGGCTCAGAAGATCAACAAGGCACTAGAGCACATCTCCAAAGCAGAGAAATGTTAGCTTGATTATAAATGCAATTTAAAAAAAGAATCTTCTGATAAATCGTTAACTCCTGACTGCTGATCCCCTATTTTATATGGACTGTTGTAGAGCCCCCTTCCCACCCATGGCGGTTTGCAGATCCTGATCCCCCGCCATGACCCCTTGTGGCTTCTTGTTTTATGCATTATTTCCCCTCTACCTCATGTTTCTCTCCCATTTTCTTGCTTCGTTTCTAATTTTCTTTTTCTTCTGTCTCTCCTCTGCCTTCTGATACTCACATTTAGGATAGTAGAGTGTAAAGGAAAGGGTAAAATACTACACTATCCACTACCTCCTTCTGGGTAGCCTGAGTAAGGTGTTCATACCATTGGTGCGGGAGTCCCACACATATAGAAGAGTGACTGCAGAAGCCACCTAGTAGTACCTTGCTATGGTCAAGGAGGCTAAGGCATATGACAATGATATGGCTGAAGCACTATTTACAATGTTTTTGCCCGGTGCCAGATAGCCATGTAATGCTCTCTCACTGCAGCTGCTATTTAACCATTTTCTGGGTGCAGTTCATCACAGAACATGCAGCCCGCTCGAGGATGGATGCCAATTTTGGGAAGTGAAGTAGGCCCAGGCCAGTCAAAGTGCCCCCAATTACCCTTCGACCACCTTAGACAATGTCATGTAGTCTCCAGGCCAGGCTGTTATCCAGACATCTCGACATGAGACTTCATGACCTGCATGCCCTTTTTTTCAAGGGCTGTCACATTTAGATAACGTTCTATGGAGCTTAAGAATGTATTTCTGAAAGTAAAGGGGCGCACAGCTTTTCTCGCACTACCTGTCCCTGGAAACTGCACATCACGTTGCACAAAAAATGTCGGCTTCGTTAATACTTATAAAGTCCAAAAGGCGAGACCGATTGCATTGCAAATACTTGTTTCCACTTGGGGGCTGTTGAGTGCCCATTAATCGGGCCCATGCAGGAGCTGGCATTTTTTTAAGGTAAGGGATACCCCGGTGGCCAACCGGGGCACCCCATACATTTAATGTTCTTTGGGGCCGTGGGGGGAGCACCAGGGACCTTACAGCTCCACCGGCTCCCTGTAGGACCCGGCCAAATATTAAATTTATTGTTTTTTCAAATTAAGTGTCCCACCCACGGTATGCCAGATCTCCTCTGCTGCTTCCACCCATTTCAGGTGCAGTGGGAGCTGACATTGCTCACACCTGGTAGGAACAGCTTTTCCTTTGCAGTATTTCCCTGCCTGAGGGCATGGAAAGGTAATGTTTTGTTCTCCCACACAAAGCTTATCCCGCTCGGTGGGAGAACATTGCACTTTCCTTGCCCATGGGCAAGGAAATAGATGGTGTCCTGGGGTTGGGGACCCTGGAACACCATCACTGAGCCAGCCCCGGGGGATGGGGTCCTCTGGACTATTGTATGCGTTGGGAGGTGCCCCCTTCCCATCTAATTGATTTGCAGCCCTGGGGGCTGGCGTCCCCGGGGCCTCTCTGGCTTAGGGAGGTGGGCCGCATGGGTCCTGCCTCTTTATCAAAAACACAGTCCAGGAGGATGTGGTCCCCATTCATTAAAATATCAGCTGTATTGTATGGGGTGCCTGGGGCCTCTTAGAGGCTTGGGAAGGAGGGCCATGTGCCATTCTCCCCATAAATTACAAATGTACCCACTTTCCTGGGCCCTCACCCATTCCAGGGATATTCTTTTTGTTGTGCGGAAGCCCGCTCTTTTTTATTTTGTTTCATTTTTACCTCAGATTAGCGGATTCTCAGCAAAGTAGTGGCAAAAAAAAAGGTTTTGGTCTAAGGCGTGTTCCCTGTGGGATCCCCCCTCTAGGCCTTGGGGATCGGGGGATCCCTACCCTGCCCCCATATGTTTAAAAAAAAGTTTTACTTAAGACTCAGGATTGAGTACCTGTTAGAAATGGGAGCCCTGGCTGGCCAGGGCTTGCGCCAAAGTCAGTCAGAGACAACCATTCCCACGTCAGGGCAAGGGAGTTACACGCCAAGTAACCCCTGCTCACCCGCTTGGTAACGTAGCATGAGCAGTAAGGCTAAACTCGGAGGCAATGTGAGTTAAGTGTTTGCGCGCGCACCCAGCAACAACACCCAAGGCCCACCACAAAGGAAACTCCACACAAGGTTATGTATAAAAATAGCCTTTGTATTACACCAAAACACATTAGATAAAAACACACACTTTACAATGTGCCAACAGGCACGGGCAGAATTTACAGGGGATATGTACAAGACAGGGCCACATGGACCACTGTCAGGAATATGCACTTTTAGAACTTAGCACTTGGTAGAATTAGCACTTAGAACATATAATTATAATCACTGTAGCACAAAATAGAACATAAAGCACACAACCAGTAACCACTGGTAACCGGTAAGTACAACCTACGCAACCCTAACCACCTTAGGAAAATATTACGCAGGGAACCAGGACCTCATTAGCAACACCTGTACTAGGAGAAAAACAACCACCTAAGTATCACCATACATTTAGGTTTATAGGCATAGGAACATTTTACACATGATGCATCCTAACATGCAGAGGTGTAGGGAAGGAAAACACATGATGCATAAACATACATTCAGCGGTGTAAGAACAAGGCACATGATGCATCAGAACACATTCAGAGGTGCAGGAAAACACATTTGCGCCAAACTCACATAAGTCACCACCTGTGACTGTCCCTAGGCCCTCTGGCCTTGTTGGGGCTAGGACGCCCTGTGTCCCAAAGACAGGGGGGCCTAAACGTGGCAGCTGCCCACTAAGTGCTGGGCAGCTGTGTAGATACTGAGGGCCAACGTTGGAGCCTCGCAGGCTCTGCGCCACTGACTGGGCCCTCAATAGCCTCTCTGGGCTCTAAACACAACGTGGGCTGTGAGCCTCTCTGGGCTCTAAAACAACAATGGGGCCCTGGAGCCTCGGGGCTCCTAATTACAAATGCCCCGGGGAGCCTTCGCGGCTCTCAATACAGAAATGCCCCCACGAGCCTCTCGTCGGCTCTACAACCAAATGCGGGGTCGTTGGAGCCCCCCTCTGGGGTTCGAGATCAAAGTGAGGCCCCACGGGCCTCGCTGGAGGAGATGAAAGCGGGAGCGACCCGCTGCCTCCCGGGGCCACCCCAAGAATATGCCCGGGCCCCCACGGGGCCTTTAAGGAACAATGTAGCCCCCTTGGAGTCTTTCAGGGCTCTGGAGGACTGCATGCCTTTCCGTTGGAGTCCCGCTCGGGGGACTCTGACACAAGTGTGGCCGGTCGATGGAGTCCCCCCCTGGGGGACTCGAACTCAAGTGAGGCCCCACGAGCCTCCCAACACTACAGGCCCCGTACTGGAGGGGAGGGGCGGGCACCGGCAATGTGCCCGACGCCCCCCCTCTCCTTCAAGGCACTCACCGGGCCTGGGACGGAGCTCCTCCGTGGCGCCTCTTCTTTGTGGTGCCTCTTCAAGGACTGCCGGCAGGTGCGAGGCATATGGCCACAGGTAAGGCGGTATGTCTCGTAGGAGGCACAAAGGCGGGTGCGGTTGCGTACGCCTCTGGCGTACAACACGTACCCGGCAAGGTACGATTTAGTACGCTTCACGCGTATGGAGCGTACCTTGCAAGGTGCGGTTTCCTACGCTTCAGGCGTATGCGGCGTGCGTTCGTGGCGTGCAGCGGCCCAGTGCAGTCTCCTACACTTAAGGCGTATGGGCGAACTTCCTGCACTGCTAGGCGGAGTGCGAGTCGTACCCGGCCGGTCACAACACGCCTGTACGGTTCGCAGGAGCACAGAGGCCAATGCAGTTTGTTAGTACGCCTCCAGCGTACTCATCGGACTTGCTGCATGTTGCGCACACGGAGTGCGGGGCGGACTTTGCAGGCAGGTGCGAGGCGTACGGCCACAGGGATAGGGCGGTACGTCTCGTAGGGGGCAATGAAGGCTGGTGCAAGAATGCAGGGTGGGCTCCTGCAAAAGTGATGAAAGCGCTCCCAAGCGCTAGTGAAACGATAAAGCGCTCCGAGGCGCTAGGGAAAAGATAACGCGCTCCCAGGCGCTTGTGGCATATAAAAGCTCTCCCAGGCGCTTGTAATACAAATAAAGCGCTCCCAAGCGCTACAAGGTTCCAGGGGCCAGGGCAAAGCGCTCCCCAGCGCGAGGATGCCCCAAAGGGTAGCAACAGTCCTTCAGTAGGTGGGGGGGCAAGGCTGGGCCCAGAGCCAGCTCACACGGTCCACCTAGGCAGGGAGGCAATCCCTAGTGGCGGTCCTCCTGGTGCCCAGCAGCAGCCCCCTCAGCAAAAGGATCCAAGAAGAGAACAACATTTCCTGGGGACACAGCCCCTTTTTATACAGTTAAACCCTTTGTCTGAGGTGCAGGGTGGGGGAGAAACCAGTCGCAGCTGGTTTTGGAGCACCCTTGATGTGCTCAACCACCCTTTCTATTCACTAGGGAGGCTAGGGTCATTAGACGCACCACAGGGGGCGGAGCCAGCATTGTGTGGGGAAAGCCCAGCCCTATTCAGGACCCAGGTGCACCACTCCCTCACATCACACATGCTAATCTCAACACTCACCACCGGGCAGACCCATCATGACTCATGGAGCCTGGCACCCCAGCCAGCTCCAGCCAATCACACGCTAGCACATTCACTGCACAGACAGGCACACTTCTAGAAGTGGCACTTCCATACTAGACACATACACGCCGCATGCATCATTGCGCAGCATTCAATCACACGAGTCCGCACATACCAGACTCGAGCCTGCACACCCCACGCATCAGGAACTACCAGGGACACGTACATTCCCCATGCATTCCTATGGGAGGGCAGGCCTATCTCACCACATGCACTCAGAGTGCGCACGCACTTTCCACTGGGACACAGTGAAAGTGCGCAGAAACCAAAAATCACCATCACTAGGTCACCATTAAAAAGCAAAAAGTTTAGGGGTGAACCTGCCAGAAGGGCCAAGTCCAACACAACCCACTTCCAGCTAAAACGCAGGGTAGACCAATCACCACCGTGATGGACTTCCCTGCTTGGGGCGATAGAACACGGACGCAGGCCCGCAACTGCAGGGACACCCTCCGGTTCTACGCCACGGTGAACCCATGGGATTCCTTCCAAACCCACTGTCTGGAACAACTGGGCTACCCCACTGGTACTCCCAAGCTGTCCTCGGCCAGGACCAGGCCCTGGGCCACCCAGGTGCCACTGGTCCTTGCCTATTCGCAGAGCGGGGGGTAGTAACCCCTGGCACATAGTAGCCATTCTCCATTCTTCCTGTCTGCAAGACAGGACTAGACTGCCACTGGTTCTCCAGCCTAGGGTCTACACCCTTAGGCGGGCCAGGAGTCTCAGGGAAGCCTCTCCTTCCCCTACCTCTTCTCCTACGTTTCCTCCTCCTCCGGCGAGGGGTACACCTAGAACGCTAATCCAACCCAGGGTTTAACCCCTCAGGTTGCACCGGGGTCAGAGATGGGCTCTCCCACCCTCTGCACCCCCTTCCAGAGGTCTGCACTCTCTCAACTGGAGAGGTTCCTCTGGAAGAAGAACCGGTCAGGACACTTTTTACAGTCGTCCTACCCTTCAGGTCAGGCTGATCCTGAACCTGGCCTCCCAACCTCTGGTCTAAAACCTTTGGTGGAATAATTGCCTGGCACTCCAGGACCTCTGGGGATTCACACACCATCCCCCTGAGGCTAACAAATGACACATATGTTGTGTGACTGTCTGTCTGGTGCAGATCTCCCGTCCCCTGTCCACCT
The DNA here is from genome assembly GCF_964261635.1 of Lissotriton helveticus. Lineage (NCBI taxonomy): Eukaryota > Metazoa > Chordata > Amphibia > Caudata > Salamandridae > Lissotriton > Lissotriton helveticus. The sequence goes on from NC_136057.1 coordinate 1,157,787,942, forward strand.
GACAGTGCGCTAAGATCCCCCAGAACAGAAGTGGTGTCACCATGGTCACTACACGGGAACCTAGCCCAACTGGGTAGTCCCTGACCCACTGGTTCTTCCACTGGGGAACTCATCCCCCAATCACTCCTCACGCTGGACTCCTGTACCCTCCCTACCGGAGCTGTACTGCCAGACTCTAGAAGCACAGGAGCTCTGTTTACAGACGCTCCAGGTCCTCTACTCACTAGAAGATCTTCCTCAAATGGAGTAACAGGACAGCCTAGGTCCCCAACCTGGTGTTCCCTACAGAAACCATCCAAGTCCTGAGGCAGGGCTTCGTGCGTCTGGGGACCCTCGGTCACCCACTTACTCCTGCTCCACTGCTCCACTGAGCCAGGCAGTAAGCCCCTACACCCTCCTCGCTATCCTGGGACCTAGCTGGGCTACATTGAGCCTCTTCCACCACGCTGGGCTTTAAGATACCTGAACCACTAGTTTTGGAATCACTCCCTAATGACCCTAGAGAACCTCTAGCCCTTTCCCAGCGGTCTGCTTCATCTGCAAGCTCACATGCCTCAGACAATCCACACCCCAACAGGTGTTGGCGCAACCCTGGTGAACAACAACTGAGCAGGTGCTCTTTGACAATCAGATCAAACAGTTTGTCAAAATCAGAGTCAGTGTGACCCTCTACCCAAGCCCACAGTGCTCCACAAAATTCATCCTCAAACTCCTCCAAAGACTGGTGAGACAGTTTCTTACTGTCCCTGAACTTCAACCTTAACTCCTCCTCTTGGGAAACAGGTACCATGCTCTGGGGAGTGGGACTGCTCGCACTGGGCTCTATATAGCTGCCACCACTGGACTCAACCCGCCTTGGGGAGTCCAGAAAATTAAAACTGCGCGCAGTGGATAGTCTACCCTTCAGGGGTAATTTCTCTCTGGTGAAGGCCCTCTCAGCCTCCTCTATCCTCTCCTGCGCTAAGACCCTCGTAGTCTCTAGCTGTTGCTTTCTAGCCCCCAGCTGTGCCATAGCCTGGGCATGCTCTAACCTGAGCTTCTCCAAAGCCAGCTGGTGCTCCCTCTCTTCTTTCCTATCTTCCAGCTCCTCTGGGGACAGGGACCGGGAAAGGGATGGGGCGCTGCCCCCTACACTGGACCCAGCAAGGGACTCCCTATCTATGAGGTCCTCACTATCTGCTGGCGTCCCTGTACTCTTTTTTTCTTCCTCCTCTTCAAACTCTTCAGGGCTCCCCTCAGACCCACCACCCTCATGGTGTGAGACTCGGGCCCTCTCCTCACTTTGCTCACGCTCACAGTCATCCTTCTGCCATTGGATTAGGTTACCCCTAAGTTGGGACTGGGTGTCTGACTCATTCACTGCAATGTCTCTCTCTTTGCAAAATCCTCTCAACTCATGCATAAACAGACTCCAGACATTAAAAGCAGACTCCATCTTGGCAGGATGCTCACAGACACGTGCAACACAGGGGACTTAACTGTCAGAGCTGAAGCAAGAGTACAAAATTTACAAAGAATTCAGCGAGCTCCCTATCCCAGAGAACTCACACTCACTTGCCTAGTGCCACACACCATTCATCCACACACAACCCCCCCTCGGATTAGTAAAACAGTTTCTACCACCCCTGATTCCTCAACCTGACAACACGTGACACAGGTACCAAACTCTGGGAGCGGGGTGGGGAACAAATGTACTGGACACTATTACGCTGCTACCACTGGATCCCACCCTCTGGTGAATCCAGAAAATTCAAACTGCACTTAGGGGATAGAAAACTACCCTGAGCTAGTGACACCTAACTCACAGTGCACAAGAAACACATTTCCAAAGAAATGACATTAAGAACAATTTAGCAACAATAATCCCCAAAATGTGATTTATCTAACATGCAGAGTTTTGTAGTGCGGCCAGTTGCCACTGCGGTACAGCACAACACAAATCCTTATCCCACCGCTGCCACCAATGTTAGAAATGGGATCCCTGGCTGGCCAGGGCTTGCGCCAAAGTCAGTCAGAGACCACCATTCCCACGTCAGGGCAAGGGAGTTACACGCCAAGGTAACCCCTGCTCACCCCCTTGGTAACGTAGCACGAGCAGTAAGGCTAAACTCGGAGGCAATGTGAGTTAAGTGTTTCCGCGCGCACCCAGCAACAACACCCAAGGCCCACCACAAAGGAAACTCCACACAAGGTTATGTATAAAAATAGCCTTTGTATTACACCAAAACACATTAGATAAAAACACACACTTTACAATGTGCCAACAGGCACAGGCAGAATTTACAGGGGATATGTACAAGACAGGGCCACATGGACCACTGTCAGGAATACGCACTTTTAGAACTTAGCACTTGGTAGAATTAGCACTTTGAACATATAATAATAATCACTGTAGCACAAAATAGAACATAAAGCACACAACCAGTAACCACTGGTAACCGGTAAGTACCACCTACGCAACCCTAACCACCTTAGGAAAATATTACACAGGGAACCAGGACCTCACTAGCAACACCTGTACTAGGAGAAAAACAACCACCTAAGTATCACCATACATTTAGGGGCATAGGCATAGGAACATTTTACACATGATGCATCCTAACATTCAGAGGTGTATGGAAGGAAAACACATGATGCATAAACATACATTCAGCGGTGTAAGAACAAGGCACATGACGCATCAGAACACATTCAGAGGGGGCAGGAAAACACAATTGGGCCAAACTCACATAGGTCACCACCTGTGACTGTCCCTAGGCCCTCTGGCCTTGTTGGGGCTAGGACGCCCTGTGTCCCAAAGTCAGGGGGGCCTAAACGTGGCAGCTGCCCACTAAGTGCTGAGCAGCAGTGTAGATACTGAGGGCCAACGTTGGAGCCTCGCAGGCTCTGCGCCACTGACTGGGCCCTCAAGAGCCTCTCTGGGCTCTAAACACAATGTGGGCTGTGAGCCTCTCTGGGCTCTAAAACAACAATGGGGCCCTGGAGCCTCGGGGCTCCTAATTACAAATACCCCCGGGGAGCCTTCGCGGCTCTCAATACAGAAATGCCCCCACGAGCCTCTCGTCGGCTCTACAACCAAATGCGGGGTCGTTGAAGACCCCCTCTGGGGCTCGAGATCAAAGTAAGGCCCCCATCAGGCCCGGACTGGCAAGGCCGGGCACCGGGCAATCCCCCGGTCGGCTGCCAGGGGTGGGGGCCGGTTTTTTGGCCAGGGGCCGGTTTTGTTGCTGGGGGCCGATTTTTGGTCTGGCGAAAGTTCACTCACAGTAATCACTCATTACCCCTCGTGTCTCCTGGTTCCGCGCTCCGTAAGGGCATAAAAAAAGCACATCTTTCACCAATCTCTGCGGAGTGGATTCGGCACTTCAATGATCCATAAAAATAATGAGTTGGAGAACCAACTGTGCAACATTTAATAGGGGCGTGCGCAGCGCGCAGACGTCTCTGCTGCCGTGGCTCGCGCAATAAATCGTGCGCGTGACCCATGAGCCCAGAGCAGGTTGAGAGGAGCAATCCAGACCTCAACCAGAGTCTGTCTAAAACGAGTTGAGGTTAGGCAGCAGGCAGCACCCCATAATTTAATTATTTCTAGCCCTGGGCTCTGCCTGTCCCTGCTGCCGCCCGCCGCAGTCAGATTCCTCATGGCAATGTGGACCGGGGCGGGCCGGGATCAAACAAAAGGTATAGCGCCCCTCCCCCCACGCAGCGCTGTCCCGATTACTCAGACGAGGCTTCTAATACTCTTCTTGTACCTGTGCAAAGTCGGCCTGTGCATCGGAGCTACAAGTGAAAGCCCTGCATAACGGTACCATCATTCTGTGCTGTGTGATATCTTTTTGGCTTCCCGTGAAGCTGACAAGCAGGAGCAGCAGAGGCACGGAGATGAAATAGCAAACGAGGCCGCTGCATGTACTTCGACTTTCTCATAAGGTATGACATAAGGTATGACACTGTCAAATGCATTTGTTATTACAGTGATGAAGATGATTTGAGGAAACGGCCCTGGGGTTAACAGGCACAGCCTGTAAGTAAGAAAAGACAGGGATAGGAAGTTATCTCTTTTAAAATGAAGTACATTTTTTAAAAAGAGTAATTTAACTGGGTAAGAAAAAAATACTAATTCCCGGCCCAGGGCCTTGGCCTATACCTTTTTGTTTAACACCCGGCCCGGTTCGGCGCAGGCAGCACAGCGCACTTCTAGCGCCCTGGCCCCCTGAGTGTGACTTCACTCATTTCAGAATAAAGCTGAAATCTGTGAGCTCAATCATTTCAGTGCAGCTAGTTCTGCATGATTATTATTTCAGCGAGTTGCCTCTTTCTCCATTTTAAATATTTTGTCATAAATATATTGGGAAATGTCATGCTACTGTGCTGATTAAAGACTGTAGCGTTGATAAATATCGCACCGTGATCACCGTTTGTCTGAGAACTAAAATCAACCCTGGCAAATATGTTTAAATCAATTGCACCAGGCCAGGGGCCGCAGAGTTAGCTTGGGCAACATTTTCCGGAAAGTTTGGGTGGGTTCTCCACAATAAAAATGGGCATAGTGATGTTTTACAATAAACTTTGTTGTTCACCTTAAATGGATAAAAATATACAGAATTTGTAGCCAGATCTGTAGAGAAGCCTATGACGTTTTCCAAAAGTGCAGAGTCCACTACTTTAGTACATGGGAGCTATATTTATCCAAAGCAGGAAGTCTCGTGTGAGTGTACCATTGAGAAAATAAAAGTGACAGGTGAAATTGAACTGAATGCATAGAAGGCAAATGTTAATGGCCCAGGAGATGCCATCCCCGTTTGATGCAGTGTTTCCTAATGAATATATTATACAACATCCTACACTGAAAGAAAAAGCACGAGTTTTAAATTGTGTCAGGACACAAGGCCCATCAGTGCACCTGTGCCTAAAGAGAGCATAGTCACCTTTGCGTTAATAATATGATCCCAAACATGCCAGCGTTTCAGAGGCTCCCACCTGTCAGGCTTGATCCCCAAGCTGATGAGAAGGGGACATATCAAACTAGATTAAATTAAACAATAAAATAGTTTGAGCTTGCTGCAAAACACTTTGTAAATCAGTGTATCTGTGAAGGTGTACTTTAAATTGCACCAGTTGGTTTATTTATATTCTGAATGTTTGTGTTAGCCGTCCATGAAGTAGTGGATGATTTTATTAGTGTCTATCAGAGCTAGAATCTTCAAATGATACTGTAAAATGTATAGTTTAATTCATTGTTTTGCATACTGTCTCATGGATAGACCCACCTCCCTTCAACCTTTTGCCCTTTGTGGCAGTCAGGCTTACCTTCTTCTTTTGTTAACTCAGTCTAGTGCGAGCAGGATGTTCATGCGACAGTTGTTTGAATGTTCGCCCTCTGCCACCGCTCTATTGACATTTTACTGTTTGTAAGATGTGTTATTCATAATGGCATAGAGACAGATGCCTGATACACTTCTAAGTTCACACTCAGTATATTATTACAGCTGCAGATACCACACTTATCAAGGTTTTGTGTCGCCCTGTTTTTGGAGTTGTATATAGCACAAACTCAACTTGAAGGTAACAGACTGCTTTACATGAGCACCCGCATCCGCATTTTACATGAAAGGAGTTTGCGCTGCTAAAACCTGCACACTTTGGTGTTCAGCGGATGGTTCACTTCTAAAAGATGCAATCGGGCCACAGTAATGGTACAGTAGCTGCAGTTCCCAGTGTGCAGTCTGACAGAAGTTTTCGAAAGAGACTTGCTGTTTCATAATACCCAATTCTTGTGTGTTCTATGATGTTTTGTTTTCAATGTCTACGGAACAGAATATCCAGCTGAATAGTATTAGTGTTGTTTGGCCTCAGAAAGCTGAAAAGGCTGGGTCTGCCTTGCATCGATTACAATCTGGAACAATTTAGCTGCACAGAGTTCTCTACAGAAGGCGCAGTGTTAGGCAAATTACATTACCAATCCTCTGATGACATCACAGAGTTGATCTCTGATCCCAGCCCAAGCCCTTCAACAGCCACCTAGTCCTACTTGCACCTAAGGGCCCAGGGGAAGCAAGGGCAAGATGTGGAAGCTAGAACTGCTACCTCACACGGTGTGAGTGTGTGTTTATTGGCTCCCTTCACATGGTCACCCGAGAAAGAGCTATTCTCATAGTGCTGGACAAGGTGAGCTGGAAACCCTTGCACAGAGCAGCCTTCCAGCTTGTGTGTGTAGGCTCTGCATTGCTGACGTCCATAAAGCAGGTTGCAAGCAACCTCCCTAGGAAATTAGTGGTAGCCTCTGAAGCTTTTGCTAGAGTTTTTAGGGTAGAGAGAGGTGTGGCTCTCAGGCTACTTGCTAGCCATACCTCTTCTTGTTTATCCCCCTTCTCCTCCTCTCTCTTTTATAGTGAAAAGTTTTTAAAGTCTTCCGGTATGGGGCACTTCACACACTAATAGGCCCTTTAAAACATTCCTTAGTTTCTATTTCTGCTCCTGCCTTCTTCATTACCTCTGGTGCAGGAGTAGAAACCAACAAAGGCAGTGCCACACCATGAGTACCCAAGGGCAGGGGTGGGAGCTGCTACTCCTGGCCAATGGCCACCCCTAACTGAGTTTCATTCTTACCAGCCAGAGTCTCTGAGATAAGGTACTTATATTAATTCAACTGAAAACGTATGGTGGAGATCAGCATTTGCTATATAATAATCAATGACACCATTCAAATCATTGTGTTTTGTGCTTAAATACCAAGCTCATAACAGCAAATCTCCCAGTGACTGCCATGCAGCTAATGAACTCGAGTTCTGAATAGTGTTTAATTACCAGCACTGCATTTAAGATTTAATAATACTGTGCTTTCCAAGTTAATTGGCATACATCTTAATTAAGTGACTTTAAGCTTAAGCATATATTCTGCATGCGAATTTCATAAAGTTACTTGATTGGCTCATCTGAAAAAAATGCAATTGAAGATGTGAAAGGAGATGTATTATAATCAACAGTTAAGTTTGAATAAAGGCAGGAAGGCGTGGAATTGCAAGTGAACATTGTCAGAGCCTTTCTCGTACAGCCTTTGGGTACTAAGGCATTGTAGCACTCAGAGCATAGAAGAAAAACAATTGGGGGCCAGACAAGGAACAAATTGTGCTGCAGTGATAAGACACTCTGTGACTTAAGAATGATGGGTGGTTCTGGTGTACAATGGCACATGGATATGATTTTTAAAACATGGCACATGGTTTAATAGACTTAATATTCAAATTGAGAATGTTGCCAATTTTGTACATATTCTTTCCAGCTGCCAATTTAAAGTTGTATGGAGAAGGAAGCTTTACATTAACCATCAAAAACACTACATCTATTATTACAAAGGGGAGTGGGTCAGGCTTCAGTATGGTTCAAGTAAGAGGGTAGAACTGATTATATGCTCAAGGTCTGTTGGGTGCTTTGTTTCTACAACTGTATTAACAATATATAATGATTTAACAAGGATGGCATGAGTAATTTTTATTAGATTTAACACAGAGATCTAGAAATATCTGCTTTATAAGGGCGCCTGAGTGGTTCTTCTGTGCACCAAATATATGTTGGACTCGGGCTACCACTTTCTGGTAAAAAAAAACCCATAAATTAAGACACTCTGTCATATTTTCGTCATGGACTGAAAAATAATGTAAGTAATTATTCCCATAATTGAACTTGGAAAGGACACTAACTGATGATAAATGCCTGCATTTTAAACTGCATCCTTTTCATCAGGTACCCAACGAGATATAGAAGGAAGCTATGTCAGAAAAAGTCCCAGCACCATTAGCACATGTAAAATGTTTTTTAGATACATATTCATACTGACTACTGAGACTTTGTTAGATAAATCCTTGTCGGCCTCAGATTCCTCCAAATTAAAATCCAGTTTGATCTGCTTTATTACATCAAAAAAGGCCATTTGTGTTTGCTCTTAGGGCTCAGTGAACTTTACCACCACTAACCAGTGCTAAAGTGCTTGCACTTTCCTTTTAAACATGGTAAACATGGCTTACACCAAATTGGCAAGTTCAACACCCCAAACTCCCCCTAGAAGTGGTTGATCACTGCGCTTTCTTGCTACACACCATGTGGGGGCTAGTCTCACTTTTACTTTGTTCTCTCTGATTCACAAAGTGTGTCTATTTTTGGTGCTCTCTGAAACAATGTCTATGGGTACATATGACTGGGTGGGTAACCTGGTGTTCCTTAAGGTCATCATCTATTATTTACTGTGCTTTGAAAGTTGATACAATTGAATACATAATGAAAAATGTGCTGTAAAATTCACCATTTTGGTCTGTCGTTTTCCAAAATTTTCATGGGGGGAGAACCCCCCCACACCCCCCTAGTAGCGGTCTGGCTCGCTCGCTGCGCTCGCTCGCTACGCGCCGGATGGGGGCTGGTCTGACAAAATTTGCCAGGGCTGCTTTCAGTTCCCAGTCCGGCCCTGGGCCCCATGGGCCTCGCTGGAGGAGACGAAAGCGGGAGCGACCCGCTGCCTCCCGGGGCCGCCCCAAGAATATGCCTGGGCCCCACGGGGCCTTTAAGGAACAATGTAGCCCCCTTGGAGCCTCTCAGGGCTCTGGAGGACTGCGTGCCTTTCCGTTGGAGTCTCACTCGGGGGACTCTGACACAATTGTGGCCGGTCGATGGAGTCCCCCCCCTGGGGGACTCGAACTCAAGTGAGGCCCCACGGGCCTCCCAACACTCCAGGCCTCGTACTGGAGGGGAGGGGCGGGCACCGGCAATGTGCCCCGACGCCCCCCTCTCCTTCAAGGCACTCACCGGGTCTTGGGACGGGGCTCCTCCGTGGCGCCTCTTCTTTGTGGTGCCTCTTCAAGGACTGCCGGCAGGTACGAGGCGTACGGCCACAGTGCAGTCTCCTACGCTTCAGGCTTATGGGCGAACTTCCTGCACTGCTAGGAGGAGTGCGAGTCGTACCTGGCCGGTCACAACACGCCTGTACCGTTCGCAGGAGCACAGAGGCCAATGCAGTTTGTTAGTACGCCTCCAGCGTACTCGTCGGACTTGCTGCACGTTGTGCACACGGAGTGCGGGCCGGACTTTGCAGGCAGGTGCGAGGCGTACGGCCACATGGACAGTGCGGTACGTCTCGTAGGGGGCAATGAAGGCTGGTGCAAGAATGCAGGGTGGGCTCCTGCAAAAGTGATGAAACCGCTCCCAAGCGCTAGTGAAACGATAAAGCGCTCCGAGGCGCTAGGGAAAAGATAACGCGCTCCCAGGCGCTTGTGGCATATAAAAGCGCTCCCAGGCGCTTGGAATACAAATAAAGCGCTCCCAAGCGCTAGAAGGTTCCAGGGGCCAGGGCAAAGCGCTCCCCAGCGCGAGGATGCCCCAAAGGGTAGCAACAGTCCTTCAGTAGGTGGGGGGGGCAAGGCTGGGCCCAGAGCCAGCTCACACGGTCCACCTAGGCAGGGAGGCAATCCCTAGTGGCGGTCCTCCTGGTGCCCAGCAGCAGCCCCCTCAGCAAAAGGATCCAAGAAGAGAACAACATTTCCTGGGGACACAGCCCCTTTTTATACAGTTAAACCCTTTGTCTGAGGTGCAGGGTGGGGGAGAAACCAGTCGCAGCTGGTTTTGGAGCACCCTTGATGTGCTCAACCACCCTTTCTATTCACTAGGGAGGCTAGGGTCATTAGATGCACCACAGGGGGCGAAGCCAGCATTGTGTGGGGAAAGCCCAGCCCTATTCAGGACCCAGGTGCACCACTCCCTCACATCACACATGCTAATCTCAACACTCACCACCGGGCAGACCCATCATGACTCATGGAGCCTGGCACCCCAGCCAGCTCCAGCCAATCACACGCCAGCACATTCACTGCACAGACAGGCACACTTCTAGAAGGGGCACATCCATACTAGACACATACACGCCGCATGCATCATTGCGCAGCATTCAATCACAAGAGTCCGCACATACCAGACTCGAGCCTGCACACCCCACGCATCAGGAACTACCAGGGACACATACATTCCCCATGCATTCCTATGGGAGGGCAGGCGTATCTCACCACATGCACTCAGAGTGCGCACGCACTTTCCACTGGGACTCAGTGAAAGTGCGCAGAAACCAAAAATCACCATCACTAGGTCACCATTAAAAAGCAAAAAATTTCGGGGTGAACCTGCCAGAAGGGCCAAGTACAACAGTACCCAGTACTAGGATGGCTGCTGCTACATCATTGTTGATGTGGTGACGGCCAATCAGATCTCAGCATGACATATGTCGGCTCCGCAGATCCCCCATGGCATGAAATATACAATGTTTTTTAGCATTAGGTGCTCAAAAACTACCACACAGATTTACACCAAATAATAAAAAAACACTCTTTCTAGACCAAGGTCTAGCTTTCTGACACATTTGGTGTAAATCCGTTCAGTGGTTTGGGCTGTAGCTGTGTCTAAAGTTTCTATGGAAAAATTAATGAGGAAAACGTGTTTTGGGAACCCTCCCCTTTTTGTTGGTCCCTGCTTCATTGATCATCCTGAAACTTTCCAGGAAGGATTTGAGATGAAAAGAAAAACTGGGGGGAAGGGAAGTTTTGTGAAAATTCATCAAACTGTGCCAAAGACATAAGCAAACCAAAAATGCACTTCCTATGGAAATACGATCTTGACTATAACTACCTAGTTGTGTCAGCTCTGGGTAATATATATATTTATATATATTTACTAGTTATAATTATCTCGAGTAACTATAATTTGTGCCCTGAGGTAACTATAACTCGCGCCTCCACCACGCACAGTTTTCTTATCAATCATTTTTTGCAAATGTTGCAGTGATATTATCAATGATGTCATGAGTGATGTAATATGTGGGGTAACTAGCAGTCCATGGCGAGGGTGCAAGCGTGGCCTCCCTCCCTTTTATTGCACATTGTGGGTTGGGTTCCACTGGGTCTTTAATAGGTCGGAGAGTGGGGCCGCGTGACCCCTTCCTCTTAATTAAAAAATGCAGCCATGGGTATTGGGATCCCCAGGGACCTTGAAGGCTTAGGGAGGCGCCATGTGACCCCCTCCACTTTTTTTTACATTTCAGCCCTGGGGGGATGGGCTTCCCATGGTCTATAATGACTCGAGTAGAGGGCCCGCGCACCCGGCCCATTAATTAAAGAATGCAGTGATGCTGCAGAAGTCCTGCTGGATGGATGCATAAATTGCCAATTATTTTTCAGTTTTGGCCCCAGGGTGTTTCTTTGGGTCCCTCCGATGTGGCCTAGGGAGCAGGGTATCCCTACTCTGCCACCTATACTTTTTTTTAGATAAAACTTCAGGACAGGGGACTAAGTTTCCAGGTCCTGTAATGGCTGCCAGCAACATTTTTCTCATGTTGCTGGCAGCCAGTCAGATGTTCACTCCAGTAGGAGTCTAAATTCTGCTGGAGAGAATTGGCCCAAAGGGAAGAAAGCTCCCAGGGCCAATCAGAACACTTACGGGACCCTTGCGAGGGTCATTCCGACCCAACATTCCAGATATACAATTCTTTTTTAATCCTAATTTAATCTTAATTTCCCAAACACTACTAAATGTCCTTACACAACGTCACAGAAAGCACAATCTGCGGACCATGATCGAGCTTCATGCCAAATTCGATATCATTCCGTTCCAACAGTTTTTGCGGTAGTGCTTCTTAAGGAAGTGTATGGAAAATGCATGGGGATTTTGAGTTTCGGGACCACCCTGTTTCTTACCACCCCTGCTTGACGTACCACCCCAAAGGTTTCTATGCACAAACTAGGCAAAAAAGAGCCATTTTTGAGAACGTTTTGTGAAGGTTCGTCAAATTGGGATGTACGTTGTTACAACGCATGCTTTTACTGCGCATGCCTTTACAACGCAGGTTCTTCAACGCAAGTCATTACAACGACTTGCGTTGGGGGGTGCTGGATAGTGAATAGTTTAATTTTCTATTCCAACTCCAGTCCCCGTGGATAGTAGGGAAGGTGTTGGACATAAATTAAACTATTACCTATCCTAGAGTGCCCCCCAGCGCAATATGTTGTAATGACTTGCGTTGAAAAACCTGCGTTGTAAAGGCACTGCGTGGTAAAAGTTGCGTCGTAAAGGATGTTTCCTGTCAAATTGTGCCCAAGTTCTTAGCAACACAACAAATGCACTTTCTATAAGAGCACTGACCTAACCATAACGACACAGTGGTGACTGCCTCTGGGATATATATATATATATATATATGTATATATATATAAATTCGACAGGTTGCCCTTTATGAAAGGAATCCACAGGCAAAATTCATAGCTCCTTTTATTTGGACTCCAACTGCTTGTGAATAGCAGCGCACCAACAGCTTCATTAAGTTCTTGCACAAACACCAGACGTGTTTCTGGGACTCCAATCCCCTTTATCAATGGTTGTGTGCTTTGAGCCAAATGTTTGTTCTGTTCCATTGCACTTAAATCATATATAGTCCTGCCCAGTGGGCGTGGCTCCTGGCCTCTTGGGACATGTAGTGCCTGGAAATTTCGACCTCAAGTGAGTTAGTAGAACCTCGGCATCATTAATGCAATTCAAACCTCAGTGGGCTGAAGTACTGGCACGTCTCAGCCCTTCACTTTGCTTTGTGTTGAAGTCCCGGATTTTTTGCATCCATTTCACGCTGATCCTTATGGAGCAGCGCTGGTCTGCCTTGAGGCAACGGGATCCTTTCGCGGCCGAGCAAAGCCGCTGCAAATAAATTCGACAGGTTGCCCTTTATGAAAGGAATCCACAGGCAAAATTCATAGCTCCTTTTATTTGGACTCCAACTGCTTGTGAATAGCAGCGCACCAACAGCTTCATTAAGTTCTTGCACAAACACCAGACGCGTTTCTGGGACTCCAATCCCCTTTATCAATGGTTGTGTGCTTTGAGCCAAATGTTCGTTCTGTTCCATTGCCCTTAAATCACATATAGTCCTGTCCAGTGGGCGTGGCTCCTGGCCTCTTGGGACATGTAGTGCCTGGAAATTTCGACCTCAAGTGAGTTAGTAGAACCTCGGCATCATTAATGCAATTCAAACCTCAGTGGGCTGAAGTACTGGCACGTCTCAGCCCTTCACTTTGCTTTGTGTTGAAGTCCCGGATTTTTTGCATCCATTTCACGCTGATCCTTATGGAGCAGCGCTGGTCTGCCTTGAGGCAGCGGGATCCTTTCGCGACCGAGCAAAGCCGCTGCAAATAAATTCGACAGGTTGCCCTTTATGAAAGGAATCCACAGGCAAAATTCATAGCTCCTTTTATTTGGACTCCAACTGCTTGTGAATAGCAGCGCACCAACAGCTTCATTAAGTTCTTGCACAAACACCAGACGCGTTTCTGGGACTCCAATCCCCTTTATCAATGGTTGTGTGCTTTGAGCCAAATGTTCGTTCTGTTCCATTGCACTTAAATCACATATAGTCCTGCCCAGTGGGCGTGGCTCCTGGCCTCTTGGGACATGTAGTGCCTGGAAAGTTCGACCTCAAGTGAGTTAGTAGAACCTCGGCATCATTAATGCAATTCAAACCTCAGTGGGCTGAAGTACTGGCACGTCTCCGCCCTTCACTTTGCTTTGAAGTCCTGGATTTTTTGCATCCATTTCACGCTGATCCTTATGGAGCAGCGCTGGTCTGCCTTGAGGCAGCGGGATCCTTTCGCGGCCGAGCAAAGCCGCTGCAAATAAATTCGACAGGTTGCCCTTTATGAAAGGAATCTACAGGCAAAATTCATAGCTCCTTTTATTTGGACTCCAACTGCTTGTGAATAGCAGCGCACCAACAGCTTCATTAAGTTCTTGCACAAACACCAGACGCGTTTCTGGGACTCCAATCCCCTTTATCAATGGTTGTGTGCTTTGAGCCAAATGTTCGTTCTGTTCCATTGCACTTAAATCACATATAGTCCTGCCCAGTGGGCGTGGCTCCTGGCCTCTTGGGACATGTAGTGCCTGGAAATTTCGACCTCAAGTGAGTTAGTAGAACCTCGGCATCATTAATGCAATTCAAACCTCAGTGGGCTGAAGTACTGGCACGTCTCAGCCCTTCACTTTGCTTTGTGTTGAAGTCCCGGATTTTTTGCATCCATTTCACGCTGATCCTTATGGAGCAGCGCTGGTCTGCCTTGAGGCAGCGGGATCCTTTCGCGGCCGAGCAAAGCCGCTGCAAATAAATTCGACAGGTTGCCCTTTATGAAAGGAATCCACAGGCAAAATTCATAGCTCCTTTTATTTGGACTCCAACTGCTTGTGAATAGCAGCGCACCAACAGCTTCATTAAGTTCTTGCACAAACACCAGACGCGTTTCTGGGACTCCAATCCCCTTTATCAATGGTTGTGTGCTTTGAGCCAAATGTTCGTTCTGTTCCATTGCACTTAAATCACATATAGTCCTGCCCAGTGGGCGTGGCTCCTGGCCTCTTGGGACATGTAGTGCCTGGAAATTTCGACCTCAAGTGAGTTAGTAGAACCTCGGCATCATTAATGCAATTCAAACCTCAGTGGGCTGAAGTACTGGCACGTCTCAGCCCTTCACTTTGCTTTGTGTTGAAGTCCCGGATTTTTTGCATCCATTTCACGCTGATCCTTATGGAGCAGCGCTGGTCTGCCTTGAGATGAAAGTTTGGGGGGGGTTTCGTCAAGCGGGGGCCGAGAAAAAAGGGGGGTCCCAAAACGTGTTTTTAACATTGAGTTTTTCATAGGGCGGTTGGACTCACTTTTAGCTCGAACGGCTGAATGGATTTCCACAAAACTTGGCAAAATTGTAGGGACTGGTAGCCCGATGTGCCTTTGCTATGTCTCAAGATATATGCTCCAGTGGTTTTTACGAAAATTAACTTTGAAAAATATATATTGGGCTACATTGGGCTATATATATGTTAAAGCCCAAATGTAGCCCAATGTAGCCCAAAGATGGCCACCAGAGACTAACAAAACCAAATGTAGCCCAAATATCAGCCAGATGTAGCCCAACTATAGCCCAGTGACAGAATGTCCCAGAGTCTAAAGAAACACTAGAGCGCTAACAGTCTTACTTATGACAAAAGTATGGCACACCTGAAGTCATCTTGATTGGAATAAAGTGTTAACACTTAAAACATTTAATTTGCAAAGGAACAAAATGAGGGGTTTCATTTTGCCATAGAAATGTTATATATATATATATATATATATATACATATATATATTTATATATATATATATATATATTATATATATATATATATATATATATATATATATATATATATATATATATATATATATATATATATATATATATATATATATATATATATATATATATATATATATATATATATATATATATATATATATATATATATATATATATATATATAACCTACTGGCGGTCGCCAGTAGGTATATATAGTTAGGATTTTTTTGAATAGGGATTTCTGAAAATTCTATGTTGAATAACTTTGGCGTTGATGGACGGAATTGGCTGAAATTTTCATTGTGATGTCATTTGAGATGTCATCAGTGATGTCATCAGTGATGTCACTGACCATGTCATGAATGATGTAATATGTGACATGATCAGCAGTGGATTGCGGGTGCGCGATATATAGTTAGTGCAACTAACTATATATGCGAATTTCAATGGTTTTGTGTGAGTAAAATAAGGTTTTGTAAATGCTAATTCCTAACTATATATGGTCTATAACCTATGGTTTTTTCAGTGAATATATATATATATATATATATATTTATATATATATATATATATATTTATATATATATATATATATATATATATATATATATATATATATATATATATATATATATATATATATATATAACCTACTGGCGGTCGCCAGTACGTATATATAGTTAGGATTTTTTTGAATAGGGATTTCTGAAAATTCTATGTTGAATAACTTTGGCGTTGATGGACGGAATTGGCTGAAATTTTCATTGTGATGTCATTTGAGATGTCATCAGTGATGTCATCAGTGATGTCACTGACCATGTCATGAATGATGTAATATGTGACATAATCAGCAGTGGATTGCGGGTGCGCGATATATAGTTAGTGCAACTAACTATATATGCGAATTTCAATGGTTTTGTGTGAGTAAAATAAGGTTTTGTAAATGCTAATTCCTAACTATATATGGTCTATAACCTATGGTTTTTTCAGTGAATATATATATATATATATACATATATATATATATATATATATATATATATATATATATATATATATATATATATATATATATATATATAGCGGTCGCCTGTAGGCAGGTATAGTTAGGACCATGTTTCCATAGGAAAAGGGTTTTTTGATTTGAGTATATCTTTGGTGCTGCTTGACGAATCTTAATGGAATTTTCAACAAAAAAAGTGCCCCAGTGATTCTCTTTGCGCATGGAAAGTTTTGGGGTAATCCATCAAGCAGCGGCTGAGAAAAAGGGGAGGGGGCAAAAAAAGTGTTTTCCCATGTTAATATCTATAGAGATTGTAGACACGACTTCAGCCCGAACCTCTGGATGGAATTACACCAAATTTGGCAGAAAGGTAGCTCTTGGTCCGGAAAGAACCCTTTTTGTTATTTGGTGTGAATACGTTTTCTAGTTTTTCACGTATTAATTAAAAAAATCCAAATTTGTATATATGGGGACGCGGATGCTCCGAGGATCCGACAGTCCCGTGCTGAAATGTGATAGGTTGCCACCACTTCAGCCAGGAAGTGTTGGCAGCCATCTTGAGAGTTGGCTCAGCCGAGTCCTACCCAAAAAAAAAAATTCAAAGAAAAGGGGGCAGGGTAGGAATATCCTGACCACTTACCTCTGGTCATGGGGTCCCAGAAGGCACAAAAGCCTGTGGAAACACGACGGAGCTGCAAATCCGTGACAAACAAAAATAAAACAAGTGCGGGCTTCCATGCTAGTTTTGAATAGAGCCCCGAGCGTGCCAGCTCCCAGGGACATTTTGTAAAAAAATGAGGGGGCACATGGTTCTCTCTCCTGAGACTCATTGAGCCCCGACGACTACCACCTCCCTGGGGCTTTACTTACACAAAAATAGGGCGATCCACAGGCTGACCTCCTGAGGTTTTAAAAGCCCCAGGGAGCACCACCTTCCTGGGGCTAAAAAACATTGATGGTGGGCTGCGCGGACCACCACCTCCCGGGGCTCAATAAGACTTAATGGGGGGCTTCTCAGACCCCCCGGGCCCTGGAGACCACCTCCTCCCTGGGGCTAATTTTTTTTAAAGAATGGGAGCAGGGCCACAAGCCCCTCTTCTGAGGCCACAGGTGGTTCAGTGACAAGACAGAAGGGGTGCCATGTGGCTCCCCTCCTGGAGCCATACCTGACTGTGGGGACCACCACCCCACAGGGCCGGCTCCTGCTATGTTGCAGGGTGCCCACCCGGGGATGTAACTGTTTGCTTTTGCTTCAGCCAGTGGGAACTGTCAAAGTGCTCCTGCCTGCTGGAAGCAGAAGTTTCATCTCTTCCCTGCCTGCAGGCATGCACATGCACCCACAGACCCACTCAGAGACTCATGCACCCACTCACCAACCTACTTAGACACTCACACACCCACTCACATACCCACTCAGATTCATGCACCCACTCTCAGACCCACTCAGAAACCCATGTATCCACTCACATATCCACTGAGAGACTCACCCACCCACTCACTGACCCACGGAGACATTCATACACCCACTTACAGACCCACTCATGCACCCACTCACAAACCCACCTAGACACTCACTTGCCCACTCACAGACCCACTCAGACACTCACCCACCCACTCACAGACCTACTCAGACACACACCCACTTACATTCCCGCTCAGACACACATCCACTCACATTCCCGCTCAGACACTCATGCACCCACTCACAGACCCACTCAGACACTCATGCACCCACTCACAGACCTACTCAGAGACTCATGCATCCACTCACAGACCCACTCATACCCTCTCACACCCACTCACAGACCCACTCAGAGACTCATGCACCCAGTCACAGACCCACTCAGAGACTCATGCAGTCACTCATCAACCCAATAAGACAGTCATACACCCACATACAGACCCAATCACACTCATGCACCCACTCACAGACCCACTTAGACACTCATGCATCCACTCATAGACCCACTCAAAGATGCATGTAGCACTCACAGACCCACTCAGACTCAAACATCCACTCACAGTTCCCCTCAGAGACTCGTCCACTCACTCCCGGACCCACTCAGAGACTCATGAACTCATCCACAGACCCACTGAGAGACTCATGCACTTACTCAAAGACCCACTCGGTGACTTGTGCACCCACACAGACACCTACTCAGAGGCTCAGGTACCCACTCATAGACCCACTCAGAGACTCATGCACCCACTCACAGACTCACTCAGACTCACATGCACACTCACAGGTCCACTCAGAGACTCACAAATCAACTCACATATCTACTGAGAAAGTCACACAGCCACTCACAGTCCCACTTGGAGACTCATGCACCCACTCACAGACACAAGACACTCATACACCCACTCACAGACCCACTCAGAAACTCATGTACCCACTCACAGACCCATTCAGACTCACACACCCACTCACAGACCCACTCAAAGACTCACACACCAGCTTAGACTTACACACCCACTCACAGACCCACTCAGAGACTTGCACACTCACTCACAGACTCACACACCCACTTAGAGACCCACTCAGACACTCCCACACTCACAGACTGACTCACACATGTACACATCCACTCACACATCCACTGAGACTCCTGTACCCACTCACAGACCCACTCAGAGATTCACACACCAACTCACACACCCAGTGAGACACTTATACCACCTCTCCCAGACCCACTGAGACACTCAAACACCCATTGACAGACCCACTCAAACACTCTCACACCCACTGAGAGACTTGTGCACTCACTCACACACTCACTGTCAAAGGTTTCTGGTTACAGTTAGGAAATAAAAAAAATTAAAACCTTGGAAATTCACTTAAAAAACAAAAGGTTACAGTGATGTTAAAAGGTTACAGTGATGTTACAGTTAGGAAATAACATTTTTTTTTTAAAAAGACCTTGACTAAAACACCAAAGGTTACAGGGACGTTATAGTTAGGAAATAGAATTAAACAAAACCTTAGAAATTCACTGAAAAAACAAAGGTTACAGGTATGTTATAGTCATGATCAGATATAATTCATACAAAACTGCAATGCACTGCTTATGACCTCACATATTCCATCACTTATGACATTGTCAAATTACATCACTGATGACATCATCCACAGAACCACTCACACACCCTCTCACATCCACATAGAACCTCTCATACACCCACTCCTGCACAAGCCCTCAGATACTCATTTACAGACCCATATGGGTACTCACACAACCATAAGATAAAAGGTGTGTTGGAGGGTCTGTGGGGTGGTTTTTAGACCAACTTTACTCAAAAACCCCAATGTATAACTTGTAACCAAAAACAAGAGACAGTCGGTCTATTGTCATGACAGATGGTCTGAAAGGCTCCCAGCAAACTTTCACCAGATGCATCCAACCCGCCTACTGCTAGGCTAGAGAAAAGTCTCCATCAGCCCACCCACTTGGCGGAGCATCGTCATTTGGAAGACTAAGAGAGGAAACCTAAAATTTGTTGAAAAAATGCTACTGCAAGGAAAGCAATCAAAATGTGAAGATATACACAGTGATTTGCACAAGATAAGAAAAGAAATCAGTGGTGTATTACCACCCTACCCGACATGATTCTCATGTATGTGTAGGTGAGACAGTTTCCTTCTTTCCCAGCTTTCTGTGGGAGTGTGCCTCACCTCAACCGGCTACTGCTCGGCGATGGAGGCCCCGCTCTGTCTGTCGGTACCTCGTTCCCGTCCTCGAGCAGTTTCAACTAATTTTAGGTCCTGAAGAAAGCCGGGCACAGCTGTCTCACGGCTGAAACTTGTCGACCTCACTACTCGCCAGGAGATAGTAAATTTGTTTTACACTATCAGGCGATCGATTTTTACCCTATGACATGCGGACAATACCCAATAAACTTTATTTTTTGTCCCCATAGCCATTTTTAACTTCACTTATACCTCACGAGCACTGCACTCCATCAACTGTATCCTGCCTGCAATAACTGCTTTGGCTTAGAACAGTGAGAGCATTCGGCCGAGCACAGACCTACGTCAGCCGCAACGCGGCATTAGGTTGTGCCTGACCTTTCCTCTCTTAGTCTTCAAAATGACGATGCTCCGCCAAGTGGGTGGGCTGATGGAAACTTTTCTCTAGCCTAGCAGTAGGCGGGTTAAATGCATCTGGTGAAAGTTTGCTGGGAGCCTTTCAGACCATCTGTCATGACAATAGACTGACTTTCTCTTGTTTTTGGCTACTCACACAACCAACCACATATCCGTAGACCCACTCACATATCCATTCACTCATACTGTCATTCACATACCCACTAATACACCCATACAGCCACTCAAGCACCCACTCACCCACTAAAACAGCCATTCACACATCCAGTCATAGGGACATAAAGATACTTACACATCCATTCATAGAACCCTTACAGCCACTCGCATACCCACTTAATCACCCACACAGAAACTCACACCACCACTCACTCACCCACAAAAGTAATTACACATCAATGCACTCACCCATACAGCCACTCACACTGCCAGTCACTCACCAATACAGTTACTCACGCACCCACTTACCCATACAGCCATTGACATAGCCACTCACTCACCCATACAACCACTCACACACCCACAGAAACACTCAAATACAGGCACTCACACCCACTCACTTACCTATACACAAACTCAAACAGCTACTTGTTCACCCATACTGCCTCTCACTCACTGACTCTCTCACCCATACAGTTACTCTCACACAGCTATGCAATCACTCACACAGCCACAAACTCACCCATACAGCCACTCACACACCTACCCGCTCTCCAGTACAACCACTCACTCACCCATACAGCTATTCACATACCTACTAATACAACCATACAGCCACTCACACACCCAAACAGCCACTCAGTCATCTACTCACACATTGATACAGACAGTCACACAGTCACTCAGATGAGATAGGTTAGAAATAGTATGACTAATCACTAGTTCAGAAAGAATAGAACTGTAACTTATGCTGTACCTTAGTATATATCTTTAAGTCTCAGAAACGTTTATGAAACACTTAATCTCATGGGATGATGCCCATAATGATGTCATCAGTGTTGCCATTTGAGATGTCATCAATGAGGTCATCAGTGATGCCACTGACCAAGACTTTCACAGGGTTTGTACGAGTGAAATCTGAGTCTAACTATAACGTCCTTGTAACTTTTGTTTTTTGAGTGAATATTTATAGTATAATTTATACATACACACAACAAATTATTAAATAAAAATATTCTATAGGGAAAGTAGAATCCCTGACTGAATTAGTATGACATGTCATTGTATTAATAACGGGTTTTATTTCAAATAATAATGATAAAGATTGCTTCTGTTCAATCCCGAGTCAATGTATAAATCCTCAAGGTGTAAGTGGTCGGGAAAGACCATCAGCACATTGCTTTTTGATTTAGGATTTTGACCTTTGAATGGCAAGTGTGACAATGACTGCTGTACTCAACTGACCTTGAAAACTATGGGCCTGAAATTAGTCACAGATTACATCTTTGCCCATGTTTCAGATTCTTCTAAATGCATGAACTATAAAATAAATAATAGCACTGAAAGTGACCATCTACCACAGCATATACCCTGACACTGAACAATTCACAGGTTGTACACTGTTAATTTGCTTCTGTCATAAGAAACTATATGTAAATGCTATAAAAAGAATCGTCTGGTATTGTACTGTTTATTCAGAAATATTTTGAAACTATGGGAACTATGAGAACAAAGATTCATCAACGAATTGAAAAACGTAATAAAAGGTCAGACTTACTATAGAAGTATAAAGATAAGTAAACAAATGAAACTCTTTGATAATATATTTAGAAATCTTTCCATCACAACTTGTAATGTAAAGGAACTATCTCTAGCTGGCTATTGTTTAGAAAAAAAATAGTTTAAACTGGTACCTATGACATTAAGGGAATACAAATTAAACAATTATAAAGTAATCTAAAGAATGAAACCCTTATAACTAGAATACATGTTCAATAGACCAATTTTCACAGTCCCCTATATTGTCTAAAAACACTCGAAAATGTTGGTCCTTAGTCAGTTTTGGTTCACACAATTACAAAACTAAAAGGTGACTATCTTATTTCCTGTGGGGTTTGCAATGAATTTGTATTAAACGTATATGGAACAGATACAATGTAAACAACTAAAGCAAAATATAACTGGTGCTCAAATTGATATAAAATTACAAAAGATGATACTGTCCGTATAGTAAGACTGCAGTAACGCAACACGTTCATCAGGCCCTAAGAGCCTCAATTGCTATTATGAAACTAAATCTGGAAAACTGGAGTTGGTTTTTGATGTCTCTTTCTAATTCTGTAATAAACATTGGTCAAATAATCCCTTAATGGAAATGTTTGATAGTCCAAAAACAGAGGACAGAAAAATACTCTTAATAGCTACATTCTCATAGCATTATTAGACGCTGTAGGAAACATTTTTGCAAACCACTTATCTTTTCTGCCAAAATGAATAGAAGATTAAAAAATAATAACATTTTATCGGAAGGGATTCAGGTCCTAATGTTCTACAATAGATCATATTTCTGCATTAGCCAATCTGACATGCACATCTAAAATAAAATAAAACGTTTCTATGTTATATTGACTATTGTACTACACTCAACAAAGCGAAAAGGCAAAGACTCTGGTCAAACTATCATCATGGAGCATTGCTACTAATTAAGTAGGCTTAAAAGTTGAGCTACATTGCTAAACACAGGTTCAGATAAAGCTATCAGTCAGGAGAGGGTTTTGGGCCTAAAAGTAAAACTAATGATGGGTTGAAATAAAGTTGTATATTAGCCCCTCTGCTCTACCATCTTTGCTTAGCTGACTTATCAGAATAGTTGAACCACAGCGGCACAGATGCATTCAAGTTACCTAATTCACCAATATCTAATTTACAATATGCTGATGATTTAGTTATTCTCGCGTCCACACTGAATGGTCTACAATGTCAACTGAATCAATTGCATATTAATAACACTCAAAATAAATTGCAGATAAACCATCCAAAAACGAAAATAATGTACGCTGAGTACACCAAACCTAAGTTCAGTGTGGTCATGGGCATTAAAAGAATTAATCGTATGTCACATTATACATATCTTGGAGCAGTATTAGGAATTTAAATTGAAATAGGCACTTCAAACAATTTGCTAGCAAAACATTCTAAATCTACTGAAGCTATTAAAAGCTTTGCAAATAAATTTGAAGGAGGGGCAATAGGGCCATCCCTAGCAGCAGCAAAACAAAATTAATTCCCATAAGCTCGTATAGAGTAGTAACGTAAGGTTTTATCTTCCATTTTCTCATGTTGATGGTTCTTGGATACAGGCAGATAAGAAGGATACTCTTTGTTGGTTTTGTAGTTTACAGGACGAGATTACTGAGCACATACTTTATTTGTCTCCAAGACTAATTGACCCGAGAAAATACTCTCAACCGATTTTTTATTTGGGAGATATAAGAACTGTTAATGAGTCATGCTTATTCTGTTTTATTTGTACTTCCCTGAAAATAATTGGTCACACTATGACAATTCTTGAATTACCTTGAATAGTGTGCCTGCGAATAAATTTAGAGAAAAATTGGTCTTACAATCACTGAGAGGGAATAATTGTATTTAAGCATTTTTATAGCACATTAGGATGTTTTAATGTACGTTGTTTTATTAAACATATACAATAAGGAATTGTATTTCCTCCCTGTAGATATTGGAAAAACACCACAGTCATTGTGTTAGATCACAATAGAGAGTGTCAGGATCAGGAATGTTGTCCTCGGTAAGATCTCCGTGGGCCCATAGATGTAAAAGTAGAACCCTACAGGGAATTCCGATTACTCTGTGTAGAATTTCATTTTGACGTCATATTAAAGAATTTCTCTTTTTTTTAAGACAAGCATTGGGATGGATAGTAAATGAATGTGCCTGCTTTTTTAATGTTTGAGTTCTGAGTCTCTGCCCCCATTTGAATTCCCTGAGAAGCCTTTGACTGCTTGCTTCAATACCCTGAGGGTCAAGTGCAGAAATTGTATACTTGGCTGAGTTTGAGGTAAAACAAAAAAAAACATTTGGCTTTAAATATCCGGTCTCCTAACTAAATCGGAAGTGCTACCATCACAAGACCAAGTTTCCAAACACAGCAAGCATTTGAAGAGCGTATAGGTCCAGTTTAAATGTGCCAACACAAGCAAACACATTCCTGTACAAGCAGGGTCAGATTAACAATGGTAAGTGATCTGGAAAATAGCAGAGAGACTGCTATCTAAAAATAGCTGCACAGCTGCTTTAAAATTGCAGTGCTCTTTTTCATCTGCATGAGCCTTTTTGAGTTGTTGGTCTCTGTGAACGGGGCTGCCTGCAGACTTTGTTGTGACGGTCATTTGCTTTATGTGTGCCAGGCTGAGAACTCGCGGCTGCCCTGAGGGCAGCACCATAGTGAAAGGTGGACGAGCTCTTTGAAGCAGCCGCTCTGTCTTTCACACTGAAGGTGACACATGGTCTGCTTTTCAAAGGGGGACAGAGATCCCCCTGCAGGCATGTGTAGTTAGTGACTCCACCATTCTGCAGGTGGCTGTCCAGGTGATCCATGGGACCCCTTCTTCCCTCTTTCAGAAGATGTCCTGGCTCTATTGATCAGGGCTCACAGTAAGTAGTAGGAGTAAGTACCTCCTCTACAGCAGCAACGCTCTTAATACGACGCGGGCGCAGAGGCAAAGTGCGTCCCTCATTAGCATGGGGCCATGCGCCCTTGCTAATTAGGCATCGACCCCTTAGGATCGTGTCAGTGCTATATGTGTACATGCACGATTTATTTACAGAAGGAGCAGCACAAGTGGCTACTTTCCCTTCTGTAATACCAAAGAAGTGTCCTGGGGCTCAGAGAATGGGCACACAGGCCCGCTGCATCCGGAGGGTACTTTAGGAAATACGGCCAGAAGTGTCTCTGTGCATGCCTCCTGCAGATCAAATAGGTCATGTTGTCTTTGTTTTGTTACTGGGGCCTATTTTTGGGCCCAGTCCGACCCTGCCCTCATGCAGAAATAAGAAGCAGTTGATAGCCAAAGGTTGGGCCTGTCAACCGTGAGATGTACTCTGGGGTCAAAAGGTGTGCACTGCTTTTTTCACTACCCCTAGCAATATGCTTAATAGACATCCATGGAGCTGGACTGTCCAGACCTAAATCACTACGGATTATTACAGAACGGAAATCATACCCACACCAGTTAGAGCCACATTTCCGGGGGGGGGGGGGGGGGGGGCGGGGCGGGGGGTGCAGGGTACAGGGGGCTAAGAAAAAATTTCGGGGGGGGCTGAAACTTTAAGCAGTAGGTAGAGTTGCGCTGCAGGGCCTCTTAGTAGGGGTGAAACATCAACAAAGCCTCTTTAACATGCACATGGTCTTTTAAAGACCTGTGAAGTGCTCGGGTGCGGCTGCGTGTGTGCCCGGGAGCTGTCTGAGCCCGGGCTGCCACACACGACGGGGGAGGGGGGGGGGGGGTTTGGGCTGAAGCTGAAGAGCTTTGATTTAGATGGCTTGTACACATGGTTGTATATTGGGGGTAGCAGCTGCTGTCCCTTGCTTGACCATTCGTACCCTTGGCCCTCTTTGCGGCCTTTGACATCAGGGATAAAGAATAGTACATATACAGAGCTCTATGAGCCTTATTTCTTTCCATAGCTTCCACTCCTTACCTACCCCTAGCTCCTCAGCAATAAACAGAGGCTGATAAAGGCTTTAGCACATGGGTACTCACAACCATTGTTCCAGGGGCCACAACGTATGGTTTGTAGTGTGATTGAGGGCCACACTGATGCCAGCAGGGTGGCGATAGGGGGTCTGGGCAGGTCAGGGATTGTGTAAGGAGCTCTAAAATCATGTTAAATAAACAGGCAAGCATTTATTTGCATGTAAATAAATGCTTGCCCGTTTATTTAAAACATTTTCGAAATATTAGTGCTCAGCAACTAAACAGTAGCTCCTGCTGATGTTCACCTGGGGGCCGCATGTAAAGGTCAAGAGGGCCGCAAGCGCCCCCAGGCCGTACTTTGAGTATCACTGCTTTAGGGCATGGGCAGTGGTCACCTTGAGGTGGTGGCTTCCTGTGCTCCACAACACTTATTTGTCAACACCACACTTATGCCAGTCTGCCATATGGTGGCGCTGCTTGTCTAATTTTGAGATGAGCACAGCAGTTGTTTATACAATAGAAAGGACTAATATCTGCCTCTTGAGCCAGGGTTCCCCAAAGGCGGGCCTAGAGGGCTGGATCCATGCCAGAATGTTAAGATAACTACATTTATCTAAATGAGGATATGATAAAAATCTGGCATGGATCCGGCTTTCCAGGACCGACTTTGGAGAACCCTTGCCTAAGCCAATCCTATAGCGTGGAGCCTGGAATAGTCTTTATTGTCAGACTTGTATGAGCTTGATGTTTAGTACCTGCATTGGTACTGTCATTGAGAGGGATGGGTGAGTCAATGTGTGGTGCAAGCCTCCTGACGAGGGCCCTGTTGCTTAATATTATTTTTTTTACAAACTAAGCACTGGCAAGACAATTGGCTAACATGTCGCATAGTCAAAGGGTGTGCTACGTCACATGTACTTCCCTGACATTTAGGCATCCATGTTAATTAATGAAGATAGGACGTTGCTACAAGAAGATAATGAAGTCATGTAAAAAATAGGCCTACTGCAATTCAAAAAACAATGTATACCTCTTCTTAGCTTGATCCCAGCACATTCTCTGCTATGTGTCAATACCTCACACCAATAGGGAAATGGCAGATGCCTTCAGATACTGTGTTTTCACACGCAAACACCAATTGACACCAAAAACTTTGAATTTCACTCATGTTGTCCCTTTAGTTATACGTGTATTCCTTTAAGTGTGCAATCTGTGTTTCTTCCAAAAGATAGGTGTAGTCCAAAAGGGCGTTCATTCTCCAAGCATCACAGTGCATTGTACACTGCTGTTCTTGCCAGATCAGACTCCGTCAATTTAGGCCCTTGTCATCTGATCAGCTTACCTTCTATCTACCTTGAGTGTCCATCAACTAGATAAAAATAAAAAAGACGCCTGCAATTCAGAGACATTCTTTCTGCACGTAGCTTTTGTCACTCCAGGGCTGACATTGTTTACCTATTACAACATACTATGTGTTGCCATCAGCATTTCTGCTTTTGTCTGTGTTGATCAGACATCCTTTCTACGGGTAGCTTTCATCAGTCCAGAGCAGATATTTTCTACCTATTCTATTTAACCAATTATAACATTCTCTGGGTTGCAATCATCGTTTTTGTTTTTAACAAGCTGGGTCAATAATTTGATGTCAAGTGTGTACACGCTGGGACTATATTTTCACACATTTCTACCTGGAAACTACTTGAGGGCATTGCCGATAAAATCATAGTGAATGTCCCGTTTACTTACCAGCCATCTTCATTTCTCTTAGTCTAACTCATCATTGTCACAGTCATTATTATATTTTAAGTGAATCCTCCTCCAAGATAGGAACAACCCAGGAGATTCAGAAAACGACAGCACCACCCACCCTAACTGGGGCCTTTTAAAGGGGCTGTCCTTCCTAGAATCCTCCCATAAATGTCCAAACCATCTCAAAGGTCTAATGGATTGTAATGGCTGTGACGACAATTAGTAGGTTCAAGAGTAATGAAAATTACCGGGAATTAATCAGGGAATTACCTCTACGGCCCATGTCCTTGTCATTACTTTTGAGGTATATCAAAGTAATGAAGGCCTTTGACAAATAATGCTCCCTATTAATTACCATTTAAATTATAAGTACGCACACCCATGAGTTTTTAATACATTCTAAGAAACAGTAAAGTAGCATGTCTAAAACATTAGAAATGTGGCTGAAATATCATCATTTAAGTCATAATTGACTTCAGAACTCCAACACCAAATGAGTTTCTCAGTCAATGACATGGTTCAATCGGTAATGTTTTACAAACGAATTTGGCTGAAGTCCAAGTTGCAGCTATGCAGAAACATCCTGCACTGCAGCCAAAAAGGAAGCCATTTCTCTTGTGTTTCTGCCCTGGACCAAACTCTGATCAGAATCAACCTGGTTCACCTCGCCTTTATCCATCTGCTCAAAGACATATTTGCCACCTGCTAACTATTCCCTGTTTGCCTTCAACTCACAAAGTAGTGCTCAGATGTCCTGCACTAGCAAGAGCTGCGAAGTATAAACAAAGAGTGCTTTTTTACCATCCAAGGTATATGTAGAAGGAAAGGCACAGAAAGAAGGGAGAACTGAAGCACCTCTTGTGACAAATGAAAAGAAGAGTTAAACTTAGGTATGAAAGATGGGTCAGGTTTAAAAATTCCTCATAAAAAAAGGAGGACAACATATAAGATAGAAATCTCAATCCTATGGGCAGACGTCATTGCAACCAAAAAGGACACATTGTAAACATAGGAATTTAAGGAATTTAAGAGCCACTCCATAAAAAGGCCCAAAGGGAGGACCTTGTAAACATCTTGACGCTGAAGGAAAGTCCCAAGAAGGAGAAGTAGACACTCATGAAATAGGTTTCATGATTGAAAAACTTTTGAACTCCCTTGATACCAATGCATAGATTTGGTTCTGTGTGCCTTGATAGCAAACCATTATGATTTCAAAGTGAATAGTGAAAAACTTACGTGGAATACATCTAATAAAAAAATTTAAAACTGAAGAAAGAGGACAGGATGTAGATCAAATGAATAAGAAAAACACCACCTATTAACAAAACATTCAGTGTTCCAAATTTTATTTTCAGGTAGAAGGTCTCCTTAAATTATTCTGAATAGTTTCACCCAATTGAATTGGAAGACCTTTGCTTAACAAACGTAACCTTTCAACATCCAGACCTAGAGATTTAGTTTGAGAGGAAGAGGTAGAGTTGATTATTTCAGAGGAATAGAGAAGAGGCAGTTCCCTGTAAGCGTGAAAAGCAAGAGCTTTATGTGCAGGGAACCAGAATCATCATGGCCAATAAGGAACAACCAAAATTACTTCTGCATTCTCCTGCTGTATTTTGAGTAGAACTTTTGGAATAAAAGGAAATGGAGTGCATGCATAAACTAAACCCCTGGGCACCCTCAACAGGAATGCATCCACTTACAACTCTCCCTTCTACGTGAACCTGGAGCAGAATCTGCAAATCAGGGCAATGTTCCTTGAAGTATAAAGGTTATGATAAGAAGTCCCGAACCTCTTGCAGGATTAATGACAGGTTTCTTGAAGATGGGATGCTCTGCTTAATATTGGTTGTTGATTTGACCCTTGCTGTGGATTGCTGACAAGCTTAACAGATTCTTTTCTTCCCTTGAACCTAGAAGAGTCACTACTAGATTCAGAGTCTTGGATCAAGTGCTTCCCTGATGGTTGATGTAGGCCACTGATACTGGTACTGTCCATCCTAACCAGAATATTTTTCTGCTACACAACGGTTTTGGAATTTTTAAGGGTCCTGAAGATCGCTGTGACTTCCCTCCACTTCGATGATATTCTTTTCTCCACTGGAGACCATTTGAACCCACATGAATTCTGATTGACAGTTGCTCCCCAAACAGGTTGACTGTCAACCCTCATTGCGATCAAAGGTTGCTAAGGATGCATTATCAACCCTTTGGCTAAGTTCTTTAAATCCAACTCTGTTAGCAGAGTTATGGTTATTATTGACTAGCTTGATGATAAATATTGATTATTGATTATTGATTCATGTATAAAAAGAGTTAGCGTCTTGTTTTATGTTGTCCAGAAAATCCCGGAGAAATCAATAGCGGGTGTTGACAGAAGCCTCACTACAGTGAGGTTACCTGTCTGTTGGAATAATACTGAGAAGCTACGTAGGGCTGGCAGTATTAAACTAGGGACTATTTCGAATAAAAGCAGAGTGTGAGTGATACCAGAGGGTTCGCTGATGAAACTTTGGTCTTATTTCCCAGTAGGGGTAACACTGAAGGAGTAACAGGTTCTCCCGAGCTTGAATGAAGAGTAAAGAGGGGTTTTACTCACAGCAGAAGAGGAGTAATTCTGAGACTCCAGAATAAGTAAAAAATCTACCCTTTGTTTAGTGGAACAGGCAGAGTAGCAAATGTTTTTATGTTGTTACTAACAGATTTTATTTTAAGCAAAGTAAAGAAATACGTTTTCATATTACCTTGTGAAGGGAAGGACAGTCGCCGGAATTGTGCTGACATCACAGAGAGCCGCACTTGGATTGGTTGAAACAGCAGGCGTGAGACAGGAGCAGATTGTAAAGGAGGGGTCAGTAATAAGGAGCAATACTGACGTCACGAAAGGCCACGCTGGCGTTGGTCAGACCACGAGCGTGAGCCTGAGTCCGATTGGTTTATAGATAGAAGCCACGTTAGGATTAGCCGAAAAAGAATTGTATGTTGGATTCTGATTTGACTGCTGGTGTGAATCTCACCGATAACAGAGTTCAAGGGTTTGCAGAATATTCTTTCATATATCGTTCATCCAGAATGTATGGAGAAAAGAGAAAAATGTAATTGATAAAGACAATTAAGAATTTCTTTAAGACAGATAAGCCAGTGTTGACTAGAGAGGGAATTCCTATTCCGCCACCAAAAACCCATGCTTCCTTTATGATGATGGAAAGAGGATATCACACTTGTGTATGGTTGGAGAATTGGATGGAATACACAAAAGGTGATGGAGTTCTAGCTTTTCCACAACATGGTACGTTTAATGGGAGAATTCTTCAGCATTTGAGGATGAGAATGAATGACTTGGAACTAAGACCTAGGTTAACTCAGTATGAGGCTTTGGAAGAATTGGAGACTGAGTCATTTAAACAAGAGAAATGCAGAGGTGGTAAGAGCTATAGAGGACTGTTTCCCAAATATTTGCGTGAGTCACACGAAGGTCAGATGAAGCAATGGGGAAGAGCTATGGTATCAGAAGGTTTATACCCAGTGTTAATGGCTGAGGAACAGCCAGATTTAATTCGTTGGTCAACCTAGTTTCCAGGCTCTTGATTCCTTCTTTATATACATTTGAAATGGGCTGACCATTTGGTCTCACAGCTACTGGCAAATATTTAAAAACCTGTTGCCCTTCAGTGCCCAGAACACCTAATACTAATGCTTTTTTCTTGGTGCAAAAAGTTCTTGCCCATCTAATGCTATTACATAATTTTCCTGCATCTCCACGCAATCTTCCCAAGGAATAGCCGGTGGATCAGGTACATTAAAAACAAATGGAGGCGCTTTTATGTTGCTTAGAGCAGCCATGACCAATGAATACATGAAACTTAAATTATTAAAGCTACTCAGTGTTAAAAAAATAATAACAAAAGATGTATCCACTCAGGTGGGCAAATCACCAAACACATACGTTTTCAGTCAGGCATGTAAAAGTAGTATGCTCAGATCAAGACTTTGCCCGCACACATAAATAGTGTGCAGATCACTGAAAACACAGGCTCCTCAATAGCCTTTGCCTGCAAGCATTATGGGTGTGCAGATCACCGAACCACAGACTTGCCTGAACCAGCTGAACTGGATATGCATGAAGAAAGATTTCTGGTGTTCGCACGACACACCGTCACGTTGCAAATGGTACGTTGTGCGATGTCCACGGCAAGCAATAAACAGTGGTTTCTCCCTCCCCAAAAAACATGACCAAACACAATGCTGATACACTGCATTTCACGAGAAACAGCTCCTAACTCCCATTCAAATGCACAACTACTCTGACGGCAACTAAGATGGCCACACACAGAGTGGCTACGCTGCTATTTAATGAAGCATAGCGTCAGACTTGGCCAACTCGTGATGAGACAGATGAAGCTGAGGATTCTTCATACACAGAACCACATGGCATGACAGGATTCCAAGTCTTCGTGAAGGCACGTGTACAACTGTAAGCTTCGTCCAAACAAATGAAATAAGTAACAAGACAGTACTTTGGGCAAAGGAGTCTCGCACACCAGTCCTCACTCCCACCCAAAAAGTAGCCGAACATTCCTCAAAATCCACCGTTTGTTTCACTAATTCAATAACCACTGTAGTAATATCATCATGTCACACATTGTGGACCAACCAGGTTGTGTCTACCATCCTCCACAGTAAGCCAACTCATCGCCAGAATGTACAGGATGAGAGCACTGCTCCACACCACGTAGATAGGGTTATTCAAAGAGCTTTATTGGCAAAATAACTTGGTGTCGGTCCTCTTCAAGGTACAGGAAACAACTGCCGACCCTGGAACTTATTCAGCCTCACAATCTAACATGGAATGTTATGGTGGACCATATGCAAATGAATAGAAAGTCAGGATGATGCATTCACATCATAACAGCTTGGAATAAGACTACCACCACCTCTGGATGAAGATGCCATTCATGATCTGCTAGGCATCGATGGCTTAGTTCGTCTTCTCTGGCGTTCAAGGAGCCCGCCAGATGGAGAACCACCAGGAATATGTCTTGACGTTCCAGCCATGTCCAGAGACGTAGAGTTTCTTGACATATAGCCCATGTCCCCATCCTGCCCTGTTTGTTGCAAATGCAAACACAACAATGATGGACATAATGTGGATCAATGTCACACATTCACCCCAGTCCAAAGATCTGGGCCCAAATCCATTGTTTTTCCACTCCACACCACCCTGGGTTAGACAATGGCGATATGCAAATCAGCGCTGACCCTGTGCCCCATGGGAACAGTCCAGTCCGAACTACAAAAGCCATGTCCTTCCCAGAACGGAAACAAGCATCCGAGGACCGGCCCGGTTTCGAGGTAACACCTCTCTTCAGCCCGGCTAGCTTGATTCCAGTGGTGTGGAGTGCCTGGGACTCACGTCTGAGCATCCCCAGTACACTTAGAGCGGTAACTGCAAACACAACAATGATGGACAGAATGTGGATCAATGTCACACATTCACCCCAGTCCAAAGATCTGGGCCCAAATCCATCGTTTTTCCACTCCACACCACCCTGGGTTAGACAATGGCGATATGCAAATCAGCGCTGACCCTTTGCCCCATGGGAACAGTCCAGTCCGAACTACAAAAGCCATGGCCTTCCCAGAACGGAAACAAGCATCCGAGGACCGGCCCGGTTTCGAGGTAACACCTCCCTTCAGCCCGGCTAGCTGGATTCCAGTGGTGTGGAGTGCCTGGGACTCACGTCTGAGCATCCCCAGTACACTTAGAGCGGTAACTGCAAACACAACAATGATGGACAGAATGTGGATCAATGTCACACATTCACCCCAGTCCAAAGATCTGGGCCCAAATCCATCGTTTTTCCACTCCACACCACCCTGGGTTAGACAATGGCGATATGCAAATCAGCACTGACCCTGTGCCCCATGGGAACAGTCCAGTCCGAACTACAAAAGCCATGTCCTTCCCAGAACGGAAACAAGCATCCGAGGACCGGCCCGGTTTCGAGGTAACACCTCTCTTCAGCCCGGCTAGCTTGATTCCAGTGGTGTGGAGTGCCTGGGACTCACGTCTGAGCATCCCCAGTACACTTAGAGCGGTAACTGCAAACACAACAATGATGGACAGAATGTGGATCAATGTCACACATTCACCCCAGTCCAAAGATCTGGGCCCAAATCCATCGTTTTTCCACTCCACACCACCCTGGGTTAGACAATGGCGATATGCAAATCAGCGCTGACCCTGTGCCCCATGGGAACAGTCCAGTCCGAACTACAAAAGCCATGTCCTTCCCAGAACGGAAACAAGCATCCGAGGACCGGCCCGGTTTCGAGGTAACACCTCTCTTCAGCCCGGCTAGCTTGATTCCAGTGGTGTGGAGTGCCTGGGACTCACGTCTGAGCATCCCCAGTACACTTAGAGCGGTAACTGCAAACACAACAATGATGGACAGAATGTGGATCAATGTCACACATTCACCCCAGTCCAAAGATCTGGGCCCAAATCCATCGTTTTTCCACTCCACACCACCCTGGGTTAGACAATGGCGATATGCAAATCAGCGCTGACCCTGTGCCCCATGGGAACAGTCCAGTCCGAACTACAAAAGCCATGTCCTTCCCAGAACGGAAACAAGCATCCGAGGACCGGCCCGGTTTCGAGGTAAAACCTCTCTTCAGCCCGGCTAGCTTGATTCCAGTGGTGTGGAGTGCCTGGGACTCACGTCTGAACATCCCCAGTACACTTAGAGCGGTAACTGCAAACACAACAATGATGGACAGAATGTGGATCAATGTCACACATTCACCCCAGTCCAAAGATCTGGGCCCAAATCCAAATTGTGTTTGCAGTTACCGCTCTAAGTGTACTGGGGATGCTCAGACGTGAGTACCAGGCACTCCACACCACTGGAATCAAGCTAGCCGGGCTGAAGAGAGGTGTTACCTCGAAACCGGGCCGGTCCTCGGATGCTTGTTTCCGTTCTGGGAAGGACATGGCTTTTGTAGTTCGGACTGGACTGTTCCCATGGGGCACAGGGTCAGCGCTGATTTGCATATCGCCATTGTCTAACCCAGGGTGGTGTGGAGTGGAAAAACGATGGATTTGGGCCCAGATCTTTGGACTGGGGTGAATGTGTGACATTGATCCACATTCTGTCCATCATTGTTTTTTTTTTTTTTATTTTTTTTTTTTAAAAACCTTTATTTGAGCAAGCAGAGATGTACAAGGATGGGCCTACAACCACACGGGCCAGCCGCTAAAAAGGAGGAGAGACATATCACATAAGCCCGCAGAGGTAACCGTCAATCAACAATGCAATACTCCACATTATATACAGGACCAAAACAGGTTTTATATATATGAAAGAACAAACATACAAAAAGGCGAGAGTGTATCACTGAAGGTCAGCCCAAGGGACGCAAGGCTGTCCATCATTGTTGTGTTTGCAGTTACCGCTCTAAGTGTACTGGGGATGCTCAGACGTGAGTCCCAGGCACTCCACACCACTGGAATCAAGCTAGCCGGGCTGAAGAGAGGTGTTACCTCGAAACCGGGCCGGTCCTCGGATGCTTGTTTCCGTTCTGAGAAGGACATGGCTTTTGTAGTTCGGACTGGACTGTTCCCATGGGGCACAGGGTCAGCGCTGATTTGCATATCGCCATTGTCTAACCCAGGGTGGTGTGGAGTGGAAAAACGATGGATTTGGGCCCAGATCTTTGGACTGGGGTGAATGTGTGACATTGATCCACATTCTGTCCATCATTGTTGTGTTTGCAGTTACCGCTCTAAGTGTACTGGGGATGCTCAGACGTGAGTCCCAGGCACTCCACACCACTGGAATCAAGCTAGCCGGGCTGAAGAGAGGTGTTACCTCGAAACCGGGCCGGTCCTCGGATGCTTGTTTCCGTTCTGGGAAGGACATGGCTTTTGTAGTTCGGACTGGACTGTTCCCATGGGGCACAGGGTCAGCGCTGATTTGCATATCGCCATTGTCTAACCCAGGGTGGTGTGGAGTGGAAAAACGATGGATTTGGGCCCAGATCTTTGGACTGGGGTGAATGTGTGACATTGATCCACATTCTGTCCATCATTGTTGTGTTTGCAGTTACCGCTCTAAGTGTACTGGGGATGCTCAGACGTGAGTCCCAGGCACTCCACACCACTGGAATCAAGCTAGCCGGGCTGAAGAGAGGTGTTACCTCGAAACCAGGCCGGTCCTCGGATGCTTGTTTCCGTTCTGGGAAGGACATGGCTTTTGTAGTTCGGACTGGACTGTTCCCATGGGGCACAGGGTCAGCGCTGATTTGCATATCGCCATTGTCTAACCCAGGGTGGTGTGGAGTGGAAAAACGATGGATTTGGGCCCAGATCTTTGGACTGGGGTGAATGTGTGACATTGATCCACAATCTGTCCATCATTGTTGTGTTTGCAGTTACTGCTCTAAGTGTACTGGGGATGCTCAGACGTGAGTCCCAGGCACTCCACACCACTGGAATCAAGCTAGCCGGGCTGAAGAGAGGTGTTACCTCGAAACCGGGCCGGTCCTCGGATGCTTGTTTCCGTTCTGGGAAGGACATGGCTTTTGTAGTTCGGACTGGACTGTTCCCATGGGGCACAGGGTCAGCGCTTATTTGCATATCGCCATTGTCTAACCCAGGGTGGTGTGGAGTGGAAAAACGATGGATTTGGGCCCAGATCTTTGGACTGGGGTGAATGTGTGACATTGATCCACATTCTGTACATCATTGTTGTGTTTGCAGTTACCGCTCTAAGTGTACTGGGGATGCTCAGACGTGAGTCCCAGGCATTCCACACCACTGGAATCAAGCTAGCCGGGCTGAAGAGAGGTGTTACCTCGAAACCGGGCCGGTCCTCGGATGCTTGTTTCCGTTCTGGGAAGGACATGGCTTTTGTAGTTCGGACTGGACTGTTCCCATGGGGCACAGGGTCAGCGCTGATTTACATATCGCCATTGTCTAACCCAGGGTGGTGTGGAGTGGAAAAACGATGGATTTGGGCCCAGATCTTTGGACTGGGGTGAATGTGTGACATTGATCCACATTCTGTCCATCATTGTTGTGTTTGCAGTTACCGCTCTAAGTGTACTGGGGATGCTCAGACGTGAGTCCCAGGCACTCCACACCACTGGAATCAAGCTAGCCGGGCTGAAGAGAGGTGTTACCTCGAAACCGGGCCAGTCCTCGGATGCTTGTTTCCGTTCTGGGAAGGACATGGCTTTTGTAGTTCGGACTGGACTGTTCCCATGGGGCACAGGGTCAGCGCTGATTTGCATATCGCCATTGTCTAACCCAGGGTGGTGTGGAGTGGAAAAACAATGGATTTGGGCCCAGATCTTTGGACTGGGGTGAATGTGTGACATTGATCCACATTCTGTCCATCATTGTTGTGTTTGCAGTTACCGCTCTAAGTGTACTGGGGATGCTCAGACGTGAGTCCCAGGCACTCCACACCACTGGAATCAAGCTAGCCGGGCTGAAGAGAGGTGTTACCTCGAAACCGGGCCGGTCCTCGGATGCTTGTTTCCGTTCTGGGAAGGACATGGCTTTTGTAGTTCGGACTGGACTGTTCCCATGGGGCACAGGGTCAGCGCTGATTTGCATATCGCCATTGTCTAACCCAGGGTGGTGTGGAGTGGAAAAACGATGGATTTGGGCCCAGATCTTTGGACTGGGGTGAATGTGTGACATTGATCCACATTCTGTCCATCATTGTTGTGTTTGCAGTTACCGCTCTAAGTGTACTGGGGATGCTCAGACGTGAGTCCCAGGCACTCCACACCACTGGAATCAAGCTAGCCGGGCTGAAGAGAGGTGTTACCTTGAAACCGGGCCGGTCTTCGGATGCTTGTTTCCGTTCTGGGAAGGACATGGCTTTTGTAGTTCGGACTGGACTGTTCCCATGGGGCACAGGGTCAGCGCTGATTTGCATATCGCCATTGTCTAACCCAGGGTGGTGTGGAGTGGAAAAACGATGGATTTGGGCCCAGATCTTTGGACTGGGGTGAATGTGTGACATTGATCCACATTCTGTCCATCATTGTTGTGTTTGCAGTTACCGCTCTAAGTGTACTGGGGATGCTCAGACGTGAGTCCCAGGCACTCCACACCACTGGAATCAAGCTAGCCGGGCTGAAGAGAGGTGTTACCTCGAAACCGGGCCGGTCCTCGGATGCTTGTTTCCGTTCTGGGAAGGACATGGCTTTTGTAGTTCGGACTGGACTGTTCCCATGGGGCACAGGGTCAGCGCTGATTTGCATATCGCCATTGTCTAACCCAGGGTGGTGTGGAGTGGAAAAACGATGGATTTGGGCCCAGATCTTTGGACTGGGGTGAATTTGTGACATTGATCCACATTCTGTCCATCATTGTTGTGTTTGCTGTTTGTTGCAAAATCACATGGTGGTAGTGTTGTCCATGAACAGCTGGACTAGCCTTCCCTTGATGGAAGGAGAAAGGCTTTCAATGGTAGAAGTATTGCTCTTGGGTTCCAACAGATTGCTGTGGAGCTGATACTCTTCTGAAGACCAGAGGCCTCTGATCTCCATCTCACCTAGATGGCCAGAAGTGATTCTTCTGTACTACTATAAACTCTGTATGGGGAAGCAAGAGAGGACTGCTGCTGACCCAATCGCTGTCCTTGATCCACCACTGCACGTCTTTTGCAGTTCCCTCTGATATCTGGACCAGGTCGGAGTGAGTTTCATGATAATGTACCCACTGAGTCTGCAAGTTCCACTGAAAAGCCCATATGTGCCAACAAGCATTTGTCAAAAACAGGATGTAGGAGGTGAGGATAACCATTAGCCGCAGAAGCCGTCTCACCGAAATCCAGGATAGAGGCTGAAACATCAGAATCATAGCCTGAATATTCTGGACTCGCTGTTCCGGAGTACAAGCCCGAAACTGAACACTATCTAGAACAGCTCAGATGAAAGTGAGTATCTGGGTGGGAGAAATAACTTAGGCATGTTAATAGTGAATCCTGGCAAATGTAGGAGGTGTTCTGTAGTCAGTAGGTGGGAAATGACTACCGGAGATGAGCCGCCTTCAACAGCCAATCATCGAGTTAGGGGAGGACTAGAACCCTCAACCTCTGCAGATGCACTGCAAACACTGCCATCATCTTGGTGAACAACCCGAGGGGCACTGGTAAGGCTGAAGGGGAGCACAACAAACTGATAATGTTCCTGGCTTACCCTGAACTACAAGTAATGTCCATGGGCAGGCAGGCAGGACAGGGATGTGAAAATAATTGTCCTGCAAATCCAACTCTACCATCCGGTCATCAGGGTCATGGACAGATAAGACCTGAGTAAAGGTTAGCATCTTGAATGATTCCTTTTTCAAGAAGTAACTGAGAGAGCGCAGATCTAGGATTGGACGGAAGCTCCCATCCTTCTTTGGCACCATAAAGTTGGGGGAATAGCTACCGCAACCTAATTCTGATGTTAGCACCCTTTTGATGGCTCCTTTGGCCACAAGGGCCAGTACTTCATGCTGGAAGAGTGCATGGTGGTCTTCCATCAGCCGATCTTGGGATAATGGAATGGCGGCAGGGTTTGTTGGAATGGGAGGGTGTAACCCTGTTAGAGAATATGAAGCACCCATTTGAGTGATGTTGTGTTCCTCCAGCGGTGCAGATGCTGCCGGATTCTGCTGCCAACTGGGTGCCTATGTTGGATAGAGGGCAGACTTAAGAGGTTTTGACTGTGCAGCTGCCGGGGGGTGGATTGGGCGGACCTCTGCTTGTGTTATATTCACAGGTTAGGCCCATGTAGTGAAGCAGCTTATTTCTTACATTGTCCTAACAATAACAGTTCAACTGTGACCTTTTGTACATATTTGCTTGCACGACAATGTTGGATTAGTTTCCCTGAAACAAAACTTGTTTACACATGTAGCTTCACACAACATTATCCCAATGCCCCGAACATCATGTACAAGGTCTCTTTTCGCACTATATACAAATGCCATCTCGATCTGTATCCACGGGTCTACATATCCATAAGACCACTAATCTATATGCACATCACAAGGCTGCTTTTTATTATAAAAAATGAGCATACCAATAAATTAGTAGAGTAGGCAGTCCAGCTGACACCAGAGGTCCGTGCATGCTGAGAATTCACCACGCAACAGACTGACATCTTGTGGGGGTGTCCAGTTTGTGACCAAGATGAGGTCCATCATTCTCTCCCACCATGTAATGGGGTTTGATTGTCCCTTGGGAGGATTCTTGGCTCTACACCTACAAACACTGTAGGTACACCTATAGAAGGGTTTCATCGTAGGAATACTTTCAATTACTGCTTTTTTTTATATGCCAGCTTGTATACATTGTTTTAGCACCATTGTAAAACTATATCTACTATGCACGCTTTTGGTGCTTGTAATCACTTTTATAAGGGGAGGCTTATGATGGCAGGTGTCCGTAATCAGTCTTGGCACCAAGCCCCTAGTTCAAGTTGTCCAAACAATGCCCAGGTCCTACGGATTAATAGGAACTACACAATAGCTGTGGGCCACACAAGGTTTGTGGGAGCCTCATCCACTGCCAGGAGAGGACTGAGCTAGCTGGCCATGGTGGCTTGGTGGGAAAGGATGTGGCAATTAGTCCCTACTATAGCCACAGAAGGGGCACACGGTGGAATGGGGCTACCTGGGGGCTACAGTGAGCCCCAACGACCTAGCAGAGGCCCTACTATCCATAAAACTTTTCCAATGCTGAATCCACCTTGTCTCCTGTGATGGCTTTCACCAACGGGCATATCCATGAGCAAGACTTGGACATCCCCTGAAAAGCTAATATTCCTCAAACAGGCCTGACATCTCAGCACCACCAAAGACGAAATGGCTCTACCTAGTGAGTTGGTCATATCCAATTTGCATCTTATCGTGAATATTGCTGCATCTCGCACATCAGCAACAACTTGGGAAAGTATGGCCTGGGCCTCTTCTGGGACCATAGACAGCAGTTGTGCAACCAAATCCTATATAGTATGGGAATATTGGCCCAATAAGCATGAGGAGGTCACGAAAAAGCCTCTTTCCGAAGATATTCAGCCTCTATCTGGTAGTGTGGTAGGAAACACACTGGGGATGCCTCGGAAAGTTGAGGGCTGGATTAGGGGTTAAGTTGATGACAGTGGAAGGCTGGATCTCTGGGGGTGGAGCATTAGCAGGGAACAATGATCCTGTGCACAAGAGGGCCTGTGCAGTGCTTGCCCCGGGCTCTGAGCAGGACATCAGTGATGGCTTCATTGAAGAGTAGTAATGGTTCTGATGGGGATACCCCTGGTTAAAGCACCTCCATCAAAACATTTATTTTGACTTGTAACATGGCTATCTGTAGGCCCAGGACCTCAGCTACCCTCCAGACCACCATTGGGAAGGAAGCCCCTTCCTCCGTAGCCACTGTGGAAGAAGAGAAGAGGCCAGTGTCTGGCAAGGCATCCAGAGCACTGGATTCAGCCAGGTCCTCACACCAGTTATCATCGGTCAGGGACTCTTCTAGGGAATCAGAATAGGAATCCAGATCACCTCCATTTGTGTTCCTCAGTGAGCCATTCACTATAATAGGGTTCTGTCTCCAATTCAGCCATGTGGAGCTGACGTCATGCAATGCCAGTCTGGCTCTGGATCAGATTCGGGAATCACAATGGGTTCGGCGCCACTGGTGGACATCGACGGTGCTGGAAACTACGCCACTGGAATGGTTCTCAAAGGAGGTTAAAAGGTTGCGCCCGTGCCGATCGAGATACACTAACAGATCCTAAAGGGTCACCTGGCGTTGAAGGTGGACTCACCAGCGGAGCTCCAGTTGAAGGTCCTCCCAAACCTGTAGGACCCGAAGCTGCTCCAGAACCATTCGACCACCCAAAAATGAGGGTCATGGCCTCATTAAATTCACATAGTTGGACGGTTTATTGGGGGAAGCATGGAGCAAACCCAATATTCTCTGCCGGCTGCACAGAAATCACCTGTGAGTGGTGTTGTCTTTGTTCCCTCCTGGCATCAGAAGAGTGGGAGTGATGCAGAGAAGTCGAAGAGAGCTGGGACTTCTTTGACGTCCCGTTGTAGGACTTACCAGAAGAAGTTCTAGAGCAGCACGAGGAGTGACACAAGGGACTCAAGGAGCGATACAGAGATCTCCCACATGAATGGAACCTGGAGTGGCGTGGAGTTGCATGACAAGTGCCTAAAAGCTTGGCTACTGGTGGGCCGCAGCACTGATTGTGCCACCCACAAGAATAGCCTTTTAATCATGCCTCAAGCTTGCCATTGCAGTTCTGGGTGTGTGCATTTGCACCTATTCTCAGGTTGGCATTTCTAAAACATAGACAAATGCTGAGTGGGCTGTTAACTACCACTGGGGCGCCCCTAGAGTAAGCCCTGAGGGGTGGGACAAGTGGTAGGGAAAAGGTAGGGCAGGTACACATGTGTTACCTGCGCAGGTACTGAATAATCCCTATGTGGGTTTTCCTTACCTAGGAGGTCAGCTCTTCCAATGGGTCATCATGGGGGAATTGCTGATTGACTTCTAAACTACAGTTTTGACGTACAGCAGGGAGTAGCCTCATGGTGTTTTCAAACATGTCTCAGGGTGTGTACATTGCAACTTAAGCTCAGATTGGCCTTTTGATTACCTTGTCCAATGCTGAGGGTACCTTTCACTAACACTAGAGCACTATTAGGGTGATCCCTGGGGGGTGGCTCAAGTGATAGTTGAAAGGCAGGACAGGTGCACATGTGTGTTTCCTGCCCAAGTACTGAAGAACCCCTGTGTGTGTTTTTACTACCTATGAGGTTTTCTCTCCCTATATGCTAACATGCGGGAATGACTGAGATTACTTTAAGCTGCAGTGTTGGCTTACCATGGAGCAGCCTCATGTTGTTTATTATCATTGGATTAACAATTACAATATTCTCCTGTGGTAAAGGTGGATTTGTCATTAATGTCATAGAAATGCAACTTCTAGAAAGTGGGCATAGCTCTGTGCTAAACTCTTTTGTTTGCTCTTTTGTTTCACACCAGTCCACACTGGAGGCTGGGGGAGCACATCTGTGCTTTTTTAGAGACAGCCATAAAAACGGTCCATGCAAAAGAATTATATGCAAAGCAATGAATATAGACTGAATCAGTTCTATATTTGGGGCGACATGTCCAGCCGGACAGAGGTCTTCAATTTTTTACTCAATTGAAATTTTTCATACACAGGAATACCTTCAACAAATCACCAGTGTGGGGCACAAGCCTGTACCCAAACACAGTCAGATCAGTACAAAAGGTAAACAGAGGAAAAGAGCAGGGCTTTTCAAGGCAAAAGCAGCGAT
The DNA here is from genome assembly GCF_964261635.1 of Lissotriton helveticus. Classification (NCBI taxonomy): domain Eukaryota; kingdom Metazoa; phylum Chordata; class Amphibia; order Caudata; family Salamandridae; genus Lissotriton; species Lissotriton helveticus. The sequence goes on from NC_136057.1 coordinate 1,157,830,990, forward strand.
TTCTGTAAAGTATTGGGTGTACAGAAATATCAGTTAAACACCATTACATTTAACATATAAATCAAGCATTTGTATATGGTGTACAATGAGTCGACGGCGTTTCGGTCCCACTACTTAGTCATGGGGACCATCATCAGGACATTTATATTTGCCTTTAACATTATAAGCCTCTAATGCCGGGGGGGGGGGAAGGAAAAAGGTTACCCCGGTCGGTACGGGCAAGGGCTAAGAAATTGAAAGCCTGGGGAAGCAGCCCAGAATCGGGCGCTATTGAGGTGGGCCGCGCTTCATTGATTAAAATCCGCGGTACCAGGAGAAGACCGGTTCAGTCGGATTTTAATCAATGAAGCGCGGCCCACCTCAATAGCGCCCGATTGTGGGCTGCTTCCCCAGGCTTTCAATTTCTTAGCCCTTGCCCGTGCCGACCGGGGTAACCTTTTTCCTTCCCCCCCCCCCCCCCCCCCCGGCATTAGAGGCTTATAATGTTAAAGGCAAATATAAATGTCCTGATGATGGTCCCCATGACTAAGTAGTGGGACCGAAACACCGTCGACTCATTGTACACCATCTACAAATGCTTGATTTATATGTTATATGTAATGGTGTTTAACTGATATAGTGTTCTATCATGCCCTAAGTGCGGCAAATCAACTGTCATTAACGTCTTCATGTTGCCAGGTCATATTGCCCAGGAAGGGAATGGTTGGTGAGAGTAAGTGATTGGACTGAGGAACACTTCCAAGAGCAATCGGAAGCGGGTCAAGAGACTGTGTGACCCCCTCTGCTTCGCAGAACTGGGCTGGTGCCAGAAGGTGAACTGAGGGAACTCTTGATTGAACTGGGACAGCCTCTGGCCATTTCTGTTTGGCATAAAGTGGGTGAACTTATTGAGTGGTGGCCAATTACACATTTGTCGACTGTTGCCTGGTTAGCCTGATACTTCCTCTAGGCTTCTGCCCTGGACCACTGACTAAGTGTGACTCCAGCCTTAAACTGGTATAGTAAGGGGTGGGTGTTTTTGACTCTAACCTGTGGGCAGAGTAGTGGGGGGTAACTGAGAAGTGTGGGAGGGATTGTGCCAAGGGCCCAGCATTCATATTATCAATTGACTTGCTGGATATCATTTGCACCCCTTTACGTGCCGGGTGCGTGTGGACTTGCCGATAACCTTTGCACCGAGTTATAGTGCTGTGTGAGTGTGGGAGAGTGTGCTGCATATACTTGCACCGCACAGCAGTGTTGTTTTACTTGTTTGTTTCATTACCTCACAAATATCCATTTTGACATTGGTTTTATCAATATGGCCTTGACCCACGGTGCTGCTGAAAAGTGTTATAAATTCCTGTGTGTACACATTCCTGATATTCTTGTGACCTGGGGTGCACCCTAAAAATGTGTGGACTTGAACTCTGTTATCTGCCAGGGTGGGCCCAGTTCTGACTACTGATCCTTCTATGGAATGGCCACAAATATTTGGAACTCTACCCCTTCTGAGGTCAGATGCAACCCTTCTGTGGTAATTTAGCAATGATTAGGTTAAGCATTAGCAGAAGACATCTTGTATTTAGAGACTATCTTGTCCGTTTTACAGAATCCATTTTGTATTTCTGTCGGCCATTTTGTTTGCCATGTGCTCTGTCCTACCTCCCTGTTAACTTCTCTTGAAATCTGCCCAGAGACAAGATATATTTATCTTCTTCTGCTTTGCACATGCTCAGTTGAGCATGCAGCTGTCTCCAACTTGTAACTGTCAAGATGTGTTCACCAGAATTAGCTAACTGTCAGCCCTTCCCACTCGTTGCTAGCACACTCTCTGTATGACCTTATATGTATTTGAAACCAACACTCTGTGCCTTGTACCGCCTTCATTCCAGCCCCTGTTTGGGTATAAAAGGACCAAGCTCCTTCCAGTCAGTGTGCTACCTCATACTCTACCGAAGGGTGTTGTGTGAATGTAGTTCCACCTCATGAGGTTTACTAAACTCTGTCTTTTCTATTCCAGTTTCTGTGCCAACTTCTTATTATTGGTCTAAGGACTCTAAGCAGAGAAGGGCGAATCCCTTGCACTAGTAGGCCTGGCTGAGGCTTGCTATCACACTTCCACATCCCTCTTCAGGAAAGAAGTAAAAACACTTCTATCCAACAAATTCCTTTCTCACTTAGGACTCGGCTACGCGCCGTTCTAGACCCGACCTCCTTTTGCCTGCTGCCTCTTGTCACTCCGTAACATGCCTGAGTCTTGGGCCATGTTACACTACACTCTTCACATAAATCTATGCAGCACTACCCTGAGGAAACTGTGCATCTACTCTCCCCATCCGTGCTCCTCCCTACCACAAATACCTCAGAAACTGTGTACACTGTCTATTGTATTCTTCTTTGATTTACTGTTGCTATGTATTTTTATTTACACTGTACGTAACTCTGTTAACTGCTGCTATTCTGTTTACATATCCCAGTGTATTTTTTTACTCTTTTTTTCTGTTACTATATATTTTTATCTACTCTCTATTTACCTCATGCTATTGCTGATGTGCTTACTCTGTATAACACTAGGTTGTCTTCAATGTAAGCGCTTAGATGCCATGTTTGTTCTCTTCCCTGGTTGATATCTATGCAACTACTCTCCCCCCCCCACATTTCCCACCTCAACTACCTCAGAACTGATGCATTCACATGTCCTACTGTTTACTGGATTCTTCTTTTTTATTATGTTGCTATGTATTTTTGCTTACACATTATGTAACTCTGATACTTTTTGCTATTCTGTTTACATATACCATAGTATACTATTTACTCCTTTTACTGTTACTATATCTATTTTTATCCAATCTGTAGTTACCTCTTGTTATTGTTCTTGTGCTTACTCTACAAAGCGCTCTAAAACCTTTGGGTCATCTTTGTGCTATGTAAATCTTATATATAAATAAACACTTTTGGGCCTAGTACTGCTAGTAATATTTCCAAGTGTGATTTATGCTCAGAAATACATGATGTTCATGTTGTGTTAATTAATGTGTGTGTTGAATACAATCTTTATCTACACAGGCCATGTTTGAAGTCTCTTTTGTGACATTCAGTATATTTATTGTGTGCGAGTCGTGCGCCAGTGCTTTACACATTGCCTCTGTGATAAGCCTGACTGCTCAGTGCCAAGCTATCCAAGGGTGAGTGCAGGTTATGCAGTGAGTGTAATCACCCAACCCTGACAGGAGTGGCACATTCTGCCTGGCTTGGAAACCGCCTTAGCCAACCAGAAAATTCCATTTCCAACACTCCTGCTATGACAGACTGCTTTCTGGAGTTAGGGCAGGGCAGAAGAGAGGGCACTTCAAAAGGAAGATGACCCCGAGCACAGACTTTAAAGACGCAGACCTTAAATCACACTGTCTGGAAATGGATTATAAGAGATCAAGGACCCTATAATTGTTACATGTCAAGCAGCCAGTCAGGCTATGAGAGGAGGAGAAGCTCTGCAAAACATCTGCCTGTGACCAGGACTTCAAGTTAAGGCCTGCCAGTTTTGCAGATTGTCATGTCCTTTAGGCGTCCTGTCATATAAGCACCCTTTTTACATACATTGTCCCATCGACACAACAGTAATTGTTCTGAATAGGTGACCTTTTACCTAATAGTTTGCTCCTGTCTCTTCAACACCAGGCTCTTAGTATGTTATCATAATCCCTGTACCTGACATACATAGGCATGTTCCCAGGCACTGGATAATTATCTGTATAAGGGTCACCACTTTTTCATCCTTGGCCAACAGGCCCGCTGTGCATGATCACATTGTTTTGAAAAACATTTATGATTGTTTTTAAAACATATCAATTCTAAAGAAACCCTGGAGTTAGCACTCTAGTACATAAGACCCTTATTCTACCCTGCAAATGAGAGGAGAATTCTTTCCACCCTGACACGGAGTCCTACATGCTGAATCTTCGACACGCCACGGTCTGACATCCCTGGCAGGGTGTCGTCCTCGGAGAAGCCGGGGTCCTTCATTCTCTACCATCAGGTGATGGAGTTGGTTCTTCCCTAGGGGATTCTTGGCTATATACATATATAGCTATACACATATACATGCTATACCTGCATATCTAGGCTAGGTCCATTTAGGCAAATTACGTAGGGCGCGCATTATAGGAGTAGCCAAGTGCTGCTGTCTTATCTAAACTGTATATGTTCATCTTCTTAGCACTATGGTAGAAATGTATCTACTGTTTACTATATAAGTACTTGAGATTTCTTTCATGTGATTTTGTCTCCTGATGTTCGCAGCAAATATGTTTTACACAAGACTGACACTGGGCCAATAAATACTTATTGAAAATGCCCTAATCGCCATCTTGTGTATTGTCTGAGAATAAGTCAGCACGAGTGACTGAGTGAAAAGTACTGTACTGTTTTCCACGATCCCTGAGGAACCAGGGTTGACATGTTCAGTGGTTGCCAGAAACTACCTACACCACTGTAAGATACAGGGGGGTGGTAGTGGCACTGTAGAGCTAGCTGGTCTAACTGCTGATGTATCCTGTGGGGGTGTCCGGAGTATATTTAAACACCAAGCCCTCAGTTAGGTCATCTAAACGCGCAGGTCTTGGGAATTCCCAAGAACTACATGACAAGATGGGTAGGAGAACATCATCCAGGGACTCCAAGACCACCTGCCCCTGAATCCTGGAACACCCATGCCTGCCAGCTTGCCAAGACCAGTGTTCCCTGTGAGGGAAAGGAGAATGCTGGAGGAAGCGAGGTCTATGGAAACTCCTACTGATTGGATCTCTGAAGCGAGGTGTGAGTGGACGGTTTCTGCACTGATTGGGTTGTAACCTGTGTGCAGAGGGAAGTAGGTGACCATGTATGCCAGGTGTGGCAGCCGTGAAGATTATTGATATGTCAATTGGGCAGTAACCCATGTGCGGTGTAAAGTCAGTGACCCCATATGCAAGGTGGGGTTGCTGTACTGAACAGGTTGTAGCCCGTGTACAGAGTGAAGTTGGCAACCCCATATGCCACGTGGGGCTTCCATGAAGATGGTTGCCATGCCGACCGGGCAATTGCCCATATGCAGAATGAGGTCAGTGACCCCGTGTGGCAGTGGGCCTACCGGTAAAAAGGCAAGGAACACAGTCTGATCAAGACCATTATTGAGAGGAAGAGGGCACTGTGGTAGCTGGTGCGGGCCTGAGCCCCGATTGAGGATCTGTACCAGGAGTGTTGAATTCTCCTCACCTGTTGAGTGGATCCAAGGAAACTTATCAGAATTGGAGGAGTGTTGAGATCATCCGGCTTCTGTCCCTTCAGGACCACGTTCAAGCAACTTGAGGACATCTGACCGCTGCCCCTGCAGAGCCGTCTAGATACTCAATGGAAACAGCTACAACAGTCTCCACACCCACGAAGGTGGCTCGCTTAGAGATTCCAGTCATGCAGATCCTGCTAGTGGATAAGAACGATTGACAGGCTAGTAGGTCCCAGTGAAACTTGCATGCCATTTAGCGCTTTGGTGCTTGAACACTTTTGACTTTAACTGGAGTCAGAGTGGAACTTCTGAGAATTAAACTTCTGGTGGGGCTTAACCTGAATGTCACCTATAGTGAATGGGAAATAACCACTAGCAAGAGGGGAGTTGGACTCAGGTGTCCTCCTATTGAAACACTAAAGCCCTGACCTTGGGGGACTGTGGGTATTTTTGTGAAAGCTGTAGTTAACTTTGTGCTGGTATATAAGTACTCCTATTTTCATAAAAGTAAGTATTTGACTGGACAATCATTTATTGCTGCTATTGAATGTATTTTGAGTTGTCTTTTTTTACTCTTGTGTTTACGTCCCCCACTCTCAAGAAGCCTTGGACTACTAGACACATGCTACCACAGGGAGTAAAGTGCTGAAGGGATACTTGGTCCAGTTGCTCAGAATCCATAGTAGGTTGGGCCCAGTGTACGGACATCCAGAGCAAAAGGCCTCAACCCCCACGTTTGGGCCCAGTAGCTCCCATTTGCCCAGAGGCCCTCTAAAGGGAGTTCTGACAAACATTTAAAGGGTGTCTTTATGGCTGTAGTTCTCTGCGCTGAGTCTGTGTTGCGGTCTTTTAAGTAAAGGTTATGCTTGGCTGCATTATAAGCCCCACTTGCTAGCGCCACTGATCTGAATACATTAAAAGATCTATCCAACAACAGCTCGACCTGTCATTCCATGACTTTCAATGACTCTCATTAATCTTTACGCTTCTAATTAACGTCAAAAAGGGATTTAAGTTCAAAGTCTGAGCTGTGTAGATACCATAAACTTCGGCTCTCATAACTACAACTACATACCTAAGAAAACTTTGTTGAGGGAGAAATTTGTGTTCTTGTTCGCAGGATCCTATAGAATATTCTCCTCAGCAATACAGGATCTGCCTACAAGGCTTGGCAACCGTAGAAACAACATGTCAGGAAACACAGAGTCTATATCATCCAAAGAATATAGCTTTGACATAAATCTTGGAAGTGATATCCTGTCAGGATCCTTCCATCTCTACTTCCAGTACAAATTGATGAATAGGAAGGCTTGCATTTTAAGGTCTCTTAAATTCCACTAACACAGAGTGTTGTGATGTACTAGGCTTGTCTGAAGGTTGAAAACCTTTATTCTCATTTGCATGGGACAACACATCCTGCAACATGTCCTTAGAAATATATTTTCCTATTCGGACTTCGACAGGATAAGGATTCTTCACTATCAGAAGAATCATCAGTACCTCTAATGCTGATTTCATGCCCATATCAGCTTTACCATTGTCATTTTTAAAAGATGGAAATGTCTCCATTGCACTCCTTCTGATCTCCTCATCCTCCCTTTTCTCACTCGTACGGTTTTTGAGAGATGTGGAAGACACACCAGATGACAAAGAAAAGAAATGTAGCAACGAGAAACAAATGGGAGAGATATGCCTCTTCTTTTGGAAATGTTTTCAATTACTTTGATGCCATCAAGCAAGAAAAATAGCAATGGCAAACCAGGTAGACTTTAAATTTTAAAAAAAGTCTACCAGAAGTACAGCAGGCGTAAATATTGAAGGAAAAGCGTGTGCTCTCTCACTCTCGAAAATGAAAGGAAGTGCATGAGCAAACCTCCCAGGGTTCTTCCACGCATGCATGACCCCGAGACCCTTCGTCCCACTGGCCGGCACAGAGCAGGAAGGAGGGGGCGAGCATGCATAGCATAAACTGAGCCCCAAAGTAGTAAATGCACAGGGCTGGTGATGTTGAGAATAGGAAATCTGATTTCTCCATGATTCATGTTGCTCCTACTATGCTGGAAAGATCATTGCGAACACAGAAGGCAAAGACACCATCCCCGAACATGATCTTCAGCCCAGCAGAAGACCTGGCTCAATCTCCTTGCCTGAGACACAGGAAACAAAACAGGAGGATTCTGGGAATTCCAGACCCTTTTTGGCAACCCGTGGGGTGTGTGGGGCTTTCATTTTTAGAATCTCCTGTGTTGTTCCTGCTCCGGGGGTGGATTCTCCACAAAAGTAGTGGCTGCGACTATGACAAAGAATGTAGAGGTCATGTACAATACTGTCGCACACCATATGAAATTAACTATCACTTGTGTGATAGTGATGTTAAATGGGGGGCGAATATGGAGTAATTGTAATAATTAAGTGAACATTTAGAGAAGATGTACCTATTTCAGAAACGGCATTTAATGTGAAATTATGCTTATTTGTAATTGATGTTATTTGTGGCATTTGAAGCAACTTTCGGTGATGTCACTGATTATCCTTATTTTTGTCTCGTTAACCCCTTCTTCCTTAAGGTCTTGTATAACAAAAAAGTGTCCTTTCTCCGGCGTATACATCTAGGCCCATGGGATTATGTCATGTATTACCATTCGCTGGTTGAGCTCGATATGGGTTATCCTGTGATAAAGCTCACTAACCAGCACAGAGGCCCTTACCTGCTCAGAACTGCTGAATACAAGCATGACAAACAGCTGCAAGATTGCCGATATTGGTGAGACCGAGTGTGATGCTGCCTGTGGGCACACTACATGCAGTGCATATTCCCAAAGCAAATTACCCAACACTTTTGGCCCCATTTCGTATGTGTGTATTTTAAAATTAAAATGTTGACTACATGGAAGATACCAAACAAAAACTTGAAGACAGAGCAGTCTTCAGCACACTGAAGGCATGAGTTGAGCCGCAATGTATGAGGTTCGGCACATTTATTGCATCTTTCTCTTGTACTGGGGTTTGCCAACCAGACTGTTTTTTTGTTTTTTATTTCTTTATTTTATTTACTTGACAGTTTTATATAACGCTAGCTAGACCCGAGGGTATCAGAGCACTTTACAGGACATTTGAATCCATACGACTAGTAGCAAGAAGGAGGTATAAGATGACACACTGCAGAGCAGTGGTCCTGGAATAGTTTTCAGAGGGTTGTGCTGCCATCGTTGTTATGTCCATAATGTAGCAAATGAGCCATGCCCATTCAGCAGGAGAGTGGCATGGTTGTAGTATGTTGCTGTTGTTGCATTTAGGAGCACACTGTCACAAATATATAACTAAGGCATGGTGTGGTAGCACACGGTCACTTACAGATAGCACATTTTCCATTGAAATGTACACTACAATTGCACTTAATACCATGCAGCACACTAAGGATAATGCAGGCACACCGGGTTTAAGTGAATTTTTATCATTTACGCATTGCAAAGTAAAGTGTGTTGATTCTGTTAAAATATTTGTTTCCATCCCACTGAAGAATTACAAAAGAAAGTGATTCAATTGCTATTTCCTTACTATTGATATATTTTGAAATATTTGTACAGTTCAAGGTTTGCGCTGTGTCAGAGAAAAATATCCTACAGTCTATGCTTTCATGCTCAGCAAGATTGTCAAGTAGTTCACATTACAAATTCCTATCACTTGGAGTCAGAGAAATAAAACTAAATACCAATCTCCCTGGTAAAATTAATTAGCTTCAATATTTCAGAAATCAAAATGTTTTATTTAGTTCATCTCAGTCACTGGTAATTACTTTGAGCCACATTCCAGTCCATCATTTTTGCTGCCCATTGCGCCACTCCAAAGACTACCTTCGTGCAAATTTGGTTTGGTCGTACCCCCAACAGGAATAGTTAAGCCTGAACTGGCAGGCCAGGTCTTCCATAAACAGGTAAGAAGCAATGCCAGACCAGTTTCAGCCTATTTGGGCTTTGCCTGTGGGCTGACGCTTGAATTCCTATGGCATATGTTTCATCGTTGCTTGACCGTATGCAGTACTCTAATTAGTGGTGGAATGCATCTCTCACCATCGAGGAAAACAGTGCACACACACAGTTACAAGCCCATCAGGGAATGCTTGTTCCTTCTACCAAATGAAGTCAGGGGAATATATGGCATAATAATGCCATATCCCCCACTGCAGCATTGTTATGGCTGAAAGAAGAAGTTAAGGCCCAGATGCATGAAAGGAAAATCTGGTCGCAAAGGGGCAGATTCTCAGAATCTGCCCCTTTGCAACCGGTATTTTTGCATTTGGGATGCATCATCCCAAATGCAAAAATCGCAATTTAAGGAATCTCTAAATTGAGATTCCTTAAATTGTGATTGCATTTAAGGAATCCCAAATTGAGATTCCTTAAATGCAATTCAACAAAGTAAAAAAATAGCGATTTTGCTAATAGGGGGAGCAAATTACCATGAAGTTGAACTTCATGTTAATTTGCAAAAACTTTGAAAAATGCACTTTTGTGCATTTTTCAAAGTTTCATGTTGCGCACACACATGCCCTTAGGGCATGTGTGTGCGCAACATATGTGCACAGATTCATTTTAGGGGTGCAACAGGGTGTCCTTTGGACACCCCTGCACCCTTGAAATTGCATTCTCAATTTGCAAATCGCTAATTGCTAATCGCAAATTGAGAATGTCTTCCCATTCATTCCTATGAGCCTCTAGGCCCATAGGAATGAATGGGGAGGTATTCCTTAATTGCGACTCGCAATTTGCGAGTCGCAATTAAGGAATATTAAGAAATTGCAATTTTTTAGTGATTTTTTCATGCATAGCATTTTGCTATTCCTTATTAGCGAATCCTTATTTTCCGCTAATAAGGAATCGCAAAATGGATGCTTGATGCATCTGGGGGTTAGAAACCTGAGTGTAAGATTTCTACAGATGGTCTCAAGAGCTTGGTGTGGGTTCATTTATTTGGGAAGCTCTCCAAAGAATACATACCTATACACAGACAACAAAGAGTCTATACACAGATGTAGTGTAGTTCCTATATTCCCAATAGGCTCTGCGCATTGAAATAATATAGACAGCCGTGTAGACGTAGGACTGAGGTCATCTAGGTCTCTACTGACTGTATTAGACTTAATTCGTTTTTGCCAGCTAGCTCAGAGGTCACTAGAAACTTTCTCGAATGTTCAGGAAAGAGAAATGAATTGCCACAATTGCAATACTTATCATGAAGTAAAGTGCGTACAGTAAAAGTAGTATTATGAAATAATACTGTAAAAGCATTGATATGGTTTCTTAGCCATATGATATTTTAAAATGGATAAAATATATACATACATAAAAACATTGACTAACGTACTCAACTGGTGCTTCTTAGATACACCTACCCCCGTGTACCTGACCTAAGCCTAATACGTGGGAAGGAGTAAGTAAGTTGCAGTTTAAGTTAAGTTGGTTTTTTGCCAAGGAATCTGAATCAAGAATTCTCTTAAGGATTTAGTCAGCTCCGTACCTTGGTAAAAGAATGTAGGAGGTCTTGTATCTCTCTCTCAGGACTCGATCTCCCAGCAACCCGCAAGGGTGACTGGAAACACCGGAGCTGGAATTTTCACGGCTGGAGAAAAGACAGCGTCTTTCTCAGTGCGTCAAAAGGGAGGGGCGGCTTCCTTCGGCTCTCGCATCAGCTGGGCTTCGGGTAAGTAGATAGCCGCTCTGCTCCAAACCACCGTGTGTTTGCTTAAGGCAACGTTGGTTTATTTATACCTGAAAGGTGCCGGGTTTGACGTAAGGTTGGACATAAGACGCCACTAAGAACTAACCGTTCTTTCTGGACTCCAGGAGTTCTTGTGCAAATCAAAACAAAAGCAGGGGGAATCCCCGGGCTGCTGGAGGCTTGGTTTGTTTAAAGAACGCGTTGTACTTTCTAGGAGTCTAGGGGAGTAGCCTTGCCGTATTTGGACTGCATTGGCTATTACTAAATATGGATATGATTCTTATGCCTTTATAAGGATATTATTTATTATAACCATATAAGGGCATAAATCGGGAATATCGAATTAGGGTCCTAGATAGAAACACAACACCCACTCCACGTATTAATGTCCATCATTACAAAAAACTAAGCAATATTAAACATATAACGATGCATGTGTGTTTTCCTACCCACCCCAAAATACATAATTCGCATTTGAAATGGTATATGGTAAATACACGAAAAAATTAGTATTGGTACTGTACGTTTTTCAAGCAGTGGTATCATTCAGTTAAACGCATATATATATATCAGCTGAATGAATTGCGAAAATTACACATGAAATGGCTCTGAATACAGAAAAGAAGGTCGAGACCATTTCATCACATGTTTATACAATACTGTACATGTGCTAGAGGCTGAGGTAAAATATTGTCTCTAGAGTTCCTAAAAATAGAAGCTCTGTTCTCGAAGAATAGTTCTACTTAAAGCAGAGTACCATGTGCCAGAAAAAAGGTAAATATTTTTTAAGTGAAAAAAAATAATTTCGCTTTCAGGGGAAAAAATAGTTCCAAATGTTTTCAGTAGTTTTGTTTATCAAAAGCTCAAGGCCGAATTCAGAGTTCAGGGAACTCTGTGTGCTCGTTGTTTTAAAAGTTATTCTCGTTGTTCAGGGGAGAACATCATATCAGATAGGCTAGCGAAAAATTGGTCTACAACATCAGGTGAAAGTTCGACCAAGTTCGAAAATGCTGAAATTGTGCATATGTGAGAATGATTGCTATCATCGATGTTTGAATCAGCAATGCTCACAGAAGGTTCTACCTGTTTGGTGCTGCTTTCCTCTCGTACTTCACCGCCACCTACTCGTAATGGTGAAGTCTCAACGAATGCCGTCCTCAGAATAGGTAGCCGCTGGGGACAACACGAAGCATGAGTCGTTACCGGACCTAGCAAGGTATCTATATCCATTGGTACTGCTGATGGTAGTGTAAGACAGACGTCCAACACGCATTCTTCTCCGCATAGCAGACATCGAAGCACAGGTAAGATGCAATCTTGCCAGATTGGTCTGAATGAAAGAAACCAAGTTGTACTTAGATCTCTTAGCCGGGCTAATCCGAGGACTTTAGTGATGCGGTCTCGGTAGCGTATAGCTAGGGTCTTTTCTCCCATCGTTGCTGGAGTCTTGTCTGTGGCTTGGCTTGCCATATCGGAGCAGAAGGATCACAAATAAAATTCCTGCTACGAGTCCCAAAAGAAGAGGCAGGCCGCCAAATAACGAATGGACAAAATTCGGGGAAATGCCCAGAACTGTTTCAAAGGGTGCTAACAGTCCCGAAAAAAACTGTCTTAAATACATGTGCGATGCCACTGGTATCAGACATGTTTAAAATTTGAGTTAACATTTCTACAAAATGGACGGGGCAATTTGTTGATAATAGGGAATGTATCTCTGCCGCTGTCCTTGCAACTTGCAGATCATACGTCTCTTTGGACGAGGTTAAAGGCACAGTTGTCTGTAAAAGAATAGACTTCATTCTGCTTAAAGTATCAATTTGAATAGAAGAGATATTCAAAGAAGGCCATAACGCAGCCTCCATGTCTGGATTGCTGTGTGGATACAATGCTTGCATACAGCAAAAGACCCTGGAAGTGACGGTTACGAGATAGGCTTTTCCTGGCACCATGCCACAACAGCTGTGGTCACTTATTAGAACATAACTGCCGTTGGAAAGCTGTCTGAAAAATGGCTCTATCTGTGTTGCAGGAGTGCCATGCAGGTGACATGAAAGGTTATTTGAAGACCCTTCGCAGGCTCCATGCAAGTTAATACCTTGACACAGAAGTGTACCACTTAGTGATTTTTTACAATGGTTACCACTAAGGAATACTTTTTTTCCCTTCACTATAACATTTGTGTGTGTAAGGTAAATCCCAGGTTGATTTGATGTATCCTTTACCCAACCTTTCATATTGGCCTGCTGGTATATATTCTTGGCAATATTTAAACTGGAAAGTTGTTATCGAAATTGTAATTGTTCCGTGTATTATCCATTCAATGACAGGTCTCTCTGACATTGTCAATGGTAATCTCTCAAGTTTTTCAATGCTCAGAATCGTATAGTCTGCTCCTTTTTGTGCCAAACTGATTTGTTTATCAGTAAGGTTAAAGATAGAAAATAATGGCGTGGCTTGCGCGCCGCGGTGACATGGCGGTCTGCGCTTGAGCTCCGTGATGAACAGGGGCCCTCGGAGCTTTTTAAGCTGATTACAGAAACCCCATATCCCGAGAGAGACGTCTATGCCTGCAGGAACACGTCGTGTGTTATTTACGATCTTTCTCCGTCCTTGACAGCTGGTGGAATGCTGTTTTTCTCCGGCTGCTTACACTGCTCGGCACTTCTGACGGATGGTCGCCATCTTGCATTCCTGTGACGGAGATCGGAATTTCTCCTCAGCTGATAGCGCGCTTGTCACACATTTGACAGAAATACGTCGGAACAGACTCTGGTTGGTTATTCCTGACCCCTTTCGTGACTTTTACGATGTTTCTCATCTGGTCAGTGATTTTTTACCTTTTCAATAGTGCATTTTGACAGCGCTTTACTTTATTACGCAGTGGCTTGTTTTAGAGGAGTTCTGCTATATCCTGTTTTTTCCTCACATATATTTGGCAATATACTTTGCTCTGCCCTGTTGGTTGTGGAGGCGCTTTATTATTGTTTTTGGCTGAGAATTTATTCGAGTGACGTGGGCTCCCTCCCACTCACCTTAATCTTTTGCTGTTTTTAGATATCTGCAGTGTTTGTTACGCTGTTGTTGTTTGGGTCTTTACCTGTATGGCTGAGAATATGGGCTTGCCATCAAATGCCAAAGATACTAAAGCCTCTTTAAAGAGATTGAAACAACCATCTCCCACGCCTGAGTCTTCTCAGAAGGACACTGCGTCAACGCTAGAGACTATTCTGACGCGTTTGAATGATGTTCATGACATTGCTCAGTCAACCAAAACAAACACTGATATGCTGCAAGTTGAGGTGTCTGCCATCAGGAATTAATTTAAGGCTCTTTCCCTGCGTGTCTCCGCCACAGAGACACGGATTAGCGGTGCAGAAGATGTTGTGCAGAAACAGTCTAGATCTATGGGCCAACTAGAGCGTTCTATGGCGGCATTGAGGAGAGACCTCACTGAGCAAGAGGATCGCAATCGTAGATCCAATCTACGCATTTTTGGCCTTCCTGAGGAAGTTGAGAAAGAGGCTCTCTCTATGATTGATTTTATATCCAATTGGCTTCCGGCTACTTTGCAAATTTCTTTCCAAAGAGACTTTGAGATAGAGCGAGCACATCGTGTCCCCACCTTTCGCTCCAAATCGGCCTCACAACCAAGGGCTATAATTTTTAAGCCACTGCGTCATCAGCACACGGAGCAAATTTTGGCGCACATGCGGAAGGTTAAGAAAGTTTCCTGGAATGGCCATCGTATTTCCATTTCTCAAGACTTTGCCAAAGATACAGTGATAAGAAGGAAGGGCTTTCTAAACCTACGGAAGCGACTATCTGAGATGAATATCCCCTTTTCCTTCTCTGGTCCCTCAAAGTTTCGAATTACCTTCAAAGGCCGTTCCAGAGTTTTCGATGAGCCTGCTGACCTGGCATCCTTTTTGGATAATCAGATGGAGCTTCAGATGGAGCTTCAAATGGACGCTTCGCGTACTTCTAGTACTTCCGGCACTTGAGATCGATGTCCAAGCCTGTTATGTGTTTGTTCTTTCTCAGATCTCTTAAGTTTGTCTTTTTAGATCTGGGTGGTGGCATGATGGTCCACCGTTATTCCTGCTTTTCTGTGTTCTGAAGTTTTCTGTTTGATGTTCTCAATTATAAGTGCGATATGTTCTCTTTCTTCACTCTAACTCCTTTCCCTCCCTTTCTGCTGTTTCATTCGTTACCACGTTTGAGATATTCTCTCATTACTCTCTACACTCTCCTGTGGAGTGGTTGTTTTCTATATTGCCTCTATTGTGTTGATTACTCCTGTACCTCTCTTTTCTCTTGGTGCAGACAGTTCTGCAACTAGTGATGTCGTTTATACCTGACGCCTCTGTGCCTGCGACAGTATATGTCCGAGTAATGTGTTTGTCCTTTTTAAGAGCTGTTAGGTTTGTTTCTTTCCTTGGTGTAGTGGTGTCTGGGTACATGAATATTGTTCTGTTTTTAGTCACTTAACTTATATACGATGTTTTATTTTCCTACGATGATGTGGTTCTTTTTCTTTTTCTTTGTTCTTTTCATACCTGTCCCCCTCTCCCTTTATGTTACAGGTTGTCCATGGCCCGGTGTACTCTCTTTGGGCCTTTTTCGATTCTTTTTGTGGTACTGCTTAACTTTCTAGGTTACCTTTTAATTTGACTGTCCTGTTAATGTTTCTATGTCTTTCTTGTTTTCTTTTTGGTTACCAGTGGTTTATTTTAGTTTTCTTTTTCTTTCTTATCTTCATTTATGTTTTGGTTCATTCCTTCTCTGCAGTTTCCATGATATTTCTTTGTCTTCCTGTTTATAATTGGCCTTTCTTTCCCTTTGCTCCATCTAATATGTGTTGGATTGATATATTCTTGTGTACCTTTTGCTGTTATGTATTTTGACTCTTCCATCATTTATTTCTTTCCGGTACTGTCTTATGGATTGTTACTGGTATTGCTACAATGATCCCTATTTTTTCCAGTTATGTTTTTAGTGATATGCTTCTTATACTTGTCTATTTCACTTATTTATTTTCTGCTTGTTCACTCAATGAATGTTTATTTCTTTCCTTAATGTATAATTTTACTGGATTTAAGGACTATGTCAATAGTGCAGTTTATAGTTCTTTAATATTTTATTGAATATTCAGGTACATTTGCCATATTCTCATATGAATTCCTACATCTCTCATAACCGGCTTTACGTATTTTACGTCCATTGATTGATTAATTGTTTTCTCTCGCTTTTTGCATAGTGCGTAACTGATATAACTCCTTCTATGTATTGTTCCCCGATAGATATATAGCGTCTTCTGGATGTGCTTTATTTACTCTTAAACATGTCTTTATACCTATCCATTATATTGTTACATGCATGTTATACGCAGGTTGTTCTCATAGAATTTCATGTTGATATATCTTATAATCCTCTAATTTCACTTTATTCCATAGTCATGTTTTCTCTCTTCCCTATTAATTATACTTTGTCCTGCTACACAGTGGGGCTGTAGATTGCTGATTTCTATTCTATTTGCTCCTTATGATGGCTCTCCTGGTTGTCGTCCCACGTTTCCCCCGTAGTATGAATTTGGTCTTTTTCAGACCCTCTCTGCTGGCTCTTCTTTTTCTTCTTTCTTCTTCTTTCTTTTCTCTTTTCTCTTTTCGGATTTCCCCAATGATTTTTCCTTTTTGGACATTGTTGTTGAATGCTTGGACGGTTGTCTTCATGTGGGTTGCTTTCTATCTATTATTTTTAACCTATGTTATTGTTTGCTTTACTAGTCAATGCCTGGTTTGAATGTGTTATCCCTTAATGTTAAGGGCTTAAATCATCCTGTGAAACGATCCAAGATCTTGGATTATTGCAAATCTCTCTCTTCAGATTTAGTCCTATTTCAGGAAACAAAAATATCTACCAAAGAAGCATTATTCTTGAAGAAGGATTGGGTTTCAGATGTGGTTTGTTCTGATGCGTGTGGCAAAAGAAATGGGGTTGTCACTTTGATTTCCAGGAACTCAGGTTTGTCCATAGTTTCTTCTAATCACGATTCTGAAGGTCGTTGGTTATTAACTAGATTGTCTGATGGTTCTTCTGATCTTTATGTTATGAACATCTACGCCCCTAATAAGGATGATCCGGCCTTTTGGAAATCAGTTGCCAAAAAATTGAATGATACGCCTCATTCCGGTAACCTTGTTGTTGGGGGTGATTTTAATTTGGTAATGGATCCCATTCTTGATAGGAATTCAGCTTTCCAATTTCGTCCTCCCAAATCTCATAAACAAATGCTTAATATGTGCTCCCTTTCTCATATGCAAGACATATGGCGCCTTCATAATCCTACTGGTAGTTATTTCTCCTTCTTCTCTTCACCTCATTCTACTTTCTCTCGTATTGATTACTTACTAGTTCACTCTTCCCTTGTTCCTGCTTCCTCCTCTCCGATTATTCATCCCATTCTGATTTCTGATCATGCCGCGGTTACTTTTAATCTCTTGTCCTTTGCTCCCAAATCGAAAGCTAGGTCTTGGAGGTTAAACACAGAACTTTTATATGACACTACCCAGGTTGATGAAATTTCTAGCGCGATTGACACTTTTTTTCTGGAGAATGAAGGATCAGTTTCCTCCCCGATTGTTCTCTGGGACTCGTTCAAATGCACTTTCCGAGGCCAGGCTATTAAATGTATGGCTAAAAGGAATGCTGATATTAAAAAAGAACTTGCAGATCTCGCTACCAACATTAAATCTCTGGAATCTTCCTTTCGTCACTCTAAAGATACATCTTGCCTGCAGTCAATTAAGCTCCTAAAATACAAATACAACACCATAGTTACTAAGAGAGCCTATATTGGGGTTCAAGCTCAGAAATCCAAAAGGTTATTGTTAAAAAATAGAGCGGGAAAGATGCTCGCAGCTACGTTGAAATTCCAAGATTCTTCCTTTAAGTCTTCCCAAATCTCTTCTATTACTAATCATCTAGGTGTTAAAAAATTTCAGACCGGGGAAATTCTTGAGGTTTTTCGTGATTTTTACAATAACTTGTACTCACCTTCTGATCAGGCCTCATTTGAACAATGTCAAGAATTCTTAAAATCTGTTCCTATGAAATCGGTTTCTCTGGAAGAGACTACTCTTTTAGGTGGCCCTATCACTCCTGATGAAATTACTTCCGCAATTAAGGCTACTCGTTCGGGGAAAGCTCCAGGGCCTGACGGTTACCCTATTCTTTTTTATAAAACCTTTCTTCCTGTAATTGTTCCCAAGCTTCAGTCTGTGTTTGATGCTTTTATTCAGAATGGATCTGTCTCTGGTACTGCGGCGGATGCTACGATTGTGGTTATCCCTAAAGAGGGAAAAGACCATTCAGATCCCAAAAATATTCGCCCCATTTCCCTTTTGAATATGGAAGCTAAGATCTTTGCTAAGATTTTGGCCAAGAGATTAGAATCCTTCATTCCTACATTGGTACATTCCTCTCAAACTGGCTTTGTGAAAGGCCGTCTTGCACGGGACAATATTCGCACATTCTGTCACATTCTTGGTGCTGCCAAACGTTCTACTCTCCCTGCTGCGGCCTTGGCGCTTGATGCTGAAAAGGCCTTTGATAAGGTTTCTTGGCCATTTCTGTGGGCCGTCTTATATGCACATAATCTTGGTGACTCCTTTATTAACATGGTTATGTCCTTATACGCCCAACCCAGAGCTAATATACGTGTTAATGGTGCTACGTCTTCTTTTTTTAATCGTCACCCTCCTTACGCGTACTGAATATAAAACCATATTATTCTCGCCTGGGACTGGGTCATAGGCACATTCGCCAAGGGCTTGCCTGATTTCTGCAACAGACTTATTACTCTTGGGAGTACGCTGTGATGCTTGAGCATGTAATTCGAGTGCTGATAAACGCTTACGTGGCGGCGGGGTTTGAGGAGGACCTCCTCCTGCGGCCCCTAGACTAGAATCGTCGACTGATATTCTTCGTGGCGGAGCGGGAAATTGAAATGCTGGCTGGACCGGGGGTACCGTAGCAGGTACTGCATGGGGTGCCCCGGTGTCTGGAGGAGCAGGATGTGCCTGATTTACTAGGACTGGCGGAGCGTGAACAGGATTTGCATATTCAGGGACTGTGTCGTCCAGATAGGACGAAATAAAAATATCAGCTGCGGTCGGTTTGTGACGTAGCTTGGTCGGAACTAATGGTGGCGGGAAATTACTGGATGCCTCTGGGGTCGCTTTTGGCAAGCCCTCGGCAAGAAGAGGATACATACCCTTAATAAGGGCATGCCTCTGTCTGTCTGACTGTTCGGCTTTGACTTGTTCACCTATCTCGATTAATTCTTTTTCTTGGGCTCGCTCTGAGGATTCTCTACTTAATTCTGACTTCCTGATTTCCTTTTCAGTTCTTTTATGAGCTTCTTTGCGCCATAACTCGATGGCATCTTTCTGCGACTGTCTGGCTTTCTTTTTCCATAATGCTTCTTCTACTCGCATGATGCATTCGGCATCCCATGTACCCGATACGGGCCATCTATATTTTTCTTCTGAATGTTTGGTATACTCTACCCATAAATCTAGATACAATATAGCGCTTATGCCATGTTTCTGATACATAAAGTGACCTGGACTGTCCCTGGGCGGGACGGGAACTGCTGCTTCCAGCAGACCCTTTCTAGTTTTTAACTGACGTAACTTGGAAAATATGGGCATGACTGAACTGTAATCTAGACACAATACAATACACAATGAACACGATACTTATTCTCCATTCATACCACGACATTGAAATACATGAAAAACATTTAAAATAACAGTTCGAACAGAATACTACCTGGAAATACTGAGAACAGAACACATGAATTTTCTCGAGAACAGAAACTGACTAGAACAGAAACTAGATGCACTGCTGAAACAGTACGAAACTTACCGGTCTCATAAAGAGACACGTCAGGACCCGCATCCACCGAAGTGGGCACTTCGTTTTGTGGGACTGTGTACCACCAACCCACAGACCAGAGTCAATTAATTGGACCCTGTCTAGATACCACCCCAGTAACGGTACTCACCGGGCAGCAAGAACGGAAGGCCTCAGACTGGACTGGACTGCTACGACGACGGACGACGAACTTCGGACTTCGGACTTCAGTTACGGGTGGACTTCCGGATACCTCGGACCTTGGACTCTCGGCTTGGGCTCTGGTCGGGACTCGCCGCGTTCCTCCACCGTCTCGTCTGGATGCTGGACCGCCTCCTCCGTCTCCTCCGTGGGCCTGAGGGATACTTGAGCAGAAATATCTGCCACTGCGCAGAAGAGTTCCGTCACGACTGCAGAGGGTCAGGGGGTCGGCGTGGCTTCACCGACGCGTGGGGAAAGGGCAAGTCCCTGTTCGGGCGCCATTATGTGGTAAATAAATAAATAATACCCTATTTTTGACTAGACATATATCATAACAGATAGCTCAATAAATAAGAGTCAAGATTCGAGGTAGTAGGAGTTTCGCAGGTTTATTAGCATAAGGACAGGAACAGGACAACCTGCATAGGAATAGGATGACAGGGCCCAGCAGCTGCTGGGGCTGGGTCTGGGATGAGCGCGCTGACTTTTAATAACAATACATGAGCATATATACATAACGCAAACACATAGCATTACATTGCGGTAGGCGTAGCAGTGGGTGGAGCAGAAGGTGTGACGCGTAGCAGTCGCGAAAGATAAGGGGGAAAAGTAGGTGTAACTGGGCGTATACATAGACATGTGATGCAAACGTAACAGAATATGTCATGAATGGGGCGGGAACCATGGAGGGGGCTACCTAAGGAGCCGGGACCTCTAACCTAGTGGTGCGCGCAAACTGGCAATGACGTGTCACTAGGAGAAGCTGGGGGCTATGAACTCTGTGCTAGGAGCAGAGACTGAAGTCTGGAGGGTCAGAGCGACATGTACCTAAACAGTATCTAGTATCTGATGTTTAGAGAACATGTTGATATAAACTAGAAGTCAGAAGGGGAAAGGCTAACTTGATTCTAAGACTGGACCATGCATTATTCTACATGTAGTGCGTGATGAAGAATATGAAGAATATGAAATGACCATTAAATGCAGTATTTCTCTAACGTGGAGACGTGAAGGCTAGACAATGACGGAAACTATTGATGCAGTTCAGTAGCTTAGGAATGCAGGGAAGGAGGACTGAACTGATAACTGGAATCATAACATATTCTTGGCAGACTCAGAGACTGAGCCAGGCTGGGCCGGGCACTGCGAGGCAGGAAGTAAGTGAAGGGTCGAGGATACAGGTGGGGGCTGTATCGCTCCTCAGCGAGGCTTCAGGAGACAGGAGCTGAATCTGGTGTCCGGGCCCTTTTGAGGCCTAGAAACGGGGACTTTATAATAGAATAACGTGCACACTGGGAAACGTGGCAACGTAGCTTTACATAGGCCTGATATTCGTAGTATTCACGAGGACTGGAAACTGGCATACTAGAGGGGGACACAACTGTAATTGCGTCATTAATCAGACATGGGGAATGCATATGCATATTTAATCATGCACACATAACATATGATGGATGACACGTAGGGACACAGAACATGGCAAAATTTACTTTTCCACAGTATTGCCAGGCATTCCTTCTCTACTGTGGGGTACTTCTGTTCCCTTGGGTGTAGTTTTCTGCTCACGTACAGGACAGGGTGTTCGAGTCCGTCAGCTCCTTCCTGGGACAACACCGCACCTATGCCAGTGTCGGAGGCGTCGGTGGCCAGGGAAAAGGGCTTCTCAAAGTCGGGAGAAATCAAGATGGGGCTCGAGGTGATCGCCTCCTTCAGGGCTTGGAAGGCCCTACAAGCCACCTCCGAGGGGGGGCTGGGTAATGAGTTCCTAACTTGTTTTTGTAGCAGGTCCGTCAAAGGGGTTGAGATGGCAGCGAAGTTCGGGATAAAACGCCTATAATACCCGATAAGCCCCAGAAAAGCCCTTAAGTCTCTTTTGGTCGCAGGGAACGGCGTCTTGGTAATGGCTTTGATCTTTTCTTCTTGTGGGGCTATCACGCCATTCCCCAACATGAACCCCAGATACTTCACTTTGGAAAAGGCTGCTCTGGATTTCCTGGCGTTTACGTGCAGTCCGGCCGATTGCAGGGCACGAAGGACTTTGGTCACATGTCCCAGGTGTTCCCCCCAGGTATTGCTAAAGACTACTATGTCGTCTAGATAAACCGAGCTATACTCGGTATGTGGTGCCAACACAGAGTTCATCAACCTCTGAAAAGTGGCTGGGGCACCGTGCAACCCGAAAGGGAGCACGTTCAATTCGAACAGCCCGTCTTCTGTGGCGAAGGCCGTTTTGTGCCTATCCCCCTCCCGCAGAGGCACCTGCCAATACCCTTTGGTCAGGTCAAATGTAGTGATGTAGTGAGCTTCTCCTATTCGCTCAATCAGCTCGTCCACTCTCGGGATGGGAAAAGCGTCAAAGGAAGAAATCGAATTTAATGCTCTGAAGTCCATACAAAAACGGGTTGACCCGTCGGGTTTGGGGACCATAACAATGGGGGAAGACCAGCTGCTCTTTGAGGGTCTGATGACTCCTAGCCTAAGCATGTCCTGTACCTCCCTTCTTACGTCGGCCCGTTTGGCTGCAGGAATGCGATATGCTTTCTGCTTGATGATATGTCCCTCTTTGGTGTGTATTTGATGTTCTGCCATGTGGGTACACCCGGGGGTGTCAGAGAACAATGGGGAAAAGGGACGTACAGCCTCAATCAATTCTTGTTTTTTCTCATTGGTTATCTCAGGGTTCACAGGAAGGTGTTCCAAGGTTGTCTCCTGCCTGCTGGAAGGAAGGACTAAATTGGCGGGGCTGGGGGGTGGTCCTATCCATTTCTTTAGAAGATTGATGTGGAAGGTTTGTCTCCGAGAGGGTGACAGTTGCAGCCTATATGTAGTGCGCCCGATGGTCTCCACTACCCTAAACGGACCCTTCCACTCGCTCCTGAACTTTTGGGTGGACGAGGGTAAGAGCACCAGTGCCCAATCCCCTATCAGTAAGGTTCGCCATTTTTTTCCCTTATTGTACTGAAATCTTTGGTTGGTTTGTGCTTTTTCTAGATTGGAATATGCTAGGTCTCTTAGCTTGCCCAGGCGGGACCTCAACTGATGTGTGTATTCCAGTAGGGATCGTTGCTCCGCGGCCTCCTCCCCCTCCCAGGCTTCTCTGGTGATTTCTAGTAGAGACCTAGGCTGGCGACCGTATAGGAGCTCGAATGGTGAAAACCCCAGGCTACTCTGGACTTGGGATCTCACTACATAAAGGGCCAGAGGTAACACCCTATCCCAATCCTTTGTCTCTGTACTCAACAGTTTTTTTAAGGTTGTTTTCAGGGTGCGGTTATACCGCTCAACGAGGCCGTCCGTTTGGGGATGGTATGCGGATGTCCGGATGTGTCGTAGGTCCAGCAGCTTGCATACTTCGGTCATCATCCTTGAAACGAATGGGGTCCCTTGATCTGTTAGGATTTCCCTCGGAAACCCAACCCGGGAGAACAGCTCCACCAATTTATCTGCCACATTCTTGGTGGTGGGCGCACTGAGGGGAAAAGCTTCCGGGAACCTGGTGTTGTAGTCAACCACTACCAAGGCATAAGTGTTTCCTCTAGAGGTGCGGGGCAAGGGTCCAATGAGATCCATCCCCACCCTTTCCCAGGGGTTGCCTATGACGGGTAACGGTTGGAGGGGAACGGCTGGGGGTCTAGTAAGGTTCTTCTTCTGGCACACCTCACACTGTCTGCAATATGCTTCTGCTTCTTTGTAGATTCCTGGCCAGTAGAGCAGGCGCAGGATGTTTTGAGTAGTTTTCTCGGCTCCGCTATGCCCTGCGGTTAAGTGGGTGTGGGCATAGAACAAGATCTGTTCTCTGCAGTCTTTCGGAACCACGAGTTGTCTGTGTTCCCCCGCCTTCCCTTCCCTATACAGGAGGTCCTTTTCTATCAGAAAACGGGGGTACCCTGTTGTATGGTTGTTTTGTGCCACGTGTGCCGCTTCCCACGCATTCAGGAGTGTGGGATCGTTGTCCTGGGCGAACTTGAATCCCCTATCGAGGGCCCAGGGTTCTATCGACAGGTATGCTCCTGCAGGACTATCTCGCAGTTCCCTCTTGAACAAGGACAGGAAGTCTGGGTTATCTACGCCTATAATTAACTCCTCGGGCAAAGAACCCACTACTCCCACCTTTACTAAGCACGGCTCTCTACCCTTAGGGTGTAATGTTATGCTTGCCAAGGGGTAGGGCTTCACGTCCCCGTGTACACATCTGATGTGTACTATGCCTTGGTGTCTGTATTGGGTGGGGTGCAACAGCCTCTCCTGGATGACTGATTGTCTACAACCCGAGTCCAGTAGGGCTTTCACTCTTTTCTGATTAACCAGGACGCTTACGTAGAATGAGGGTCCCATTTCGGCGGTGTACATCACTGCTTTCGGTATGTAGCCAACCTCCATGGGTTCTTCTGTTGTTCTTCTGTGAGGGCACATCCGAGCTATGTGCCCCCAGTCCCCACACTCAAAGCATTGCGGCCCTTTCATGGTAGGTTGTTCCTGTCTGAAAGGTCGAGGTCTGAGAGGCTCAGGGATCGTCTTCTTTTTGTCTGGTTTTTGTGGGGGCGCACTGGTCTTACTGCCTTTGTCCGTATCCCAAGGGAATGATCGGGGAGCGGCCCTGGTATAGTTGGCTGCCATCTCGATGGCCTGAGCGGCCGTTAACCCCGGATGCTGTCGCAACCACCTCTGTGTGCCATATGGTAAGGCCTCCATGAATTGTTCCAGTATTATACTGGTCATGACTTCGTCCTTGCTTCTGCTACCAGGTCTCAGCCATTTCTCGGCTGCCATCTTAATTCTCAAGTACAGAGTCTTTGGGTTCTCTCCTGCGTTCCCCTTCTCTTTCCTGAACCTGAGCCTGCAGGCCTCTGCATCCATCCCTAGGTGGCCCAGTATCACTTCCTTGACCTCACGGTAGGAAGCGGTGCCGGAGTGGTTGGCTACCTGATAGGCCGTTTGGGCCTCGCCAGAAAGAGCCAAAAAGAAGGGCCATTTCTCCTCGGCCCACCCACAAGCCCTTGCTGCCCGTTCAAAATTGAGTAGAAACGCATCGGGGTCTTCCCCCACCACGTATTTTTGAAGCGCCACTCCAGTCGGGTGTGGCCCTATGGGTCTTCTATCCGGAGGAATTGCTGCGCCGGGGGCCTGTACCGTCTTTTGAATATTTTCCATCTGTTGAGACATTGTAGTGCGGAAGAGCTCCCTGTCAGCGTCCGCGGTGTTAATCTGTTGACTAACGGCCCATTCCAGCTTCTGTTGCCCTTCAATGAGAGTCTGGATCACCTGGTCCATCGCCATGGTCGGGTTTGTTGGGGGGGATCCCACTTCTGACACCAGTGTAGGCGGGGGTGAAGGGACGACCAAGGCACCAGGTGTAGAGGGCAATGCAGGTTTTATTTTTAAAGTGCTTTTATAAACAAAAGTCTTTCACCTTCTCTGTGTCAGGCGGTCATGGGATGGTGCTCCGGGATCCGTGGCGGTGATCTTGTCTTTAACTGGATTCTGTTCGGTCTTGGGGGAGCGTAGGGGAACCCAGGCCAGCTCAGCCACATGTAAGAAACCAGAAAAGGGATGTCGTTAGGTCAGGTTCTGTCCCAGAGCTGCACCTGGAGGGCCGGGGTAGTGAGGTAAAACCCTTGTGTATAGTGCTTTAGACTCGGTGCTATTAAATCAGTGCACGGTGAGCGTAGGTTGGGATAGGAGGTGAGGGACAGGGTTGGAAAGGGGAAATGGAGGGGGGGGGAAGGTCACACAATGGGGAGGCAACAAACAAGGGCTTTTTACACTTCTTTATACGTGAGCCCTCCGGCTCCCCACCCAGCCTGCCCAACGCCGCCGTACCTGTGACAGCCACACTCCTCCCTCGGGAGTGTGGCACGGCGGGTCACGGGGTCGTTGGCCTCCTGGCTCTCCTTCTTTCCCGGCCTCTCCTCGATATCCTTTCGGGTTCTCCTCTCCTTCTCTGTCCTTTTCTCCGCTCTTCGTCGCCTCCTCTTCCTCCTTCCGCTCTCCCGGGGTGTAAACACACCCTCCGTACATTACTTCCTGGCTTTTGGCCATTCCGGCCGGGTTGACGTCATTAGGGGGCGTGGCTTCCTCTTCGGAAGCGTAGGCCCAGTTAAAGGGGCCGCTGCTGTCGTCGTGTGCATCTATATCGTCTTGCTTGTTTCTCCACGGGTCAGTCTGTAATGGATAAGGGGTTGCAGGGTCAGCGGGGCGCGGACACCACCAATCCCCCTGATACAGCCCTCCTCCCGCTCCCCCGTTACAGTATGTTCTTCCGAAATTCAGGAAACCTAGTATTGATTGTAAATTCTTCAGCGTTTTTGGAGCATGGAGTACTGCACACTTCTCTAAGAAGTTGTCTGCAAGGCTTTTGCCTTCACTTGATAATTCATATTCTAAAAACAGGACAGTTAGATGAGCAATTCGTGACTTTTTAAAGTTGAATTTGTACCCTTCAGCTGCGAACCCAAGTATTATGGTGTTCACTCTTTTCAAGTGTGTCTCCAGGTCATCATCTGTGAGATAGATGTCATCAACATAAGATAATGCCTCATCATCATATATTTGTAGTAACTCTGTTACCCTTGCTGAGAATAATCCTGGGCTGTTCTTGAATCCCTGTGGGAGTCGACAGAATTGTTTTTGTGACCCCATTATTGAAAAAGCGGTCAAATACCTGCTTTCAGGTGCAATGTTTTGACAGAAGAATCCATTAGAGATATCCAATGTCGTTTTATATTTTTTGCGCACGATGTTATTCATTAGTGCTGCACTGTGTGAGTTTTGTACTGCAAATGTTTTCCAACAGGAGTTTAAGTGTCTGTTGTCCAAAACTAGACAATATGAATCATCTGGCTTGGAGACAGGAAACAAAGGATTGTTCATTTGTGAGGTGCATGTTTCAATCACCCCCTGATATTCAAGTTGATCTAAGATCTCCCTGACTTGCTTTTTAGCTTCTTGTTTAACAGGGTACTGCCTTTGTGCAGTGGGTTGATTTTTTAACTGGATTTTGTGGTGAGGAGAATCCTCATCCCATCCTACATGATTTTTATATAATGTAGGAGCTTGGGCTACTGCCCATTTTCTTGCAAATGTGTATTTTTTATGAATTGCAATATGATTTGAGAAGGCAGGCATAATAATTTCTTCGCCATGAGGGCACTCCCTGACAAACTCTGGTGGCCAGTCTTTTTCAGCTAACAGGATGTCAGAGCCTTTCGAAAGGTTATCCCAAAAGAGACCCCTTACTTTTCTAGTTTTGTCCCCCTCTATACGCAATGTTATTTCGTATAATTTATGGGGTTTGCTAACCCTGGTGTCTGCAGTTTCCACCTGAATGTATTCATTCGTGTCCACTGTCTCCAGAAGATTCATCAGGATCTTGCGAGCTATGGTCACTTCTGCTGCACTGTCTAGCATTGTCTGGGCCCACTATCCGTTTTTCAGTTGTGTCCTCAGTATCCTCGGCATGTTTTATTCTAATACTTGCTACCTTCTTTTTTGGAAATTGTAATTTCTTACTTTGATGAGCAGGTTCCTTGTCTTTGGACTTGACGTGCTCTTCTTTGTGTTCTGACCGTCCTCTTCTTTCCGATTTCTGTGAGGAAGTCTGAAAAGATCAAGAGGGACGTGTATCAACATCTTGATATCTATCAGGTTTTCTCAATTTATCCCTATCTCTAAGGTTGTATCTTTTCTCAGAGGGCTCCCTCTGGGGAGACTTGTTTCCTCGGTCCGGAGATCTTTCTCTCCGTTGAGGAGACCTTCCTCTGGACTGAAACCATTTTTCTCTGGGAGTGGATTGTTTATTACCATCCCAACTCTTTTTTGGAGTGTTTAGATTATTTTTAATAAAGGTTTTTTCAGGATTTTCAGTTAGTTGGGGTTTTATTGGTTTCCCACCCAAACTATCTCTACCTAGTTCTTCATAGGATTTTTCTATCATTCTGGCAAATTCAAATGGTTGTTCTGCTATATCTGTTTCTTTCAATTTCTGCAGGTATGTTATGTCTTCCATTGCCAATTGAACTAATTCTCTATATGCCTTTGTTAATTCTTTTATTTTCACTAAAAGTTCTTCGCTTGACATTTTTTCTATGCCGGATTCTGGTGTGTAGCTGGCTAGAACCGGACACGTGGCTCCTGGTCTACCTAGTGGACCGAGCCTGGTGATGTGACTTTGATGTTTTAGGGCGCCTTTAAACCAGAGCATGTGCTCTTGGTAAGTTAGTGGGATTTTAACGTCCTCGAAAGGAGCGTATTCATCTGGAGGATCCTCTATTTTGTAATAGTGGAATTCGTGTGTTACAGCATGTGCTGCTGGAAATTGTATCCATGAATAGAATACCTCTGTCTGCCGACATTCATGGGCCTCTACCACGAATATGACTGTACCACCTCATGATGATACTCCATTTTCTATAAGTTTTTTAGTTATAGTTCTTCTTACATTTACCGGAATGATTATAGCATTCGGGTCACTGTCTTGGAGACTTGTGTCATCCGCTAGGAGTTGAGCTGCTAATCTAGCTTTCTCCCTTTCCTCTTCATTATCCGACATTTTAATGACAGGAAGTTTTGTTGCAGAGCAAGTTTCAAGGAAACAAAGATTAGGTGCACAATATTTTGGAACACTGTATCCTTCAACGTTGACTAAACCAAAAACTATACATAGGAATCTCTTCCTACTAAGTTCCGGCGGATTTTAACCTTTTACCCACTCCAGACGTCTTTTGGAGTTTTTACGGAAAAAGGGGTCTGTATGAAAAAGCACAACTGAGTTACTCTAATGTCTTGTGTTAGATTATCGCCTTACCAAACATTGGGCGCCATGTAGTGTAGTTCCTATATTCCCAATAGGCTCTGCGCATTGGAATAATATAGACAGCAGTGTAGACGTAGGACTGAGGTCATCTAGGTCTCTACTGACTATATTAGACTTAATTCGTTTTTGCCAGCTAGCTCAGAGGTCACTAGAAACTTTCTTGAATGTTCAGGAAAGAGTCAACTCTCCTGATTTAGACAAGAAGGGATTCGTTTCTGACAACCGCATAAACATGACAACCTCGCTCCCTCAGAATAAAGAGTGTATCTCTAGAGTCGTGTGAAAACAATAGACAGCTATTTCACTCAGTCAATCATGCGTACTTAGTTTCACCAGAGTGCAGAGAAATAGAGTGACGGGCGTTTTCAATAAAAGGTGGTATTTATTGAGCAGTCTTCTTTCTCATGCAAGAGAAATGAATTGCCACAATTGCAATACTTATCATGAAGTAAAGTGCGTACAGTAAAAGTAGTATTATGAAATAATACTGTAAAAGCATTGATATGGTTTCTTAGCCATATGATACTTTCAAATGGATAAAATATATACATACATAAAAACATTGACTAACGTACTCAACTGGTGCTTCTTAGATACACCTACCCCGGTGTACCTGACCTAAGCCTAATACGTGGGAAGGAGTAAGTAAGTTGCAGTTTAAGTTAAGTTGTTTTTTTGCCAAGGAATCTGAATCAAGAATTCTCTTAAGGATTTAGTCAGCTCCGTACCTTGGTAATAGAATGTAGGAGGTCTTGTATCTCTCTCTCAGGACTCGATCTCCCAGCAACCCGCAAGGGTGACTGGAAACACCGAAGCTGGAATTTTCTCGGCTGGAGAAAAGACAGCGTCTTTCTCATTGCGTCAAAAGGGAGGGGCGGCTTCCTTCGGCTCTCGCATCAGCTGGGCTTCGGGTAAGTAGATATCCGCTCTGCTCCAAACCACCGTGTGTTTGCTTAAGGCAACGTTGGTATATTTATACCTGAAAGGTGCCGGGTTTGACGTAAGGTTGGACATAAGACGTCACTAAGAACTAACAGTTCTTTCTGGACTCCAGGAGTTCTTGTGCAAATCAAAACAAAAGCAGGGGGAATTCCCGGGCTGCTGGAGGCTTGGTTTGTTTAAAGAACGCGTTGTACTTTCTAGGAGTCTAGGGGAGTAGCCTTGCCGTATTTGGACTGCATTGGCTATTACTAAATATGGATATGATTCTTATGCCTTTATAAGGATATTATTTATTATAACCATATAAGGGCATAAATCGGGAATATCGAATTAGGGTCCTAGATAGAAACACAACACAGACAACAAAGACTCTATATACAGACAACAACGAGTAGATGATGCTATGGCCTGTACCTATAGTAGTTACAGAAAATGCAGGAACAGAACTGGGGATCATAAAGGGGGCGTTACTTGATTGCAAGGGAATGCTGTTATTTTTGACACCTTGATAGGCCTGTTCATTTAACAGTTATGCAACATCACAGAACTATACTGCATTAGGACAAACTCATGCTTATTGACAAATGTATTGCTACGAAAAGGAAAGCAAGAACTAAGGCAAAGCTTTCTTTGTTCATTATTACCAATCACTCAAGCTGCAAGCGGCAAACGCCGTTTTGGGCGGATATAACCAGGTCTACGGTTAGGAGTTGTGCTTCTCTGCTTGTCTGATGAAAGGGTGCGCTTGTGGGCGCTTAAGCCACAAATGCAAAAACAAAACTGACTCCCTCTTGCTTGTGTCAGGTGAATGTATTGGTATTGCACTAATACACGTATGAGCTTCAGCAAGTAACAATTAATGTTATTTTGTAGAGCTCAGCTCCAGATGACATGGTCGGACTGGGGAGTGAGATATGATGTTCTTATTCTGGCATTTGCAAGTAACTATCAAGCTTGCAGCTGCGATGGGAAAAGCATACTGTTTAACAAAATGTTATCAATGTATCAGGTATAAGTTGTTATACATATAATAAATGCACTTCTGTTACGTATGCCTGAAAACTGAACATTTGAGTAAAGTTCCATTGATGGGCAGGGTCTAAGTACCTGTGCTTAGAGTTTTTGTGTCAGACATTCTGCTGGACCTCCAGAAGCACCCATGTAATCTAGCTGAATAAAACTCACTCTCAAAGAACAATCCTGCTTATGAATTTTATTTAAGCTTCTTGCGCTCACACAATCCCTTAAACCAGTGTGTTGGGGCCCATGCAGAGAGGTTCACTTAATAATGATGCTTTTAATGATGGCCTACTCTGGGCAATGATTGTTCTTGCATGCTAACTTTTGCATTTGAGAGAGCAAAAAGTGGTGCCACAATACTGATGGCTACACATATGCCCACTGTTTAAGGTGCACGGTTGAAAATGTGTTTAATAATATTCATTATTTATTAAGGCGTTATATATAATAATAGCAACAAAGGTGGGAGGATTGTAGGTGGATGAAACATGAACTTTATTAAGAGCATCCCATCTACAAGCTACCAAGAGCCGATATCCTAAATCAGAACACTCAGCAACATTCTCATCAGCCAATTCTTAAGTGAAACCAACAAGTGCATCACTGGATTTCCCACATCTTTCTTTTTTCTACAACTCAAAAATACATAATAAAGGAAAGTAATATAAGCACAACAAAACTACAGGTAGTCCCATCAAACAAAAGGGAAGATGCCCGAATGGTAGTCTTAAACGCAGGTGGAAAGGTAAAACTAAATACACACGAAAGGCTTTCTAAATAAATAGGACAATTTTGAAGTCCTGTTAGTATTGACTAACGTCTGAAAGACACTTTATATAACAGTGGAAAAGTTAAATATTCAATTTGAAATATAGTCCTTAAGATAAGCAGGTTTTCAGTAATATTTGGTTGTCTGACAGAATATTGTGAACAAAAATATCGAGAGAAACAAATATGGAGCCAACAATATAATCTACCATAGTATTTTAATTTCTATACTTATAATGGAAACAACCAAAATATTGTGTCAAAAATGTCATGGAAGAGTATATCAATAAAAAACAGATAATAATATAACCTTTACAGTAATCTATTTAAAATAGTTAATTACTTAAAAAATAATATTATGTGAAAAACATAGTTTATATCATTGTATTTAATTAAACATATGTGTATACATACATTTAAAGTATATATAGACAGATATAGATATGTACAAATACCTAAAAATATAACAAAAATAAATCAACAATGTTTTAAATATATGTAGGATTAAATATTAACAGAAAAAAGTAGAAATTAGAAAACATATATACAACCAACAAAAATACATAATATATTTTAAATATTAACACACACATGAAAAATTTAAAACAATAGTTTTATTTAATGCTGCACATTAAATATAGAAACAATATATATTTTTTAAAATATAATCTTTTAACTATTTAAAGGAATGTACAAAAATAATATTACTAGAAACACAAAAGACATTTAAAAAGTTTTGATTCAACAGAACAATTAATTAAAATAACATATTAAATATAAAAATAATTAAACAACATTTTTGTACAATGATATAAACTTTAAAAAAGAACTAAATACTAGAAAACACCAAATAAAATGTAACAACAATATGAAAATTATATAAATCCACTTTAACCAATATTAAGGAAAGTGAGGGGTTCCATTTACTATTCCCACTCCAATGTATGCAACAGTAAGGAAAGTATTGAACTTCATAAGGATTACATATACCATGCCAACTCATAATTATTTTCTATAAAACATTGAAATACATAACAATACATTTTTTAATCATATTTTATTTAAAAAATGGACACAATATAAACTAACTCAATATACATTTTTTTAAATTAAATTCACTTCCCTTCCTACAATTCAAAAAATAAACAGCCCCCAAAAAAATGAAGAAATATTTAAATTAAAATATCACTTAAACTGAACACTTAAAAAATACATATATTTCACAAATAGTAATACTAAAACATGTAGCAACAAATTAATAAATCAAATTAAACAATTCTTTAAAATAGAAATAATACATTTAAAAATATACATAAATATCAATAAAAAAAATTACTTAGATTAGCAATGAATTAAAAGTATATATTTTGTCTTCTATTTTTCCCTCTCGTTTTATCCTTCCACAATGGTACCTCTCTGAAATAGTACTTACACAATGTTAGTAATGAATGTCCATTTTTTTAAACAAATATAATATTCATTAAGACCTCTAGCTGCCTCCTGTTCCAATCTAAATCTAGTAATGTTTCTAATACTTCTTGCACTTCTAGAGTTTCCTTAAAGTCTGTGGTGTACTCAACATAGAATGGGAAAGGTGCGTCTATAACCAAAAATCAAAACAAACTAAAGGCAAAAAAATACTTCTGCTCTTCTGGTGATTAGACCAGAACTACAGTTATCATATCCCCTTGTCACAATGCTAGAACATCCACAGCTTAAGAGCTACATTCAATGACCCTTTCAGCTTCACAATCACTCCATGCACAATGCTCTGTGTGAGTGATAAGTACCTTAGCCAATAGCTTGAGAGTGCAATGGCCAGGCACAGAGATTTGCACCCTAGTGTGCCACCACTGTGACATCGTCCTGCTCCGGCAAGACATTGCGTCCCCAGCATGTAGTTATATCATTTCGGATTAAAATGCACAGACCTTGCATGATTATGCGATTGTCCGGTCAATGATGTTGACATGCTCCAATAAATACTTCCTTCTCCCCAGAGGAGAGTGACACATCAGACCATAAGGGAGCTCACAAATTCTGCATTCCTTTTGCTAGGCCTTTGCTTCTCACTGATATAGCACTACTCCCTTGACAACCGTTTCAAGTTCAATAATGCCTCCTTTTATCTTCTCCTGACAGGCGACAGATTATGAGTTATATGAACATAAGTTACTTACCTGTAATCTGTGGTTCTCCAGTATTGGTGTCTTTCATAGATTCACATGCCTGAATCATTCCCCGTCGTCGGAGTGGGAGTCCCACGGTACATAAAAAAGCAATAATATGCCATAAATATGTAGTAATACCAATAGAAATGAACCAGGAAGTAAAGCAGCCAATGGTACAGTAGGCAAAAAACTTCCACATCTATGACTCTCATAGTCATTATGTATAGTCCAAACTACAGCCAATCAGGCGCCAGCACCCACCAGAATGTTCTCCCCAGAGGCTCAGGCTCTCAGATTTTCTCGCAAGGAGTGAAGGTGAACCATAATAGCCTAAAAAGCCTCTGAGGGGAGGTGGGCGGGTTGCATGTGAATCTATGAAAGACACCAATACTGGAGAACCACAGATTACAGGTAAGTAACTATTGTTCTTCTCCAGTATTAGGGGTGTCTTTCATAGATTCACATGCCTGAATCAGAGTAGCTAGCAGTACATATCTTTGCTGAACAGACGCTCATAACACCCAGCTTGTCAGTTAGAAATGCAAATAACAATGCAGATTGAAAATACATATATCGTATAAAGCATAATCTAATGCAATCATGGAAATATGTGAAAACATAACATAAGAAGCGTCTGACAGCAGAAAACAAGGAGGTGGGAAAACAGAGGCTCACCTTAATGAAACAGATTCCGTAGAACAGCTCGACCCACAGAAGTATCAGCCTCGCTGATTGACTCTAGACAGTAATGTCTGGTAAAGGTATGGCGACTCGCCCAAGTAGCCGCTTTGCAGATCTGCTGAAGAGGGACTCCAGCAAATAAGGCCGTAGATGCGGAGACTGCTCTTGTAGAGTGCGCTCTGGGCGCAGATGGTAAAGGTCTCCCAGCCTGTGTATGGCAAAAGGCAATGGCAGCAGATATCCATCTTGCAATAGTCTGTTTTGATACTGCCTGCCCCTTACGAATCGCACCGTAGGTAATGAACAACTGGTCAGAAATGCGTACAGTAGACGTTCTTTGTAGATAGAATTTAAGACATCTTCTAATGTCAAGCGAGTGTAAAGCTCTTTCCGCAGGAGTTTGCGGGTCTGGAAAAAACAATTTAAGAACAACAGGTTCGTTCAGATGGAAATCCGAAGGTACTTTCGGAATGTATTTGGGATTTGTGCGAAGTATGACAGAATCGCTTGTGAATTGCAGAAAAGGATGATGTACAGTGAAAGCTTGGATATCACTAACCCTCTTGGCGGATGTTAAGGCTAAGAGCAGTGATACTTTCCACGAAAGATACTTCAAGTCAGCTTTATGGATGGGCTCGAATGGGTGACGCATGAGTTGACCTAGGACCACATTCAGATGCCACAAAGGAGGCGGACGGCGTACAGGAGGGAACATTCTAAAGAGGCCTTTAAAGAACTGTTGGATAATTCTTGCTGAGTACAGAGAATTGTACCCATCCTGTCGATATCTGGATATTGCAGCCAGAAACACCTTTAAAGTAGCATGGGACAGACCTGTTCGTGCCAACTGCAAGAAGAAAGGAAGAATTTCCTCAGGTTTTGCTAAAACAGGGTGAACCCGTGCTGAACGGCACCAGATACAGAAGCGTTTCCATTTCAGACTGTATGTCTTGATGGTAGCGGGCGCTCTAGCTTTGGCCAACACCTCTTTACAGTCTGCCGGGATGTTCAGGTGTGCAAACTCATGGTGTTCAGGAGCCAGGCCGCTAATCTCAGCGATGCTGGGTCCGGATGGAAGACTTGACCTTCCTGAATACTGAGCAAGTTCGGGATTGGATGTAACTGAATTGGCTTGCTCTCTGACAGTAGGAGGAGCTCTGTAAACCAATACTGGCGCGGCCATCTGGGCGCAATCAGGATCAGTCGGCAAGGTTCCTTCTTCATCTTCCGCAGAACCCTTGGGACTAGTGGAATCGGTGGGAAAGCGTATGCAAACGTCAGAGACCAATCGATGGAGAACGCATTCCCCAGAGAATTCTTGTGGGGGTGCCAGCTCGCGAAGCTCAGGCATTTGCTGTTGGTACTTGTCGCAAATAGATCCAGGTCTGGCCAACCCCACTGATGAAAGATGTGGTCCACTGTTTCCTGGTGAAGCTCCCATTCGTGGGTGGTGATCGTTGTCCTGCTGAGTGCGTCCGCAAGGACGTTTTCCGTTCCCGGAACATGCACTGCTTGCAACTGTACATTGTGGTGAAGAGCCCATGTCCATAATTCCTGCGCCTCTTGAGACAGGAGAAGAGATCGAGTTCCCCCCTGCTTGTTGACGTAGTGCATACTTGTTGTGTTGTCTGTTCTTATCAACACATTGGTGTCCTGAATGATGGCACAAAACGCCTTGAGTGCAAGAAAGATGGCTCTCAGTTCCAAACGATTGATGTGCCACAGTTTCTGTTGCGCAGTCCATTTGCCGCTGATCGTGAGGCCTTGTAGATGAGCCCCCCAGCCCTCGAGGGATGCATCTGTAGTGATGGTCAGACTTGGTGTTTCTTGAAGGAACGCATGACCCTGACTCAGATGACACCTCTGTGTCCACCAAAGAAGAGACTTCTTCATGAGTGGCGTGATTTGAATGAGGTCCTCGAAAGTGCCTGAAACCTGCTGCCACTGAAAGGTTAGTTCCTCCTGAAGCGGCCTCATTTGAAGTCGGCAATTTGGAAGTAATGGAATACAAGCCGATGCCATCCCTAGAAAGGATTTGTATAGTCGGACAGAAACTGACTTTCTTTGCATGAGATCTTGTGCTAGCCAACTTCTTTTCAGTTGTCTCTCCTTGGAGACGAAAGCTTTGCATTTTTGAGTGTCCAAAATCGCTCCTAAGAATGCTATTCTTTGAGACGATTGCAGTTGGGATTTGCTGAAATTTATTGTCAGGCCTAGAGATTGAAACAGGTGCAGACACTGTTGAAGGTGACATTGAACGGTTCCGTGAGAATTGGCCTTTATAAGGCAGTCGTCCAGATATGGGAAAATTTGTATTCCCTCCAGCCGGAGGTGTGCAGCTACTGGAGCTAACACTTTTGTAAAAACTCTTGGAGCGGACCGTAGTCCGAAAGGAAGGACCCTGAACTGGTAGTCCCTGCCAGCCACCCTGAAGCGAAGGAATTTCCTGTGGCGAGGTAGGATGGGGATGTGGAAATATGCATCCTGGAGATCTAAGGTGACCATGCAATCTCCTGCTGCTAGAAGATGCAAAATTTCCTGAAGAGATAGCATCTGGAATGTCAATTTCCTTAGATATTTGTTTAAGGCGCGAAGATCGAGGATCGGGCGCCACTCCCCGTTCTTTTTTCTTATCAGGAAGAACCTGGAGTAAAATCCTATTCCTCTCATCCTCTGAGGAACGCTCTCGATCGCTCCTTTTTGTATCATCATTTTGATTTGGGTAAGCAGCTGCTTCAGGTGAGCTGGAGGCGGTCCTTTTGGCGTTATATTTGGAGGGAATTTTTCGAATTCTAGGGCATGGCCCCTGGCCACAATATCTAGGACCCATTTGTCTGTTGTTATAGACTGCCAATTGGAGTAAAATTTGGATATTCTTCCGCCAAGTCTTTTGTGAGGGTGGAAAGATGGTGGTGGCAGGTGAAAAGTTTCATTGTCGCTTGTCCTTGCCGCGGTAGTTAGCCTTACCCCGGTTTGTGGTGTATTGAGATCTCTTCTGCCCATAAGACTGGTAGCGCTGTGTTTGGTAGCGCTGATTACCTTGTCGGTATGAGGATTGTTGTTGTTGTTGCTGGTATCCACCTCTATTGAAGGACGTTCCTCGTCCTCTCGCTCCTCGAAAGGGCGGCTTGTGGAATTGTAGAGTGCCTAAGGATCTGGCTGTTTCAGTATCCTTTTTTATAGTCTGTAAAGCCTCCTCTACCTTGGGGCCGAATAAATATTCGCCATCAAATGGCATGTCTAGAACTCGGTTTTGGACCTCTTGTCTGAAAGCAGTGGAACGTAACCATCCCTGTCTACGCAGAACAGCAGCTCCTGCCAATTGACGAAATCCTGTGGATGCAACATCAACAGCTGAATCGATCATCTCTTCAGAGGTCCTTTGACCTTCTTAAAGAATTCGGAGTGCTTCAGCCTTGGATGGCTCAGGGAGGAGATCTATAAATGGTGAGATGTCAGACCACATTTGGCGGTCGTACCGACCTAAGATGGCCAATGCATTGGCAGCACGGACAGTTGTTGCAGCCATGGTGGAAACTCGTTTTCCGATTGAGTCTAGGCGTCTGCCATCTCTATCCGGCGGCGCCGTAACTGCAGAGGACGGATTTCTGGCTCTTTTCTGAGCCGCCTGGACAATTACTGAGTCAAGTTTTGCCTGTCCAAGAAGACATGCAGGCGTTTTTTCGGGAGCTTTATATTTCTTATCAATTCGTGGCAAGACCGGAGGAATGGAAGCCGGCGATGACATCACCTTAACACCTTCCTTCCAGATGAAATCCACGATGGGTATTGTTCTAATTTGTCGTCTGGGCTGATCCTTAAAATCGTAAAGGAAACATTCTTGTTGCGTATGCTCCATCTTCATATGAAAGCGTTCGGTCGCACGCTCCATCAACAAGTGAAAATTCGCTACATCCACCGGAGGGGAGGCCGACGCAGTCTGAGGAGATGTTGAAGGAGATTGTACCTGATAGTCATCCCACTCCGACAAATCATCCACTTCTCCTTCTTCCCGTTGGTCGTCATCATCCGAAGATTGCGGGTCTTCCTCGTGAGCAGGTTGTGGATGTGAAGGCGGACACACCGTTGGGAGCACGGGTGGAGGCGTTTCCGAAGTTGGAGTTGCCGGTCCAGAACCTGCTGATTCAGATGGTGGGAACCTCCGATAGTAATCGTCCAGCATAAATTGTAAGTTGGATATTAAATCCAAAGGAACTTGAGCAACAGGGGTACTCACAGGCATCGACACATCAACAGGAGAGTGAGAATCATCATATTCTTCATCTTGAAGTTTAATATGTAACTCCGATGGATTAGTAGCTTGCCCAAAAGTATTCTGGACCATCTCATTCTCACTGTCAGAGTCCAGAAGTTGGTCTGGCACTTCAGAGGACACCTTTTGAGGTGAAATACAAAGGGGTGAAAGCCTCATTGCAGTGTTGCGCAGTTGCTCTGATGCTTGCCGTGGTGTTAAAAACACCGTCGACGGAGACCACACTTGTAGTGCTGTGCATGATGACAACTGCGGCGTCGTCGGAGGATTACCTCCCGATGGTTTTGTCGTCGACGGAACACCTCTCGTCGACGGGACACTTTTCGCCAACGGAACACTCGTCGTCGACGGAACACTCGTCGTCGACGGGACACCCTTCGTCGACGGGACACCCTTCGTCGACGGGACACCCTTCGTCGACGGGACACTCTTCGTCGACGGGACACTCTTCGTCGACGGGACACTCTTCGTCGACGGGACACTCTTCGTCGACGAGACACTCTTCGTCGACGGGACACTCTGCGTCGACGGAACACCCTTCGTCGACGGGACACTCTTCGTCGACGGGACAGTCTTCGTCGACGAGTCACTCTTCGTCGACGGTGTTATTTTCGTCGACGGCGTAGAGCCTGACGACGAGCTCGTCGACGGAGCCTTTTTCGTCGGCGGTAAAGCCTTTAGAGGTGTCGACGACGAGGCGTCGACGACGGACGTCGACGAAACAGGCCTCACAGATACAAATACCATAGTTGGAGACGCCGTAGACGATGACATAACCATACCAGGTTTAGGAGAGGAAAATGTTACCGTCGATGTCACTGAAGTCGTCGTTCTCGTCGACGAGGAAGCTGAAGAGGACATCGCAGGAATTGGAGACGAAATCTGTGGTAAAATCCTCTCAGAAGATAGGGGAAACTTGAGGTTTTTCCCCTTTTTGGAAGCAGAAGCTCCTTCCATGCCCTTGGTTGTGGGGACAGCCTGAGAAGTAGAAGGCTGATCCAGTCCCTTAGCAGGTGGTTGTTTTTTAGGCAGTTTAGCCTTGGGAGATGACATTCCCTCAGGCGCAGGCCTCTTCCTGGAGGCTGAAGTAGAACCAGAGGTGACGCTTCCTACCTCAGAAACAGGATTAGAAGAATCCTTTAGCCTTTTCAACCACAGAAGTAAACGACCCTCTCTATCCCTGAGAGTCTTTTGAGGCATGGTTCTGCAGATCTTACAGTCAGAGGCCTGGTGATCTGGGTAGAGACAATAGATACACTTTTTATGTGGATCTTTTTCAAAAAGCCGAAGCTTACCACAGCAGTCACAGGCTCTAAAGAGAGATTTCTTAGAAGACATCCTTAAAAGTAGAAACCAATGAAGTTAGAAGTAAGAAACTGAGCAGAGCTCAGGGAGACTCCCTTACACACGACGTGCGGTAGAAAATCTGAGAGCCTGAGCCTCTGGGGAGAACATTCTGGTGGGTGCTGGCGCCTGATTGGCTGTAGTTTGGACTATACATAATGACTATGAGAGTCATAGATGTGGAAGTTTTTTGCCTACTGTACCATTGGCTGCTTTACTTCCTGGTTCATTTCTATTGGTATTACTACATATTTATGGCATATTATTGCTTTTTTATGTACCGTGGGACTCCCACTCCGACGACGGGGAATGATTCAGGCATGTGAATCTATGAAAGACACCCCTAATACTGGAGAACCATGGTACCCACAAGACCAAGTGGAGTTGTCCGCCACAATGAAAAGACATTGACACTATCTGCAAACACACTCTCATGTCTAGGTGTAAATGTTCCACACATTTTAAGGTGCCCCAAACGTGTCACCAGTATAACAATTAATACATGAGTATTGTGTGTATAGGAAAAAATAAGTTTATGTAGGTACACACAATCCACTGCCTGCCAAAAGCCAACTGTCTAAATTAGAACAGCCTGCAACATTTTTAGCAGCATATTCTAAAATAGGATTAACAAGTGCATCACTGAGATGACACAATAACCAATCATAGAAAATCTAACTCTCAACAGGCAATCCCGGTGAGAAGCAGTGGTTTCATTGAACAGAGGGTCGGGCACAAGGCCTGGTCATATTTCAGGCGCCTGCTGAGGGAGGGCGCAACCCTGACTCAACCCCGCTGCACACAGTGAATGGCTTTGTGCAGCTGGCTTTATCACCAACTGGAGTTTGAGTGGCGGACCTGGCTCTAGGTCTGTGCTCATCCCATTGTATTCAGCCTTTGGCCATGCACAGCAGGTATTAGCTGATGATGAAGGGATGGGGGCAGGGCCTGGTCAGAGGCAAATCCTGCCACCAACAAACGCATGCCATTTTAGGTATGCATCTTGGGTTGATAGGCGGTAGTATATTGGACTCAGGGCCTGGTCAGTGGCAAGGCCATGCAGCGAATCGCCACGGCATACAAAATTTCACAGTTTCCTGTGAAATATAGAAAAAAAATATTGCCCTGGTTCCTATGAAATATGGGTTTTATCCTCAGGATGGCAGCCTCAAACTACTTTACACAGCTCTAATACTGTCTAATGTTTAATCAACATTCTGATAGTGAGAGGTAAATGCAAGCTGAACAATCTAAATCCATTTACTTTGTTTGTGGTACAATTTCAAAACCTGACAAACCATCCACCACAATCCTTAAATACACTTCAGAAGACTACTTGACAATCCTGTTCTTAGACCATCATTTGTTAGTGGCATCATCAACAGCACCTTAAGCCTTTACATTCACTATTCATGTCTGATAATACTTAGTTCACTGTGGCATATACATTATTGTTTCATAATTGTGAGAAATTGGGTTACTGGTTTAGGGGGGTTAACCCCTACTCAAGCGGCAACCACATTCTTGTTAGGGTGAAACACAAGCAAACCCCAAATTAACATGTGCTCAGCCCTCTGGATGCTTGACACAAAATCAATCAGGTTTAAGTTAGAGGCAGTGTGTAAAGTATGTATGCAGCACACAACCAACAATAACATGAAACACAACATAAGAAAAATCCAACACCAATTTAGAAAGATAGAGTCAAACGTGATACATTATTTGATATCAACATCACAAAAATCCAATCAGTAGAACCGGAGATGTGGAAAATAAAGTGTAATGACAAACTTCTCTGTATGTTTTGGTGCTTTTGTCAGTCACCAGGTCATTACTTACCACATCCTTTCTCAGTTCCAGAAAGACACCACATTTCACAATACTTACCCAAGAAAGGAATAAACACTGACAACATATAAGACCATTGATGAGGAGCTCGCAAATAACAACAAGTCACAACACCTCCCTTTCCAAGAGGGTAAACAACGCATGCTCCTCCTGGCAATGTAATTTAGACATCCCTGATGGGAGGCACTTTCCCTTCCGTATCAACAATTACCCATTAGAGGGGAATCGCCCATCCCTCTGTAAGTACTTGGTAAAAAAGGGTCTCAACCTTCCCTCACAAGGAATGCAAACAAATTATATGCTCTAGGGTTTCTTTATTACATGATAATAGGATGACAAAAGAAAGAAATAACTAAACATCACAGTAAACATTAGCAGCAATCATCAACACATACATATAC
This sequence comes from Lissotriton helveticus, assembly GCF_964261635.1. Taxonomy (NCBI): domain Eukaryota; kingdom Metazoa; phylum Chordata; class Amphibia; order Caudata; family Salamandridae; genus Lissotriton; species Lissotriton helveticus. The sequence goes on from NC_136057.1 coordinate 1,157,873,330, forward strand.
ATAGAGCCTGTAAATAAAAGCATAGTTAGATAAAGTTAGATATACATAGAACACCTCACCATAATCTTAGGCATCTTGTCATCTGAAGAAGGGTCCGTCTCTCTTTCCCTCTCTCTCTGGTTGGTTCCGGACTCTCTGTTGCACAAACACGTCTGCACGTCTGCACCGTGATGTATCATCAGACCGCCAAAACACCAGACCAGCATCTCAGCATCTCTCCAGCTCTCAGCATCTCAGAATCTCTCTGCCTCTCAGAAAACTCTGAATCTCTCCCTCTCTCGGACCCCCTTTCTCTAATATAGAACTCTATCCTCTATCGAAGCTTCTGGAAGAACCCGCCTACCTTTCTCACAAGATTCCTGTACTTTTCCACACCAAGCACCCAACAGCAGCTGGCCAAGCTTTTGTTATGGCGCCAATGCGAAGAAGGCACATTCCTCCTGATAAGAACTGGTCTGCTCTGGTTCACTGCCGGTGAACAACACATGTAATCTCAAATATCACCTCTCACCTACAGAGGCTCAGAAGATGGCTGCAGTTTAGAATATGGAGTTGCTCAAGCATAGGCCTCTACTACTTGGAAAGCAGAATATTATTAGACCACGTCAAAGCCAATAGGCTAAAGTCATAATTCACCTAACTCAAATAACACTATGCACTTAATCCCTCAGTATCCACTATGGAGCATATGTGTGCACCATCACCAACAACTCTGCACCTCGACATCCCACACCTTCTATTCTTTGGCAAGATTATTGTAATGCAAGACCATCCTACATTAAGGCTAAAGTAACATAGCACACTAAAATCAGTACACAATGGTGGTGATCGAGGGTCATCACAGATCATCAGACCACTAAAGTGGCTCATTCACTACATAAAGTGTTGGGTATAATAGTGCCTAAAAGCACAAAACGCCAACTGGTTGTGCTTGACCAGGACAAAGGCACAAGTTCATGCTGAACTTGATGGAGTGTGGGCTAGATACAAGGGATCATGTTAGTTCCACTGAACAAAGGACCTTTAATCCTGGTTGTGGAGCCTTGCAAAGTCCCTTGTTAAGGATGAGTCACACAGCAGCGGTTCCGATGAGCTGTGGCTGCGATGCAATGGCTTGCATCCAAGATGTGTCATGAAACTTTGGTTCTGAGAAGCTGCAGCGCTGGGATGCGAGGTCCTGCATTCAGGCTCAGTCGCACAGCAGCATTTCTGATACAGAGTTGTAAGGAGATGAGGAGCACTGTGTTAGTTCTGCCAAAAGACCACTGCTGGGCTGAAAGAGCACCTTCAGGCCCACTTCCAAGGGTCCAGGACTGGGGTGGCACCAGGGCTTTAAGTGGGCCGGGTCTTGCCGGTGCTGCGCACCAGCAGTTCTAAAAAGCAGGTGCTGAGACAGATCCCTATCGTTATAGTTCTTTCAGTCTCATCATTTCAGAAATTAAGCATTTAATAAGCTATACAACAAAGCCATAGTTGTTGCTTATATATCTTTTGCAGCTAACAACCATTGGCAAAGCCAGTAGCCTTTGCTTGTTGTATGTGTAATGTTACTTTCATTATCTATCTGGATGCAGTGACAGAAGCTGCAAAATACCTGTCAGGAGGCACACTACACTAAGCACAGATTTTCAATTAAAATGTTTGAAGCCATGCCTTATTTATATCGGCCACGCCCCTTTGAGAGACTCCCCAGTTTTTTCACCCCACTTAAAGCCCTGGGTGGCACCACTTGGGGGCAAGACTCACAGCAGAAGAGTCCAGTTGCTGAGTTCAAGGTGGTTGGAGCCTTTTCTGTCCCTGAGACTTCGATCAGGAAGCACAGCATTTTTTGGGGGGAGTTTTATATAGCGTGAACTTGCCCCAAAGGTATCGGAGTGCTTTACATGAGCACCAGTTGCGTTACATTCGGACACATTAATTTTGTTAGGCACGGGGAGATTAAGTGATTTACCCAGAATCACAGGATGTTGAGCGTCCCTGCCGAGACTCGAACCTGGTTCCCCAGCTACGAGGTCGACCGCTCTTGCCATTAGGCCACATCTCTGGTGGTCCTGGGTATAAGATGAAATTCCAGGGCAGTCCTCCTTGCAGCAGAGCTGCACTACATTCCTTCTGAGTCTTCTACAGGTCTAAAGGTGTATTGAAGAGTTGGGTCTGAGGGTCTGCTAGTAATACTTGGTTCCAGCTTTTAAATAATAGACATTTCTAGGGGGTACCACCCCAGAGGTGTTTGGAATTTCACTCCTCCCTACCCTGCCCTGGCCCCAGCTTGCCTGAGGGCACATAAGACTAGTGTGAAACACCTAGTGAGTGTGCTAAGGAAGAGCCTTTGTGATGTGTAAGGGTGGTAGGCGACAGGTCCTCCCCCCTTTCAAATCAGAGATAGCCCTTCCTGCCAACACATATTCCCCCTTTGTCTCCCTGTCTGGTAGTAATACAAAAAGACCAACTGCCAGCTACCCCTACTCATGTGACCCAGTATACAGGCTGCAGGCACGGAATGGTTGAGACCAAAAAATGGCAACTTTCCAAAAGGGGCATTTTCAAAATTGTGACCTAAAATCCAACTTTCCCATTATACAGGGTTTTAAATTACAATTCTTTACCGACCAAACTTGGCATTCCTACCTGCTCGCAATTTAAAGTTATGACTTATTAAATGTAATAAGGCAATCCAATGTTATCCTATGGGAGAAGTAGCCCTTGCAGTAGTTTATAAGAAATCTAAGAGTTTTTCACTATCAGGACATGTAAAACTGAAAAGAACATGGAAGAGATACCCTGTGCACCCTTTGATTGGAACAACACCTGTCCCCCCGAACACATGTTTGTCACCCTGGCTCCTCACAAAGGTGAACACAGAAAGACATATGTAGATAATGTGTTCCTCCAAATGTTGCATCAGGCCCATTCTGCGTCCAATGTCACAAATTGCTGGATCTGCGGTCTGCTCCCTTCTGTAACACAGAAGAATGACGTGTTACTGTCCATGCTTTTTTCTTACTACGGGAGCTGTGAAGGCTGGTTTCAGCTCTTCACTATGGTATACACTCATTATCACTCTGATACTATGAATATGACGTTAGTTGACTATGAAACTGTCTTAGAGTATATACATGTACATCAAGGGTTTACCCCAGGGGAACAAGGGACCCCGTATACATTGACCCCGACCGCCTGCATGAATGTGTACGAAAGGGAACAAAATGTAATGACTTCAAAATGATATGTTGGATTTTTGGGGGTTTAATGTCTCTGAATATTTCAAATCCTTTCAACTGCGATATATTACTCATGATTTGGCAATGCCAGTGCTGGTGGTTAACACGAGAGCGAGTTTATGTGTTAAAGCGAAAGGAAGGGTTGGGATGGGGGTGAGTAATTGCAAATACACCTATGTACTGAGCACTGTATATAGCCCACCTCTGCTGCCCCCTCACAATGTTTACTTTGTTTGCGGGTCCCAGGCCTATGCTTGGCTTCCTCAGGGATGATCTGGAATATGTTATCTCTCCTTTCTTCTTCCCCCGGTGTATATAGCATCATCCAATTATCACAGGGATCACTGACTACAGCACAGGAGTGCTTGTTTGTTCCGTGTTAGACGAGTTATTGACACCCTAGGCATAGATCAGACAGACACCACATTTCAGCAGTTCACTGATGCTATGAAAGGAATTGTTCTCTTTTTGGGCCCCATGTCCAATAGTCTCCATATTCGTTGACTCACCAGGGTGGTGGAAGGAGTAATAAATACAACTGCTGGTATTCTGACTAATATTACAGCTGAACTCCAGGCTACGAGACTCGTTGCCCTTCAAAACCGGATGGTGTTAGATGTCATCCTTGCTGATTGGGGTGGGGTCTGCTGCATGATCGGCAGTAGCTGCTGTGTATACATCCCAGACCAAGCTCCGAATGTATATGCTGCCAGACAGCAGCTCCATAGGCTTGCATCTGACATACACCATGAGAATGGTACCTGGGCTCTCACTGGGTGGTTTTGGGGCCTATTCACATCTGGGGTTAGAAGATTCTCATATTCCAGGCCGCCACAGCTGGTATCATTTTAACATGTTGTCTGTGTATCCACTGCCTTCCTGACGGTTGTACTTGCTGTGTACAAACCTTGGAGCCCCAACCCTAACACCTAGAACATGACCCTAAGTATAAGGCCATAATGATGCAGAGTATCCAGGACCTGATGTTCATTGACAAGGGCATTTTTGGTGTATGGTGTATGGTGTATGTCTAGATTTGTAATATGCTCATCATTTAATGCAGAAAGTTCTAGCTTTCAATAGTCGCAAAATTAGTTAGCAAATGCTAAAACGGGGTCTGTTGAACTAGAAAATATTTCGAATCGACTCCTCCTATTAGCATTATGCTTAAGTTAGCATTTTGCATCTAGCCTCCCATTTTGTGTGATGATTGAAACTAACTTCTGTCTCATTTTGTCTGCCTCAGCAGAAAGCAGCTTTGATATTTTTTTAATTTCTCCAAGGCTGAGCTTTGTTGCCTCACTGAATACATGAATGTGCCTTTGCATACATTCTTGCTCACAGTGGCATGCACGGACAGAGTAACCTTGAGGCTGAGATAACATGTAGCCGATCCCTGGAGTGTAGCTCATCCTCTGTGTCTCCTTTGTTAACCTTCTCCAACTGGCAATTTCCAGTTCTGGGCGGGTCCCGTTGGGCATTGGCAATGTATAACATCTGATGTAATGTTGGTGAGGGTCAGTCCCCTCTGTAGCATCTTAGGAGGCTAGTCAGACTGGACTCCACTTGAGCGCAATACTAATAATAACTTGGTTTGTATTCTATACTGTCTGACCGACTCTTCATTTGTATGGAAGGCTGAAAGGTAGTTGCGAGTGACCCTAATTGGGTCACTTCCTTCAAGTGAGGGACCAGGGAGGGATGCCCTCTCTCGCCACTAATTTTTGCTTTAATCTTGGAGCCTTTAGCGACATGGGTTCGGGGAGACCCGTTGATTTGGGGATTACGTTGTAAAAAGGATTGGGAGGATAGAGTATCCCTTCACACCGACAACGTGCTACTGTACGTCGCAACACAACGATCCTCCATTGATAGAATATTGCATATACTCACCAATTATGGCAAATACTTTGACAACACTATAAACTGGTCCAAATCCACAATTTACATTCTACGTGGCCCGGCACCAGATCTTCCACCGAAATAGGCGACAAGAGTGGAGATGGGTGGTTTTCGGTATCTTGGTATCTATGTCCCTCCCAACCCAGACCTCTTACATGCCCATAACCTCCAGACCCCACTGATGCAACTTCAGGGGGACTCCCACCATTGGAGGTTGCTGCCACTCTCCTTGCTTGGAAGGGCGGCTTTGTTTAAAATGATGGTGCTCCCGCGTATTCTCTACGCAATGCAAAATACACCGTTCTGGGTTACGGAAACATACTTTAAGACCATAGGGAGCAAGGTCAAGGATATGCTATTGGATGGAAAGCCCCACAAATAGCCTTAATAAAATTGAAGTGAGGGTGGTATGACACAGGGATAGCCTTGCCTGATATCCAGAAATATTATTGGGCTTTCCAACTAGTGGTCATTAATCAATGGGTTTACCCACCTCCGGACGAACCTGTATATTGCATGGACTGGGAATTCTAAGGGTCTTTAGGGGCCAACTAGCCCACCAGGTACCTCCAGTATGCCCCACACAGTGGGAGTGCTGAGAGGTGGTCCGGGGGCCATGCCCCTGTTTACACCACTGTGCAAACGCGCCTCTTGGTGCACTCCTGGTGGGGCGATGAGGTCCTCTTGTGTCCTGAGGAACTCAGGACTAAAGTGGACTTCATTCCCCAAGCGGCCGGACTTTCAACTTAAAATGGTCTAAACATGCCGTTGTTTTAACTAGGTGTGAACACTAGACAAATATTAAATATGATAGGTGTTCACAACCTATTTTAATGGGGAGTTTAGGCGACTCTTTGTTATACATTACAGGGGAGAGATGGTAGTTAGCACCATTATTTTCTACACCTTTCTTATTTTTCACATTTATTTGAGTTAGGTCACTTTTTGTATATATTTTTTGTCATGAAGGTGCCGATAATGACAAAGTGAGCAAAATGTTGAGTACCTACCAGCAGCTCTGTGGTGGTTGCTTATGTGAGGCACTTTCTGACCTACCTCACATTTTTTCATATTCCGTATGACTAGTGTGCTAGTATCATCCTTAATTTTTAGGAATATTGGGACATGGCTGTGGTTGAATGTTTTATTCAAATGAATATACACATATGGGGGTATGATTGAAATAATGTAAGCATAGCCTTACCCAGGAGGCATAGTTGATACCCAGTGAATAAGAATATAAAGTTTTTTTGTGTATTAATCGCAATCAGGCCTTTTTGTTGAGTAGCTGTGTGAGTGGAGTGCTGCCTGGTGTTGTATCCCTCTAATGCTCCTTATTTAAGAGTTGATCTCCCAAACCTACCAAAAACAAATTAATAACTCCTCAGATTCCCTCCTGTGTCTCCGAGACCAATGGAATATAGATTTGGGTGACCTGGTAGATGAGGATTGGCCGGAAGCCCTATCCTCTTTCGAGGAGGTGGCCATTTTGTTACCATTTAGATTGATACAACTCAAGATACTCCATAGATCTTATCTCTCTTGTAATACCTTAGTTAAGATAGGCAGGAGCTCAGATTCCACCTGTCGCAGGCTGTGTGGTCGGGAGGCTACCTTTTCATATATAGTTTGGGAATGTCCGGCAGTGCAGGTCCTTCGGGAGTCTGTAATAAACTGCATGCACCAGGTGTGTGGTGGTGACTTGCTGCTCTCAGCCAAGTGGTGTTTCCTTAATATATGGGATGCTTTTGGTTTAAGTCGCAAGGAACAGATCTGGGTGACCTTGGGGAGGATTATTGTCAAACGTAACATCACCTGTTTGTGGGGAGCACTGTGTGCACCAACTCTCAAAGACTGGAAAAATGCATGGACTGGTGCATGGTGGCCATGAAAGTTGTTTATAAAAGCAGGGGTTACCCCAGAAAGTGGGAACAGGTTTGGGGTAAGTGGAATGTCTATAGGGGAAGTCTGTGCACAGCCCCCCGCACGCTATCTGTTTGCTGCCTCCATCTTGGAGTTCGATGTCTTTAATCTATGCAGAGGTGAGACCAGACCGGAGAGCCTAGAGTACCAGTGAAAAAAGTAAACCTGCATGTTATATGAACTCATTGTGCACATGACGACAGTGGTGTATTTGTTGCCATATGATTTGTTGTGTGATAAATAAAAAGAAGTTTTTAAAAAAAATTGTGTTTATATGTTCCTTCTGATCAGTTCCACCTTAAAGAATTAGTGATGTTAGTTCTGAATCATTGGGAACCTGCCTCCATGGAGTTCAATGTGACCCTGAGTTTGAACAACTTATTAAGGGAAGCTTAAGTATGGTGGTTGAAGAACAACAACTTATTGAAATGCATTTTTTTAACAAACAAGTTCCAACAGTTCTAACAACAGATCCTAGCTCCATGGGTTAATAGTAAGCAAGAAGTGGTTCTGTCGGGTATGAGTCAATTTATTTTCAGTGCACCTAATGTCACACGCATCTATTGATACAAAGTATCAACCACCTGAATACAGAATCCTTACAAATAATCCAGGCCGTGACTCAAAAGTAGTGTCTACTGTTTATGTTGTAACAGATTTAAATCATCCATCAATATTCACATATGTAGTAGATCGAGGCTGTCAAAGAACGATACAGTATATACAAAAATGGAAACAATGTGACATCTGTGCTCAGTGCTCAACAAGTGTACAATATATACAGAGTGAAAAGGACTTATATACAATGGAGGGGGGGAAATTATAGGCCAGACGAGTATGTTAAACTAATTGCTCTGTTGGCTGATCCTGCTCCTTGGGGTATGCAGAGCCTTTGTCAAACTGGGCCTTATGTAATTGTCATTGACGTTTCAACCCCAGGTGTGCTCCATTTGGTAGTCACATAGGGTCTTCATCAGGACAGGGTGGGGCGGGAATGACAGCCCTCGGTAGGTCAGACGGAGTTCTGGCTACGTGAGCCTCAATGGGATGGCGCCTCGTGGAGGAATCCGGGGGCGCCTGGGCGTTGGATTTCTTTAGATGCTTCTTACTGTGTGGAACAAGCAGGCCTCCATCCTGCGTTGTGGCAGCATACAGTCAGTGACAGCCTCGATCTACTACATATGTGAATATTGATGGATGATTTAAATCTGTTACAACATAAACAGTAGACACTACTTTTGAGTCAAGGCCTGGATTATTTGTAAGGATTCTTTATTCAGGTGGTTGAGACTTTGTATCAATAGATGCATGTGACATTAGGTGCACTGAAAAGAAATTGACTCATGCCTGACAGAACCACTCTTGCTTACTAAATTATACCCAGGTTCTGAAGGACACATGGTCACCCCATTTTTGTTTAATTATGCATGGGTTATTAGGCAGCATGAATTGTCTGACACCGCAGATATTTACTTTGGCAGTAGTTCATCTTCCTTCTATGGCAGCAGTGTATCTTCTGGGGAGGGAGATGGCCCTGCAATCTCCATCAGTCTTTATTTCCCAACATTAGTGCAATTGTGACTGCATCACAGAATATTTTAAATGATTTTGCAGGAGGTGGGGAAAACCAGCAATAGATCTGTTTGCCTCTCCAGAGGATGCGCTTCTCCCTGTCTTTTGTTCAACAGTTCCATCTTCAAGGGCTTGGGCTGTTGATGATACTCTATCAATACAGAAGCCACAAGCCCATATTAATGCATTTCCTTCGTTTCAGATCATAAAACAGGTCCTGACAAAAGATTGGAAGGAAAAAGATGAAATGACTCTAGTAGCCCCAATGTGGCCCAGGACCGTGGGGAATTCCCTTCTCCTATCTCTGTTGATAGAGCCTTGTTGGGAATGTAGAATAGTTCCATCCCCACTTTAATTCCTTAATCTGGCAATAGAAACACTCCAGAGATTAGGTTTGGAGGTTTGGAGGTTGAGTGGGACAATAGGCTAGATTTAGGCTGCTCTGAAGAAGTGGTGGTAGATATACAGTAGGATAAACGCCCTACTACATTAAAATGTTAACATAGACACTGGAACACATTGATTGATGATATTCAGAAAGAGGTATGAAACCAGATGCAAGTGGGCCTTTTTGAAATATTGGAAATATTGAGAGATGGATTACTTAAAAATGTATCAGTGTCTACATTAAGAGTATAGTGGGCAGCTATAATGAGGTTTAGATGGGGTTCAGATCTATAAAAAAGGAGACTGTTATTTTTTTAATAAAACCAATTGTTCAAGCTAGGATTCCACCGTGAGATCTTCCTTTTGTGTTAAATGTATTGCAGTGAGAACCATTTGAGTCTTTGATATCTATACCTCCAGATTTATATATTAGTGAAGGTATTGTTCTTGGTAGCAATCATGTTAGGAAGGAGAGGGAAGGAGTTGGTAGCTTTACTGTACCATGAACCATATCTTCTGTTTTTTGCTGATAAAGTAGTTCTGAGAGCCAACCCATCTTAAGGTTCCAAAGTATTGCTAGAATTTCAATCCACTCTGGAATTGGTTCTTCCTTTTCTTGAAGTAATGAATCAAACTTGAGATAGAAACACACTAGGTGTACAAAGAGCATTACAAACTTATATACAAAGTATCATAGAATTTAGAACAAATTATGCACTTTTTGTTAAATTTGGCTCCCCAGGTAAAGGTGAAAAGACAACTACAAGTACACTGCGTAGATGGATTGAAATACCTGTTATTTAAGTTTATTCAATAGCAGACTACCTCTTCTGGGAAAGGGGGTGGTGAGATCTACTAGGGGAGAATCTGCTTCTTGGATGGAGTTTAAAGGGGTATCGCTGTATGATATCTGTTGTGCAGCCCCATACTTGAATCCTTTCACATTTGATAAACATTTTAAGTTAATTCAAGAAGGTTCGCATTCATTTGATTTTGACCTTGGTGTAATAAAAGCAGCTCTTTATTAAATCTCAATAGTATTGAAATATGTGAAATATAAAAATCAGCAAGGACTATTATTTTTATTATCATTGAATTAAGAATTGGCTTGTTATTTGCTCAAAGGTATGGACTGGTGATGAAGAAGTCTTATGAGAGTGTAATGGCAAGTTTTGTTCTGGTAATCTCCATTACTCCAAGCCCAAGACTTCCCTGTCACAGTCATTACATCATGAGCGATGACTACTTTCACAAGAATAATCATCAAGCTAAATAAAAAAAAAAAGGTTTCCCATCCCTCCAATATTCCAATCTATTACTTCCTCTCACCTGGTATAAACAGTAAGCACAAAAACTTCACATTCTATATTCCCGAAGCGAAATGTTTAAAGCCGATAGCCCTTCGGGATCGGGCAGCCAGACTGTGATGTGGACATCTGGCCTCGGAGTAATGAAGATTACTAGTAAGTAACTGGCCATTACCTGACTTCACAGACACAGGCATTACATCATGAGCTCAATACGCAAGCATGTCATTTGCCCACAATAAAACATCTTAAACTAAGATTGATGCATCAAAATGTTATCTGCTCACAAAATAAACAATTATGATTCACTTCATCAATGATTTTTTACTGAACTCAATACTGACATGCCACAAGCAGACCACTAACCTACAATTATTACTAAATTAATGGGAATGTTCCGTAGTTGTGGATTTACACATTTCTGTCATTGAAGCACATTTAAGTACCAACCAGGAAGCTGCCATAACTCTTGTTAACTTCCCCTGGACTATACTGGCTAGTGCTTCCCCTTTGGCTTCATAAGATGAAATGATGGCTAACATTAACCACCTACTTAGTGTAGCATTGGAAGGTTTAACAGCCTGACCTACTGTGCCAAATGTAACAAAAGACCCACAAATGATGGATCCACTTTTCTGAATGTACAGTTTGAGCCAGGTAGATTGATATGGCCTGCTTGACGTTCAAGATATGGAGGATGGATGTCATGCTCTTCATCAGACTCTGGTGATGAACACAGAACTGGCAAAATCAAATCCTTGGAACGGTAATAGGATGAAGGGACTTTAGGAAAGAATTGAGGCTGTAGGAAATGCCTCCTTTTGTACAGTCAACCCCATTTTTTCAGGACTAATATTGCTCGTTTTTTGATTGTGCGCACTAGGGACTGCTAACCAGGTCCCAATTCATGTGCTCTGACCCCCTAAGACAAGTTAAAATTGCCTACAGTGCTGATTGGCATATTTAACTTACCTATAGGTCCCAGGTATATGCTATAAAAGTGTACTTAGGACCTGTAAGTTAAATGTAGACTGCAGCAGATAATGTGACACCACTAAAGTGACAATGAATGAATGAAAGAAGGATTCGTAGAGCGCTGTAATCGTCTCCGAAGGGGTATCTCTGCACTGACAGCAGAGGAAATAGAGGAAAGATGAATGCTCAGTTATTAAAAAATTTAGTTTTCAATAGTTTCCTGAATGTATGAAGATTAGGGCACTTGCGTAAGGTGTTGGGGAGCGAGATCCAAAGACGCGTGGCTAGATAGGCAAAAGATTTGCCCCCGGTTCGAAGTTTATTAATGCAAAGCATATCTCCAGGGCTGCCCCTATAGCCAGAGTAGGCAATTTTAAAACTGCTAATTTGACATAGCAGAATAAATCTTTTGCCAGGTCTAAACCTTCCCTTTTAGTACTTGTAATTCACCTCTAAAGAAAGCCCTGCATTCCCATAGGGCAGGATGCATGGTATAAAAATTGTCGGGCATGTGTACTTATGTTTTACATGCCCTGGCACTGAAAAATACCCACAGTAATTTTTTCACTTGAGTAAGGCTTGTAATTCCATAGAAAAGCACTGGATTAAATGATAACACCTTATAGTGCATGACTTCAGTTTGGAAATATCTAGAAAAATGGTTCAAGGACTGATTTTACAGGTAATGTAAAATCCAAACTTAATGATCAAGTCAGATTTTAGATCACTATTGTGCACATACTACTTTTACAATGTTGGGATTTTCCTGTCTGAGCCAAATGTTCATTTTTACCTGTGTTCAGAGTCACCAGATGGTTGATGGCTCCCCTGTGGTGAAATGCATATTGCTCCCGGACAGTGAACAAACAGCATGAGTGTGAGGAGATGTTTTCTCCTTTACAGGATAACCATCTTCCTGTGCCTAGGAACTTAATAATCTTCATAGAAGGATTAATATGTCATAAGCAGATGTAGTTTGCACCTGGGCCTTCCCCCTTCATGGCCCTGCTAGCCAGCTAGGCCCCAATCACAGTGGGAGAGGGGCTGTTCCCAGAACTGGGTTTGAGAGATCAGAAGGGTAGGTTTGCCCATCTCTGGAAACAGCGAGTTCTGTTCAGGAGAAGAAAGGTTCTGCCATGTTGGTTTTAGGTAGAGAGGGGCACTATGGGATAGTTTAAAGTAAAACATGCAGGATGTGCTTCGAATGTATATAGGATCAATCCTGGGAACTTTTGCCTCTTTGGTTGCGACTGGCGAGGAGTTCCCCCCTCCCACAGACTGGCACTGGGTACCCCCAGTGCCCTCTTCTGGACACTTCTGGACCTGTGAAAGACAGAAGGAGGACTGCACCTGTTGTGACCTGTGAGAAGACCCCCAAAGGCTGAACCGGCTTCCATTTATTCTACTGGTCCTAACAAGAAGGGTCAATTATTTGTGGTGTGCTACCATCTACCCCAACTAAAAATCCATTTTCTCATAGGGGTCCTGAATGAAGCATCACCTTATCAAGCCGAAATCTTAAACATAAATGTGCCCCAGTTATCCCACCCTTTTAGCTGAGGTTATAACCATTTTAAAATGACCTTAATCGTGAGGAATCTTATCACAGGCGGATATTAAAATGCCTATACAAACAAAGGAAAGTTACCGACAGTGGCTAGGCCAAGATCTCTTAATGCGGGAGGGAATGCGAAGCAGTTAGTGCAAGTGCATCAACCTCCGAGATTCTCGCAGGGCAATTGAACCTATCATGAGATGCCCCTAATGGACACGCAGGATAGATTTTATCAGGACCCATCCTTATGACGGTGCCTGAGGGGGGAGGAAGACTGTACACTTGGCGCAGTCTTAGAGGTAGACCAGAGTGGACCATATGTAGAAAAAGACATAGATGGTCATCCCATTACATTCTTTTTTTTTTTTTTTTAAGTTCAAACAGAATCTTTATTGGCATAAAGTCAGCACAGTGTTCACCGCCAGTGGTCTACACCCCGGAGGTCGACCGCATGTGGCAGTAGTATTACAGTTCTTTTGACACAGCCATTTAGCTGACAACCCACGGGTCCAGCGGCATGGTTTACACTAGTACATTGTAATGTGGTATGAACCACGTGTTCACCTTTCAGTGTCGTTACTAGGAACTTCAGAGTTTTAAATCGTTTGTGGTTACACAAAAAACACCTAACATTGCAAACAGTAACAGTTAGACCCATTGGGCAATTCCACACTCTTTCGCCATTTGCGCGTATCATACCCTTGGTGTACCATCTTGAGTTACCATAGTTCTAGCCGTGGCTAGCGCTGTCACACTACACCCCAGTACAGGCCAATTCATCAGATCGGGCAAATGACTATAACTCCTCATCTTCCTTTGCGGTTAACAGGTAATCCGATAAATAGCCCCAGAAGTTTTTAGGACGTGATCTATTGGGAAGTTCCTCTTCAAATGTAAGTAATTTATCCTTGCAGTAAGTCATGTCCCTTAGCCACGTCTTGACAGTGGGCACATTCTTCCCCTCCCAGCATTTGGATATCTGTCTTTTAGCAAGCAAGAGCGCGATTGCACAGAACTTTGCTTTCTCCGCTCTCACATTAGGCAGAAGGCCCAGCAGGCACACCTTCATCGAGCAATCTATAACCAGATCCACCATAGTGCCCAATACAGCCGTTACCTTCTCCCAATAATCTAGTATCTTTGGGCAGTACCATGCTAGATGAACAAAATCCGCCTCATCGCTTCCACACCTCTTACATCTCGCGTTATCTCGCAATCCATATTTATGTAGTTTTTTTGGCGTGTGATATGTTTGATGCAAATATTTCAGATGTGTTATGCGTAAATTTCCATTTGCGGTGAGCAGTTTAAGCAGTGTGCAGGTTGCGGACCAGTCCCTCTCTACCAATGCTTCAGGCAGCGCATCGTTCCATCTCTGCATTGCTTTCTCGGAGCTATGTGGGAGTTCGCTTTGGGCTACCCTGTACAGTCTGGACACCAGGTGTGATGTGTTTGATGACGTTATAACGAATTGTAGTGAGTGTAAGGTGGGAGGTTCTGTCGGGTAGTCCGGGTAAAGATCCCGGATTGCCCTCTGCAACCTATAGTGCGTGAATCTGTTTAGGAGTGTCGGGTTGCTTACTTATGTCAGATCTTCTGCTGTGCGGAAGGTGCCATTGTAATATAGATCTCCGAAAGTGGCTATTCCTATATTCCTCAACAGGTCCATACCTACTTGTTCGTTTGTCACTGAGACCTCTGGGTGGAATGGTAGTGGAAGCGCTGGTGCATATAACGGCAATTTGTGAGCCATTCTCCCCAGAGTTCTCCACGCATGAGCAGTAGTGTCTATTGTGTTTATATCCCTCGAGTGAAGGGGCGGCCTCTTGTGCGTCACTATCGAGGTTAGAGGAATTGGTGACGCGTCTCCCTCCTCAACTGCTGTGTATTTTAGGTATGGCGTAGGGTGGTACCAGTGCGACGCATATTGGGCCTGTGCGCATAAGTAGTAAAGCTTAAAGTCGGGCACACAAAATCCTCCTTTCTCATAAGGCAACGTCAGAGTGTGTAGATCGATGCAAGCTTGTTTTCCCGCCCAAATAAGTTTCAATACTAGTGAGGTTATATTTGTGAAGATCGCCTTAGGAGGTATGATCGGTATATTAGTAAAGAGATATAAGAACTTGGGCAGAATATTCATTTTAACTATAGCTATTCGGTCCGCAAGTGATAGTGGTAGCTGTATCCAGCGGGCTACTCTGTCCTCCAAATCCGTGCATAACCTTCCATAGTTAGTCCTAATTACATCTTCCGGGTCTCGACTATACCAGATTCCTAGGTATCTAGTGGGCTCCGTCTGCCAGTCTAGAGGAAAGTCTGGGGTGAAAGGAGTGGTGGAGTCAGTTAGTGGGATGATTGACGACTTGTCCCAATTGATTTGCAGCCCCGAGTGTCGTCCAAAGCGTACGTATTCCCGCAGTAGGGTGCTAAGGTTCTGTTCGGGGTCCCGCACGTATAAGAGCATGTCATCAGCGTAAAGTGAGATATGCAGAGGTCTCCCAGGAAAGTGTAACGCTGAATGATTATGAGACTGCCTCACTATACATGCGAGGGGTTCCAGCGCTAGAGCAAAGATCAGAGGTGATAGGGGGCATCCCTGTCTAGTCCCTCTAGCTATTCCAAAAGGGTCTGAAATGTAGCCATTGACTCTCACCCTTGCCACGGGGTTCGTGTACAGTAGTGTAACCCACGTGATGAACCTCACCGGGAAGCCCATTCTCTGTAAAACCGTGCGGATGAAGGACCATTCTATCGAATCAAACGCTTTGGCAGCGTCCAACATCACAGCAGCTGCCTTGGTCTGTGGCTTGAGGTAGTGAGACAAGGCGAACAGTGTTCTTGTGTTGTGTGACGTTGCCCTCGTGGGGATGAAACCAGCCTGATCAGGTAGTATCAGGTGCGTCATTAGGGGTTTCAGTCGTTCCGCTAATAGCTTGGCTAATATTTTTGAGTCCACGTTTAGCAGTGATAATGGACGATAAGAGTCACATTGATCCGGCTCTTTGCCCGGTTTTAGGAGGGTGACAATGACCGCCTCCCGCAGAGACTGCGGTAGTATGTTCTGTTCGAACGCCGCACCATACATCTCAACCAGGCGGGGCGCAAGTATATCGGCAAATTGTTTAAAAAATTCACAAGTGTAACCATCAGGTCCTGGAGCCTTCCTGTTTGGGAGTGCTTTGATGATCGCGGTAACCTCCTCTACCGTGATGGGTTGTGCTAGGTATTCACGTTGTGCGTCCGACAGCCACGCCAGAGTCACTTCCTGTAAGTATCTACACGTTTCTTGTGGTGGCGCTGGGTTACGAGATGTGTAGAGATCTGCATAGTTGCGCACAAAGCTGTTGAGTATCCCCTCAAGGTGTGAGTGTAGTGTGCCATCTATGTCTTTTATTTGTGTTACTACCTGCGGGTCTCTCCCTGTGCCAATTTTCTTCGCCAATACTCTACCAGGTCAGCCCCCTTCGCCAAATTGCCTAGCCAAGGGTCGTTTGGTCATAGCTCGTCTTCCGCGAATGTCTGATGCTCCACGAGCTTAGTCTTGAGTTCCCCCAATAGTTCTACATTTCCTGTACGGGCGTATTCCTGTTCTAGGGCCGTCATATCTCGTTCAAGCCTGGTGATCTGCGCCCTTATGTCCCTGAGTATACCCACTGATGTGCCAATACACACTCCTCTGATTGTCGCTTTAAACGCTTCCCATAGTATACAGGGGTCGTCTACTGAGTCTGTGTTCAATTGAAAGTAATCCCCAATGGCATTGGTTATGGCTTTGAGATATATTGGGTCTAGCAGCGCCTTTGCGTTAAACCGCCAGCTAAAAGGCGGTGGGGTGTACTGAGGTATCTGTAGTGACAGTGCAACTGGGTTGTGATCAGATAGAGTGCGTGGTAGTGGTACAATATTAGTGGTCCATAACATGGTGTCAGCGGATCCCAGCCAATAGTCTATTCTTGACCAGCTGCCATGGGCTAGATTTACGTGAGTCGCGCCAGGTGCTGTAGAATACCGTTCTCTCCAAATATCTTTAAGTGCTAATTCACACATTAGATCTCGTATCTTTTCCCTGGCCTTTTTATGCGGTTCAATGGAGGCCCTGGATCTGTCCACCGCATCACATAGAGCAACATTGAAATCACCTCCCCATATCAGAGTTGTGTCGGTGAATCCCAGCAGGTGGTCCCATATTTCCTGGTAAAACTCCGGAGCATCAACATTCGGCCCATATACATTCACTATCGTTAATCTCTGCCCTCTCAGCACACCTGACACAATGACATATCTACCATTTGGGTCTATAATCGTCTTAGTGATTTTGTAATTAGTCCCTTTTTTTACAAGGGTCATGACCCCCCTAGAATAGGAAGAATAGGTAGCTGAGTAAGTAGATTCCGCCCAGCGCGTGCCTATAGACCTGCGGGCTGTGGGATCCACATGCGTTTCCTGAATTAGAGCAATATCTATGTGCTGCCTATCTAGATAGGCAATGACTTGTCTAATTTTCTTAGGAGTAGTAAATCCTCTCACATTCCACGTTATCAGTTTCAGTTCACGGCCATTCATCACACCAGCCCCAACATCGCAGCAAATGATATATCCCCTCTCTCCCCACGCCCTTCCAATCGCGCACATTTCAAGCGGACCCTGTGTGAATTCGCCCAGCTATTAGTAGCACATTTGAGGCCTACATCAGTGTACAATGCAATATATCGCCAACCACTTTGTGTCAGCAGAAAGTTACGCAATTTTACGGTACCAGGGTTCTTACATTCATCATACATGGTGCTATGTATGGCAGTCAGCAGTGTATCTCAATTGCTCCTGTGGTCTAAAAAACAACAATCCCCAACTATCCCTCTTCCCACCCACTTCAGCAACCCAATCCTGCCGAAGACATTGTGCCCATAAAAAAAATCTGCAATTAACATAACTTTTTATGGGGACCGCCCTAGTAGAGGTCCGCCGAGGGTGCAATTTGCCATCCCCGTATTAGGACGGGGACGGATCTATAGATTATAACCAAATCTCATTGTGCTACAGACAATTGTCCATCTCAGATCCAGGTCTATAGTTAATCAGTATTTATGGGCTAACTGGATAGCCACGAGGGTGTGAAAAGCATTGTCTCGTATTAATACAGTCATTGTTTGCCTGAGGCTACCTACATGAATTATCAGAGCAGGTACATCCGCTCCATCCCTTCAAATGCCCCTCCGCCATCGCCGAGAGGAACCAGCAGTGCACCATGTCCATAGTTTGTTCATATAGGGGAGGTACTAGCTGTGTATCTCTAGTTGTCCGCCAGATAATCTACTCGGACAGCAGTCGAACAGTCACTGTAGAACCATTCCTTTCTTAGTTAGAGCATACAAGACATGCATGTGCTCAGAGTCACCATCTACGTTATTGTACAGTCTTACCTTCAGTCCGATTCCTGCTGGCGGTCCCTTCGATTAGATCTTTTACCTTTACCAACCGTAGATTTGATCAAGTCCATGGCTGCCTTGGGTGTCGCCAGGAACACTGGTTTATCATCCCAGGTGACCTTCAATCTTGCTGGGTACAACATGGCGTACGGTATTTGCAGTTCTCGCAGTTTGGCTTTAACAGTGTTAAATTCCTTTCGTGCCTGTTGTACCGCTACCGTAAAATCTGGGTAAAATTCCAGCTTATTACCCTGATGTTGGATCACCCCTTTCTCTCTCGCCAGTCTCAACACAGTGTCTCTGTCGCGGTAATTGAGGACTCTCGCTATTATTGGTCTAGGAGGAGCCCCCGGCTTTGGCTGTGGGGCTAAGGAGCGATGAGCACGTTCCACTATGAAAATGGACGACAGATTTTCGGCGCCAAATAATTCTTTGCAGAGGTTTTCCACGTATGGTTCCATGCGTCCCGTGTTGGTGGATTCGGGCAGGCCCGCTATGCGTATGTTGTTCCTCCTTGACCTCGCTTCCAACTCCTCTGATCTAGCCTTTATAACTTCCATGACTTTCTCCATTCCCGTGTATTTGGCTGACGCGGCGCGCGACTCATCTTCGACTGTGGAAATCCTGCTTTCGGCCGTGTCCAACCGCTCGCCATGCTTATCTATCTTCGATGCCTCTGGCGCTCTGTGGTTATGCCCCTCCGTTACATTAGGTACCTTACGCTCCCTTGCCCTGACTGCAGTTCATCGCCGCTCTGGTCCGTCATTTACCGTGTGGGTAGGAACTCATCCGATGGGGCCCCCTCGGTAGTGCAGACAGGTCTCTCGATAGGCTGTGCTGAGGCCGGCGTAAATTGTCCCTTTAGCGCTCAATCACCGTGTGTTGCGTGCATTCTCGACCCATATATGGGCGCCGCCATTTTGGTGCGAGTGTCCGATGAGTTTTAACCGGGAATACTTTCGTTCAGCCCAGGATCCCGCTTTGTGTGCTCATTACGCGGTCCCCCATAGTGTTCAGGCATGTATCCTCCCTTGCAAATATACCTGGGAAGTCGTTCCCCTAAATGTACATAGCGAGGCAACCCTCAGTATTCAGATCCCCATTGCCGCCATTTTAACATCCGTCGCTTTTGCTTCATAGGAGAGTTCGGGCGCTACAGTCAATATTGCACTGCCATAATGTAAGGGGTCACGGCTCGCTTCCCCGCCGAGTAGGAAGGTCCCGCTGCCGTCTCTATCGCCGATGACGGCCGTCTTTGCTCACCGGACTCACCGCAATCTTCTCCAGCCGGACTCCGGTCGCCATCCTACCCGGTCCCTGGTATAGCAGTGCAAACGTCCTCACCGGGGTTCCTGCGTCGTGTTTGTCGCCTCCTTTCCACCCAGTGGGGCTCCAGACATTCACCCACAGGCTGAGATGTTTCGTTCACAATTCCGTGGCGTTTATCCACACATTGTCGGCAATTTTTTGATCCGCCCGGCGGAGCCGCTCGTCTAGGCAGCCATTCCACTGTGCGCCCCCTAGCACCTCCATCCCATTACATTCTTGATTGATACTAGTGCTACCCATTCTACTGTGAGGTCTGCAGTAGCCCCAAACCTGCCCCTCTCAGGATAATCGATCCAAGTTGTAGGAGTCTCTAAAAAAAGAAAGATAAACCCTTTGACAGAAGAGGTAACAGTGAAAATCGGAACCTTCTAGGATCACCATCAGTTCGCGGTGTGTGATTCGAGTCTAGTTTGTTTGCTAGGGCGTGACTTTTTGTGCACATTGAATTGTACCATCTACTGTATGCCGAAGGGAATCAAATTGTAGACGAATGATTATTGCTTTCAAGTTGGCTAATCAGAATCATTACACAGCCATGTTTCCTTTACTGACAGTAGAAGACATGCCACTGGATTTGAGATATACTGTCTCTCTCCAGTGGTATGGGACTTCTCAGGAGAGGAAATCAGACTATTTCGAGAAGTTGAGCCAGTCCACATACAGATTGAGCCTACCGCAGAATTCCCAAGAACACCTCAGTACAACCTGACCCCAGAAACGTTAGCAGGTACTACACCTGTAATTGAGTCTGTGATTGCGCTTGCCATTCTAAAGGAGATCATGGGAAGTCCGTGCAATTCACCCATCATAAGATTGCAGAAACCAAGCTGGAAATATTGCATTGTTCAGGACCTTAGAAACGTCAATAACATTGTGATTCCATGTTGTCCCATGGTACTGAATCTATCTGTGATCCTGTTTCAGATTCCTTGCAAGGCTGAGTGGTTCACAGTGATTGACCTGTGTCAGTCAATTTTCTCCATTCCATTGCACGAGGAAAGCCAATTTTTATTTGCTTTCTGTCTGGAGAATTGTGTCTTAACGTGGTGTCGTATCCCTCAAGAGTATACTGAAAGTCCATCAATATTCAACCAGGTGCTGAAAAAGCACCTTGAGAGCTTAATTCCACCCTGAAAGTCAGCGCTAGTCCAGTACATAGTTGACCTCCTTATAGCATCTGAAACACAGGAGGCTTTTAAGAATTATACTATCGCCTTACTGAATAATCTTGCTGACAATGGGCATAAGGTGTCTCCAGGTAAACTTCAGTACTGTCTGAAAGAAGTAGAGTATTTGGTTCATCAAATCAAAAAAGGCAAGAGGAAAGTGTCACCAGAACAAGTGGGGGTGATCATGAAAATGAATCAGCCAAGTACCCAGAAAGAGGTCAGGATGTTTTTGGGAATGGTTGGCTTCTGCCGACAATCGATTCCTAATTTCTCCTTAATAGCAAAGCCTTTGCAGATGCTGATCAACAAGGATGTATGTGATCCAGTACCTTGGGATAACGACTGCTTGCTTGCTTTCCTGGATTTGAGAGACTGCCTGTGTCACCCTCCAGCTTTTAGAATGCCTAACTACAACAAAGCGTTATCATTATTTTGTCATGTACGAGAGGATTGTGCTCTTTCTGTTCTCGCCCAGACACATGGAGGTGCGTGTGGACCAATGGCCCATTTCTCAGCTACTTTAGATCCTGTACCTTCAATGTTGCCCTATGTCTCAAATCTGTTGCTGCAACAGTTGTCAGTATTGAATGATGTGAGAGCATTGTGATGGGTGATCCACTTACTGTATATGTACCGCATTCAGTTGAGCTCCTGATGACGAGGACCAAAATACAGCTTTTGACAAATAACAGGTTGACGAGATATGAGCATGTTTTGCTCACTGCCAAAAATATGACTGAATCGTTGTTCTGTGTTGAATCCTGCTACCTTGTTACCTGTTACAAATGTTGATGGGGAAGATTGTGAAGACCATGACTGTCTGGATGTTACTGAGCTTTGCACCAAGCCGAGACCTGACACTGTTGATGTACCCTTGTCTGATCCTGATCAAGTCCTTTTTGTTGATAGGTCATGCCTAAGAGACAATGAAGGTAGTTTGAGAGCAGCATTTACTGTCTGTACCATCACTGGAGTGGTGGAAGCTGCTTGATTGCAAGGAGTACACTCCGCACAGGTAGCTGAAATCATTGCTCTGACCTGTGCATATTGAGTTTCTGAACAAATCTCAGTTACCATCTATACCAACAGCCAGTATGGTTTTGGTGTGGATCATGACTTCGGACAGCTATGGGTGCAGAGAGGGTTCCTAACATCATAAGGTTCCCCAGTTAGGAACAGAGAGTATGTGAGAGAACTGCTGGAAGCATTGCAATTACCAAGGGAATTGGCTGTTGTTAAGTGCGGAGCCCATGGAAGAGGAGATGACCTTTTTACCACCGGGAATAGGTATGCAGGTGAAATTAATGCTTTTGTACTACACATGCATGTATTTTCAATGGGTTATATATTGGCAAAAATACAGAGGAGACCGAACTCAGCATGATGCTAGCTGTTGCAGACACATAGGATGAAGTCAGAAGTTTGCTAATGGAAGCCACAGATAAGGAACAAGCTGGTTGTCTCAGAGCAGGTTGTGAGAAAGGAGAACATGACATATGGGTTTCAGCTGATGTTAGGGCAGTGTTACCGGATTGTCTGTAAAGCCAATGGCAAGGCTAATTCATGGAGCAGCTCACATAGGAAGGTATGCAATGGTGAGATTGTTCAGTCAGACTTGGTTCAGTCCGAGGCTTTGCATGATTGCAGAAGCAGTGTATCATCTGTGCATCACGTGCCAACAGATGAATGCTGGGAAAAAGACTGTTGTTGCCTTGAGCCACAATGGCAGGTCAGGGGGTCCCTTTAATAGGATCCAAATGTATTTCTTAGAGATGCCTATGTGTAATGGATTGAGATACATCTTTGTTGTTGTGTGCATCTCTTCCCGATGGGTGGAGGCGTATCCAACTAGAAGGTGTGACAGTCTCACAGTAGCAAAGTTATTGGTGAGGGTACCTATTCCTAGATTCTGATTTCCACCTACATTGGAGTCGGATAGAGGAACGCACTTTCATAACAAAGTCATTAAATTGTTGTGTACCGCCTTGAGTGCAGATCAAAGACTGCATTGCAGCTACAGGCAGAAGGCATCTGGCATGGTGGAGCAGATCAACAGGACCTTCAAAGGCAAAACTGGTTAAAGCGTGTGCATCAATATCTTTGAAGTGGCACGATGTGTTTATTTTGGTTCTAATGAGTTTGCACAGCATTCCTGACAGAAGAACTGGGTTATTGCCACATGAACTCTTAATGGGAAGAGCGATGCACTTGCCTGCTGTGCCTTCCACTGCATTGATAAATATCACAGAAGACTTGATCCTCGACTGTTGTAAAGGATTGGCTGATGTGGTTCGTTCTGTGTCTCATCATGTTGAAGCAGCAACGTCACAAACTTCAAAAGATCTCTGCCACGACCTGAGCCCAGATGGTTGAGTGCTTATCCAACAGCGCATGAGGAAAAACTGCCTTGACTCTTGGTGGTGTGGACCATATCTATTGATACTTGTGACGAATACTGCTGTGCAGTGTGGAGGAGTACAGAATTGGGTTCATTCTTTCCATACCCGAGACACAGGTCCCTCCAATGAAACAGCTCCTCTCCCAGACATAGTTCCAACCCTGACCGAGAGGTCACTGGAGAGAGCAAGCCAAGCTTTGGATGTTCCTGACGAAGCTGGATACCCACCAGATCAGGGTGAGTGGGGGTCAAGCTACACAAGACCGTTGTATTGACTCTAAGAGAGACTGTAACGTTGCGAGTGGTATAGAGTCTGACTCAGCAGAAGAGACTGGCATGGAAAATGGTTGTGTGCAGTCAAGGAAGAATGATGCTGCTGATATAACATGGCCTGTGAGACAAATGAGAACAAATCTGAGACTGGCATCTGAAAGAGAACTTGCTCGTATAAGTGAATCTTCAGAGTCTGAGCAAGCCACCAGAAGTGCTAGGAGGTCTAGGAGGGCAAGAGTACTGTGTTGGAGATATTTCTCTCCCGAGTGGACTTATCTGGTTACAAATGCCAGGGAGAGCGAGGTCCGAGATTTTGATACTGATTGTCGAGAACTTGTTGAAAATTCCTGGAATCCAGGCTAATGCACGTCTGTCACTGACTTTGCCTTTTTGACCAAGGTTCAGTGGTTTACGGACTCTGATTCTGGAAGACATCGAATTCCTATGTTTCGGAGCTCCACAGTCTCAAGAACTTGCAGCGTTGAGAGCTAAACTGTTAAAATGAGTCATTGAGGAGATTGGCTCTGATCTCTTAAGGGATGTAAATTGAACTTCTGAACTGTGAATAAGTTGCTTAATAGAAGATAACCAAGGACAGAGGGGAAGAAGAATAGAAATAGGGACCTTTCCATCCAGAAGAAGAAAGAGGGCTAAGGAAGTCTTCCAAGTGGTGTAAATATTGTGCAAAGGACTGTTAAAAGGATTTTCCAAGATTCAAAGAAAAGTGGCTCAAAGACTTTTGTTGCACGTGAATAAGAGGCGGAGAATAGCGACTCTGTGCATTTATCCTCTTACAGCTACAATCCGAGTGACTTTGAAAATGGAGTCTGGAAATTCGAATTGTAGGCACAAACATATTATAGGCACTCTCATTGTAGGGGTAATCATGGTAAAGCTCTAGTCATCGATAGAAAAGAAATTTATAGCTCAAGTAGAAGATAGACATAGGGGTTAATTGTTAAGTTTTACAATCAGGATAGTAACTTTGAATGGACCAAAGAGGAGTTCGCTCACAGGGCTAAAGGAAGCTATGGTCCTATAGCTTTAGATTGGTAACAACGAGGCAAGCTTTGCATACGTTAAGTTCAGAGTCGTTATGACACTGTATTTGTGGGACAGAGTGTGTGTGGCCATATCTTTCCAGTTAATGGTCCTTGGAAGACTTTTCTGTAAGAATCAGCACAAGTGGTGCCAGGAGTATATTTTGTGTGTGGAAAGAATGCAAATGTTCGCCTTCTGAAAAATTGGTATGGTATTTGTTATGTAGCAGTTGTGTTTCCAAAGTTGTATCATGTGGAAAATTTGGAAAGTTTGGAGGGGAAATCGAATGCTGGTGAAGTTATGGGAGACACATTTGTAGAGATGATACCTAGTTTAGGAATGTTGCTGAAAGACATCAAGATCAGGAATATGTCTACTATTGTAGATAAGTTGTTGATTAACACAACTCAATCATTGTTACTCATAGATGGGGAAATTGTATCAATGAGGGTGATGGTGATGCAAAACCGTCTTGCATTAGATGTGTTACTGGCAAAGAAAGGCAGAGTCTGTCGGATGCTGAAGGTTCAACGGTGTTGTACTTATAACCCTGTAAAAAGTAAAGACCTTAGGAGACATATTAGTAACATCACTGAGACACATCATGAAATACATGATCTGGCAGCTGAGGGAGTTTGTGATAAGATTGGAAAGGGATTTGGGGCAGTTGAAAGTTGGTTTGCTAATCTAGGAAAGTGAATTCTTGGATATATCTTGAAGCCAATCATAATTGTTGTAGTATGTGTTATCATCTTTGTGTGTATGATAAGAACATACAAATAGCATAAGGTTTGGCAAGTGGAGAACTCCTTAAGGGAGAGAGAGAGAAGCGTGGGAAGACTGCAGGAAATTCATTACAAGAATTTGAATCGGCCAGAGGAGTTCAGACAGAGGAGACTAGCTACGACATCTGTTTAGATCAGTCTACTCTACAGGGTTTTTAAGGGTGTTTTGTGATGGCTCAACGTCATCAGCGGGTGGGAACTGATGTAGTGGAATTCACATTTTATTTGTAGGGGTGCATTATATTCACACGTGTAGAGTGCACCCACATATAATCCTTTGTTGTATTAACATATGGTGTTAGAATTTTGGATTGTATTAATCTGAAACGTGATATGTTTAGGCCATTGAAGAGTAACCTGGTAATTAACGTAGAAAGAAAACATAACTAGCAGAAAATATTAATAGGAGGAACTCATGTTGTGAAACTGACAATTATTCATGTATTAAATGTGCTTATTAATTGGGTTGTTTTACATGTAGGTAAATGCGTTAATTGAAAGTGCCTTATTTTCCATGCAAATTTGTAAACGCTTAATCTGAGAGAAAGCTCAGTATTGGTAGCTTTATGCTCCATGACCCACTGATTGCGGAGAGATTTCTTAGGAAGACTCCACATGCTGACACATTTTATTCTTTCTCCTGAAGATTCTTAAGTAGATGTCACTTTAGTGTTAGTGTAGGGATAGATTAATGCATTTTACTCATCAAACCCCGATGTAGGGAAATTTGGACTCATGCTTTCTGATCCTCTGCATTCTGCTTCTTGAACTAATTGTATTATTTATGCTACATCATCTTAATTGGATCTGCAGATTTGGCTTTATGATGATTCCAATGTATTTCTACACTCTCGTATTGAGATGTCTTTATGTTCAGTTGTTTTTGGCTTTGTAATAAATCAAACTAACCTTACATAGTTGTCTGTGGTTATTATGCGTCCAAGGATTATTGATTAATTGATTGGCTTCCAAACTATTTTCTCTTGTCAACGCCTTCATGCTCCGAAAAATAACCATTGAATTAAAAAAGAACAATCGAATTGTGTTTCTAGAATAGGTCCTTTTACTACTTTCATCTGAACGTAGGACTAGACAAAACACATATCTCACCAGCAAATGCATGATCCTCCAAAGTTATCTTACCATTATTATTGTTCCCTTGGAGTTACTGAGCACTCAAAGATCTCTGCGGCCTTGACCTAAGATTTTTTACACTACAGACTTTACAACCAATTATGTAGAGTAGATTTACTGCCACATTTCTACTTTTTGCTAATGTCTTGTGCCAGAGCTTTTAAAAAATAAACCTATAAGTTGAACCCCTGATTTTGTGTCAGGGTTGCATCATTTTTTGGGCACAACCCAGACGCAAAATCTAATTTATTAAATGTTGTGATGCATTAAAACATACTCATAATAGACCTGTGAAACATATGTGTGAGGCGTTAAGATCTGATGTCACTCCCTGTGAGGACATGGGTTGTGATGCCACCTCCTGTGGTCACTTCCTGTGATGCCAGACCATGATGTTGCACTGTGATGTTATGAAACCATGATGTCACTTGCATACTGCCTAACTTGGTTAGTCCCCCTACTTCATTTTTTAGGACTTGTGCCCTGACACTATTCCATGATTTCCTATTGTATTATTTAAGGATAAACGTTTGCCTTTATTGTCCTATGCCCCTTTTTCCCCTTCGTCCTATGGAATGTTGAGAGGATTATGATGGTTAGCAGTGGCCTGCAGGTGTTTTTTTTAGATGTGCTGTACTTGTTGTGAAGGCTGATTAAAGTTACCTAATGCAGGCAGGGGCGGCCTTAGGCATGTGCACCTGCACAGGGCCGCCAAACACCAGGGGCCGCCATGCCAATATATATCCTTGATATAATAATCCTCTGAGGATGGATACATATTTGTGTGGCGGCCCCTGGCAGGGATTTGGCGGCCTCCGGCTCTGTTCCACTTCCTTACACCCTGACTCCCTCGCTCCACCCCGCCCGGACCCCCTCTTCCGGGACCCCCTACCTACGCTCCCAGCCCAGGGCCGCCATGAGCCTAGAGCCGCCCCTGAGAGTGCAACACTCATCCCCCCCCCCCCCCAGTCCTTTAAGAGGAAACCTCAGCCCTTCAAGAGGCTTCAGTCCATTAGAGATACCACAGTCAGCCCAAAGCCAATGAATAGCTGCGATATATGAGACTCTAGGGGCCCTCGTCTCACTGCAGGGGGAGAGCAACATGTTGCACTACGCCACTGTCCTCGTGACAGGACTCCTTGCGTTATTAATCTGACTACATTTCCAGGACCTTCCCTCGTGTAGTTAGCTGTGCAGAGACTTTCTCTTGCACTGCCACTCCGGGACAGACGCGAGTGACAGCTCCTCTCCGGTTCTGCCTTGGCACTATGTGACTTGCATTTCCAGGACGTGCTTCAGTTCTGCTGAAGAGTATTCAGACACTTACCCTGGTTCTGTCACTGGGGAGATTGGTCAATAAATGACAGCCTCCCGGGCTCCCTGCGAGCAGCCGTCCCAGTGTAGCCCCCTTCGCCCACTCTCCCCTCCGCCTGGCCGCGGGGCCGCGCTTGCTCCCTGGTGACGTGCGCACGCCGCACCGTGCGTGAGGCTGGCTGAGCGCGGCGGCTGCTGCTGCTGATGAGAGCTGCGCGAGCTCCAGCGTCTGCAGCTGACTGCCCTCGCGCGCCGGGGCTGCACGCGGGCTCCAGGGAGCGGATGGAGGGAGCCGGGGAGGCCCGCAGATAAAGCGCGCTGCTGCTGCCCAGGTGAAAGCGGGGCGCCCCGCTCGCTGCCCGCTGAAGCTACAGGGCCCAGCCTCGGCCGCCGACATGCCGGGGGGCCCGCCGGCCCTGTCCCCCGCTCAGGAGGCGGCCAAGATCTATCACACCAACTACGTGCGGAACTCGCGGGCCATCGGCGTGCTGTGGGCCATCTTCACCATCCTGTTCGCCATCGTGAACGTGGTGTGCTTCATCGAGCCCTACTGGATCGGCGACGGCGTGGACACCCCGCAGGCCGGCTACTTCGGCCTCTTCCACTACTGCATCCGCAGCGGCCTGCTGGGCGAGCTGAGCTGCACGGGCAGCTTCACCGACTTCGCCAGCATCCCGTCGGCTGCCTTCAAAGCCGCCTCCTTCTTCATCGGCCTCTCGATGATGCTCATCATCTCCTGCATCGTCTCCTTCATCCTCTTCTTCTTCTGCAACACGGCCACCGTGTACAAGATCTGCGCCTGGATGCAGCTCACCTCCGGTGAGTGCGGACCCTCCTTTCTCCCCCTCCTCTCTATCCCAGGCCTCAGTAGGGCGCGTGATCTGTGTACACCCGCACACCGGGGGCTGCCGGCGTCCATGGGTCTTATGTCCACATCATCCTCATCACCCACGCTGCGCAGGTTGCTGCAAACCTGAGGCTGTCAACCTTGTTTCCACACAATCCCCATCACCCAGCCACCCACGGGGCGCGCGCTGCTGTGTGCACCTACACCACCATTCTCATCAACCTAGTCCTTCATAGCGCTCACGCTGCAGCCTGCGCTGCATACCTGAGGCTGATCGGCGAACCCGGACCAACCATCTGCACTATCCTCACCTGCCCAGTCATCTATAGAGTGTATGCTGCCTGTATCGCACATCCGGAGATGTTCAGCCACTAACTTCATCCCTCCAGTCCACCATAGACCGTAGCCTTCGTTCTGCCTGCATTGTGCATTACACACAGAGCGCTGCCCGACCAGCTAGGCTATGTATCGGCCTCACCACAGGCACCCCTACACTGTACCCAGAACACTTTAGCCTCCTCCAACCCACCTAATGCATCCATCAGAGCATAACTCTGATTCCTATGTCTGCCCTTCGTGAACCCTCCCCGTCTCAGCCATGTGACGCTGCCTGTGCCCTCCGCCGTCACCTGGCCTTCGTTCAGTGACTAAGACGACTTCGTTCACACTCCGACCCAGCCCAGCGATGCACTCTCCTTCCACGCTTCCCTCATGACTTCAATGTCGTCTTCTCTTGCACCACAATTCGCCCTTCCTAGCTCGGCCAAGCTCCCCAGAAGTGCTGCCTGCGTCTTTCATCGGCATCACCCTCTAGTACTCTTGGCAGCCTCCTGCTGCTGTCCAGCAC
Source organism: Lissotriton helveticus (assembly GCF_964261635.1). Taxonomy (NCBI): domain Eukaryota; kingdom Metazoa; phylum Chordata; class Amphibia; order Caudata; family Salamandridae; genus Lissotriton; species Lissotriton helveticus. Next base: position 1,157,902,735 of record NC_136057.1, read on the forward strand.
GCCTGCTCCTGAAACGCGCCCCCGCCCTGCACATGCTGTCTGTCCCGCCGATCCTACCCTCTCCCCTGGTGCTATACAGGGTCCCGCACCCTCTCCTGTCCCAGGCCGCTGCTCGTGTTCATTGTGTTCAGACTGGCCTTACCGCTGCCCCACGATCTTCTGAGTTCCCGTAGGCGAGGTGGTGTCAGTGTCGGACTGTGACATAAATAGGGGTCCGGGCACCAAAATAAAAGTGACCCATTAGTGAACCAAATCGTTAAAAAAAGAGGCCCACTTTGCAAATCAAACTACTTTTGAAATTTTGAAGAGTGTCTCATTTATTTTGGTGCCCGGGCCCATTTTTTTGTCACAGTCCGACACTGACACCACCTCGCCTACGGGAACACAGCATATCGTGGGGCGGCGGTAAGGCCAGCCTGAACACATGGGTGTTAGAGAAATCAACAACAAAATCCTGCCCACTGGTTAATAAAAAGCCCACAAACCACTATACAACGAACTTTCCCACACGCTAATCTGCCAGCCCAGCCCATCATGTACTACATGATAAAGGCCAGTCCGACCCTGGGTGTGTCCGTACATTGACGTTTTTTCCCTGCAGTAAAGAGTCTTTATAGTACAGGCCTCTTTGACGGGAGTTTGCCCCCTGCCCTTACTGTAAATTTTCCACGCAGTGCCCCGAATCGCACTTCTGACCAATCTCCTACCGCAATGAGCGTATCCAAAGGGACGCCTCACATCCATCCGCTGACGTGCCAGGAAGCCATAGCGTCAGGCTGTGTTGCAGGGCTAGCGCTCCAGGTAGGACCCTAATTATGACCCAGGATTGAGTTTACATGCAGGGCCGCAGGGCAAAAGCCTCTAAAGTGTGCCCGAGGACAAGGGCCTCCAAGTGTGCCCCGGGGCCAGGGCCCCAGGTTCTGCCTCGATGCTGTGCTGTTTTGCAAGGGCTCGGGCTGTGTTGCAAGACCAGGCTTCTAACAGGGCGAGGTCTTCAGGTTGCACAGCAGCATCAGGGCTGCTGGGCGTGCTGCGGGGCAGTGGTTTCAGGCTTGGCTCCAGACTTCAAGTTGTGCTGCAGGCCGAGAATGTCAGGCTGTGATGCACGTCCAGGTTCCACCGTGGGTCGAAGTCTTGCTGCTCTGTCGGACCACAGGCCTACGGGTTCGCAGGTTCCAGGGCTGGCAAAGTAGGACTCTAGAAAGAGGCGGGCGACCGGGGCTGAAGGGCTTTGAGGCTGTGCTGCACGGCAGAGGTAGAAGGGAGGGGCCCAGGAAGTTCCGCAGGGGACGGGCACTCTGTGCGATGCAAGAGGCCCCCAGACTGCCCTGTCTGATCGATGTTTCCAGACTCTGCCGCAGGGCCCGGGCAGGCGCGTGCCAGGTTGTGATGCAAGACAGGCAGTGGAGAGCTTCAGGCTGTCGCACGTGGCTGGGACATGCGGGCAAGGAAAACCTTTGGGGACTCCAGTCTGTGCTGCATGGCAGAGCTTGGAACTCTGCAGTCTGTACTCCGGAAGGGCCCCAGGCTGTGCTGTATTACAGCGTTCCACGACAGGGCAGACAGGCAGGCTCTGTGCTTTGCTGCGCAGCAGGGGATACACTGAAGGGTTCATGCTGTGCTGCAGGGCAAAGACGGAGAGCCCTAGAGTAGACTCTCATGCATGACAGGGCTGGGGAGCTCCAGGTGTTGATGCACGGATTGGAGGGCTCTGTCTTTCCCTTCGGGCAGAGGAGGGCTTCAGGGTATGCTCCAGGGACGAGCAGGACAGGGGGCGAAGGGCTCAAGGCCTTGGACAGGTCGGGTCAGGCAAGCCTGGCTGTCTCAGCCTCAGAGGAACCTGTCTGCTGCTGCCTGTTGCGTCATTGCTATAGGCTGGGAGCTGCGACGGGTTAACGTAGAAGCGTCGCCAGCCTCTGTATTGTGATACAAAGACACCATGTCCCTCTTTGCTTAGTTTTGACCAGCGATCACCAAAACTCTCTTTATGTTTTCTCTTGCTCGTCTTGTATTCGGTAACAGTTTATGAACACGTTTTTTTCCTGCTTCATTGAAACATCGTGTGTGTTTCACAAAGGATTTGAGGCATTTGTTGTTTATGCTCTGAAATAGATGTGATACTGGTTATCTGCTTCAGATGAAAGTTAGTTAGTTTGTGCACAAGCTTTCTTTATAATTATTATGTATATATTTTTTAAGTGTGATGTAAATACCAGTTTCATAAGACTCATATTGATTTCTCCAAGGGTACAAATTAGAAACCTGTTGATCTTCATTAGGTATATATTTTTATATTGATGACAGTTACTATATGCTCGATCAATGGTTATGATTAATATATGTTCCTGCATTAATTACAATGTATATATGCTCATATATTGGTTTGTCACAAGTGTATGTCCACACATGGGTGGCGATCAGTATTTGCACGCAGATACATTGGTTGCAATCAGTATTCCTTTAAGCACCGATGGCAATGTGTCCCTGTCCTTGAATTGGTTGCAGTTGCTGCATGATGACACATTGGCTGTGATCCGTGGCTGTTCATGCTTTGATGGTGATCGCTATAGATGTATGCGCTGGAGGGAATCCATATGTGTTTGTGCGCTTGTGGCAATCAGTGTATGATCATGCATTGGTTGCGATCAGTATATGATCATGCATTGGCTGCGATCACATTGGCTGCGATCAGTATATGATCATGCATTGGTTGCGATCATTATATGATCATGCATTGGCTGCGATCAGTATATGATCATGCATTGGTTGCGATCAGTATATGATCATGCATTGGCTGCGATCAGTATATGATCATGCATTGGTTGCGATCAGTATATGATCATGCATTGGTTGCGATCACTATATGATCATGCATTGGTTGCGATCAGTATATGATCATGCATTAGCTGCGATCAGTATATGATCATGCATTGACTGCGATCAGTATATGATCATGCATTGGCGGCGATCAGTATATGATCATGCATTGACTGCGATCAGTATATGATCATGCATTGGCGGCGATCAGTATATGATCATGCATTGACTGCGATCAGTATATGATCATGCATTGGCGGCGATCAGTATATGATCATGCATTGACTGCGATCAGTATATGATCATGCATTGGCGGCGATCAGTATATGATCATGCATTGGTTGCGATCAGTATATGATCATGCATTGGTTGCGATCAGTATATGATCATGCATTAGCTGCGATCAGTATATGATCATGCATTGACTGCGATCAGTATATGATCATGCATTGGCGGCGATCAGTATATGATCATGCATTGGCTGCGATCACATTGGTTGCGGTCAGTATATGATCATGCATTGGCGGCGATCAGTATATGATCATGCATTGGTTGCGATCAGTATATGATCATGCATTGGTTGCGATCAGTATATGATCATGCATTAGCTGCGATCAGTATATGATCATGCATTGACTGCGATCAGTATATGATCATGCATTGGTTGCGATCAGTATATGATCATGCATTGGCTGCGATCAGTATATGATCATGCATTGGTTGTGATCAGTATATGCTGATGCTTTATTAGAAATGAGTGCTTCTGAAGTGATGGCCACTGCTCTGCGGTGGTCTGACATGTTTTTGCTGGATGCGTCGTAGTTCATTGCACTCCTAACATAGTACACTGCTCACGTGCCTAATGCAACGGTGTTTCTTTGTAGTGAGTGGTCACCAGAATACTCCATAGAATATGAGTGTGCTTGAGGTATACCCTTACACTTCCCTTTTGCAAACCATTGATAAATGGGCCAAACTGAAGGAAAACACCATTCTTAGTGGCATGTAGTCACGCGGTAGCCCTCAAAATGCCCGCTTCTGTAGTAGCGTCTTGCTGTGGATTGTCATTTAGAAAACCAAGCAGACACCAGAGTTGGGATTATCTAGTAGCAAGCAAAGGAAGTTTCGCCTCGTGTCCCTGCAAAATACCAAATGACTGTTGGTGCTTCTCGGGCTTGCAGCATGGTCGCCTTTCTCACTCTCATAAGGGAAATCACCGCCGTTTCTGGGTATCAAGCAAGATCCTGGGGATGCTGAACATGAAGGCCCACAATTGGAACTGGAGAAGTGAAATGATATCTTCCTGCCCTCCTAGTGGTGTTGTCAGGGCGTCTGTAGATCGTCCCTAGTAAATGGCAGAAGGCAACTGTCATGATGCAGTGATTCATTCTCCACACTGTCATTCTGTGCTCATTATTTCCAAGACTATCCCCTTATGGTCATGTGATGGCTGTGCAAACTCTTCACACGATGCCAGAGGAGCTTGTTTGAGAACATTTGACCATTACCCCTGAAAGGATGCAAGCTGTTCTCATGTGTGGCCAGTGTCAGTTTAGAAAAAAGTATAACATTAGACGATTCCACGTCCTCAGTCCTCATGGAGAAACCGCTGGTTTATTCCTTGGGAGGGGTGGTGGGAATAGGCAGGTGCTGAGATTTGTTTTTTTTCTTGTATTGCAAATTACACATATTTCACATCTATACAATCACGTCGGATAGCACGTAACGAAGTTTTTTATTATCGTAATCAACCGGAAAAATATTGTTTCAAAGCTAATACTATCTGCGCGAATCACGAAACTATGCTGTCGATTATCCACATTGTCTGCATTTTATGCTGGTGCAAAAGAGAACAATTGTTCTTTGTGTCATTGTGCTATACATATTCTCATGGGTTGTTCTAGTAGATATTACATAAAATATTTGCACCTGGATAAAAATGGTACACACCGAACTTTTGATTTATTTTTGTTGTGTCCACCTCAAAAACAGTGGAACAGATACATGTTCATATTTGTGTTCCCTTTTGAAGTGAGAAAGTTTGAACTAAGTTTAGGTCAAGTCATTTTGCTTCATTTCTTATAAAAAGAACAAATATGCAGCACGATTCGCTTATTTTATCTAAGTAAAGAATACGCACAAAATTGTGCTTTTTCTTTGTTAAAACATGTTTTGCTCATTCAAAATGATTCATAGTCAAAACATATATCACATTCTTTTTGCTTTGTTTCCCAGTCTGGTTTCTCTTTTTATAACCTGGTAAAAACATATGAATGCAGCGTGGATTGTTTGTTCCGTTCTTATAAAAGCAAGGAATAAAAACGTCACAAAGTAGTGTTTGCAGCATCTCACGATGCAGTGTGTCTGTAATCTCCCCCCATCGGGAGTGGCAGACAACCCATCATGTGAACTATGCTGACTGTGGCGAATTGGGAAAAGTACAGGAGGCATTGGGTGCTTAATTTGTGCTGGTGATTGCAGGTGGTGGGTGCTAACATTCACCGTTGAGACAGATGGAGCCATCTCATTTTGACCCAGAACAATGGAAACAATCATTTGCAATGCAATCGGTCTCGCCTTTGGGACCTCATATGTATTTAGCTATGTAGCTTATTACCCTGGGTGCTGAAACATCTACTGTTCTTTAACATGGAGGGAAAATAGGCACCAAACTGTGTGACACGCCAGGTATGGGAACACACGGAGAGAAATATTGCCTTTCAGCTGGAAATGTTATAGTCCAGAGCTCTGTTTTTATTATAAAATCAGGGCCTTCAGTGGTCATATCACTGAAAATACAAGTTATGAAAAAATATTATTGTCTACGGTTGTTCGTGGAAGACAATTTCTATGAACTGGAATCTAGAGAATGCTAAAGTGATTCTGGTATTTTACTGACCTCTGCTGGTTGTTTTCTATCAAGACAGTTAAATAGAGGCAGTTGAAAAGGAAAAAAAGTCCCTAAGCGGAAGCAGACAAGTCCCAGGGCTGATCTCCAGAGCCCACAAAGTACATACACTTAGAAGTATATAATAAGTATATGCTAGAGTATATACAAGAGGTCTCGAATGCTCGACCTAAAAAGGCAGAAAGAGAGAAGGCGGAAGTAAAAGATGGCAAAGGCACAAAAAACAGCTTGTAAGAGTGAGATAAAGAGCCAGAAGATTCAGAGTGGGAGATGAGAGAGGTATGAAATGGAATCAAAACTATGCAGCCTTGGTATCCGTGGCAGCTGGCATTTCTGGGGAGTGTCGTAGCAGGCAAATGGGTGTTGGGTAAAAATATATAATCAAAAAACAGAACGTGTCCCCCATCAAACGTCAGAGAATCTTATCGCATCTTGCCAAGTTGAATGTTGATGTAGCCTTCCTGCAGGAAACTCACCTATCTGACTCTAAGGGCCAGATGTAGGTAAAACTTATTTACCGATTCTTAATTACCGAATTTTACCGATTCGGTAATTAAGAATCGGTAAATAAGAAGTGGGGGTATGTAGGAACATCCAGATGTTCCATTTACCGAATCGTTAAGAATCGGTATTTACCGATTCGGTAAATACCGACCGGTAATGCTCCATTCATTCCTATGGGCTTTGAAGCCCATAGGAATGAATGGGGCATTACCGGTCGGTATTTACCGATTCGGTAAATACCGATTTTGACAAGGGTGCAGGGGGTGTCACTTTGACACCCTCTAGCACCCCCACAAAAGGTTCGGGGGCCATATGGCAGGCATACCTGCCCTAAGGGCAGGTCTGCCTGTCATATGGCACAGGTGTGCATGCACACATGTGCATGCACACCTGAATCGGTATTTTAACATCAAATACAATTTGATGGTAAAATACCGATTTTGTAGGCCTTGTGGGACTCAGAAGAGTCCCACCTACATATCAATTTTACCGATTCGGTAAATATACCGGTCGGTAAATTTACCGACCGGTATATTTACCGAATCGGTAAAATTACCGATTTTCCCTGTTTACCTGCCCCTACATATCAAATGCCAAATACCGGTCGGTAACGGCCGAATTCGGCCGTTACCGACCGGTAAAACCCTACCTACATCTGGCCCTAAATCCCTTAAACTTAAAAAAGGTTGGATGGGGGAGGTTTTCTTCTCGCCTGGGGATGGGAAACGAAATGGTGTTGCTATTCTCTGCAGGAAATCGCTTCCCCTTTCTGTCACCTCCCAAGAGTCAGATACCAATGGTAGATGGACATATGTTAAATTGCTACTTAGAGGTGCTCCAGTCTCTTTTCTCAATGTCTATGCCCCTACTGTTGGCGAACCTCTTTTTTGGTCTGAGTTCTCTCGTCACATCACACGATTTATTGATGACAATTTCGTCCTTGCAGGGGACTGCAACCATCCCCTAGACCCTTTTGTAGATAGGAACTCCACGACTCACTACGTCCCCAATAAACCTCACAAGCTTTTTTGCCAGGCAATTTCTCAGCACAAACTTGTTGATGCTTGGCGGATTTGTAATCCCACTGTGCGAGAATTCACCTTTTATTCCCCCTCCCATCATTCTCAATCCCGGATTGATTACATTTTCCTCTCCCATAAACTCACCCAAACTCTCGCTGTTGCTGAAATTGGCCCAATTTTATTTTCAGATCATGCCCCTGTCTTCATCACTATTGACGTACTTCCCCCATCTGATGGTCCTAAGAGATGGCGTTTCAATAATGCTCTCCTTCTGGACCCCACTTTCACCTCTTCATTTACCACCTTTTTTGATGACTTTTTTCTACTCAACGATACTCCCACTATTCCCACCCACACTATTTGGGATGCTTTCAAGGCAGCTGGGCGAGATTTCATTATTCGTTTTGTGTCTAAAAAACGCAGACTCGCCGTGCATCCATCAAACAAATTTTGTTGGACATTAAGAGACTGGAGCACGCCTATTTTACCTCCCACTCCCAGGATTCCCTTACTGCTCTGGTGGCTGCTAAAATGCGTTTCAATAAGAAATCTACTGATGATGCCTCATTGTACTTATTGAAGTCCAGTGCTAAATTTTATGGGGGTAAGACCAGGGCGGGTAAGCTCCTTGCTAATTATTTAAAAGTCAAACACAATAAATTGAATATTGCTGCTATCTATGACACTAACTCCACTCTACAGCATACTGACACCGCCATTCTTTCAGAATTTACCCTCTTCTATAAGACCCTGTACTCCTCGGAATCCCAACCCACTCCCCAATCACTCACTCACTACTTCTCTACCATTCACAAGCCCTCTCACTTCCCCCTTGATCTCTCTGCTCTAGAGTCTGACATCACTCTCGAAGAGCTGCTTGCTGCGCTCAAACAACTCAAATTAAATAAGGCTCCCGGACCTGATGGCTTCACCGTCGAGTTCTATCTCCACTTTTCTAAACTTCTCCTCCCCAAGCTCTATTTACTTATTAACTCCTTCTCTGCCTGCGGAGGCTCCTCTGGCACCTTCTCAGAAGCACACATCTGCCTGATTCCCAAGGAGGGTAAAGATGCCCAACACTGCAAGAACTACCGGCCAATCTCGCTGGTGAATATAGATTACAAGATCTTTGCCAAGTCTTTAGCTGCTTGGTTGGACTCCCTCCTCCCTGATCTGTTGGGTGAGGAACAGTCCAGCTTTGTTAAGGGCCGCTTTATCACAGACAATACCAGGTTACTTTTTAACATTCTCACAAAATCCTCACGTATGCAATCCTCACTCGCTGCGATTGCCTTGGACGCAGAAAAAGCGTTCGATAGGGTGGAATGGTCTTACCTCTTTCATGCTCTCACATGGTTTGGATTTGGCCCTAATTTCATTTCCTTGTTTTCCCTTTTATACTCTCGCCCGCGTGCTGCAGTTTGTGCTAATGGCAAGGTCTCTCCCTTCTTTGACTTAGGTAGAGGAGTACGTCAGGGTTGCCCCCTTTCTCCCTTCCTTTTCAATTTGGCCCTGGAACCGTTTCTCTCCAGGTTGCGCCAAAATCCCAATATACATGGCTTTCATTCCACTGATTCCCACGTCAAACTTGCTGCATACGCGGATGACATTTTACTGTTCATTTCTGATCCTGATTCCTCTATTCCTGCTTTCTTGGAAGAGGTGCAGGATTATTCCCTAATCTCAGGATACAAGCTTAACCATGATAAGTGTGAGATATTGCCATTGACCAAATTTACTTTCAAAGCAGACTACGCTGCCTCAAATTTTGTCTGGAATTCCTCTCACATCAAATATCTCGGCTTGCACATCACTCCCTCCATACCCGATACGATTTCCTTATGCTTAAATAAGTGCATTCAGAAAATATCCGATCTCACTGCTCGATGGCACCCTCTCTACCTCTCCTGGTGGGGTCGCCTCGACACGATTAAAATGATGCTCACCCCAGTTATCCTTTACACCATATACAATATTCCTGTACCTATCGCTGCAAAGTCATTTAAAAAGATTAACTCCGTTCTGTCAGCCTTCCTTTGGCACAATAAAAAGCCACGAATGTCCATCGCACGACTGATTCGCCCTACTTCTGAGGGCGGGGTCAACTTTCCAGATTTCCCCTCATATCAAAGAGCCTTCCTACTCCGGCAAGCGTCGTTCTGGCTACAGGATCCTGACGACCCCTGCCCCTTGTGGGTCAAGTTGGAACGCCTCTTCCTTTCCCCTTTCTCCTTTGCAGAGTATCTCGCTTTTTCTCGTAAACCCTCCTCTGTTTCCACACCCATTCACAGATTTACGACCAAACTCCTTTTGGCTTCCTCCCCCACCCCTCCTAGCTCTATTGCAGATTTTCTCTCCTCCCCCTTATGGCACAACACTCACCTCCTCATTCGCTCTAAACCCTTCTACTGGAAGTCCTGGAGGCAGAAGGGTCTTTTGTGGGTTTCGCAATTGTTCTCCCATTCTACATTTCTCTCTTTCTCAGACCTTAGAGCGGTATACGCCTTACCTGCTTCTTTCGCTCCTAATTACTCTCGGCTCAAAACGGCGGTAATGGCTGTGTACACATCACTTGCGCAGACGCAGACATCCTCCATTCCTCCTACTCCTGCTTCGCGCCTACACTCTTTACTTCGCACAACTCCTAAAGCTTCGGCCATTTATAAGCACCTTCACGTGGCAGACACCCCTAGACCCAAATCCATGGCGGAATTACAGTGGGAGCACGACTTTGACATGGTTTGGCCTTTGCTCACCTGGGACAAGTTGTGGCTCAAGATACGCAAATCATCCAGAGCGGCGTCTCTCACGCAATCCATGTTCTTCCTTTACAATAGATTACTCCTTACCCCCTCTGCCCTTCATAAGAGGTTCCCTTCCACCCAAGATATATGTTGGTCATGCTCCGCTCCATCCGCAACCCTGTTCCACATGCTCTTCTTATGTCCCTCTGTTCACGCTTTTTGGCTTAGGGTGTGGGCTCAAATCAATGTAATATTTCAAACATGCATTCCTTTCTCCCGTGCTCACATTTTTCTAGGCAGCCTTTCACCTTGCTGGGACATATTTCAGTTTGATATACGTATTGTGGGTCTATTGCTGGCTGTTGCGTTTCAACAGATTACCACTCACTGGAAATCCTCATCTAACCTTTCCTTCCAAGCATGGTGGAACAATGTTTGTCATAATCACAGACTAGACACTACCTTTGTTCCCCCCCCCACTAGCTACGAAGAGAACGGCTCTATGGCTTCCTGTTGTTCTGTACCTGGACAGATGTTCTGCTACCTCCCGTTGTCCTTTATCTGCCCAGCAAGAAGTTCTCAAACCCCCTTGATTGCCTTATCATTCCCTTATTGTTATATTTCCATATGTACTCATTCTCTCCTTTTTGCATTTTGTTAATCCAGTAATCACTTTTATGCCTAGATTTACTTGCGCTTTTTTCTTATTCATGACTATTTTGTATCATTATATTTCCTGTATTTGCGAATGTATTTATATTCCCTTTTTTTTTATTACTTTTTCCCCTTATTGTCAACCCTTTTCCCCCTCCTCTCCTCTCCTTTTATTTCTTTTTATGCCTACTTCTCTGCCTAATAAAATCTTTTTGAACTTAAAAAAACAGAACGTGAGAAGGGTCTAAGGGGAAAGTCTTTAGAGACCTGCTTGCATCCTATCCCCCAATCTAACTATCAACAAACACACAAGGGATGCTAAGGGTCTAAGAAAAACTACAATAATGTCTACACTCAAAAGTAGTGTGATGAAGTAGTTTGTATGAGGAGAGAAGGAAATTAGATGTGTAGAATATGTGAAATAATACCCATCAGCCCACCTATTGGCGGCATCTCATCATCTGGGTTTTGTTGAGAAACTGGTATCTACTAGGTACCTCTCTGTTTACATGTAGAGAAATACTAGCATCAGATCCACCAGTGAGAGAGAGCCAACAGGATACGTTGGTAGGTTGAAGGGGAGAGAAAAGTTGCAGTGCACAGAGATAGTATAGAGTTGTGAAAACAATATATATGTGTGATAAGTTAAAATTGCCTAGTATGATGCAAAAAGAGAAACTTTATTGAAGAGAGGTCATCATAGTGGCAAGGTTAAAAGCAGAGTGAGGATAGTGTGTTAAACAAATACCACTATCAGTTATAGAAACTATATGGTCAACATGTTTCAGCCTAACAAGGCTTTCGTCAGGACCTGTTGTATTTACACTACTGCAACATTGTAAAGCGAAATAAAGTCACAGAAAAAAGACCTACCAGTAGTAATTTACTATATGGTGGTCTCACATCATGATGGAGGAAAACTCTCCCATAAATTTTATGGAGATAGCCTCACCTCGCCTGGCACTCGCTCAGGTCAAAAGAGGCCCCGCTCTGTCCGTCGGTACCTCGTGCTGTCATCTGAGCCGAGGGGCTCAGATGACAGCACGAGGTAGGTCTTTTTTCTGTTACTTTATTTCACTTTAGAATGTTGCAGTAGTGTAAATACAACAGGTCCTGACGAAAGCCTTGTTAGGCTGAAACATGTTGACCATATAGTTTCTATAACTGATAGTGGTATTTGTTTAACACACTATCCTCACTCTGCTTTTAACCTTGCCACTATGATGACCTCTCTTCAATAAAGTTTCTCTTTTTGCATCATACTAGGCAATTTTAACTTATCACACATATATATTGTTTTCACAACTCTATACTATCTCTGTGCACTGCAACTTTTCTCTCCCCTTCAACCTACCAACGTATCCTGTTGGCTCTCTCTCACTGGTGGATCTGATGCTAGTATTCCTCTACATGTAAACAGAGAGGTACCTAGTAGATACAAGTTTCTCAACAAAACCCAGATGATGAGATGCCGCCAATAGGTGGGCTGATGGGTATTATTTCACATATTCTACACATCTCATTTCCTTCTCTCCTCATACAAACTACTTCATCACACTACTTTGGAGCGTAGACATTATTGTAGTTTTTCTTAGACCCTTAGCATCCCTTGTGTGTTTGTTAAAAATATATAACACTTACCTGTGACACATCAGACTCCGCCCCCTTCATTTCTGCACATCTTCCTCCTGCAGCGCGAGTCCTTGAGAAGTGCCTTAACCAATCTTGGTGCTGCTCTCATGCTGTGAGCCTCGCTCGCCACTCCCAAGGATACTGGAGGCCCTGCACTTACTCTTACTTAGCTGTCTTAAGACAGCTGGGCTAGAGGTTTCAAAGCATGCATGTCTGGCTGACCATAGCAAGCCGGTCGGCCAAAAAGACGTGTGCACTTTGAAAAGTGCTGAGGCAACCCACCCTCCTCCCTGCTGCTGTCACTCAGCAGTGACCCCACCCTCATCCTGACACGAGCACCAGGACGGGGTTATAATGAAAAATAAAATGGTATTAAACCAACTGTATCACCATGTTATTTTTCAATTCCGGGACATGGAGGGGCATTTTAACTGGTGAGGTGATGCCCCTCTGTTCAACTGTCCCTGCTTGGTATTCAACAATCCTAGGATTCGATGGTCCAAGTAGCAGGCTCCTGAGAAAAACATTGGGCACCTAGACTTATTTACTTATTAAAAAAATTAGGCCCTGACGGCTTGACCAGGGACAGTCTCCTCCTAAGTAAAGGAACAGGAGTATATGGAGGTCTCGTATTAAGGAAAGAAGTAGCAAACTGTAGCTGTCTCGTTAAGATAAGTTTGGCTGCAAACATTTAGCGTAGTCTGTTACAAGGGGTCGTCATAGTCCATGATAGTAAGGGTTGCCTTGACACTAGCATACATTGTGCTCCGCAGAGTATTGTGAGTGATGGAGGAATTGAGGACTAATGAATGATTGTCCGATAATATTCCAACATGGTTAACACTTTTTTAGAGGATAATGCTTTGTGAACAAATGGGAGTGCGCATGTTTGCATGCACATCCTTATCACATTTTTCAAGGAAAAAGGTGAGCGGAAAGCAGAATGATAAACAGAAGTGAGGGAAAGATCTGGAACCAAGTGAGAAGAGTTGAGAAGCAGATCAATGTGCTAGAATAGAAAACCGTTGTGGACGTCCAAGCAAGCACGTCATATCCGGAAGGGAAACCTGTACAAAAGTGTCAAAAGTGAATGCATGCAGAAAACACACCTAAGAACAGAAAATCCTGTATGTATTGATCAGATATACAAAACAAGATCGAAACATTCAAAAATATTATTTTACAAAGTCTTTAAAATTATTCTTAAATCTACTGTACATTTGTTTATTAAAGTATTTTTAAAGGGTTTCTGGAGCACAGCGTCACCCTAAATTGGGAATGCACGTCAGGAGTTGCCAATGCAATCCCATTCACCAGCCTGCAGAGCTAGTGAGTAGGGTGAACTGAAGACAAGAGTTGTTGTTGGTCTTCTAGCAGAGAATCTCTGAACAAGGTTGTGGGGTTGCCTTGTTGAAGATAAGGAACACTGGATAATGTCTGATTTGTCAGGTAGAGAGATCCGTAACTGTTGAGCGAACCAGGAGAGCCTGAATTTGTTGTTCTGGGTCTTGAGGAATTTGGGATTTCAAGTATATAATACTGAGAGTTCAGTCCAAACACAACAGTGACTGCCTCTCGAGAGCTTGCAAACATTTTAGGAGCATCAGTACAGTAGGACTAGGAAATGGCTAGAAAAAATCTTCAAGTTGTACTCTGGTATCCACCACTGTTGCTCTTCTGTCCCATCTTCATTTCTTTAGACCTGTCAGAAATTCTGGACCAGCCTTATTTTCAAATAGAGTGGGCTACCCTCCTGCTCAAGAATCATATTGCAAACACGAGGGGACAGTAAACGATAATTATTTAAATTCAGAATAGGCCAGCATGTCTACCATTGTTTTTTTTGTGAGAATTAATGCCTTTGCAGCAGTTTTGTAAGATTGGGTCAAATCACGATAGCTCCATGAGACCTGGTGAATTCATTAGTATGAACGGAATTGCGATAATGCTGAATAGCTATGTACTTAGTAGTTTGAGCACTCGATTAGTGTCCTTCTCTTCAATAAAGATAATATAAAACCACATAAATAAATATATAAAGTGCTGGAAATACATTCTTCTTGTTTTATGAATGCTTTATGCGTTGATTGCTTATTACATCACTTCTATTCCCCGGCCACTTAACATTTAACAGTTTCAAACTATTTGATGGCTGGATATATTCCGCGGGTGTGGTCCTAATCACTATTGCGGCTATTCTCTCTGTCATTGTTTGATTACTGTGGCATGGGCTCCACATACTCCTTCTATGGTGTTGAATTGTATTGCCCCTCGGAAATATTTCTCATGAAACGGCCTTGTGATGTTAGTGGAGAAGATGTCAGTGGAAGTGTGTCTGATCTCAGTTCCTTCACATATTGCAAGTTAACATTATCACCCACAGTGGAATGTTATGAACAGGAAGAGCCATAAGGCTTGGTTTTCAAGCAATGATCTCTTGTATTTGTTAGACCTCTAAGCGTTCTGTGGTAGCCTGTGTTTCTAGAGATGGGTAGCTGTGGCCGGACTTCTTTAGGATGCCTTGCTGCTCTGTTCTTGGGTTGTTTTTGGCTGGTCGTAGGGCTAAGGGACACAAGGGAAGAGGGCGATCAGGAGCACCGCGCCGCAGACCGGGAGCAGGGGTTGGCTCATGGGTGGCCCTGGAAGACACTGGGCCATTTCTTCGGGAGAAGGGTCAGAAGTAGAGCACCTTGCTGTTGTCAGGGCGGAGGTGAGTCAGGACACTCCAGAGTGTTACTCTTTCCATTGCTTCATGGTTAACATTTATCTTAGATGTAGTCTTTGTGAAGAACGCACACCATGTGTAATGTTAAGCCTGATCTGATTTTCATCTCTGTAACTCTTCACATGTTTTTCCTAGACCACTACTATCAGCACAAATGCCCAGTGAGAAAAGCTGATTCGGGGGGAAATGCATCAGTATCTTTTAGTGTTGCTGCCATTCACCTTAAAGTCAGGCCGTATAATATATTTTATTGGAATGGATGAGACCACGTCTTTTTGATAGGCCCTCCGTGATCCTGTCATGGCTCATCTTCCTGTTAATTCAGGCCATTAGAAGAGGATTCTACTTTTCCTGCCTTTAAGTCATTTATTTGCCTTTAAGTCATTTATTTACAATCTCTAAAAAGGATATTTCATCTTGAGACTCTTGCCATCCTATGCATGATTGTAATAACATCCTCATTTGAAAGCTTTTCGAGTTTTCTTATTATTATGGCTTTGCTAAACTAGAGGAGGATGTGTTAAAAACATTACATTTCATTATGCCCTTGACTGTCGAACAAACCTGATGAAAGCATCTTCTAATCACCACACGCATTATTGCTTCAGTGCTTCTAACCCTGAATGGTCTTTCAGCTAATAGGTGAGGCTAGAGGGCTAGGGTTCCATAAAGTTAACCGGTTCTTGATCAGTTGTGTGTTCTTTGGGTGCACGCAGCAGTGTCTGTTGTGTGTAAATTAAGCTCTGTGCGGACTGGGAGCACCAGTGGTCATCTGTGTGATGCATAAGGGGGTTCACGACCAAATGAATGAATTTAAAGAGTTAATGAGTTAGCTATGTATTACCTATAAAGTACATTCTCACCATTCTAATGTGTAATTGCTTTTATTTTTTACCAACGCTGGTGTCATTTTTCCTGTTATGAATTTATTAGCAAATATAGTAAGCACGTCCATTCTTATCAACTATGTTTGCATCTACAACAGCGAGAACGTTATGGAGTAAATGTAACTGGTTAGAGGGGTTCAGTATAAAGCTGTTGTTGACATTAGGTTTTTGAGACATACATTAGAAGCGCTTCATCAGTAATGTTTTCTGAAGTGTCTGGTCTATATGTCAACACTGCATACATGGGTTAAAGGGTGACAGATGTAATCTGGTGCCTATGTTGTCAATTTCAAATCCAGATCTTGCTTCTAATCTTGGCTTCTCTTTCACCCAATCGTGAGATTCGGGTGACCCAATTTATACCATTGTGCGTCTGTTATCTAATCTGTCCAAATTGAGAGTACTTAAAAATGCCTAGCAGTCAAGGTAAAAGGATTATGAGATTACGGTGAAAGCTGAAGAGAAACACTCTTAGAGCAAAACCACAGCTGAGTAAAGTTCTCGCAAAGTAGAGTAATTTTAAATTGCTGCAACAGAAGCAAAAAAGCATGAACAATATTTACTTTGAGAAGCGTTAACACAAATAAAATTTATTTATGGGGTGAGAGAGGTAACAAATATATAGGGCAAGGGTTAGAATATGAATTACAGCTAGGATTGATGCCTAGTGTAATGGCAAAGTTTAGAGTAAGAGTTTGGATTAATGTTAAGGTTTTTAGGGTTAGGTTATTAGGGTTCACTTCATAGTTGGTTTAGTGTTAATGTTAAGGCGAGTTTACTAGCGATGGTCGACCTACGTTTTCGTTGCAAAACAACTCTTGTAGCAGTTTTGTTTTAGGGAGCTTTCAACGTTGTATACCAAAATTGTTGAGGATTCCCCATAGTGATTTTTGTATTAATGTTTTTCTCAGTAAAAACTTGTACCTCTAATGGTTTCTCTCTAAAGGTGTTCTTGGTAAGGATTTGGAGTCATGATAAATCAATATATACAAAAACGGAGCATTTTGCTCAGCCTGGAATTGCTGAAAGGCAGTTGATGCACTCTACATAGCTCCCAGCTGATAATAAAGCAGCCATAACCAAATTACGTTTCAAAACGAGTAGCAGGGTTCAGCTTCCTCTTAGTGTATGTGCAGAAGTACACTTTGAAAGATCAGATATTTATGAGAACATGGTTCAAGAGTAGGAATTCTCAGAGAGAGACCGCTACGTGCCACCTGGATGATTTTCTAGCTGTACATCCTTTAAACCTGGACAGCTATATAAAGACATTCAGTAAAGATTCCTCCTCAAAGAGTGGGGTGGCTTTTTTTAGGATATACCCTGCAACATTTCAAATGGCTGAACAAATGAAAATAATCTCCACCAACGAATTAATAATTTACCCTACTTATTTCCTACAAACTCAACTTTAGTTCGTGTATATCCCCTCGTCCTTTCACCACTCAAGATTCTGATTGCAGTGAAAGCTTTGCCATACAACTGGGGTTAATGGCACTGAATAACAATCATTTACAATGCAATAGGTCTTGCGTTTGCGCGAGACCTATTGCATTGCAAATGATAGTCCTCACAGACAATGGGAGGGAGGGTGAGGGAGAGAAGGCACAACAGGAGGGCGGAAGGGGAGAAGGCACGGACAACAGGAGGGAGGGAGGGCGAGTGAGAAGGCATGACAACAGGAAGGAGGGGGGGAGTAAAGAAGGCACATTAGCTCCTCCACCACAACAAGTCTCGCAGACAGCGCTTGAGCGCTGGCTCAGGCTTGACCTAAAAATGCATAGTAATAGAAGATACACATTGGAGAACATAAATGTCAAGTAACAAATAACAAATATCAGTATCACTGTCTATTTTCAGTAGAATTTGAAAAAGTCTCTCCGTTTAAAATCATTCTGTCGTGCTGCCTAGGTTTGATTATTTCTTTAGGCAGAACTAATATATATTTAAAAGTTCATAGTTCTTTTTGTTTATGTTGCAGTAGATGAGGGAAAAAGGATATTTGTGAAGATGATCCATTTATAATCTGTTACATTAACACTACCCTTTTGTGAAGTTATTTTTATTAGTATTTCAGACATAGTGTACTACTTCTCGTGTTTCATAGCAGTTCTTAATATTGCTTTGGAATTGTACATACCCTGCATTATAAAGAAACAATAAAACAATGCTAAAGCTGTCAGGTTCCCAAACTTACCAGATTGACCCCAGGTGCACGAAATTAACATTTCACTATCAAAGTTAAACAAATGTGTGAAGTTTTTTACTTTAAGAATGTTTTTGTACTTTGAACTATTTTGCCTCTGCATGCTCTTTGCCACAACAGACTGTGTGCTGGATTTTTTTGGCAGGTTTTTCTCAATGAAAGTAGCTGTTTACAGTCTTTTTTTAACCTTTTTTGGAGTTTTTTCCACTCCACTCCTTTAAAATGTTGACACCTTCATGAGGATTGTAAATTTGACAAAGTTTCCTTTGAAGAAAACTACACAAAGTAGGAAATGGGACCTATGGCAACTTCCACAAGATATGGCAAATATCCGGTAGCAGATAGAAGTTTGCGAGAGGCATGACTCATCATTTCCTTCATCTAGGATACAACAGAAAGTTTTTGAGTGAGTAGAGCATGTGTTTCTGTGAACAAACTGCAGGGTCAAGTGCTCCACAAAAAATAGGTCTAATGCTGCTGTGTACATAAGACTCCTACCCTCTTTCCCCCTATCTTAGACTATCACATTTCTACAAAAGTTTCTGGTCATTGTTTATGTCAGTGGTTCTTAACCTTTTGACTTCTGTGGACCCCCAATCACAACAGGAAGCCACCACTGAAGCCTGATCCCACCTCTAGTACTTGTAGGCAAATGAACGGCATGGTTATAAAATGTCCCGCTTCAGCCTGAGTTTTTTTAGTTCAATCCATGATTGTGTCTTTTAAGGTCTTGTTGAATCTTTCAACAGGCCCATTTGTTTGGGGGTGATAAGGAGTGTACTGACATGAAGTTTGTCTCCCTGTCTGAAATGACCTCTTTGGCGAACCCCATTCTTTTAAAGATACCAAATAGTGCTAGCTTGGGTGCAGTTTCCATCCTCAGAGACATGGCCTCAGATTACCTAGAGACACGGTCCATTCCCTCAAGGATAAACTGGTTTACTGGGGCTGTTAGGGGGATAGATGTCCAACAGTGTCAGTTTCCACCCCCTCAAAATGTGTCCTCACCACTGGTTGTGGTAAAAGGGGAGCTTTGGGCTGTCTTCCTTTCTTGCCACTGGCTTGGTACTTTATCTTCTTGTACATCTGGGGCCAACCAAGCTCTCACAAGTCTTGGTCTGCCCCAGAGCCCCAGCTGAGGGGCTATCATAGCACAGTTCCAGTCAGAAGACCATATAGCACTGACTGCACAGGACACTATCCTCCCAGTATAACGTGCATCCCCCACTGATATACCCTTGTTTTGTACCACAGCCTGGCTCCAAAGGCATTCACGAGTAGAGCCCGGCCTGTGCTATGCAGAACTCTTTTTGAGAAGGTTCTCCTGTCCCTTGAAACTCTGAGCATTCAGACTTCGGTCCCAGAAAAGTGTATTTTTCCTCTTTGGGTTCCAGGTGCGCATCCTGTGGGTCAGACTCCTAGAGGAGCATGGAACGTGTTGAGGCTAGGTTCCTACATCCATTGCTCCTCTTCCTAATGACTGCTGGAAACAGGTCCATTGCCCTAGACTCCAGGCTTTCCTGACTTCCCTTGCAGAATGTGTGGGCCCTTGTGGCTACACACACACTTTTAGGCAGACCCAACATTTCAGCATGGGTCTTTTGCTCCACTTCTGCCCAAGCAGAGGTTGGAGATCACTGCCCAAAACACTATACTGGTATGGCACTGCTTTCAGCTACATATTTTGGGCCAGTAACCTCTACCCTCTCCAAGGTGATTATCGCCATGCAGTGGAAGTTCATCTCGTTGTCAGTGCTAACTACCTCATAAAGGACATCTGGGATGATCTCTTCTAGTGACTCCAGCTTTAACACAACTGTGGTCATGTCAGGGCTGGACTGGCCGCAACGGGCATTTGGCGTTTCCCTGGAAGGCTGGAAGGGTAAGGGCCATTTAAGCAGCGATGGGGGCTGATTTTGTTACAGGAGGGCTTGTTTTGCAGCAATGCTGCAATATCGGCCCCAGTTACAAAAGCAGCAGTGCTTCACTCTAGCATCCTCCCCTCTCCCTGGGTTGCTGCTCTGACAAAATTGCCAGGGCTGCTTTGGGTTCCTAGTCCGGCCCTGGTCATACTGGCTCCAGTGTCTTTTAAAGCTTCTGCTTGGCTCCCGTTGATGGCTGGCCACTGTCTATACTTCACCGAGCTTAGAGGTAAGGCTACCATTTTTTTTAGTGTCAAAGTATGTTTATTGAGTTTGAAACAGAAGAAACAGGCATGGCATGGCAATAGACAATCAGCAGGCAAGGAAGGCAAGCGAGACAGACAAACACGTCTTCTCTTAGAAGCATTAAGTGAGCAGGGTGAACATGCCCAGATGGCGAGGCGCTGCCCGGAGATCGAGAAGAGCCCCTAAGTGGAGCAGCAATCAAAAAGGCCAGCCTTAAAAAACACAAAAACCCCGCCCCCCCCCAACATCCAACTCAAACACCCTCCCCCCACCCCTACCAGTACGCCATTCTTCCGTAGTGATCGTGTGCGTTATAGTCAGTCCAAGTGTATCAGGGTGCCTACGGTCGCTCGTGGTCCACCATGCACTCCGTAAGGCGTAGGATGCGAAGGTACTTTGGGCAAGTGATTTCATGGAATTCCCTGGAGAGTAACGTCAGGAGCGGTTGCCAAGTGGTTCGGAATGAGTCAGGCGTGTGTGTGAGCGTGGCCTGAATCCGTTCCATGCCTAACGTGAACCACAACTTATGCAACCAGCCTGTGTGGGTGGGAGAGGTGGTGGAGCCCCAGAGCGACAGGATGTGTTGGGACGCCGCCTGCATAGCGATGCCCATCTGTTTGCCGCGAGCTGATCTCAAGGGGAACATAAGCGCATTAGGGAGCCCTAGGATTGTGTAAGCTGGGAAGCGTGGGATTTCAGTGTCGAATGTGGAATCAATGTCGTCCAAGACGGCCTTCCAATAGTCCAGCAGGGCGGGACATTCCCATAGGAGGTGAGTTAGCGTGCCCCGGCTGCCACAGCCCCTCCAACACAGCGCATTTCGGGTAGGGTTACCCTGGTTGAGTCTCGCTGGGGTTAGGTGCCAATAGATCGCCAGTTTTATCGCCGATTCCCTAGCTTTGGTATTGCGGGTGGTGTGGGCGGCTCTATAGTGTATGTGGTCCCATTCTAATGAGGAAAGAGTTCTCCCGAGTTCGGATTCCCATCGTCGCTGGCCAGCAGTTTTAGCGGGGTCGGCAGCAGGGGTGAGCATCCGATAAAGGTCTGAGACAAGGTGTTTATCTGAGTCTTTGGACACAAGCTAGCGTTCGAACGGTGTCATTTGCCGGCCGACCAAGGGGGCAACTTCTGGGTGCAAGAGCCAGTGGCGAATTTGGAAATATTGAAACATGCGTGGTTTATCCACCCCGTAGGCTTGCGAAACGTCAGCGAGAGAGAGAAAACCCTCCAGATCAAAGAGGTGGCCGGCCGATCGGCAAGGCGTATCACGCCATTGCAGGAAAGCTCGAGCGTCCGTGCCAGGTGGGAATGCGGGATTATCAAAGAGAGGGGTAAGTGGAGACGGGAAGGTCGTGAGGCCCCGTTTGACCGCCACCATGTCCCAGGTTGCCATAGTGGTCCGAGTGATAGGGGAGCGGAGGAGATAGCGCGGTCTGTGCTGGCGAGCAAGAAATGGTACCTTCCACAAAGAGGTCTGAGCCATTGCCCTATCCTGAAAAAGCCATCTCTTCTCTGACTCGGGTCGGTACCATTCCACCAGGTATCGAATTTGCGAGGCTTGGAAATATTGCAATAGATTCGGGATCCCAAGGCCGCCCTCGTCCACGGTCCTGTGCGCTACTCGTCTATGTAGTCTGGCGCGTTTCTTCTCCCACACAAATTGGTGAATGTCGTGTTGGAGGTCAGCTAGCATTCCCGGAGGCGGGGATACCGGGAGGGTCTGAAAAATGTACAATATCTTGGGTAGAACCGACATCTTCACCGCCGCGATCCTGCCAAGTAGGGAGAGGGGTTGCTTCGACCAGCGCGTGAAGTCGGCCCGGATCTGGGATGTTAAAGTAGAATAATTATGATTGACCGTCGAGATCGTGGAAGAGGTCAGGGTGATCCCCAGGTACGGAAGCCGAGCAGTGGATCGTAATTTGCAGCCGAAGGTAGGCGGCGGGCTGTTGGGAAGGGCATGGCTTCCCAGGGGCAGGATCAAGGATTTCCCCTGGTTAACTTTGAAACCGGACACCGCACCGAATTGCTCCAACTCCGCCAGGAACGCCGGTATGGAGCTGGACGGACGGTCCAATGCGGCGATTATGTCGTCCGCGTACAATCCCACCACGTGGGGTTCGTTGCCGAAAGACATCCCTGTAATGTGAGGGTTGTCCCGTATTTTTTGCGCCAAGGGTTCCACGTACAGGGCGAATAATAGGGGCGAGAGAGGGCATCCTTGGCGGGTACCCCTCTGTATCTCGAAGGGTTCTGATTTGAGGCCACCCAACCGGACACGGGCCAAGGGGCGGTGATAGCAGCTCGCGATCCAGGCCTGAAACCGGTCGCCCAGGCGGTATCGTCGTAGCACAGCCCGCAGGTAGGTCCAGTCGACACGGTCGAAAGCCTTCTCTGCATCGATGGCTAGTAGGGCAGAATCCGATACCTGAAAGTGAGCCTTGTCCACGAGATGCAGGAGCCTTTTCGTGTTGTCGCTGCACTGGCGATTCGGGACAAAGCCCGATTGGTCCGGTTCGAGGATGCCCGGGAGGCATGGACCTAAACGAGCCGCAAGCACCCCCGTAAACAGCTTCAGATCCAGATTGAGCAGGGAGATGGGGCGGAACGCGGAGCAATGCGTCGGGGGTTTGCCCGGCTTAGGCAGGACCACGATATCAGCTGCCAGCATATCGGGTGGGATGGAACTCGGGCCTTCGAAGGAGTTAAACAGCCTGGCGAGGATAGGCGCCAGGACCTGGCCGAAGGACTTATAAAAGCCCGCCGAGAAGCCGTCAGGGCCCGGGGATTTAAGCGGGCGAAGGCGCGCAATAGCAGCGAGGATCTCGTCGGCACGGATAGGGGCATCTAGGGCTTCCGTGCTCGGCGGGCATAGCGGCGTGATATCAGCAGATTGCAGATATGTATCTATGTCTGCCGGTGACGCCCTGTCCGCGCTGTACAGAGAGGCGTAGAAGGACCGAAAGGCTGAAGCAATCTGTACGTCCTCCGTAACAGCGTCGCCGGTGTCGTCCAGTAGTGTCGTGATTTTGGAGCGTTGAAGTTTGGCTTTCAAGGCGCTGGCCAGAAGCCGGCCGGTACGGTTGCCCCCCACGTAATATGTGTGGCGAAGGCGGAGAGCGGCAAATTCCGCTCTGTCGGTGTCGAGGCTGGCTAATTGAGCCCGGGCGGCTTTAAGTTGGCGCCAAATTCTTGGGGCGCCTGTGCGGCTGTGCGCTCTCTCCAGCTCCGCGACCTTGTCGGAGAGGTCATCTCTCTTCTCCCTGCGAAGTTTAGCGTCCGCGGCCGATATTGCTATCAGCTCCCCCCGGACGACAGCTTTCAAGGCCCCCCACAAGGACGACACCGATACATCAGGGGTGTCGTTGGTGGCCAAATAATCTGATATGCATTTATGAAGCTGGTGGGCTACCGCCGGCCTCTGCAGGAGGGCTTCATTAAGCCTCCACGACCCCGGGGTGCGTGGCGACCTGGGCACATTGAGTGACAGTTCCAATGCCGCATGGTCGGAAAGGGCTGCCGGGACAATTGACGCTGTGGCGATGTAAGGAATGAGGCCTGATGATCCCAGGAAGTGGTCTATGCGCGCGTAAGTGTGGTGTACGTGTGAGTAAAATGTGTACTGCGTTGTGAGGGGGTGTGTATGCCTCCAAAGGTCCGAGATGTCTCTATCATGCAGCCAGGTAACGCCTTTTTGCGAAAGTGCCCCGGTGTCTCCGTAGCGGTGCCCCGATCTATCCCTGTCGGTATCCATGACGAGGTTGATGTCCCCCCCGAGTAGCATGTGGGTGTGAGGAGCATGAAGCGCTTCAGAGATCGCGGAAATTAAGAAGGGCTCTTGACCTGTGTTGGGGGAGTAGATGGAGCCTATTGTGTACGCAGTGTCGCCTATTAGGAAAGTGTGGGCTAGAAGGCGTCCTTTGATTTCCCCTGTCTTGGCTCCCACCTTGCCCTTGAAGCGCCGTGATATGAGGATAGCCACCCCGGCTTTCTTAGATGGGAGAGAGGAGAAGAATTGCTGCGGGAAGGCGCGGGAGCGCAACCGATGCCAATCTTTAGCTAAGAGGTGGGTTTCCTGTAGTAAGCAGATGTCGGCTTCAGAGTTCTCCAAGTAAGAGATGATAGCTCTACGCTTTATCGGATTGTTGAGGCCCTTGACGTTAAGAGACAGGATTTTAATCGTATCAGGCATCACCATGGTACAAGGGAACAAGCTGGATTATGAGTGCAAGGCGCTGCGCAGCGGCGTAAAACATAGGGAGCCCGTGGTGCGTGTAAAGGCCCCATGGCGTACTGGATCCCTCCCACAACTCCCTCCCCCCCTCGGCCACCCTAACCCCAACAGAGTGGACCCTCCCAACCCCCTCCAAGTACTGAACCCTTATCCCCCAAACCCCCCTCCCCCTCCCAGAACAACCCCCCCCCAACAACAACTGGTAAAAGTCTCGGGCCTAGTCGTGCAGGGCACAGGTCCGCAGAAAGTCATAGAAAGGGGTACCATGGCTGCAGCCCAATTGGCGGCTCCCCGGCCCAACCCCCAGTTAAGCTACGTGCGAGTGAAAGCGTACCCCCGACAAGGTCAAAGTTCTACAGATCGGGCGCTGTGTTATCCGCCACTTCCTGTACTGCAGCTTCACGTTCCTGGGCGACCGTGATTGGGTCCGGTTTTGGGATGGGTCTCGGTGTCCTCCTCCTGCGAACTGTCTGCCATCCGTCTCTTGTAGGGCGAGACGGGTCTTCCTGTGACCGGGACGGAGAGGCATCTCTGGAGTTGGAACCTTCCGGCATGTCTATCCCTAGGAGGGAACAGGCGTCACGGAGTGATCTGAAGTGATGAAGGGAGCCGTTCCATTTGAAGATCAGGCGGAACGGGTGACCCCAGGAGTAGGGGATCTCGGCATCCCGCAGGAAGTTCGTCACAGGCCGGAAGGACTTACGCTTTTGTAAGGTGATGTTAGAGAGGTCCTGAAAGAGGGCTACAGGGTCATCTCGAAACCTAATGGGCTGTGCTTTCCTGGCTTCTCTAAGGATGCGTTCCTTCAGAGGGAAGTCCGGGAGGAACGCCAGAATGTCCGGAGGTGGTGCAGGTGCTCTGCGTGCCATGCCTACCCTGTGAGCCCGGTCGATTCGGATTTCAAAGTCGCTCGGCTCACCCAGGATGTCCCTGAATAGGTCTTGGAGATATCTGGTCACATTGTCTTTTTCAGCCTTCAACGGAACACCCCTGACCCGTATGTTATTCCGCCTGGAGCGGTTCTCCAAGTCTTCAGAGTGCGACTGTAAATCCACCTGTTGATCCTGAAGTCGCAGGATTTCCTGCTGGAGTCTCTCCACCTCCCCGCTGCGGGATTGATCAGCGTCCTCCAGAGAGGCAACCCGCTCACCCAGACCATCAATGTCACGACGGAGTTCGCGCTGTTCCCCGGCAATGTCCTGTTTCAAAGTCTGGAAGTCCTCTCGCAATGTGTTGAAAAGGGAGGCTAGGAAGGCCTTCGTGATGGGAGCGGAGTCCTCGTCCGGTGTCTGAGGGCTCGTGGGGGGCTTCGGGGACGGCTGTGGCTGGGTCTTATCTCCCTTCGCCGCTGCCTTATGCATGAGATCCACAACATTCCGGCCACCTTTGCGAGTAGATTGCGTCATGATGTCCCAAGCAGGGTGAGGGGCTCGGCTAGCGGGCGTCGTCGGGGCCGCCGAGTGATCGCCCAGCCACCGAAGCGAGGCCAACCGCGAGGGTCAGCGGGTGATGCGGAGCCGGCCCTGGGTAATGCGAGAGGTCAGGCGCGGAGATTCAGCAGGGGGCCCGCGGGCTGGTCCGGGGGCCGCTGTCCGTCGCGGGGGAGTCGCAAGGGCGGCGCTCAGAGGGCGTAGTAGCCAGTGAAAGATTGATGGTTGGGGTAACCAGAATGTCCGGGTCAGGGCAATGCACTACGCCAAGCGGGGTTATATGTGGCTGGAGGAAGAGCAGTACGGGCCCAGGGGGAGCGTCTAGGCGTTAGGCAGGAGAACTGAGCCCCGGCAATAGCAAGAAGAGAGTCTCGTGAGTCTCGTGAGCTGGATATCGCAGAGGGATCCACGGACTGCGCGGGGGTCCCGGTGGATGGTGGGCAGCAGGTAGCCGGCAGGCAGCTGGAGTCAACGGCCCCTTCCAACAAGTCTGCGTTGCCGACCACAGCAGCCGAGGGTCACCACACAGGAAATGCAGGGTCCGGGGGAGGTGAAGGCTAGCAGTCCAGGTCGCAGTGCGCAGCTCACCTTATGCCTCCCGTCCAGAGGGTCGTTGCCAACATGAGAAGATGCAGCTGGGTGGCGGCTCACGTCGTCGGAGTGCTCCTCCACCGGTAGGCCAGGGGGCGGGGAGGCCGCAGGGCGCAGGCGGCGGGCAGATGTCTCCTCGTGCGATGACCGCAGCAGATGGCGCGGTGGATGGTAGGCCCTCCGGCCGTCCAGCAGGCCCACGCCTGGCAGCTATTGGAAGGGCCCAAGCAAGTAGGCCCCCGCACAGGTGGGACCCCCCCCGCTGGAGGTCTGAGGCGTGAGGTGGGCACCGGTGGGTCGTAGGGGCGGCGGGTCCGGTCATGTGTCACCGCCCGGTAGGCCCACGCCGGGACCTAAAGTGGTCGGAAGGCTGGTGCTGCCTCGTTGAGTGACCGCCGTGTGTGGCGCAATGGGCCGTGACTCTTCCGGCCGCCCAGCAGGCCCGCGCCGGGGCGAGGGAGATCAGAGTCCTCGTGGGCTTCGGAGAGGCCGGGGGGGGGGTAGGCCGCAGCACAGGTGGGTCCCCCCCGCCGGAGGTCAGAGGTGCAAGGGGGGTCCGGAGATCCGTGGAGGGCAGGCGACCAAAGTCCCTCCCGGTTTGGGGCTCCGGGGGGGCGGCGGGGTGGAGCCTGCGTCACCGCCCTGTAGGCCCACGCCGGGGCCTAAATTTGTAGAGGGCCGCCCAAGGCCCCGAGAGGGTGCAGCCGCCGGAGCTGGAGCGACCTCTCCGGAGGCAGCCGATGAGGTGGGGAGGGGGCTGGTGGAGGTGCGCGGGGCCGGCGGCCCGTGTTCTGCGCAGCGCAAGCCCCCACAGGCTCGACAAGAAAAGGCGCGGGTGGTCGCCTGGAGGCCCACGCCGGGGTCTGGATTCGGCGGTCGGCTGGCGACTGGGCACAGGCTGTCCGGGGGCACCAGCCGATCGGGTTCTCCGCCGTTGGTCGCCCAGGTCGCCTCTCTGTGCTCCGCCGCTCGTAGGTGTGGAGCTTCGGTCAGCGACCGCAGCCGCCGATGCGTGGGTGTGCGGCGGAAGGGCTCTAACCTTCGTCGCCGACGCACCGGGCCTGGCAGCAACGGGAAAAGCGGGGTTCTAGCGGTCGTCGGCCCAGGAAACTCGGCTAGTGGTCCCCCAAGGGGGTGAGGTCGGCATGAGCCGAATTTGGGCAGGGGCACAGGGGGGTGGCAGCCAGGAAATCGTGCGAGAGGGACACAGGGCCGGGGAGCCTCGCAATCTGCGTCCTTTCAAGCCGCCATCTTGGCCACGCCCCTCGCTACCATTTTTTTTTAACCTTTTCAACCTTTGTTTATCAATTTCCAAAGTAGTAAAACATTACAGCCAACAACGTATATCGATCTGAGCTGTAGGCAAGAGAAGAAAACCCCAGTTTTGGGAGCATGAACCTAACCAGGGGTAAACTGCAGTCTGTGCCTCAGGGGCGAGGGGCGCTGCATATGTATGATCATCAGGGGCCTTCGGTGGGGAAGGCGCAGGCTCAAGGGGAACCTTCTTATGATGTACAGTGCCGTAGGGGCAGAAGTAGGAACAGTAGTCATGGGCAGCTGTAAGAGGTATGTGGGTGGGGTTATCAGGGAAAGAGGGGTAAGGGTCAGGGCGAGAAAGGAGTGGGTGAGTAAGGGTCAGTGAGTTGAGTAAACCATTACATGTGTCAATTGATACCCAGACCAGTAGATATAGGGCCAGATGTACAAAGATTGGTTGAGGGTGCAAACGGCAGGATGCGCAGAATAGGGCTGTTTGTGACTGCAAAGAAACATTTTTAATGTACAAAGGACCAATTTGTCATTTGGTAACCTAGTACCTAGTACAAATTCGGTTTGCAAATCGGTACTAGGAAGGGGCATGTTTAGGTGGTCCTTTCATAATACCGAATCGTAATGGTGTGAGTGAATGTTATGCGATCGAAATGCGGTCGCAAAACATTGTAGTAACCAATTCGCAAATGGAAAGGGATCCCCAAAGGACACCATCCTCTTTGTGAATGTTTGTAAAAGCATTAGTGCCAGCGCATATGGGCCCATACAGTTGTCCAGTAAGGTCAGAGGTTGTGGCAGTTCCGCAGTATACAGTGAAGTTCACAGAACTCATCAGGACAGCTTCAGTAATAGCTATGGAGCAGCAGCTGTGCCTGATTTTGTCTCCGCTGGGTGGCCAGATTTTCAACACCCATCCACCTCTGGAGACTAATGTGACTTTATTCCAATGCCTGAGCCAACTTCCACCACAATCCCAACACATGCAATCCCTTGGGACTGCCCTCCAAAGGAGGGCTTCTTGGCGCAAGCAGCCTTCCTTGTGCATAGGCCGATGACAGTCCACACACTCCTTGGCTTTTGTGGGGTCAAAGGGCTTTTTCCCCATACCCCCACCTCACTTCTTTTTGGGAGTGATTAGTGACTTCCCTTCTTTCTCAGACTTTTGGGGCTCTTGAGAGACCTGCTTCTTTTATCCTTGCTGTTCCCATCCTTTCCTGGTAAGGGCTTGACCCCTCTTTCTTCAATTCTCCTCATGGGACTTTTTAGGCCTACCAAGCTGTCAGGAGCAAGTTAGCCTGGAATCCACTAGATACTGGTGAAACTCTGAAGAAACATTACTCAAGAATGACCCTTCATTACCTTCTTATTTAGCTAATCATAAGTTTTCAATGTATTTCCCCTCACCCAACGTTTCAGTGCTTTTAATGAGATGTCCACAAAATCAACCCATGATTTATTTGACTCTTGTGTGTATCTCTGCTCTCCAGAAGTGCAACCAACCATCTGCACTAACGCATCCTTCATGTCGGTGTTGAATCTGCTGCCTCCTCTTCTAGAGTCAGAAGTGTATCTCTCTAAGTGTAGGTAGCACATCCCACCCCACCCCACCCCATAACAAGGCTCCCTAGTGCTGTTCTTCTACCCTGCACATCCTTAATGCACTCTCATAAGTCATCTGTGTCCCCCCGCCTCCACAAAGTTAGGCAGCATCCCTTAAGACAAGTGTGGGGGGTGAAACCTTGCCCTCTCCTGTAGACACCTCGGCTCTGCTACCACATCTTCATTGGACTGCACAAGTCCCAATCTGGCCCTCTTTCCCTCCAAGAAGAGCTTATTCTCTCCCTGGGCTGTGCAACTAAGCTTATCGTTGGATAACATCTTGTGGACTTCCACCTCAGCTAAGCTTAGGCTATTTTAGCTTGCATCACTCCCAGTCCTGGAATGTGCAGTAGTGAGTCACTTTTTGAGACAGGTTAGCCTCTGCTTCTTCTTCATCTTGAGCTTCCTCAGTCTTCTCTTAGGTGGTCTGTAGCTGACAGAACTCTTCCCAGACCATGAGCGGGCTGTGGAAATTCTCTTTCTTGAATTTCCTGCTCAACTTCAGCCCTCTCTATGCATATGCTCATCAGCTCTGCCATGCTAACGCTTTCCATGGTAAACAGATCCACCTCGGTGTTCCTAAAAGTTAAGATGCAAATATTGGAATCAGAAATATAAAAAATGACCCAAACGAAGAACTTATGCTAATTAAAAATCTCAAATCAATATTTACTGTTAGTTTACTGTAGGGAGTTTTAAATGTGATGTTCAAAACTGCATGATGCTGTAAAACACAAGTTCTGGATCCCTCCATGGAACACCAGTATAAAAGAGTAGATTATCAATTGGGGTGGATGGGAGCCCACCACAAGGAATAAGGCTCAAACTTGTTAAGGTTAAACACTGTTTCAATAGTTTAAACGTAGGCTCAACCCCCTGGTAGCTGTGGCACAGAGCAGGCAGGCTACACTTAGGAAAATGCGTAAAATATTTAGCACTAAAGAAACTGTTAAAAAGTTGTAAAAAAACACAACACAATAAAAAATCTACAACCAGTTTAGAACTATAGCGGACAAAGTCCAGTGAAGGGAGCTGGAGATATGAATTTTCAAAGCTTTGCAGTAAAAAGTGCCAAGAAATGTGTAGCGCCAATTTTAAGTCATTATTTGCCATTTACTAGGACCTAGGTGCAATTTCAGGCCAACCACAATGGAGCATAGGTTGGATACACCAAAGGAGTTTGTCCCGGTCAAAGATTTTAACTTAAACTTAGTTTCTAAAATCAAAATTGAAATCCTCCAGTGGGGCATAGTTGCTGGCTCTGTCCACTGAAGGCCTCTCGAAGCTGGCTAGCTGTTGCAAGAGGTTGTGGTGAAGCTGTTTTGGTGGGAAAAGCTCTGAAAGCGAAAAATTCAATATTTGCTCAACACCAACGGAGTACCTTGGACGCCAAACTCTCGGTCCACCCATCCAATTTTGAGTTAGGCGGAACACAAGCTCTACAAAGTAAAACCTACGCCATTTATGTAAACCTTCCTCCAGTGGCCCAAGGGAATATGGGCTGTCTGAGGTAAGCTACCCGACTGTCCATTCTATTTAGAGTGGGCGGTCTGATATATATTTATATTTTTACTGTGTGTCACAGCCAAGAATATCCTGACAGTGAGGGCCAGTAAAAATAAAAAAAATGACCACCCCTCCCCAGCACAATGGTAGAACACTTCCTTGGTCTTTGGGTAGTTAGTTTTTACTTTTCCAGAAACAAACTCCTCCTTTGGGAGTTTCTTTTTAGAAAAGTAAATGCATTAAATAGTTTGGTGTACGCGTTATTTACTTATGATGGATGCACACCACATTTATAAGTGGCTTTGTATAACCCTCTGTGATAGCAGTCAATACAAAGTCATAGAGTTCACTGCAAGGCCAGTGGTGATTTGTAAAGTTGGCAAGAGAGTAAAGGTATGCTGTCAAGTTTAAAGCCGCCCACCACCTTGATAGCCTTCACTCCATCCACCAAACAATAAATTAGGGCCTTAACCTCTTTTGTAGAGTTAAAAATCCTGTAGTAGGGCAAGCATTGAGCTGTGTGTGACAAAGTTCTCCAGAAATCAACCACTGTTGCAGTGAGGTCCTACTGACGCTCCAGAGGTCTTGAAGTCAAACAATTATATGAGTCCCAACTTTTAAGAGTTTCTGAAGCAGCTCCTCTTGGTCATTTTCAGGGCCTGCCTTCAAGGACCTCAGTAACAGCACTTAGGGGCTGGAAATTATTTCAGTTCAGGTCCAGTTGCTACTAGTCTTCTGAGTACTTCAGTAAAAAGGCCTCATGCAGCTTGGTGTGTCCCTGTAGACACACAGGAGTTCAGCAATCTGACCATTGGAGTCCACTTCTTAGGACTGTGTACAAGTGGGAGCAGGCCCATGCTTTCCACACAAGCCTCAAACAGCAGGGTTGTACCTTTTCTGTTTTTTCACAGGCCCAGAAAGTGTTCTGATGAGCTGCGGATGAAGTGCCACTTTGGTAGAATTCATAAGTCAGTGGAAGTGACTCCTGGACACTCCTTAACCAATGAGGAAATCTTTCCAAGGGCAGACCCTCGCACATTTGCAGTACATCATTTTTGCCTTACTGCAGACTTTTTGCGAAAGTGCCCCGGTGTCTCCGTAGCGGTGCCCCGATCTATCCCTGTCGGTATCCATGACGAGGTTGATGTCCCCCCCGAGTAGCATGTGGGTGTGAGGAGCTTGAAGCGCTTCAGAGATCGCGGAAATTAAGAAGGGCTCTTGACCTGTGTTGGGGGAGTAGATGGAGCCTATTGTGTACGCAGTGTCGCCTATTAGGAAAGTGTGGGCTAGAAGGCGTCCTTTGATTTCCCCTGTCTTGGCTCCCACCTTGCCCTTGAAGCGCCGTGATATGAGGATAGCCACCCCGGCTTTCTTAGATGGGAGAGAGGAGAAGAATTGCTGCGGGAAGGCGCGGGAGCGCAACCGATGCCAATCTTTAGCTAAGAGGTGGGTTTCCTGTAGTAAGCAGATGTCGGCTTCAGAGTTCTCCAAGTAAGAGATGATAGCTCTACGCTTTATCGGATTGTTGAGGCCCTTGACGTTAAGAGACAGGATTTTAATCGTATCAGGCATCACCACGGTACAAGGGAACAAGCTGGATTATGAGTGCAAGGCGCTGCGCAGCGGCGTAAAACATAGGGAGCCCGTGGTGCGTGTAAAGGCCCCATGGCGTACTGGATCCCTCCCACAACTCCCCCCCCCCCTCGGCCACCCTAACCCCAACAGAGTGGACCCTCCCAACCCCCTCCAAGTACTGAACCCTTATCCCCCAAACCCCCCTCCCCCTCCCAGAACAACCCCCCCAACAACAACTGGTAAAAGTCTCGGGCCTAGTCGTGCAGGGCACAGGTCCGCAGAAAGTCATAGAAAGGGGTACCATGGCTGCAGCCCAATTGGCGGCTCCCCGGCCCAACCCCCAGTTAAGCTACGTGCGAGTGAAAGCGTACCCCCGACAAGGTCAAAGTTCTACAGATCGGGTGCTGTGTTATCCGCCACTTCCTGTACTGCAGCTTCACGTTCCTGGGCGACCGTGATTGGGTCCGGTTTTGGGATGGGTCTCGGCGTCCTCCTCCTGCGAACTGTCTGCCATCCGTCTCTTGTAGGGCGAGACGGGTCTTCCTGTGACCGGGACGGAGAGGCATCTCTGGAGTTGGAACCTTCCGGCATGTCTATCCCTAGGAGGGAACAGGCGTCACGGAGTGATCTGAAGTGATGAAGGGAGCCGTTCCATTTGAAGATCAGGCGGAACGGGTGACCCCAGGAGTAGGGGATCTCGGCATCCCGCAGGAAGTTCGTCACAGGCCGGAAGGACTTACGCTTTTGTAAGGTGATGTTAGAGAGGTCCTGAAAGAGGGCTACAGGGTCATCTCGAAACCTAATGGGCTGTGCTTTCCTGGCTTCTCTAAGGATGCGTTCCTTCAGAGGGAAGTCCGGGAGGAACGCCAGAATGTCCGGAGGTGGTGCAGGTGCTCTGCGTGCCATGCCTACCCTGTGAGCCCGGTCGATTCGGATTTCAAAGTCGCTCGGCTCACCCAGGATGTCCCTGAATAGGTCTTGGAGATATCTGGTCACATTGTCTTTTTCAGCCTTCAACGGAACACCCCTGACCCGTATGTTATTCCGCCTGGAGCGGTTCTCCAAGTCTTCAGAGTGCGACTGTAAATCCACCTGTTGATCCTGAAGTCGCAGGATTTCCTGCTGGAGTCTCTCCACCTCCCCGCTGCGGGATTGATCAGCGTCCTCCAGAGAGGCAACCCGCTCACCCAGACCATCAATGTCACGACGGAGTTCGCGCTGTTCCCCGGCAATGTCCTGTTTCAAAGTCTGGAAGTCCTCTCGCAATGTGTTGAAAAGGGAGGCTAGGAAGGCCTTCGTGATGGGAGCGGAGTCCTCGTCCGGTGTCTGAGGGCTCGTGGGGGGCTTCGGGGACGGCTGTGGCTGGGTCTTATCTCCCTTCGCCGCTGCCTTATGC
This sequence comes from Lissotriton helveticus, assembly GCF_964261635.1. NCBI lineage: Eukaryota > Metazoa > Chordata > Amphibia > Caudata > Salamandridae > Lissotriton > Lissotriton helveticus. The sequence goes on from NC_136057.1 coordinate 1,157,936,605, forward strand.
ATGAGATCCACAACATTCCGGCCACCTTTGCGAGTAGATTGCGTCATGATGTCCCAAGCAGGGTGAGGGGCTCGGCTAGCGGGCGTCGTCGGGGCCGCCGAGTGATCGCCCAGCCACCGAAGCGAGGCCAACCGCGAGGGTCAGCGGGTGATGCGGAGCCGGCCCTGGGTAATGCGAGAGGTCAGGCGCGGAGATTCAGCAGGGGGCCCGCGGGCTGGTCCGGGGGCCGCTGTCCGTCGCGGGGGAGTCGCAAGGGCGGCGCTCAGAGGGCGTAGTAGCCAGTGAAAGATTGATGGTAGGGGTAACCAGAATGTCCGGGTCAGGGCAATGCACTACGCCAAGCGGGGTTATATGTGGCTGGAGGAAGAGCAGTATGGGCCCAGGGGGAGCGTCTAGGCGTTAGGCAGGAGAACTGAGCCCCGGCAATAGCAAGAAGAGAGTCTCGTGAGTCTCGTGAGCTGGATATCGCAGAGGGATCCACGGACTGCGCGGGGGTCCCGGTGGATGGTGGGCAGCAGGTAGCCGGCAGGCAGCTGGAGTCAACGGCCCCTTCCAACAAGTCTGCGTTGCCGACCACAGCAGCCGAGGGTCACCACACAGGAAATGCAGGGTCCGGGGGAGGTGAAGGCTAGCAGTCCAGGTCGCAGTGCGCAGCTCACCTTATGCCTCCCGTCCAGAGGGTCGTTGCCAACATGAGAAGATGCAGCTGGGTGGCGGCTCACGTCGTCGGAGTGCTCCTCCACCGGTAGGCCAGGGGGCGGGGAGGCCGCAGGGCGCAGGCGGCGGGCCGATGTCTCCTCGTGCGATGACCGCAGCAGATGGCGCGGTGGATGGTAGGCCCTCCGGCCGTCCAGCAGGCCCACGCCTGGCAGCTATTGGAAGGGCCCAAGCAAGTAGGCCCCCGCACAGGTGGGACCCCCCCCGCTGGAGGTCTGAGGCGTGAGGTGGGCACCGGTGGGTCGTAGGGGCGGCGGGTCCGGTCATGTGTCACCGCCCGGTAGGCCCACGCCGGGACCTAAAGTGGTCGGAAGGCTGGTGCTGCCTCGTTGATTGACCGCCGTGTGTGGCGCAATGGGCCGTGACTCTTCCGGCCGCCCAGCAGGCCCGCGCCGGGGCGAGGGAGATCAGAGTCCTCGTGGGCTTCGGAGAGGCCGGGGGGGGGGTAGGCCGCAGCACAGGTGGGTCCCCCCCGCCGGAGGTCAGAGGTGCAAGGGGGGTCCGGAGATCCGTGGAGGGCAGGCGACCAAAGTCCCTCCCGGTTTGGGGCTCCGGGGGGGCGGCGGGGTTGAGCCTGCGTCACCGCCCTGTAGGCCCACGCCGGGGCCTAAATTTGTAGAGGGCCGCCCAAGGCCCCGAGAGGGTGCAGCCGCCGGAGCTGGAGCGACCTCTCCGGAGGCAGCCGATGAGGTGGGGGGGGGCTGGTGGAGGTGCGCGGGGCCGGCGGCCCGTGTTCTGCGCAGCGCAAGCCCCCACAGGCTCGACAAGAAAAGGCGCGGGTGGTCGCCTGGAGGCCCACGCCGGGGTCTGGATTCGGCGGTCGGCTGGCGACTGGGCACAGGCTGTCCGGGGGCACCAGCCGATCGGGTTCTCCGCCGTTGGTCGCCCAGGTCGCCTCTCTGTGCTCCGCCGCTCGTAGGTGTGGAGCTTCGGTCAGCGACCGCAGCCGCCGATGCGTGGGTGTGCGGCGGAAGGGCTCTAACCTTCGTCGCCGACGCACCGGGCCTGGCAGCAACGGGAAAAGCGGGGTTCTAGCGGTCGTCGGCCCAGGAAACTCGGCTAGTGGTCCCCCAAGGGGGTGAGGTCGGCATGAGCCGAATTTGGGCAGGGGCACAGGGGGGTGGCAGCCAGGAAATCGTGCGAGAGGGACACAGGGCCGGGGAGCCTCGCAATCCGCGTCCTTTCAAGCCGCCATCTTGGCCACGCCCCTCGCTACCATTTTTTTTAACCTTTTCAACCTTTGTTTATCAATTTCCAAAGTAGTAAAACATTACAGCCAACAACGTATATCGATCTGAGCTGTAGGCAAGAGAAGAAAACCCCAGTTTTGGGAGCATGAACCTAACCAGGGGTAAACTGCAGTCTGTGCCTCAGGGGCGAGGGGCGCTGCATATGTATGATCATCAGGGGCCTTCGGTGGGGAAGGCGCAGGCTCAAGGGGAACCTTCTTATGATGTACAGTGCCGTAGGGGCAGAAGTAGGAACAGTAGTCATGGGCAGCTGTAAGAGGTATGTGGGTGGGGTTATCAGGGAAAGAGGGGTAAGGGTCAGGGCGAGAAAGGAGTGGGTGAGTAAGGGTCAGTGAGTTGAGTAAACCATTACATGTGTCAATTGATACCCAGACCAGTAGATATAGGGCCAGATGTACAAAGATTGGTTGAGGGTGCAAACGGCAGGATGCGCAGAATAGGGCTGTTTGTGACTGCAAAGAAACATTTTTAATGTACAAAGGACCAATTTGTCATTTGGTAACCTAGTACCTAGTACAAATTCGGTTTGCAAATCGGTACTAGGAAGGGGCATGTTTAGGTGGTCCTTTCATAATACCGAATCGTAATGGTGTGAGTGAATGTTATGCGATCGAAATGCGGTCGCAAAACATTGTAGTAACCAATTCGCAAATGGAAAGGGATCCCCAAAGGACACCATCCTCTTTGTGAATGTTTGTAAAAGCATTAGTGCCAGCGCATATGGGCCCATACAGTTGTCCAGTAAGGTCAGAGGTTGTGGCAGTTCCGCAGTATACAGTGAAGTTCACAGAACTCATCAGGACAGCTTCAGTAATAGCTATGGAGCAGCAGCTGTGCCTGATTTTGTCTCCGCTGGGTGGCCAGATTTTCAACACCCATCCACCTCTGGAGACTAATGTGACTTTATTCCAATGCCTGAGCCAACTTCCACCACAATCCCAACACATGCAATCCCTTGGGACTGCCCTCCAAAGGAGGGCTTCTTGGCGCAAGCAGCCTTCCTTGTGCATAGGCCGATGACAGTCCACACACTCCTTGGCTTTTGTGGGGTCAAAGGGCTTTTTCCCCATACCCCCACCTCACTTCTTTTTGGGAGTGATTAGTGACTTCCCTTCTTTCTCAGACTTTTGGGGCTCTTGAGAGACCTGCTTCTTTTATCCTTGCTGTTCCCATCCTTTCCTGGTAAGGGCTTGACCCCTCTTTCTTCAATTCTCCTCATGGGACTTTTTAGGCCTACCAAGCTGTCAGGAGCAAGTTAGCCTGGAATCCACTAGATACTGGTGAAACTCTGAAGAAACATTACTCAAGAATGACCCTTCATTACCTTCTTATTTAGCTAATCATAAGTTTTCAATGTATTTCCCCTCACCCAACGTTTCAGTGCTTTTAATGAGATGTCCACAAAATCAACCCATGATTTATTTGACTCTTGTGTGTATCTCTGCTCTCCAGAAGTGCAACCAACCATCTGCACTAACGCATCCTTCATGTCGGTGTTGAATCTGCTGCCTCCTCTTCTAGAGTCAGAAGTGTATCTCTCTAAGTGTAGGTAGCACATCCCACCCCACCCCACCCCATAACAAGGCTCCCTAGTGCTGTTCTTCTACCCTGCACATCCTTAATGCACTCTCATAAGTCATCTGTGTCCCCCCGCCTCCACAAAGTTAGGCAGCATCCCTTAAGACAAGTGTGGGGGGTGAAACCTTGCCCTCTCCTGTAGACACCTCGGCTCTGCTACCACATCTTCATTGGACTGCACAAGTCCCAATCTGGCCCTCTTTCCCTCCAAGAAGAGCTTATTCTCTCCCTGGGCTGTGCAACTAAGCTTATCGTTGGATAACATCTTGTGGACTTCCACCTCAGCTAAGCTTAGGCTATTTTAGCTTGCATCACTCCCAGTCCTGGAATGTGCAGTAGTGAGTCACTTTTTGAGACAGGTTAGCCTCTGCTTCTTCTTCATCTTGAGCTTCCTCAGTCTTCTCTTAGGTGGTCTGTAGCTGACAGAACTCTTCCCAGACCATGAGCGGGCTGTGGAAATTCTCTTTCTTGAATTTCCTGCTCAACTTCAGCCCTCTCTATGCATATGCTCATCAGCTCTGCCATGCTAACGCTTTCCATGGTAAACAGATCCACCTCGGTGTTCCTAAAAGTTAAGATGCAAATATTGGAATCAGAAATATAAAAAATGACCCAAACGAAGAACTTATGCTAATTAAAAATCTCAAATCAATATTTACTGTTAGTTTACTGTAGGGAGTTTTAAATGTGATGTTCAAAACTGCATGATGCTGTAAAACACAAGTTCTGGATCCCTCCATGGAACACCAGTATAAAAGAGTAGATTATCAATTGGGGTGGATGGGAGCCCACCACAAGGAATAAGGCTCAAACTTGTTAAGGTTAAACACTGTTTCAATAGTTTAAACGTAGGCTCAACCCCCTGGTAGCTGTGGCACAGAGCAGGCAGGCTACACTTAGGAAAATGCGTAAAATATTTATCACTAAAGAAACTGTTAAAAAGTTGTAAAAAAACACAACACAATAAAAAATCTACAACCAGTTTAGAACTATAGCGGACAAAGTCCAGTGAAGGGAGCTGGAGATATGAATTTTCAAAGCTTTGCAGTAAAAAGTGCCAAGAAATGTGTAGCGCCAATCTTAAGTCATTATTTGCCATTTACTAGGACCTAGGTGCAATTTCAGGCCAACCACAATGGAGCATAGGTTGGATACACCAAAGGAGTTTGTCCCGGTCAAAGATTTTAACTTAAACTTAGTTTCTAAAATCAAAATTGAAATCCTCCAGTGGGGCATAGTTGCTGGCTCTGTCCACTGAAGGCCTCTCGAAGCTGGCTAGCTGTTGCAAGAGGTTGTGGTGAAGCTGTTTTGGTGGGAAAAGCTCTGAAAGCGAAAAATTCAATATTTGCTCAACACCAACGGAGTACCTTGGACGCCAAACTCTCGGTCCACCCATCCAATTTTGAGTTAGGCGGAACACAAGCTCTACAAAGTAAAACCTACGCCATTTATGTAAACCTTCCTCCAGTGGCCCAAGGGAATATGGGCTGTCTGAGGTAAGCTACCCGACTGTCCATTCTATTTAGAGTGGGCGGTCTGATATATATTTATATTTTTACTGTGTGTCACAGCCAAGAATATCCTGACAGTGAGGGCCAGTAAAAATAAAAAAAATGACCACCCCTCCCCAGCACAATGGTAGAACACTTCCTTGGTCTTTGGGTAGTTAGTTTTTACTTTTCCAGAAACAAACTCCTCCTTTGGGAGTTTCTTTTTAGAAAAGTAAATGCATTAAATAGTTTGGTGTACGCGTTATTTACTTATGATGGATGCACACCACATTTATAAGTGGCTTTGTATAACCCTCTGTGATAGCGGTCAATACAAAGTCATAGAGTTCACTGCAAGGCCAGTGGTGATTTGTAAAGTTGGCAAGAGAGTAAAGGTATGCTGTCAAGTTTAAAGCCGCCCACCACCTTGATAGCCTTCACTCCATCCACCAAACAATAAATTAGGGCCTTAACCTCTTTTGTAGAGTTACAAATCCTGTAGTAGGGCAAGCATTGAGCTGTGTGTGACAAAGTTCTCCAGAAATCAACCACTGTTGCAGTGAGGTCCTACTGACGCTCCAGAGGTCTTGAAGTCAAACAATTATATGAGTCCCAACTTTTAAGAGTTTCTGAAGCAGCTCCTCTTGGTCATTTTCAGGGCCTGCCTTCAAGGACCTCAGTAACAGCACTTAGGGGCTGGAAATTATTTCAGTTCAGGTCCAGTTGCTACTAGTCTTCTGAGTACTTCAGTAAAAAGGCCTCATGCAGCTTGGTGTGTCCCTGTAGACACACAGGAGTTCAGCAATCTGACCATTGGAGTCCACTTCTTAGGACTGTGTACAAGTGGGAGCAGGCCCATGCTTTCCACACAAGCCTCAAACAGCAGGGTTGTACCTTTTCTGTTTTTTCACAGGTCCAGAAAGTGTTCTGATGAGCTGCGGATGAAGTGCCACTTTGGTAGAATTCATAAGTCAGTGGAAGTGACTCCTGGACACTCCTTAACCAATGAGGAAATCTTTCCAAGGGCAGACCCTCGCACATTTGCAGTACATCATTTTTGCCTTACTGCAGACTATCCCACAGCTGCCACCCTTGTACAAAAGTGGATAATATACCTTGTAGTGGACTCCCATACATTCCAATTAATAATCCACATTCTTATACATGTATGCACATGCATATTGTTACCTGCACTTTAATGAATCCTGCTTTGTAATGACTCGATCTCCTGATGTACATGTTACTAATACTTACCTGCAACATAGTGTGTCTGAAGTACTGAAGTATTGACTCCTGGTGTAGTGGATATAGTAGAATGGTAGCGCAGCAATGCAAGAAGCGTATTGCATGCAGTATTTGTTCCTAACTGTTTTAATTCCTTTTTCTGAAGGAGAGCAGAGTAACTGACTAGAAAATGCTCCTGGTCAATTTACAATTGTTTAGAGGAATCCTATTTGACCACATCCATTTATAATTTATGTTTGCAAACTTTGTGTTTATAGCGTTCATTACAAACAGTCTACATGTATACATTTATTCCCTAATTCCCAATTTAATGTCTGCACTTTGGCAGGAGGCAAAGTGCCCCTCACGAATGTGCGGCTGCTTCTTTAGGCCAAAGTAGCAGTGGGCATTTAGCGTGGATAATCTGAATATATTTTTGGCCTACCTCTCCAGGCGTGACAAAGTGGCAGACACTCACTGGCTCCTCTGGTATACTTTTGTACATGAATAGGTGGCAGGGAAATGCCTATGCCAGCAACCCCCCATACATTCGTTGCTCATGGGAGCAGAATAGCTTTCAAAGGCACATACAGGTTAATACTTCCTTTGAAATTTCCACTCTGTGTAAGAGGTGGAAATGGCAATCTGTATTTTATGAGTGCTGAGTACGGGGTCTAAAACTGTAAATAGTTAATTTCTGTCTCTTGCCTGTATTGCACCTTCTGCTGCAGCCTTGATCTGTGCACAGATTAGCAAAAAGGAATGGATGCAACTTCCAACACACCTTTCTGTGAATGAGGGAAATTATATAATCTATGCCACCCCCACACCTTGGCACACCCTCCTGAATGCTGAATTTTCTCTGGGAGTTATGTAAGTGAAAAACGCAAGTAGCACATGCAGCTAATTTTTCACCTTTGCATATTATTTTCCTGCGATTCCTGTTTTTCACTTATAATGTTATTTTCTCTTGATACTTGGGCATACTATATGTCTGGTTGAATTACTTTTCTATTGTGGGTGTGTATCCACTTTGGATCGAAATATACTTTAGTGAATAAACCCCATATGTTTGCAGAGTACTTTGTGGCATGTGTAAAGTCAAACATGGTTTAAGGTAATTATTTGCACAGTCCCCTAACTTCAAGTCCCGACGAAAATACATTGCTTATTGTTGGGGTGCTAAAGGCACTGCAAGCTACCATGGCTCATTAGTTTAAATTGTCTTGCAGGGACAAGGCTCCTAGAAATTAATCCGTTTGCCAACTCAGTGTAAACTGGATGATAACGTACTCAGAAAGCCTGATGAATGACTGAAAAGATTTGTGTTTTTCTGCTGTACAATAACCTTTTTCAACTGTCAGCTCTAAAGTCAAAGCAAAAGGAAGCAAAGCCGTAGCTAATAGGCCTGGCTTTAACTTGCTGTTGGTTGCATGCGCTAACACATTAAAACCTGACCCATTTGCTTTAGTAATACTATGTGTGTCACATGTGCAGCTGGTTTCATATATACAGGGTCACTTGAAAGATGTGATTGGGTGTCCGCGGCGATTTTCGCATAATTATAGATTTCCTGCATTTGCGGCACAATCCATCTCCTGCACAATCTGTACATTTTAACAAAAAAATAATTTTGTTTCTGACTCGAACATTTCAAAAGTTACTAAAAACGCGGCCACATGTTACCGTGAAGTGGAAGTAAATCTGCAAACTTTGACTGGACAACTATCTGTAGCCTATTGCTATATTTGGATGTTAAACTGGTACTAAAGAGGGGCAATTAATACCCTGACAGTGTAAACAATTTTTAAAATTACAAAATGGTAAAGTAATACTATCACATAATGTGCGCATAAAGCCACATAGTGTGTCTTTTCTTGCCCCATAATTTACCTAACTCTGCTCCTTAATTTGGCCCTCTCCTGACTCATAATTCCAGTGGTCCTGCATATATATATATATATATATATATATATCTCCAAGACCACAAGAAAGCTTCTTTATTGCTATTTGGTGGAATGTTATGTGTTCATAAGTTTATGTTTTATACATTCAGATATCTCCATTTCATATGTTGCTATTTAAAAAAAAATGGTTTGTGTTTAGATTCCATGTATGACCCAAAGGATTTCATATGAGAAAAAGTGTGAGGATTTATTCTAGATTTGAGATGTACAAATGTCCGTCATGTGCTGTAACAAAAGCACTTCATAGAAGGCAGAATGATACACGAAAAAAGCAAAAACATGGAGTGATAGATAAAGCTCCCTGTATGTATATTTTGATGAAGAGTAGTGACAAAAGTTCTTGCAGATAGGTGCGCTGTCAAGCGAGACTTAATGAATAATGAGTAGGTAATCTTTGTAACTCCGTGAATATTGAGGGAAATGTTTTCACTATGTTGGGAGCACCGTTTTCACTACACACGTTTCTTGTGTTTTTTGTAAGTCAGAATGTGTCAAAGTCAGAATATTGTCTGATATAAATACTGTTGCCTTTAATTTTATTTGAAAACTATGTTCACATTGACTGAAGTTTTTCTTTGTATCTCCGAAGGGGTTATAATTTTGGTAACACAATTTAGGACATAATAGTTAAGTCAGTTTGTATTATATCTGTACTCTCAACAACTCAGGCACGACTGGCTTTTGTAAGCTTCTTAATTGGGAGCTTGTTGTCCCATATGCTGTTTTCCACCTACAGTGAAATTTCTTTAACATTAAGGGTCCCATTGACTTAGGAGTGTATGACTCCACATTTACGGAGTATTAAAAACCTGTGTAGGTCTGTAAAATGCAAGTGTGTATAACTTTGGCATTTGTACTTTTCTCCTGGACATTCTGAGGAGTCTGTCACAGCTGTGATCAGGGAAATACTAAGCAATTGTGACAAGCAACTACTCAGGTGTGAAATTGAAGATATGAGCGAGCATATGTGAATACACTTCCAACACATGTCTAGATCTGAAAGGTTCAGGTGTGAATGCTGCAGAAAGTGTGGAAAGAAGCACAACTAATGGCAGCTGAAGCAAAAAAGAGCATAATAGAGAAACATGTCTAAGAGGTTAAAGCATTTCTGAAGTTAAGTTTCCAACCTCACAACGACGTAATTTACACAATACATAAAATACACAAGTATAGGGCTAGGAACACGAATATATATATATATATATATATATATATATATATATATATATATATATATATATATATATATATATATATATATATATATATATATATATATATATATATACGCAAAACATCCAGCTCCCACAAGGAAAAACTCCGCAGGAAGAAGGCACAGGCACAGGTGGCTTCAGGAAACGGCATCACTTTATTCAATCATGTCGCCCCCAATCCCAGGTACAAGAAACGTTTCAGCCTACACAGAGGCCTTTCTCAATATATATATATATGTGTGTGTATAAGAATAGATGTATATCTATATATCCGAAAAATCAAGTTAGCCAAATTCTTCATGGAAAAAGAAAAGAAAATTAAGATCACCAAAATTCAACCCGAAATAATCTCGACATTACGAGTAAAGGAATCAGAGGCATATGTGATGCTATTGAACCTCAATGTGGAAGAGGGAAAGGAGATTAGCTTAAACACAGCAATAGCACAATTGGGAGCTGGAACCAGCAATCTAAAGGCGAAATCCAAATTCTACCCACAATTAACACCAGGAAACAAAATCGATATGTTTTAAGAAGCGGTCATCCATGATTTATACAAAATTTCAAAAACGCAATGTAAGGACAACTTAACATCATCCGAAAGAGAAGCTTTAACTTCCCTAAAAATGACCAAAGTTTCGAAATAAAAACAGCGGACAAAGGGGGGAATGTGGTGTTGTGGGACAGGGATCTGTATACCGCAGAGGCCATGGAACAATTAAACAACCCCTACTACTATGAAGAACTAAAAGTGAATCCTCTGGATAAAATAAAAAGAGATTTGGACCAAAAATTACATCAATGGGAAATGAAAGGCCTTATAGACTTTGACGAAAAGAAATATCTAACTGTTGACTTCCCAAGAACGGCAACATTGTATTTTCTGCCGAAAATACACAAAAACCCCACAAAACCACCAGGGAGACCGATTTTATCAGCAAATGGTTCCTTGTTTGAACCCATAGCAAATTTCATTGATTTCTATCTAGATCCCGTGGTGCAACAACTAAAATCTTACATAAAAGATACTACGGATTTTTTGTGTACTCTAAGAGATCTGACTTGGCAACCTAACTTCCAAATAATCACTATGGACGTGATCGGATTATACACGAACATTGATAACGAATTGGGTTTGAACGCATGTAGATATTTTTTGAAAGAACGGAACATTCATTACAAATATCATAACGACATGCTGATGGAAATGATTGAGAATATACTTACTAACAACATTTTCATGTTTGGTGATCTGTTGTACAGACAAAAGAATGGGGCCGCAATGGGCTTCTCCTTCAGCCCAAGCTATTCCTGCATTGCTATGGGCTGGTGGGAGGAGACAGTAGCTTGGGACTCAAAATATAGAGAATTCACACAACACATTGTAACCTGGAAGAGGTTTATAGACGACCTATTTATAGTGTGGAAGGGGAGTGAGGATGAATTTCTGGAATACTTCACAATATTAAATACCATCACCCCATGTTTGAAATTTACCTACACTCTAAACCAGACCAGGGCAGTCTTCTTGGATACAGAAGTATATGTGACCAACAATCACATAGAAACAACACTTCATCGCAAAAGTACGGCTACGAATGCGACCCTTGAGGCTACCAGCTTCCATCAGAAGTCCCTAATTTCCAGCATACCCTACGGGGAATTTCTCCGTTTGAGAAGAATTTGTAGTGAGGAAACAGAATGGCATAAACAAAGCAAGAATACCATCAAACGTTTCCAAAAGAGAAAATACAACCCAAAAATTGTACAAAATTGCTGGGAAAGAGCAAACCAGACAGCAAGATCGGATTGTTTGAAAAAGAAAGAGGATCAAACGCAAACTGAAGGAGAACCAATCAGATTAATTCTGAGTTACAGTCAAGAATCCAAAAAGATAAACCAAATTTTCAGAAAAAATTGGAAAATTTTACAACTAGATCCGGTCATAGGTGGAAAAAATGGGCAAGCATCCGGTCATTACGTACAGAAGGGCGAATAACCTACAGGATCAATTGGTACATAGCCACTTCAAAAAAACAACTAAAAAGAAACTGTGGTTAAAAACGAAAGGTTTCGTGAAATGCTACAATTGCAAAGCATGTGACATTGCCAAACCAACAACGGAAATAGCAATGCCCAACAAGAAGATGTGGCAAATCAGACAATGCATAACATGCAATAGCCAATACACAGTCTATATGATCGAATGCCCCTGTAAACTCAGGTACATTGGTAGCACCATTTGTGAGTTGAAGAAACGAATCCTCGAACATGTTCGAGCGACAGTACACAAGGATCGAAGCAACGCTGTTGCAAAACATATGGAGGCTCACCACAATGGAGACTGGAAACAGTTACAATTTTGGGGTTTAGAAACAATGACCTTATCAGACAGAGGAGGCCACAAAGAGAAACTTCTGCGGCAAAAAGAGTCCAGGCACATACTTAATTTCAGAACTATGACCCCGTATGGCCTGAACCAATCTGAAGAACTTTACATACATCTTTAATAATCGCAAGGAAAATACTATGAACTTCCGGATAATCATCCCCAATTTTATGTACAACTACACATTTTTTGTTAGTAATTGTTTTAAGTAACAATTCCCTCACACCCCAAACCTTCACCTTTTGTAACTATTGTTCACTTGACTTAGTGGTCCATCCCTACCTCCTTAAAAACACCGGGGTTCTTCTGGGGGTCCCGCCTTTAAAGTTTATTTAGACATCAAATTAAATGGATCAATTGTTCCTCGGTTCTAGTCAAAATATGCCCACTAGAGGGCGGGCTTGCCCCCTTTTGCAGAGAGCGAAATTGCATGATTTAATTCGACATCTCAGTTAAAATCAGCCCACTGGAAGGCGGGAGTGTCCTGTGGTAACAATATAATAAAACAGAGGGTAATGTCCCGATGTTGACCAAATAGAAGGGTAAAATGTTATGACAAAATATTGAAAAATGCAATCGTTTATTATGCTGATGATGTGTAAACCTTTTAAACTACATCGCCCAGAATCCTCGTGACAATGTGGGAGTGTTTCATATTAATCATTTGTGTTAGGGATACACCCCCTGTTGGGGAGTGACCACATGCAAAAAAACTTTATTGATGTAATAAGTTTTGAACATACTCTTCACTAACTAACCGTGACCTAGACAGCGGAGGCTGTCGAAACGTGTTGGTTCTTTGTTTTGCTTTGAAATGCCCCTGGCTTTGAAAATAAAGGAATAAGAACACTTCAGTGTGCTCAGCGATTTGTTTTTGCGACTCCAAGGTTCCTCGGTGAGAGGAATTGTTGTTTTGGATATTAAGTGGTTGGGCTCAACCACAGGAGTAACGCGGCCATAGCAGCAGCGCCTATCGGGAAAGAGAAGGGAGCCATATGGTCGAATATATATATGTGTATATATATATATATATATATATATATATATATACATACATACATATATATATATATATATATATATATATATATATATATATATATATATATATATATATATATATATATATATATATATATATATATATATATATATATATATATATAAAATTATCTTTCTTAAGCCTGTACCTTGCAGCAACCCTGAAACACTTGGTAAGGAAAGCTTAGTAAACACCTAAATTAGATAACACATAGGAAGATACATTTGCAACTTATGACTGGTGTAAATTCCGACTATTATCACAAATCATGCACAACCTCTTACTAATGCTGTGATGTACTCATAGTTTTATTTTTTGTGGTGGAAGGGAACCTTTTTAGAGTTCAATAATTTAGACGCCTGTTAATCCCCCAGGTGACTCCAGCCCCCAGAGTTAACAATACTGAGGATCCAGTAATTGTAGAGGGCCAGAGTCAGCGCTTTAAGTGGGGTGGAAAACTGGTGGGGGGCTCTCAAAAGGGTGTTGCCGATATAATTAATGGCGTGGCTTAAAAAAATTTAAGCTAAAAATCTGTGCTTATCATAGTGTGCTGCCGAACTTGTATTTTGCTGTTTCAGTAATTGCATCCAGATACATGATACAACAAGTAACATCATACATACAACAAGTCGAGACTATTGGCTTTGTTAATAGTTGTTAGTTGCATAAGATAAAGAAGCAGCAACTATGACTTGTATATAATATTGAAAAAGCTTTGACTTAAACCCCTGGTGACACCAAGACAATGTTGCTGATCCTGAGTTGCAACATCATTGGAATGATTTTCCACGGGCCCTGGTCAAATTTGGAAGTCTGGATGTTGGAAGCTGGAGTACCAGTCCCGCACTAATGTCACCAAGTGCGAGACCCGGGGCTCCCCACTCAATGTTAGGCCAAGTAAGGACACCATTTGAGATATCCCTGCTCACCCCTTAGTAGCTTGGCACGAGCAGCTCGGTCTATCTCCAAGGATCAAGTGTTCTGTATGTGCAACCACGCCCACAGCAACCCCCTGGTGACACCACAAATGAACTCTACACGAGTTTTACAAAACGAGTATAAACTTTATACAAAAAGATATGAGATCAGACCACACAACACTCACCAAGTGCGTCTGAGTCTCCCTCCATCTTCGGTGCACACGCGGACCACCACCACACGCACCAAGCACGTCTGAGTCTCAAGTCTCCGTGTGTCCAAGATCACAGGGCACACCTTCTGAGGGTCTGAAGCTGCCACAACAGGTGCCCACCGCGTCTCTTGAAACTTCTCTGGAAACTTTTATGTTCCTGTGTTTCCAAATGGGGAGCCAGCTCATTCCGGGCCCTTGGGGTTACAAGACACAGCACAAAGCACAGTCTTTGTCAAGCATGGGGATCCAGTGCCTCCAAGCACAGTCCCAACAGCCTCTTCCTTGGTTAGAACAGTAAACTGCAGACCAGCCCCAGATCATGAAGCAATGATTGGTCTTTCCCCAGCAGTCTCTTCAGTTGCTCCTTCCTTACCAGAGGTTCCTCTTGATCACTGTATGGGTCCAAGCCTTTTCAGTCTCAATCCATTTCTGTTTCATTCCCACGTTCAGGGGTTTCAGCTCTCATAGTTATACCTCTTAATGTCTTTGAAGATTTTTGTGCTCAGGGGTCCCTGACCCCTCCCTAAATCAGTTCTAGGTGTCTCCCTCCCAGTGTCACCTTTCTCCCTTTGATACTGGGGGTCTGGATCCTTATTCACTCGGCAGGCGACGGGTCAATAGTTTTATAGCAGCAGCCCAGGCCTCTTCACCTCCCCGGCTTCTCCTTGCCTACTCTCCAGATGCGGGTCAGCCTGGTGCCATCTCAATCACTCCCTTGGATCAAGACCTCCCCCAGCTCCTCTCACCTCGCAGATCCAGACAGAGAATCCACATTCAGCAGAGACACACAGAAATGGTTAAAGCACAAACTCAGCCACTTTCTAAAAGAGTGGTTTCTGAACACACAGTGACAAAACCACTTTCATAGAAAGATGTGTTATGACACTGTGACTTCCTACATACTAAACTACACCTCTCCATTATAAACGCATAAGAAACTAGGATACCAAAACACAATACCCAGCCTCCCCCATTCTGTCCTATGGGCAGTATAGCCTTTCACCAGTAAAAATGAAATGGAGTGTTTTTCACTGTCAGGACATAGCACACACCTCAGTATATGACCTGCCTTTTACCTACACTGCACCCTGCCCAGGGGTTACCCAGGATCTACCACAGGGGTTCCCAATGGGTACACAAAAAGGAAAGTAAGGCCTGACAAGTAGTTGCACTTGTCAGAACAACATGTTAACTTAGTAAACTGCGCGCAGGCCCTACACTACACTACGGGCCTGAGTTCCCTTCTCCGCGCACCTTTGCATTACTAGCCTGGCACACACAGTGCACATCACTAGGGACTTTAATAGTAAGGCAAACATACCAATCGTGACCAACCAATTACCATTACCCTTTACATAGGGAACACTTGTACTTTGACACTGATCAGCAGTGGCAAAGTACACAAAGCATCTAAATTGGCAACTCTATGTCAGAAAAACGGTCTAGGGGGGAAACAAAAAGTTTAGGGAACTTTTAGCCAAAAAGGCAAAGTCCTACACTGGAGCTCCAGAGCTTTCAGCAGGACGAAGGCTGGGTCACAGTTGAAGATAGTCAGCTTGACTACTGATGTTGTGCCGGTCCACATATGAAGCTTTTTCCAAAAGTTCCTCTAAACTTCTCCAAACTTCTGGAACTTCTTCCTGAAGTTCCTCTTGAGGGTTCAAAGTGTCCAAAACACAAATCAAAGTGTGTAGAATCTCTGAGATGGTCATTGGAAGTCTGGCTTACGGTTCCCACACTGCACCTGGCCGAATCCTTAAAAATGCACTGGGCGCACTCCTGGCTGGAGACTTCTTGAGGAAGATGGTGCAAGGAAGTTCTGTTAACCTGTTGTTTTCAGGGAGTCAACTTCTTAACCCATTTCGAAGCAATGCAAAGTCCTCAGAGCTGTAGTTCCAAGGGTGCAACAGGAGCAGTCCCTCAGGGAGCAATCCTGTGTGGTGCAGACAAGCGTTCCAGCAGGGTAGTACTTCTTGTAGTTTCAGGCAGCAAATTCTAATCCAAATTCAAATACTTAGTTGCTCTGCAGCTCTTAGGTATTTATTTAATGATATAGGGCGTCAAGCAAGGGGGCACCTCTGTCCAATGAGGTGGTGGGTGCTACCCAAAAGCATGACAGCTACCTCCAAAGTGTGGTATAATCTTGTCCCACAAAACACTGCACTTTAAAATTCAAGATGAAGAGTTTCTCTTCTTTGGTGTAAGGGCTGGCTAAACTAACACACTGGGGTAGCTCATTTCCATTAACACTCCCCCTTCACCTCCTGTAAATTCCATTCCAAGGCCAGCCTTCTGACAGCTGCGAACTCTCCCCAGCAGATGACCTCTGCTCTATGCAGCCACATGTCACCTCATCAAAGCAGCCTGGTTAAGCCTGTTAAGGCTAACCAATCAGGTGTGACTACTTGAATGCGGTATTTTCGCTCACAGAAAATAAATTTCTCTAACTTCTTTTCTGTGATAGTTATGATAAATTCAACTGTAAAAAGTTGCTTGACTTATCATTGCCGATCTTTTAAGTCTTTGAACGACATTTGAGCTCCTTCCTAGCAATATTTATACTTAAATATCATATTCCAATGTTAGCGTATGGAGCTAATAAACCACAATGGGGGCGGGGGGGGGGGGTTAAATTGGCAGTTTTTACTCACCAGGGCTTATAAAACATCTTTTATAATGACCCTGCTTATAGTTACATGGCACTCAAGCCTGGGGCACATAAGGGAGACCTTGGGGTGACATATGTAAAAATAAGGTAAATTACCACTTTGGTAATACCTGTACCACCAAAGTCGAATTTGCATGTAGTTTACTTTTAACGACAGTCAGCAAAGCAGGGCTACCTTTAAAAATGACAAAAGGCCCACAGCAGTGCAAACTCCAGTGCAGGAAATCGACTGAGCCTCTAAACCCCCATCCAATTATATACCAGTAACTTGTAGGTAGTTTGAATCTCCCCTGCCCTATTATATACTAGGGACTTACAGGGTCTGTCTTTGCCAATTGCAATTTTATCTAATTAACTTATACCTTTTTTCATCAGAGCACTGGCCATAGGTCTGATTAGCAGAGACCAGGACACAGTCAGAGTCAGTTACCACCAGTACCAGTCAAAAAATGGGGGTTGTCGGGGCTTCATTCCCTACTTCAGTATGTGGTCTGAAGCATGAATGTTACATTACGAATTCTTGACCTATTCTTCCAAGACTCAGTGATCAACACCAACATGATTACTGATGGTCATTAGTCACTACAAAGCAGGTGGGTCAGTGGGACTGCTGCAGAAATATGCAGAGTATTAAGCTTGTATATTTTCTAAAAGTCTTCATAGATTATACCACACTTTCGGTGCAAATCTAGATGGATTTAACATTGGCTGCTGGATTTTTTTCCTTTGTAGGAAACAACATCCTTTTACACCCAATAAAGTGTAGCAAAGTATGCATAGTACATGAACATTTTGTTTGAGAAATTACTTGAATAAACTAGGTTGTGGAGATATTGTGCCTTTATGATCAGTGTGTAACAACAGCCTTATGATGTGATTTACTGAGCAGCCAAGAAAATAGCACCTACGTTGAAACATTATTTGAAGGTTGTGGTCCAGCTCACATCAAGAGTCCTTGTCAAGCACTCGATGGTATGGTGCAGGGATCTGCTGATCTGCGTCCGGCCTCACATTCGGCTGACGCTGCTACACTGTTCACCTCCTCTCTGTCCCTAGGTATCCCATTAATGCTTCCAAGAACGCTTGCTCAGAAAGCATCAGCTGAGCATATCAGGAGGAATGTAGCATTAAAAATAAAGAGCTTTGCCAGTGCTTGGTTAATTCAAGTTACCAAAGGGTGTTATCATCCATTCTTGTGTCTAAAAGAAATGTTGTATTAAGCAGTAACATACTAGAAGTCAACTGTTTCAATAAACCCGGGCCCTCATTTACGGAGAATTGGCATAGGGCAGCGCTGTAAGGCTTCTTTCTGCGATGCCCTACTCCAATGTGTAAGGGAAGTAATGCACCATATTTATGAAATGCAGTGCATTCCTGTCCCTTCCCCCTGCGTTGGAACACAATTTGCTGCCTAGCAACAATGCAGGCACCTTTACTCCGTGGTGCAAGGGTGTCTGTGTTGCATGCCGAATTGTTGTAGTGCTTGAAGGGGCGCGTTCCTGCACACAAAAAAATCCCAAGAGGTGTTTCCTCTTTATGCAGCACACATAGAAAGAAGAAAAGCTGAGGAGAAGTAAAAATATTTCTCCTCATTACTCCTGCTCTGGGTAGGCGTAAGGTTTTGGGGCTGCCCCAAGTTTACTTGATTAAGTAAATCTTGGTCAGCATCAAAATCCATGGGTGTTGCTGGGTAAGCCCATTGCAACTCCCATGGAATGCCTCCTGGCACAGAGTAAGGCAACGCAGCACCGTGCGCAGCTTTGTCTTATTCCATATCAATGAGGCCATGCAAAGTCACACAAAGTGGCTATGTGTGGCTTCATAGATATGGTCCAAAAACTGACGCTCTTGCTGCTCATGCCTCTCATAAATAATCACTTTAGAGAGTAGATGTTTTTTCTTGATCAAAACCAGTGTTGTGTTTTATTTATGTGTCTATTTGGTTTAGGTAGTGGTGCAGACCAATGCAAGTTAACACAGGTTAGACAGCATGCCAGTGAAAATGCCCTGCAATAAACAGGAAAGAAAAAAGCTGGGGTTGTGGGGAGATCGGCAAATGGGTCATCGAGTGAGGTGTTTGCAAAAGTGCAAGGTTTTGAAACTTCAGCAGCCTTGCCACCGTCTGCTTTTCATCATAACGTTCAGTGTTACAGAGCATTAGAATTCTGCATGCAATTTTGATGGAAACAGAAGACACTTAGGGCCATATGTATCAAGCCTTTTGTGATTCGCAAAGGCCGAAATTCGCAGAATTTCGGCCTTTGCGAATCGCAAACGGCCTTTTTGCATGTTTTGTGATGTATGAAACATTCCCAAAATAAGGAATTGCAAACTTGTGCGATTCCTTATTTTTCCATAGCATTTAGGGAATCGCAATTTTGCGATTCCTTAAATGCTATGTATGTAGCATTTCTGGCTTGCGAATTTTGGTTAAGGATTCGCAATTTACCACCAACTTGTAGTTGATGGTAACTTGCGAATTCTTCTAAAAATGCACAATTTGGCATTTTTAAAGGTGGCATGTGATGCACACACATGCCCGTAGGGCATGTATGTGCACCATATGCACACACATGTTCTTTTCAGGGGTGCAGCACGGTGTCTTTGAGACACCCCTGCACCCTTGCAATAATTCTCAAATTGCGATTAGCAAATTGCGAATTTGCAATTTGAGAATTATTTTGCATTCATTCCTATGGGCCTCCTGGCCCATAGGAATGCATTCGAAATTATTCCTTAATTGCGAATTTGCAAAATGCGAATTCGCAAATAAGGAAGCTTAAGGAATCGCTAATAAAAAGCGATTTTTTCATACATACCATTTTGCAATTCCTAAATAGCGATTCCTTAAAATTCGCTATTTAAGAAATGCAAAATAGTTTGATGATACATATGGCCCTATGTGATGTGTGAGAGATGAGTGGTCTAATCAGTGCTTTAAGTAGAATAATAAAGGTGGCGAGTCTCTAAAATGGCATGGCCACAAAGCTGTACAAGCAACGTTATTTGGGAGGAATGGACTGTGTAATTATGTGTATGTCTGACATGTGAACTGGAATCCTGTGCTTGACACAGCGTGTCAACTGACCAGTGTTTGGGTGCCTCTCTGTGTGTTTTCTGTTAGTGCACTCAGATACATCACAGAACATATGGCCATTATGACAAAGAGCACATACACCTAAAATATTTTTTTTTCCTTAGATGCTGTCAATCTTTCAAGAGCTGGGTAACTCTTTCACACACATCCCCAAGGAATTGTAATTACAATTGGTACATATGTGATCATTGCACTGTGTTCTCCGCAGACACCCAAGGGATAGATGAACATGAACTATGACCTAGTGACATGCATTGTGAGAAACTCTCACTGGTTTCATCCTCAAATTAAGAGCAATTGTGACCATCCTGAACACCCATCCGCACCATGAAGTCACGCAAACACCAAGGTGACTCGGGTTGTAGTATACTACACCAGACTTATGTTGCACGGAAAACAACATGCAGAAACACACCTTGAAAAAATGAAAAAAGAATAGGGACTGGTACTATATATCACGCAATATGAAGTAAAGGTGAAAGCTAAACAGGGAGTGTTACACTGACTTAGGTTGTTACACTCATTTTTTGGGTTTGAAGTTTTATATAGCGCGAACAGGATCCGAAGCTATCATAGCGCTTTACATGAGCACCAGTTGCTTTACAGATGGACACATTCATTTTTGTTAGGCATGGGAAGATTAATTGATTTGCCCAGAATCACAGGATGTTAGGCGTCCCTGCCGAGACTTGAACCCAGTTCCCCAGCTTCGAGGTCAGCTGCCCTTTATTGTCTTGGATAGGTATCCTGAAAAACGCCACTTTCCATTGTTTACAGTTCTACTTATTTCAAAAAGGCAAAGCATTTGAAGTGTCTTATGAAATTCAGTTCTCAACTATAATAAAGCAAGATTCTTGCAGATCTTTTGTGAAATCTCCACTTACTGGTGAGGTGGGAGGGCAACATTAACGGAAAGTGTATTCAGCACTCCTTTCATCATCTCCTTGTGTTTGCTTTGTTCACCTTAAGTTGGCATGGTATTCCCAGATGTGGGTCCCTTGCTTACTTTGCCACTGGATACAAGCTAGCCTGGCTGATATGGGGTGTTACCCTGAAACTGGTCCCAGGAGGCTTGTTCCCGGTAAAGGAAAGACCTGGCTTGGCAGTTCAGTCTAGACTGTTCCCATGAGGCACAGGGTCAAGACTGATTTGCATATAGCTGGGTCTGAACAGAGGTGGCGAAGTGAGCTAAAGAAGGATGATGGATTCAACCCAGATCTGTGACAGGGGGGGAGTGTCTGAAAAGTTACAGCACTCCCTCCTCCCACTACTCTATATGCAGCCAAGGTCTATACAGCTCAGCTCTGAGTCATACAGGAAGGGCCAGGCACGCCTCAACCCCCCCCCAGTGTCTGTCTACAGTGAATTCACATCCCCGAGCTCCTGTCACTCCAAAGCCAGATAGCCAATCCACAAACAGGCAGAGGCACACAGAATGATTATACAAGAAAATGCCTGCTTTCTAAAAGTCAGACAAATTGGAACGTGAGTTCACTCCTCCCCTTAACTTTTAACCATTTCTTGAAAACTTTTAAGTAGGTGCGTGCGATCAGAAGCCGTGGGTCGCCCCTTACTACAGCCAATACTACAGTATAGGACAATATAGAGCACACCTCTCGTGCTTATCACTGTCACACTGCGATAAGTGGGATTCATCTCCCAGAGTAACCAATTTATCCCAGTACTCTTCCGTCAAACTTTGATTCCATTCATTAATCCGATTCCTTTTAAACTTGACCTTGTTCATTTCATCATATCGGAGACGGTATAGTTACACCTGCATATTTTATTCAACTTTTCATTCTCCAGCTGTATGCCTTTTAGCGCTTTGTACAACTGTGCGTTTTATACAGGTGAATCAATGGAGTTAATACGATGTAAGAAGATCCAATGCATTTCGAGCCATTGAGGCTCTTCGTCAGGGGTTTCTATAACAGAATAAAAGAAACTGCATATTTTATTCAACTTTTCATTCTCCAGCTGTGTGAATAAAAGACACAGCTTATTTTATATTATGTTCACATGTTTTTGGTCAGTTGAGTCTCATGTGGGGATAGCCTCCTTGGGTGTTTGTGATGTTTAAATTTTCTGGAGTTAGGCAAAAAAGATAATTGTCCCTTGTGGCCTTCACTAAAACCCAGACTCCCTGACCCTTTCACACCATTTCTCTGCTGTATGTAGTCAAGGCCTTTCCTGGCTTCTCCTGGCGTACCGCATTGTGCCTCTTATTCTTGCCACCAGAGCCCCCACAGTGCAGTAGCTAAGTAATTTCTGCTACATGGCTTTTTGGGGCTGCAAGGCAGTTGGGAACAAGAACTAGGGAGTCACGAGCATCGCTCGGAGAGCATAGATCAAGGGGTCTCAGGCCGCCCCTTCACTGGCCCTTACAGACCCTTACGAGGCTTACATTTTTACAATACATTTTCATGCCTTGATTGTCTAACTGGCTCATCTCAGGTTCACTCAGGTTCACCAGGAGCAAAATGTCAATCCTGCTTTTAATAAGTAGAGTCGTGATAGGTAGCCACGCATGTGATTAAATGACCTTCAACCTTTTGGTATGTCCTAGAGGCAGTGTGAAATGGCAACCAAAAATGTGTAGTGTGAATATCTAAACACCTGCTTTGTGACGCAGACTGGATGTTCTCCTCTGCAAGAATGTATTTTTGGCATTGATGGCTTGAGGTGTTATATACTAGAGAAGAAACTAACTGCGACCTAAATGATTTTTCATAGAACATGTTCTCATTTAACATCTGAAACAACAGAAAATAGCTTGAGCTGATTTGCATTGTGGCGAATTTCGAGTTCTAGATAAATATAGAAATGATCCTTCTCCACACATGGACATCTGTATCAAAAGGTAGATTGATGCTTCAGTTGTTAGAAGAAAGTTAGCCTGGGACATGTCCCACAACTTGTGTAGGCCTGGCACAGTCAGCCCTCTATAAGAAATGTTTTCTTTAACACTATCACAAGGACGAACAAGGTGAAATATTTTCATACAATTTGCAAATAAAGAAGTTATTAACAAATGTACTTAAGAATAACAATTTGTGTTTATGTCACACGTCATATGCCACTTCTGTATTTCCTAAGAGCTTTAAATAACACGTGTTGGTAGAAGCCAATTAAAGTGTTTAATGTACCTACCTCACAAGGGTGGAGGGCAGAGTTACCCTTGCCAAGACTCGAACGGGTGAGCTTCCATCTGAAGCAAGTATCTAACTTACTATCCATATTCATGTTAATACAATTATTGGGTCGAAATGTTTTAAAACACATTTCTACCTGTTGCCTAAGATAGCAGCAGCCACACATACGTAGCAGCACCTGAATTCATGAACAATTTGAACATATCCTTTGGTTATCAACCTGATGGCACTTTGAGAGCAGGTTTAACGACTTCAATCACAGATTAAATAATTTCGAATAAATGATTATTGAATATGTTATGTTAGAGTTCCGACTAACTAACACAGCAACTGCATTAATCAGCTCTTCAGCGATTTTTTAAAATGTTTGCATGTTATAAAGTGCTTATCGTTATTTTTTTTACGTTGCACCTTTATTGCGCATGCCTAATTATGAATAATCCATTTCCCTTTTCTAGGAATCTTGCTCAATGCCAGGTCAATTGTTACTGCTTCTGGCAGTTTTTAGGTGGAGCCTAGAGCGCTGTCTGGAAGATCTGTTGTATGTACTTTGTGGGGTCTGAAGATCAGCCCTAGGACTTGTCAGCTTTCGCCTTTGTTTAGGGACTTTATTCTGTTGAACTGCCCCTATTTAACCTCTTCGGTGCTCATGATGGCTCCCGGCGTCATGAGTCACGGTAGGCGTGTGCTCATGATGGCAGCTTTCCGAACGTTGCAGCTCCTCCCATGCAGTGTTAATTCCCCGCCTGTGCAGGAGAATGAATTAGTGAGCGGAGTTCGGACGGCTCCCGGCCGTCATGAGCACACGCCCACTGTGATTTATGACAGCCGGGAGACGTCATGAGCACCGCAGCACCATGCTCTCCCCCTAGCCCCCCTCCACACCCCGGAAGCGGCGGAATTCGCATGGTGGCGGAATTCGCACGTCGGCGAAGGGGTTAACTGTCTTGATAGAAAACGACCAGTAGTGGTCATTAAAATACCAGAATTGCTTTCTGCTTGTTCAACTGCCTCTAATTAACTGTCTTGATAGAAAACGACCAGTAGAGGTCAGTAAAATACCAGAATTGTATTCTACTTAGGGTCTTTCTTATTTTTTCTGGTAACTACCTCTATTTAACTTTCTTGATAGAAAACGACCAGCAGAGGTCAGTAAAATACCAGAATCACTTTAGCATTCCCTAGATTCCAGGCCATAGAAACCTGCATTCAACGAGCCTCTGTAGACAATAATATTTTTTTTATCTTGTATTTTCAGGAATATGACCACCAAAGGGGCTGATTTTATATTAAAAACAGAGCTTTGGACAATACAATTTCCCGCTGAAAGGCAGTATTTCTCTCAATGTGTTCCCATACCTTGCGTCTTCCGCAGTTTGGCGCTTACTGTCCCTCCATGTTAAAGAACAGTAGATGTTTCAGCACCCAGGCTAATGTGCTGCATTGTTATGGGTACTTAAAACTATTGATTTGTGAAATGACCAACATGTTTTGAGATCTGCAAAACAGAGACAAGACTTTTGTCAAGGTGTATGTAAAATTCCCAGGTGAAATCTGACAGACACCTTACCATTCATGACTGAGAGCACCTGCACCCAACTATTTATTAAAGAATTCATTTATTAGGGGGATGTAACAGCCCAAACACCGCCCCCAAAGCTACGCCCCTGGTTGGGCTAGAACAGTCAAGCCAGACCTATTACCTTTGTCAGCACTTGCAATGATTTGCCAGAAAATAAAAGTTTAGAGTTGAAAGAGTTCTGTGCTAAAGATGTCTTTCGGACACACGTTGGCTATTCAAGTGAATACATTCTTTAGGATGAGTTATATGTCTCTTCTAGCCTTCCAAAAGCGTGCTTGAGGGTGGATTGTTTTTAAGAACTTTCCCAGCGGTTCCAAAACTCCTGGTCCACTAAAATCAAAGACGTGTAGCCGCACAAATGGACTGCACTTAGAATTGATGTATCTTGGATAATGCCCTTATATTGAACGTGTTCCTAATAATTTCTCTGTAGACAGTATCTCCTCCACTCTCCACATTAAGGGGTCAGATGGGATTGCTGCTTAAATACGGCCATTAAGGCTCTTAATGGTAGCACATTACTAAAATGGGAAAGATGTAAAATCCATAACGGTCTGCCATACATTGTATTAATGCACATTAGAATATATAAATCCATTAAAAGAAGTGCTTCAAAGCATTCACATGCCTTTCTTTTTTTAAATGTCAATGTGGTATTTTGGCTAGAATCGGTTTCTTGTGGTTAACATGTTTCTGGGTTAGTTTTCACTACACATTACAAGAGGATAGACCTGCGGTAATGTACAGTGTCATATATCAAATTAAGTGTTCAGATGGGATCTTCCTCGAAGTATATTGCTTTTTTTTTCAACGGCTACTTATTTTTTTTGGTTGACTCTCATACTAAACTCTGTTGTGTTTCTCATAAAGAGTTACAGCTTTTCGATGTGGAGCATTTCATTATGAGAATATTATTTTTTACTGGCTTAGCAGCGTTTTTATTTGAAAAATGAAGCTCGCTCACCGAAACCCATCAGCCACATATCTGTCCTCCCAGGGCTCCTCGTTAATCCCCCTATCTCGCCACTGGCCGATCATCAGTAACTCCACATAAGTCTCTCATCTGCAACAAAAAGTCACCCCTTTTTCCTCAGATTCACCGAAGCGTGGTAAGATGTGCAATTAGGTGGACCTGTGAGGCCAACATCTAAAATAAATCCTTGATAATGGGCAAGCAATACTATTTATACAAAGAAGCAGCAATTCGACAGAAAAAGGGCACTTCAGCTGTGAAAATCGACTGGAATATAAAAAACCAAAGTAAATAGCACTATTAACCTGACTTCCGCATAAAGGGGTCCCTAGTTGTGGCATGCACATTGCTTGTTTCATCCCTGATGCATGTTTATGAAGGAGTACGGCATTTTGTTGTATGCAAAATCTTACTTTTTCTGGGCATTCTCCTAATGGTTGGAAATACAACAGCCTCGATGTCACACTGAGCACCTGCTATCTGCAGAATCCTATCATTCAGGTCATGGTTACCCCAGCTGGCACTAGAACTAAAGATCCTCCCACAGCGACAGCCAAGTCACCAGCTACCATGACCAGAACAGCGGCTTGCATGTAAAATATCTCTGAGGATGGACATTCCATCCATCATGTCCTACGCACCCTGTAAGTATCAATAGGTACACGGAGCGCAAATGCATTCTGTCATATACTCCAATTTTGTTGCTTTCTTAATTCTTTCTGATTAAAATTTTCGGTATGCTTTTACTAAACCTACATCTCAATTATGTGTTTCTTTAAACTCGCTTGTACACACACAGCCTTCCAGATTCTCTCTTATTCTTGATCTTTTGGGTCTTTCTTATGATTTGTCCACTATTGATAGTCCTACACTTTTTGATTGACTTGAGTTTGTCTATTAAGGTTCTCTCTGGCTTCAATCTTACATCTCATTTTAACTTTGTACTCCTGCCAGACTAAGTTATTTTCTCACCTCAACCATTTTGAATTCTTTAGAGGTGTCAGATTGATCCTTTTTCTCGTCTTGTTATGTATCATTCTGAAGAAAGGTATGCTTCATTTTCCGTTCTTAGTAGATTTATATGCCATTGTCTTACAAATATATTTTCTTTTCATCATACTTCACAAGATTACCCGCCTCCTTGTAGTCAGTGTACAGATGATATCAGACTAACTTCACCTCAACTTTTCAACAAAATGTTCATTTTTGATAGTTCTGCTATCTTCTCTCTTTCCCTGCTTCCCTTTCAGATGTATTTTCTTCCTTCCATTCCATTTACTTCAACTACAAAGTAAATGGATCTTTCTCTTTGACCTTACACTTTTCACCCCTACGTCACATTCAGTTTTGTCTTTTCTATTTTTTAACAGACTTTTTCCAGTTAATTATTGCTAAAGTGTCCTCTTCTTACTTTCTGATCCTCTAATAACTGTATAGAAACCCTCACTTATTTTCTATTTGCTTAATGATTTTCTTATGACTTTGTTGATCATCTAACATATTCTCTCACATTCCAAATAATGTTAAATTCCGTAGTTTGAATTCTCCAATGTGCGTGCTCCCTTACTTTCCTGATATGCACCTGTTTCTTTATTTTCACTGTTTCCTCTCAAATTGTCAAACTTCTGGATCTTCATGCCGTCTTCCACATATGATACCTTTATCTTCCAAGGCCTCAGCTCACTTTTCTGTCACCTCAGACCTCAACAATGAAAATTCTTCTTCCACTTTTAAAATGTGTTTAAAGTTCTATCTTCTGTGACTTACTTTGACTTCTTATTACTTTTAAAATCAATTTTACATTTTCTATTCTCTCCCTTCGTATTTTGATTTATTTCAAATACAGGCAAATATTAATTAGCAAGATTCACTGTATGAGAGAACTTATTTTATTCTCTCATTTCAGTATCTTCCTCAGACCTGCCCAGGAATTTGCAGCATAAAAAGGTACATTTTAAGGAGCTCACCCCTTTGGATGGGAAAATTCAATAACATTTGTTGTAAAAAAAAAAAAGGTACATTTTTGCGCTCACAATCGCAATTATATGCACTTCTATTAACTCAATCAAATGACTTTTTCATTTACTAGTTCCAGAACCACTGAATGCATCCATGTTTTAAAAGTAATGGAACTGTGGTATGCGCTACCTCTCTTCCTTTCCAAATCACAACACAATATTCACTTTGAGAATTACAGCACACCTGTTAGACCTGTCAGCCTTAGAGTGGCCTTTCCACAAACCTTTTGCCTTCCTACTCCAATTTTCATGATCTTGTTTTTGCTGGTATTAGGAATCTGCACACTTTACCACTGCTAACCAGTGCTAAAGTGCATGTAGTCACTCCTCTAAACATGGTCATATTGGCTTATACCCAATGCGCACATTTATTCTACTTATACATCCCTTCTAAATTGGTACTACAGGCGACTAGTGGGGCTGCAACACTGATTGTGCCAACCACATAAGTAGCCCTTTAAACAGTTCTCAGGCCTGCCATTGCAGAGCCTTCGTGTGCAGTTTTAAACTGCCATTTCGACCTGGCAAAATGAACCTTTTGCCAGGCCCAAACCTTTCTTTTTGCTACATGTAAGTTGCCCCTAGGGTGTGTCCTGGACAGCCCAAAGGGTAGGGTGCAATGTATTTAAAAAGTAGGATATGTACATTTAGGTTTTACATGTCCTGGTAGTGAAAAACTCTTAAATTCGTTTTTCACTACTGCAAGGCCTATCTCTTTCATAGGATAACACTGGGGTTGCCTTACTAAAATTCATAAGTGTAATTTACAAAAGGGAAGAGATGTTCAGGTCATTTTTGGTGTCTCTGGATTCTCAATTTAAAATCCTAACTTATGGTGAACTCGGATTTTAAATTGCAATTTTGAAAATACCATATATAGAAAATAAACCAAACACAAGGAGATGATTGATGGAGCGCTGAAATTCTTCATACACTCACCACAGTCACAGATCTGGGTTGAATCCACCATTGTTCTTTAGCTCACTTTGCCACCCCAGTTCAGACCCAGCTATATGCATATCAATCATGAACCTGTTCCTTATGGGAACAGTCCAGCCCGAACTGCCAAGCCAGGTCTTCCCTGGACCGGAAACCGGTTTCGGGGTAGCACCTCTCAGGAAAAACTTCCTAACCAATTTGGCAAAATAGAGATTATTTTAATAAATAAAATGACACCAAGCATTTGTAAAGTTTAAAAGTGAAAATAGCGCAAATAATAGCTCAAAAAAGCAATAAGCCTGAACCTCAACCATCTTGTTGCCGTTTCCCAGTACCTAGACACGAGTTAGGGCCAACCGTGACGGAGCATGGGTCAGATACAGAAACTAGGTTTGACCAAGTTGTAAATTTTACCTTCATACTTAGTCTCTGAAATGAAAGTCAAAAATCCTCAGTGGGGCAATTCAACAGACTGTGGCCAAAGAGGCATCCATGTCATCGATTAGCTGTAAGACGAGGTCTCGCCAAGTTGTTGACTTTTGGTCGGAAAGCTATGAGGTTGAGAAATTTGAATTTCATGCCCAAGGAAGATCCCTCGCCAGCAGTACACATTGGCACTGTCTCCCTGTGAAGATTTCTACCTTTGGACGTAGTCACTTTTTGAAGATCAGATTCGTCCAGTGGGATAAGGTCGCAGGCTGTAGGCCAAGAGGGCTCTATTAGGCGGGGTACCTTCTCCATGAGGTCAGCGAAATATGATTTGCTGCTGTAGAAAAGCTCAAAGGGGGAGAAACCTGAATCTTAGGCCCATCGGCAATGCACTTTCATCAGATAGGCTTGGTAGGTTGGCCCAGGTCCTCCTCTTTGGAGGCAAAAGATTTCTATGTCCCAGGTCTCATGAAAAGTTATGAGTAAACTTTGATACCAGCCAAGGGTCCAGGACTTTGAGGACAGCGCTTGGGGAGGATCAAGACACCAGCACAGGCCAACAGAAGGGACCATGGTGGGTCCATTTGGAACTGGTCAGCTGGGAGGTTGGAGAAAAGGCCTCTTGTAGCTTATATTGCTCATTTAGCTTGAACAGGGGGCCGTGTCCTGACCCTTGGAGTACACTTCTTCGTCCTGGAGACAAGAAGGAGAGCCGGTCCAGTCTTCAAGGCTTATCTCAGGTCCGATTCTGTTTATCTACAGGTTCGGAAAGTGTTTTGTGAAGGGTAGTGGGGATATTTCATTGATCAAAATCGCGTGTGTGTGTGGCACTCTGGGTGTATTCTCGTTATTCTGTTTCTCCAACTGTTTCACGTGGAAAATACTTAAATGTTTGGGTGCTGGTGGGTTGCCCCCTCTGACCTTGGGGAGTTAGGTTCAAAGATCAATCAAAGACACTGCTAACCGTACCAGTGTGTCCATCAGCACTCCTTCATGAGACAGATGTCTTTAACAAACGTAGTCACTTGTGTAAATAATATAGTCCAAATAAATCAATCTGGGTAATCCAAACAGTTCATGTCTTTTAATTTTTATCCAAATTCACTGTTACATCACAGCTTCAGGATGTTCACAAACATTATCCATGTAATTCTAGTAGATGTTTGATAATATCCAAATATTTAGTCTGTGCACGTTCATTCCCAATGCATTTCGTGCCACAACACTTCATCAGGGGAAATACATTTCATCTATGAATGAAGTAAAATGAATGTGTGTAAAACGATAAGGAAGTAGACACATGGTTTCAACAAGGTAAATAAGATAATAGGCATTAGCAGAAGGAAAGCATGCAAATACCATGCCGTGGTCTATGTCAATCGTGCACTGGTGAGCGTAAAAAAATACTGTTTAGAGTGATCAAATGAATACTAACAAGTGCATGCAGATGAACACGTGTGAACGTTGAGGAAAAGCAACCAAGTGAGTGATGGTGATTAGACAGTGGCTCAAAGTCCGATCGAAGTGGTCGAGTGTATCGGAGTGGTGACGGTAAATGGGCTTTAAAGAAACTCGGAAGTGAGCGGAAGGTTTGGCGTGCACGGTCAAATGACAAATTACAATGCTGAAAATTAACACCGCTCGGGGCGGGTCACCGGTATAGCCTCAAAAGTTAAAGAAACGTGTTGGTTCGTAACGATAGTCTTACCAATGAACAGTATCCAGCTCTCAGTACGGGGTGGAAGTCGAAAAACTCATACGCGATAGTTCCGCAATGTTTAACAAAGCGCCGCGCATGCGTGAAACGCCGGTCCGTAAGTGTCATCAACAACGGACTATCACAATTATGTGCGCTGGTAGAGAATTAATAAAGTAAAAGACGGACTATGTGTGGGGGTAACCAGTGTGGGTGAATCTATGTCAAGGGTAGGGTAAATGGCAGTGTGTTAAATATGTACAGTGAGAGGAAGGTAATAAACCTCGTGTAAATGAAAGTCTGTCTATTGTATCTGGAGTTGTATCTGGAGTAAACCAGAGATATGGCAGGACGATATCGGATGTAGTGATGGCGGCGGCCATCTTGGAAAAGGTCAATCGGGGAAACAACAGAGAAAAAAACAGTGAAAACAATTATATTGGGCTAATGAAAAGGTACGACCTGCTGGAAGTACTGTGTGTGTGTGTACCCGAATTAGTGGGGATAGGAATTAAAGAGTGGAGGACATGTAGGCATGTAACATCAGGGTAGCGTGAATACTAACCATCTGTAAATGTAAACAAACAATGATAAACAATTATAAGAAACAGCTATATTCCATACGGTCATTTAACCCCTTGGGGTTACATGAGTCCAATTTCTTTATCCAGTATATCTCGCATTGCAATAACTTCTTCCTGTTATCAACGCCTTGTTTTGCAGAAACAACCTCCAGGACCATGAATCTTAGTTGGCTGACGTTGTGATTATTGGCGGCAAAGTGTGCGGCTACCGGTGCCTTCACTGTTTTGTTCCTAACTTCATACCAACGCCACCTGCGACACAAAAAAATCTAATTTATTTGTTGAAATGTCCCTGTGGACTCCCATATGTTGGGAAAACGGAAAGAAAAATTAAGATTCGCATGACAGAGCACAAAGGCACCATTAGGAAAAAAACAGTGAAGGCACCGGTAGCCGCACACTTTGCCGCCAATAATCACAAACAATTGAACAAAACAACTTTGTTAATTTCCAGCATTGTAATTTGTCATTTGATTGTGCACGCCGAACCTTCCGCTCACATCTGAGTTTCTTTAAAGCCCGTTTACCGTCACCACTCCGATACACTCGACCACTTCGATCAGACTTCTAGCCACTGTCTAATCACCATCACTCACTTGGTTGCTTTTCCTCAACGTTCACACGTGTTCATCCGCATGCACTTGTTAGTATTCATTTGGTCACTCTCAACAGTATTTTTTTACGCTCACCAGTGCATGATTGACATAGACCACGGCATGGTATGTGCATGCTTTCCTTCTGCTAACGCCTATTATCTTATTTACCTTGTTGAAACCATGTGTCTACTTCCTTATCGTTTTACACACATTCATTTTACTTCATTTATAGATGAAATGTATTTCCCCTGATGCAGTGCTGTATTTCCCCTGATGAAGTGCTGTGGCATGAAATGCTATGGGAAGGAACGTGCACAGACTAATTATTTGGATATTATCACGCATCTACTAGAATTACATGGATAATGTTTGTGAACATCCTGAAGCTGTGATGTAACAGTGAATTTGGATAAAAAATAAAAGACATGGACTGTTTGGATTACCCAGATTGACTTATTTGGATTATATTATTTACACAAGTGATTACGTTTGTTGAAGACATCTGTCTCATGAAGGAGTGCTGATGGACACACTGGTACGGTTAGCAGTGTCTTTGATTGATATTTCATTTAATCCAGGTGTTGGGGAACTCCTGAACCCTCCATAGTCAAGAGGGTAAACATTTCCAGGGGTCCTCATGTTTAAAGCATTTCTTATGTGCCTGTTAGTCCTGACATCTTTGGTGTGTGATTCCCTTCTCTTTTTTGCAACAAACCTCCTGTTTTTGACTGTGTTCTGCATTTCATTTTTGCTGGTTTTAGGAGTCTGGGCACTTTATCCACTGCTGACCAGTGCCAAGGTGCAAGTGCTCCGGATGTAAAATATATTTGTCATTGGTTTATCCATGATTGGCCTATTTGATTTACTAGTAAGTCCCTAGTAAAGTGCACCAGGTGTTCCCATGAACTGCATATCAAATGCTACTAGTGGGCCTGCAGCGCTCATTGTGCTACCCACTTGAGTAGCTCTCCAAACATGTCTCAGACCTGACACTGAAGTGCCTGTGGGTGCAGTTTTAAACTGCCATGTTACACTTGCCAGGCCCAAACCACCCCTTCTACTACATGTAAAGCACCCCTAAGGTAGGCCCAATGTAACCCCATGAGCAGGGTGCAGTGTATTTAAAAGGGAGGACATGTGCTGTTGTGCTTTACATGTCCTGATAGTGAAATACTGCTATTTCGTTTTTCACTATTGCAAAGACTATCTCTCCCATAAGTTATCGTTGGAGCCTCCTTGTAATCTCTTACAAGTGTAGCTTCCAGTAGGGAAGTGATAGAGATTTGGAGTTTGGTGTACCTGGACTCACAATTTAAAAAAACATCTTTTAGTGAAGTTGTTTTGTTCAATTGCGTGTTTGAAAATGACACTTTTGGAAAGCTGGCATATTCTTGCTTTAACATGTTTTACCATTCTGTGCTTCTACCTTCCTGTGGAATCCACTTTTGAGGGAGGGTGACAGTTGGGCAGTTGTTCATTCACTCTAGACAGTCACACAAAGGAAACTGAAGTGTGCCCTGCACATCCTGATGGCCCATTACCAGGCTGACGGGTCTTCCTGAGCTAGAGAGATGGGAGGAGTAATCACTGACTCCTGAATAGGACTGTGACTGTCCTCACACAAAGCTGTCTCCACCCCACTGTAGCGTATCTGGAGCCAGGTTAGAGAAAGGCAAAGTCTTGTGCACTACAGAGACTTTCCTTTGAAGTTTGCCCACTTCGAAGGCTGAAACTGATATAATGTATTGGAGCTCTGAGACCATAACTTCGAAATACTTCTAGACTAAGAAGCCATTCTGCCAAGAAGAAGAGCTAGATGCTGTAGGAAGAACTGACACTGTGCTTGTTGCTTTGTTGTGCTGGCCTGCTGCTTGCTGTTTCTGTCCTGGGAGTGAAAGGACTGGACTTTGCTTTCTGCATCCTGTTTTCCAAGGTCCTCCACGGTCTTGTGCGTGCTTGTCTCCTGTTAACAAGACTTCACCTACTGGCTTGCCAAGTTTTGCCAAATTCAGTTCCTGGGCCCTTCGAAGTCGAATCTGGTAAACCTGAGAAGAAAATCCATGCATCAACTCTTAGTGCCCATTTTTCCCAACACATCACCACCGTGCAGTTGAAAAACCCACGCATTGCCGCTGTATGGCCGTAGAATCGTCGCAGCACCTGCAGTGAGGTGGAAAGATCACCTCAAACCGAGTCCCACGCACTGTGTCCCCAATGTCCATGGTGCATGTTCCAACTCCAACAAAGACAATAATTGAGTGCACACCTGTTTTAGTATGAGTTCGACAATTTTATGAAATGTTCAAAGGCATAGTTCCTGGTGTGCAGGTTTGATTCATCCTCTGTCCCAAAGCATGGACATAGAATTTCCATATTTAATTGCAACGTCATGCTCAGTTTCAAGCCGCATAGCCACAAAAACATGTGCTATAGCATCAAAGCAGCGTAAATGAAAGTGAACCATCATAATCCAAGGTAATCCATAGGTATGCATATTTATGCAACAGTAATCTTCATGTTCACAGTGGAGGCAATGTGATTCCAAACATAAAATGCAGCATAAATGCCCATCCAGGCCTTTTATAACTGCACGTTGGAATCCACTTTTCATCCCAGGTAACCATAAAAATTTTCACCCAATGCATTTCGGGCAATGCGCCCTTCATCAGGGATAGCTGTGATATAAAAACAAACCCACAGTGTTCATGTATACTTTCAAGGCATTTGATTATATATGAATGTAAATGTCCAAAAGCAATCATAAAATCCACATAACTGAACTACACTATTAAATAATACCATCTTTCCCATGTTTTGGCTTAAAAAATGAACCATAACCAAAGAATTATGTAGTTTGCGAGAAAATTGTGACTTTCGTGCAGAGTCTCCCATGCTAAGCAGTGTACTTAAAAATCCAAAACAAGTGTAAAAAACTGCACTTACAATATAATAAATACAATGTTTCTGCAACATCTCCGTGCCATAATCAGCTCTGTAACTCCTTCAACTGATACTCTCAATTGTGTATGCAGAAAACTGCTTCTCTTTAAACTCCCAATTTGCTCCTGGTGCAACCAATCCATTCAAAACATGCTGTAAACTAAACATTTGACCACCAACCCTACCTAATTAAACATGAAAGAAACACTATATTCGAATCCATAGTGCCTACCATCCCTTCTAAATTCCGAAACTAAATTGTTAGATTATTACAACGAATCCATTTTTAAATACAATCATAAAAAAGTACATGGGTGATATTTGTGAAAAATACTCCAACACGGGCCCTGCTTCGCGGCTGTGAAATTGACGCAGCTCCTGTTTCGCCGCATCAACACAGTGCGTCTGGATTTTCAATGCATTGTCCCTGTTTGCCAAGCTCTTCAACGAAGATTCCCAGCAGTAAGGAACCGAGGCCGCATATCCGGAGATCATTGCATAACCTCCCGTCACAGTAAGGAACTGACAAATCACCTCCCCTGACAGTTAGGAGCTGACACATCCCCCTCCCCCTCCCCCTGTGCTGTGGTAAGGAGCCAACACATTCCCTCTTCTGGCAGTAAGGAACCAATGCATCACCTCTCCTGGGAGTAAAGAACTGACGCATCGCTTTGCTTTTCCGGTGCCTCACCTCCACTGTGCCTATTTTCGTTTATGATTTTGACGCATCCGCAAGTTCTTTGTGCTAAAGTGGCGCATCCAAAGATTCCTATTAACCTTTTTAAAGTGATATCTTGACTTGTGTATGTTGGATTTTTGTCATGTTGGTCTTGTTTTACTCAGATAAATATTGGTTACGTTTCAAAACTGGTGTGGTGTCCATTTGTAGTGTTTTCACTGTGTTATTGGGTGTGTATGTATAAATGCCTTTACACATTGCCTCTGAGATAAGCCTGACTGCTTGTGCCAAGCTACCAAGGGGGTGAGCAGGGGTTATCTTGGCTGTGCGACTCCCTTACCCTGACTAAAGTGAGGGTCCCTACTTGACAGGGTGTAAACCCTTGCCAACTAGAGACCCCATTTCTAACAGTGCCCTACTGCAAACAATCCCACAGTGCCCCTCTCTACCTAAAAGCAAAGTGCAGAATCTTTCTTCCCCTTTGCAGAGCACCTGTGCTCACCCCAGAGGTGTGACCAGGGAAATGAGCAGCCTCTCCTCTGTGGTCACTCTAAACGAGTTCTGGGGAAAGCTCCTTTGCCACTGGGATTGATCCCTGCCTGACTGGTGGGACAAGTAAGGGCTTTGCACAGGTCTCAACTAATATTTGCCTGTGATAGTGTAGGCCTCCTTGAGGTTGATCAAGTTAGTGGGCACAGCCAGAAGAACAGATAACACCTCCCCACACAAAAGCCTTTGTCCTGCTCGGGAAACCGTTTTCACACCTTATCAGGGGGCGTATTCAGCTGCCAGGTGACAGTTGAAGCTCATGCAAATGGGCCTACAGAGGCTTTAAGCAGAGAAAAGGTAACTGTCTTAAAAGTACCTTTTCCAAAATATTTAATATAAATCCAACTTCACCAATTAATAGAGCTTATTATAAATATTTTTTTAAAGTCCAAGAATTAAATGTATAGCTGTTTTCTAGCCATTGATAACTTTATTACAGTTAATATTGTATCCCATTGCTTTCCTATGGAACAGCCAACACTGCTCCAGAGAAAATAGCCTTTGCACTATTTTCACTGTAAGGACATGTTTTACATTAACCTTTAAAACACAAACAATTGAAGAAGGGTCTGAGGGAAATTTAAAGACCTGCCCAGTTCGTATCCCCCTAACTGTAATCCTAACAACAAAAGAACCGGGGGTCTATAACGGAGCTTCAAGTACTCCGAGCTGCTGCAAAACTCCTACATAAGTGAGTTAGGCGCTAATAGAGCTACATAAGTCTCTATATCAGAATGTGTGCCAGGACAAACCTGTCGAAGGACCTACTGAGATTGTTGGTAAGACCCGTACAGAGATGTGTTGGATTCCCATCAAATAGGTATGTAGATCAAGTGTTCTCATTTGGTCATCCAAAAATGGGGTGGTATGTCTCTTGATCAATGAGACCCATCCATCGCCCTTACTCAATTGGGTCGCACCATCAATCGCTAAGGTACCCATGAACAAATGATAAAGATGGGATCGAGTGCAGTGCAAAAATCAAAAGATGTGTGAGTTAAAAACAAGGGGTAAAAGGATCAATAGGCGAAAAACTCTAATGTAATTTGTCCTTTCCCTCAAACAAACAAGAACAATGCAGAGGAAGCAGTCTAAACATATAACTGCATTTACAAGGCCAACATGTTTCAGCCGGTAGGGACAAGATCCCATGGCTTTCTTCAGGGCCAGAGTTCTAAGCATTAGCTACTGCATACATAAAGTGAACGTAACGACAATCTGTAAAGGATATACATAAATAGTCCAAAATCGTGGTTCTCTGTACCAAACGGTGTCTCTTACATCTGTTAACAAGAAACAAGAAATAAATTGTAGTAAGTCCTATCAATACAGGAAAGACCTGGCACTGGCTTCTGCTAATTAAGCCAATTTATTTTACTAATGTTACATTAACCTTTAACATATCATATTTTTAAATACCATGCACCTTGACTTGTGAGCAGTAAAACCTACTTAAGCTGACTTATTAATATTTAAAAGAAAGATTTAGACATGTCAAAAGGGGTTATTGTGATAGGCTGAATTTGCATTTTTAAAACTGCTCAGCTGGGTTTCAAATGGTAGGCCTGTAGTCATGATTGCACTGTCACTATGGTAGGTGGCTCAATGGGTGCTGCCGCTTAGCGGTGACATTTATCTTACAGGACCTGGGTACACTTTCTGCCATAAGCTAGGGACTTATAGGTAAGTTAAAAATGCCAATGAGGGATATGCCAATTCATTGTGTTAAAAGGAAGAGCGCAGGCACTTAACACTGGTTAGAGGGAGCTCTACAGCTAGCAAAAACAGTCAAAGCAAACATCGCAGGGTACACCATGCAAAAGATGGTCGAGCCCAACAACCATATACCTCACACCTCAGCTTGACCACCCCTCAAACTCACCTACAATTTCTTCCAGACCCAAAATATACATCCCATACATGGCATGTTACTGGCTCTCCAGTCATAAAAACACACATCCCCAGTGCCTGCTGTCTTGTTTCTGCACACCCTCACTGATAGTCCACAGGGCCTGAAACCTTGACTCGACCATCTCCCTCAAATACATACCCATACATCACATTTGACTGCTTGTTATCTCTGAAGCAGGGAGGTACATACCTGGATGCTCTCCGCTGGGCAAGCTGCACGTATGTGCTGCCTTTGGGATTTAAAAGATGAATGGTGCAGTTCTCTTGCCCGGTGCAACCCTCCTGCCAGCAGTAGTGATTATTTCAGCTACACACACAGAGAGAGGTTGTGAGTGTGCTGAGCCAGTCTCTTCAGCAAGCTCAAAGCACCTTGTACCAAAGAAATCATACAAATAACATCAGCTGCATTGGAAGTGGGGATTGGAGCATACACATTTTGTAGGGCATGTTTTGTAAAGTGCAGGTTTTTTGTAAATCTGATGTTGCAATATGTTGAGAATCATGAATGATGAGGTGGGGCTTTTGAATAAAGCCTTCTCTGAACTGTTTCTAAAGCTATATAAGCAACACTTCTCATGGTAGTGTGTTCCTCCTCAGTATTTCATAGATTTGTTTTCTAGTTAGTTGTGAACATCCCTTGCTTGGAATCTCTCAGGTGTCCTATTGAGGCTCCTTGGTGAAAGTTACATTAAAATGTTCAGTATCCCTTTTTATATTGAT
Organism: Lissotriton helveticus; assembly: GCF_964261635.1. Lineage (NCBI taxonomy): Eukaryota > Metazoa > Chordata > Amphibia > Caudata > Salamandridae > Lissotriton > Lissotriton helveticus. The sequence continues at coordinate 1,157,975,144 of NC_136057.1, forward strand.
TACAGGTACATGTGTGTATCATATGCACTCCATTATCCTTAACCTTAAAGGTAACATGCTTCCCTAGTAACCAGAAGTATTCTCAGTTTTCTAAACTACTAGACACTTACAATACTGTATTTTGGGGCATTTACGTTGCATGCCATGGTTAAATTCTACTTATTTCTCTATTCCTAGCAGAATCCTAAATTAATTGTGATAGTCATTTCTCTGGTTCTAAAAGCATCTACCTTTTCTCAGCATATTGGTCTAAAAAGGCTGCTTGAAGTAGGCATTCATGGGCAAGTCCTGGAATGGCTATAATCCATTGCAATGAACAATAACAGATGATACCAATTCCTTCTTTTCCAGCGACATCCCTGAAGATGGTGTGGTGTCCCCAGACTTTAGCTTTAGCCCCCTCCTAATTATTTTCCAAATATGAAACTTAAAAATAATACGTTTGGACTGCTCTGCAGAAGATTCACACATCTTGGTATAAAGTCAAATGAAAACCAATCCATTTGAACCATGCCTCTTCCTTCATTTTGGAAACTGATCAATGGGTAATTAATATTGAATTAAAACTCAGTCCTATTAAAACTAAAATCTGGCTAGTAAGCATGACCCCAAAAATGGAGTAAAAGTATTCCAGCAAAATTCTCATAGGATATTCTTTTGCTTGTCATTCAGGTTGAATTTGGTTGATAATATTTATATTAGTTAATATTGCTCCCCTTTTCTTCTCATTCTATTGACTGGATATTTGAGTTGAGTCTGTATGCTGAGACATTCTTGTGTGTTGCATACGATATTAGACACTAAGCAGACCTAGTTCTTTTAGGACCAAGTTTTGACATGTTTTTGTGTCAGGATCTCTTGGTAAGGAGGTTTGATATAGTTGTGTATTGAACTCCTGATACTTGTGTTGCTCGGATAATAGTTTACCTTAAATAAATGAAAAGACAAGAGGCGTTTGGCAAAACAAGTACAAGTTGGTTTAATTAAACAATGCTGCTGGGCTGCCTTGACAAAGTGCATCTGCTCAAAGTCTCTTGTGTACAAAGTTTTGGCCGCTGCTATATACAGTTCATGAGGTGCAATAAAGCAATTTTCTTCATTCCAAAAAGCATCTCAGTCATAAATCAACAAATGCGGGCATCTGATAAGGACACAGATGGCTCTTGACCACGGGAAGAGCTAGTCTGGGCCAGTGAGTATGTGTCCAGATGTCCAGCATGAGGAGCACGTGATCACAACGTGTGGTGTGCATGTTGTGTCCTGATTGGTTGAGTGTTTCTATCTACATGTGGTATCTAGCTTTGCAGCATTTTGGAGAACACAAGCCTTTGGCCAAATGTGTTTTATTAGGGCCAATTTCCTCAGACCTGTTTGTGGTTCAACTATCTAACTGTAGGATAGATCAGGGTTTTCCCTGGGCGCACGTATGTCTTTCGGTTATGAGAGACCTCACCTGTAACCTGGTATTCAATTGGTGTGGGTGTGGGTCGTAGGACTTGTTTAACCACATATCTCTGACTCGGGATTGATGGGGAGGTCAACATGAATCTGACAGTAATGATGTGAGTTCATTAGAACTCCTGAAAATAATATGACAGTCACTGGTATCATTTTTATTGACATCCTTAACATTGTGCATACAGTTGACATAGCATACATTGACATCGTTCTTACCGGTATTGACACGGTTAAATTTGCTTAGGTCATAACGTATATAAACATTGTTTTTACTAGTGACAGTATCGCCATTTGTGCACGGATTATCACATACATTGATGATGTCATTGCTGGTGTCGGCACTACTGAGCAGGTACAGGTTATGACATACATTAATATTGCATTCACGTGTATTGGCATGGTGATGCAGGCTGATGTTATGGCATATTTTGATATTGCATTTATTGGTATTTGCCGTTCTCTGGCCTGCACATATCATGGTATTCATTGACATCATACTCACCCATTCCAACACTTGCATTACAGGCTCTGTGGTTTATAATAACTTATGACATGGCCTACTGTGTAGGTGTCTCCAAAACCAGAGGCAAAGAATTGAGTTAAAAAGACAAAGAGTGAAGCATAAGTTTCCGCCCTGTTAATGTAGCTGAGCCTTGGTAATACGCAGGTCCTTGGTATTTTCTGGGACTGCATCGGTGGTCACGGATAGGCAGGTTGAAGGGGGCATTCCAAATGGTACTTTACAAACTATACACAGTAACCCATCAAACTGGTTTGGAATTGTTGGGATCAAGGAACGGTATGGCGGTTCCCAATGACTCCCATTTCACTTTGTTGCCTAGTTCTAAGAAATGCTTTATGACAACTGCATACCTACTGGAGGCATCTTTATAAACTAATGCTGGCCCACTTGCTTTTTGTCACCAGCCGCCACCACTCCCACGTAATTCATCACTGTTTTGCTCATGATTGGGAGTGATCAAATAGAGTGCTAGTCAGGACAACAGTAATACTAAGTGTGAAGCTGTAATGCCGATTGTAAAGCTGTAATACCTAATTGTGAAGCTGTAATACCGATTGTGAGGCTGTAATATTAAATGTGAAGCTGGAGACGATGGAGGGTCTTTGTTCCATTAGTCGAATGGTATGATGATGCTGTGGTTTCTTTGCAGCACGACTTCCTAGGTTTAATACCTTACCCTATGGACCCTCCTTAGGTACAGTCCTTAGGGGGCGTAATGGATTTACTTCCCTGGTCTGCTCTTCTAGCATTGGCGTCCTTCGGGCAAATTCCACCTATAGACACCTTCGGGTAATGTTCGCGCTATATAAAATCGCATTAAATATATAAATAAAAATAAATATCTCTGTCCTCATTATTACTCAGTATATTGCTCTCAGAAATATCTGCTGGGACCTGGTTGTCGTTTTTAATCCACTATATTTTCGAAAAAATGACTAACAATACATAAACAATAAAAGCGTGCGAAAAAACCACACAATGTTTTTTTGTGCGTGGCATCACCGGGCCAACTGTCCTACATGTCTTCACTAAACTCTGCAGGCCTGTATAGTATCTGTGTATGCGCTGTTTAATGAGGAAAGATTACAAGGCCGACAAACCAAGTTTAAAAGATCAAAGTACTACAGCGGGTGCAACCAGCGAAAAAAATAAAAAAAACTCATTAAATTATCTGAACAAGTTGAAATGCTGGCGTGTACTGCTGTGTTACGTGATTATATGGTTGTGGGTGTGGAGAGAGGGGGCGGCTGCTGTGGAAACATGCTGAGTGGCAAGCAATTATCACTGTCTACGTTCACTGATTTACAGTTAATTAAAATGCCATCGAATGATCGCTGACCTTCCCAGATAAGGTCAATTTTTTTTTTTTTTTGTTATTTGGCATTTTTTTTAGCGTCAATCTGCAGTCGAAAAGTAACTGTGCGCTGAACAAGTTATTGCTGTGTGCGTATGAGGTTTATTCAGCTGAGTTTCAAGGAGGATGCCTTCAGAAATTCCTGAAAAGGCACAAAACCAGGGCATGTTAATCCAAGAAGAAAGGTTTTTCATTCTGTTTCAAATTTAGAACAGTGCGGGTCCATATCTCGTACCCATTGGTAAACAGTACCGCGAACCAACTCATTTTGGCAAATAATCGCCTACCCCTTGTGATGAATAGACAGGAAGAAGAAGGATGCGAGTTGCAAGTTTACAGCACGAGCGAGGCGGAGCATGGACGACGGACGTGGTACCCACAGGACGAGTGATTTCCAGCTTACAAGCCTTATTCACAGATAGCAAAAGTGGTTTACACCAAGCACGGGAGATTCAATTATCTCGGGGGATTTTCAGTTAGCACAGGTGATTTACAGTTGGCAAGGGGTATTCACATGTATCATGACGCTGGAACTCTCTCCCTCTAGAAATAAAAAGAAATACAGATCTTCCAAAGCCCTTAAAGCCTGGCTTTTCAACCAGCAGCTCACATTTCTTCTCTTTGGTCAGCAGTTCTATCTTTTGAGGCAGCGCCCTGACACCTCCGGGTAAAAGCGAGCTTAACAAATTCTATTTTCATTTCCTTTCCTTTCATTTCACATTGTATGCACCGTTAGCGTGAGTGGTTTACAGTTAACACGTGGTATTCACAGACTTTATTAGCGATATACACTTGTCACTGGTGATTTACAGTTTACAATGAGTATTCACTGTTATCATCGGTCGTTTACAATTAGCATGGAGTACTCACAGTAATTGCTGGTGATTCGCAGCATTGTTTATTTACTGTTATCACAGTGTACTTGCAGATAGCAGAGTTGATTTGCAGTTAACTCACAGTATTTACAGTTAGGCCGGGTGATTTAAAAGTTAGCTATGAGTATCCACAGCTATCAATGGTGATTTACAGGTAGCATGGAGTATTTACAGTCTTCACAGATGATTTACAGTTATCACAGCTGGTTCACAGTTAGCCTTTGTTATTTAAGCAGGCAGTGCTCATTACCCCCTTATAGGGCCTCCTCCTTCCAGTTCTTACAATAGTGAGGCGATCCGGCCTTTCGACAGGTCATGTAGAATGTTAGTCTCTTTTTATTTTTTACTATTGAAACCCCTCCCACCCTCCGCCATGCCTATTTTTTTTTGTCCCTAGACATGTTGTCGGAAAGCGACATGTGTTGCAAAAAAAAGTGGAATTTTTTTGTTATGTGCCTTGTTCAGTATTTGTGCTTTTTTGGTATTTCCACGGTTGCGCTTGTATGACGTGCACTGACCTTAACCGTAGATTTGGAAGGTAGCGTCAGGGCTTTAAGTGGGATGAAAAAACTGGGGGTCTCTCAAAGGGGCGTGGTCAATGTAATTAAGGGCGTGTCTTAAAAACAAATACGCTAAATATTTGCGTGTAGCACAGTGTGCCGCCCGACTTGTATTTTGCTGTTCGTGTCATTGCGTCCATATATATGATACAAGTCACATCATATCTACGAGTCAGGACTTTTGGCTTTGCCAATGGTTCCTAGTTGCAAAAGATAAATAAGCAGCAACTGTGGCTTGTATATAATATTGAAAAAACTGCCACTCAAAGCCCTGGTGACACCACAACAATTTTGCTGCTCCTGAGTTTCAAAAAGAGAAGAGAAATCCAGAGAGGAAATGACTCTCTTTAAAGGATTTCCCTTCCTCTACAACGCTCACCACGCGCACATCCATGTGCCTGCTGTCACTGCCGTCTCGGAAAAAAAACAACGGACCGCCTGTGCCATGGCTCAAAACAGAGCCCACTAGAGACCCGTTTCGAGGCCCCCATAAAAAAACTGCCGGTGCTCAGACCCGTTAAGACCCGGCCCACTTAAAGCCCTGGGTAGCGTCCTTGCTCTGCTTGTGCTGCACTCCCTGCGCATGTGCTTGTCTTGGGGGGGGAGTGTTCTTTGCGGTCACGGGCAGGCCATTTGGGTGTTATGGTGGTCCCAGCAGCACCTGGCTCCCACAGACATGTCTTTAGTGTATGTGGCTGTGAGGGTGGTGGCATGTCTGTCTTGTGGCTTTCCAAGTCTCGTGGGATTAGAGACTTGGTTGCTAGGAGGCGGATATAAATAGAAATAGTTCTTGGTCATTTCTTCATTGACTTTCCGATCCTGTTGTGAAAATAGGGGATAAAAAATCAGTGCCTGTGTCTGGCAAGTCCTTTCCGAGGGGAAACATGTGCAGGAGCTTCAGGAAGATGACATGTTGCAGATCTCCAGGGCAGACTTACAGGACTTCATTAATTCTGCAGTTGAGACTGCATTGTATGAGCCTTCTGCAAAAAAGTTGAAAGGGGATGAGGACAATTCCCCGAAAGGCAAATATGTCCAGGGTAAAGTTTTTTCAGACATGTTTGCCCATATTCTGTAGGTGCTGGGGTTTATACCTAAATCTTTGGTAGATGATGGCTTCTATTCCCAGTATAGTGCCTCTGTGGTGGATGATTTGCCCTTGCATGATATAATTGAGGACATTCTTGCAAAGGAATGTCACAATCTCGACAAGCAGGGTATTCTTCACTTTCTGAGCAAGAGGTATCACACACAGTTTGAGGACCAGTTTCCACAAGTCTCTAATGTCAACTCAATGTTGTCCTCAATGGCTTCCACTTCTTCCTTGTCTCCTGAGGAGACTTTCCTCTTTGATCCTGTTGAGAGGAAGGTGGAGGCTGCATTGAAGCGGGCATACGCCACATCTCATTTTGGGATCAGAGCAAGCTCTTATACCTTATTAGGATTTTGAGAAGTTATTTGATTGTCTACAGGATCAAGGTGATCCCACTCCTATCTTGGCGCAGATGGAGGTGTTGGCGCTATTTCTGTTGGACGTCACATTTGATACCCTGTGGGCCTTCTCCTCAGTGGCCGGGGCAGCGGTAGCTGGTAGACGGTCACTGTGGACAAAACTAGGGCACCTGGAAGGGGCACAGAACGCCTTAATTCATAATCTGCCTTTTGAGTATCCCAGACCTTCTGGGTACGAATTAAACATGATGGTGCAATGTTCGGGAGACAAGATATATTGCTGAAGCCAGTCCAGGCTGTCCAGAAGAATACATCTTTTTTCTTTAGCAGAACTTTAAGGGAGTCCTCTCCTCTTCTCAGCCCTTTCATTACTGGGCCATGGCCAGGGGACTGCGTTCACCAACAAGTCCTGACCACAGCATCAGCAGCCCCAGGGAGCTGGTCAGAATTGATCAAACCTGGGTAGTGGCTTGTTTGTTCCAGGATCAATGGTCCGGCCTGGTTTATGACTAGTGGGTTCTATCAGTCATAAATCAGGGTACCCGATTCTATTCCAGTGTCCTCCTCCTCAGTCTCACTTCATGGTTAGTCCATTGTTAAATGACATCGTGAAGAGGACTGCTATGTTTTCTGGAGTGGGAAAGTTGCTCACAAAGGGTGCTATTCTCAAGGTGCCAGAAGTGATACTGGGCATGGGCTTCTAATCAACACTCTTATTGGTCCCAAAACAAGATGGTTCTTACCTCCCAATTCTGAATGTCAAGGCTCTGACCAGGATGGTAAAGCAGGATCGATTTTGGATGACCACATTGCAGTCCTTCATTCCTCACATCCAACTGGATGACTTTCTGGCTTCCCTGGACTTAGATGATGCCATATTTTCACGTTCCTATCCATCACAAAAGCCAACAGTTCCAGCAATTTGCTGTGGACCAGGCTCATTACCAGTTTCAGGTGTTGCCCTTCGGACTCTCCACTTCTCCCCTGACTTTTACCAAGTTATTGACTCCGGCTGTGGGGGGTTTGCAGCTTTAGGGTTTCTCTGTTTTTCCCTAGATTGATGTTTGTTTGATTTCTGCTTCCTGTGTTCCTAAGGCTCTGCTGCCAGTGGCAGCAACCATGAACATTACCCAATATCTGTGTTTCATGTTGAATCTGGCAAAGTCTCAGCCGATCCCTATTCAGAGACTGCCGTTTATTGGGAGTCTTTTTGACACTCATTGGGGGCTGTGTTCCTACCTTTTGCTCACATTACTACACTGCAGCGTCTTCTGTTGGCTCTCCTGGCTCAGCAGTTGGCTCCAGCTCAGACTTGGTTGAGGGTCCAGGAGTTGATCAATGCAGCCACAGCTGTAGTTCCCAACACTTGCCTGCACATCAATCCTCTGGTGAGTCATCTGTTGTCTCACTTGGACCCCTCCCGCATGAATTACGATTCTCTGGTTCCTCGCACCCCTCTTCTGGAACAGAAATTAGGCTGGTCCTCTGTTGTTAATGACTGATGCCAGTCTTTGGGGTTCGGGAGCCGCGTTGGGGTCCTTGGAGGCCTAGGGTCAGTGGAATCAGGCAAACAGAACCCGCTCCTCGAATTGGCGGGAGTTGGCAGCCATTTGGTAGGCGATGCAGTTCTTTCAGGTGCACTTATGGGGGGGGAACTGTTGGTTCACACGGACAGTCAGGTGTCTTGCTGTTACTCGAATCACCCAGGGGAACGAGGTGTCGTCTCTGAATCATCTGTCTTCACTGATTTGTTCATGTAAACAGCCCTCATGGCCTTGAGGGCTGTTTACATCAGGGTCACACAAACGTTCATGCGAACAGCCCGAGCCGCAACCTGCCTTCTTCAGTTCTGTACCGTGTCAGTACCCCTGTTGAGGGACATTTGTCTTCAGTTCGAGGAGGCTTGGGGGGACCTGTTTGCATCTCCTCACAATGCCCTACTTCCTCTGTTCTGTTCTGAAGTGGTTTGTCCTCGTCATGGGCGGTGGATGCCCTGTCGATTCCCTGGCCCTTGGGCCTTCTGTATGCCTTCCCTCTGATTCCCCTCATCCCGAAGGAGCTGCAGAAGATTCGGGTGGAGAGAGTGTCTGTTCTCCTGATTGCTCCTTTTTGGCCTCGCCGCCTTTGGTTCCCGCTGTTGATGAGGCTATCTGGGGGCAGGTTTGCCCAGCTTCCAGTGATCCCATCCCGCTTCAATTTCCCCCCCTGTCATTGCCTCGTCTCCGCCAATTGAAACTGATGGCCTGGCTCTTGAACATTTGATGTTGGAGTCTTTGAGTTGTTCTTCTTTGGTGGCAATGGTATTCAACATTCTTGTAAGCCTTCAACCCTTGGGTATTACAATAAGCATTGAAGCTGTTTTGTCAAGTGGTGTGCCTCTCATTGGGTGAATCCTGTTGGAGAGACGGCAACAATTCTTGTGTTTCTAAGAGATGGTTTTTTTAGAAACCCCCCCTGCCACTTTGGCAGCAAAGTGGGCAGCTATCTGGGCATGTAGGGGTTCAGGAGCTGCGCTGGATAGTGTTGTTCCTTTGGTGGTTTGACTCCTACGGAGTTTTAGTCTATGTCGACCATTCACGCTGGTGATTGTGCCCTCCTGGCATCTGCTCACTGTTCTGCAGGGTCTCCAACTGTCCCCATTTGATCCTTTGTTGAAAGCTGAATTGATGGTGTTGTCTGCTAAATTGGACTTCTTATTGGTCATTACCTGGGCTCAGAGGTTGGGTGAATTAGGGGCCTTGCTTATTTCTCTTCCCCATTTGCAGTTCCTGCCAGACATGGTGGTGTTTAGGTTGGACCTGGCCTTTCGCCCCTAAAGTCACCTCAAAATTCCTTTTGAGGCAGAAGGTTGTTCTTCCTGAGGAGAGTGCTCTGGTTCCTTCTATATTTGATGTTAGGAGGGTCCTTCAGATTCACCTCCACCGTGCCCAGGGCTTTCATCTTTTCCCTGCTATGTTTGTGTCCGGTGGGGGCGTGGCTAAGGGAAAGAAGGTGTCTACATCCACCATCAGTCGGTGGGTGCACTTGGCAGTTTGCTAATCCTATAAGTCAGTGGATCTAGCTCCTCCGAGTCAGGTCCACAGGTGCTCCACTCGGTCTGGGTCCACTTCCTGGGCTGAGGCGTCTGATGTCTCTATCCCAGAGATTTGTAGGGTGGCTACCTGGCAGTCGCATCATACTTTTCTCAAACATTATCGCCTCTATGATTTGCATGCCTCTGGACAATTTTGCTGTTGGACTTGTGAACGCAGCTTTGTTTTGATTAAACTGTGTATTCAGCATGGTTCCTTGGTGTCCTGCTTTTACGTGGTGTTTTGGCTTGTGAGATCCTCACTATTGTAAGGATTTGGACGAGGCGATCGTATGAGGTGGCAATCATAGTTAGCACGGCTGATTTACAGTTAGCACTGGTCATTTTAAATTAGCACAGCGTACACAAAGTTACTGCGAGGGATTAACAGCCCATGGTATTTATAGTTAGCATGGGTGATATGCATTTATGGGCTATTGTTAGCACGGTTGATAAGTTATTGGTTGTATTCCCAGTCATTGGTGATTCTCATTTAGCACGTAGTATACCCAGCAAGGGGGAGTTGAAGTCAGCACATGCTATTCAGAATTAGCACAGGTGATTTACATTTCACACAGGATATTCGCAGTTAGCATAACAGTCACAACAGATTACTGCGGTAGAAAGAAGACGTACAACACGGATAACTCATAATGTCGTATATGTCGTTTAGTCAGGTTTAACCTAATGAAACACTTTATTTACACACTATAGGCACAGTCCTGCGTTGTCGGAGGTCTCCGTCCCTTAAAATAGGCACTGGTGTCGTTGCATGAACCAGCTTGAAACCTTGAAGTGTTAATTGGAGGCAAGGCGCCGGCGCAGAGGGTTATGAAGGGCAGTCACGTGATGATGGCACGCCTATGTTACAGTGTGATCTACTTGCATTCCTCATGGTCATGTTAACCTCATCTGCTCATAGACAAATGATAGGTAGAAATAAAGTCTTTAAACCTGCTTATGTGGTAACATCGTATGAAAATATTCTCTTTTAGTGTACAACGTTTATGTTTAAAACCGACATTCCAGTATATGCACATTTTCTGTCATTTGGAGAAAACATCAGACACACCCGCTTTTCATGTTTTCCATATTTCATTCTAAAGGCTAAAGGAGCATTTGAGAGTTACAAATGTTTTCTCCTTTGCCAATCAATCATTAGATGTGCTCATTTGTTTAATCCATTTTTAGCTGTGCCATATTCCATCACCAAATGGGGCATGCCATGAAATGTTATGTTATTTTATCTTTACAGCAGTAAGACAGAAACAAGAATGGATGCCATTTACAGCTTAGTTGCACGTCGTTGAGAAGCGACTAGCCTAATTTTATATTATGAATACATTTTTCAAGAAGCAATAGCAGAAACGTGACTGTAATACTCACATTGCACCTGTGTTGCTAAACTGCACCGAGGTGCTATTCACTTTCAGATTACTTTTTGTAAGGTGCCACTCACAAAAAGGTGGAGGTAGCACAGTGCTTGGCAGAGCTCACAATTGGATACACTGTGGTAAATGCAGTGCATGATAAGACTCACTGTTATTGAAAATCTGTAGTATTCACCATTGTTGCTGCAGGTAGTACTGGGTGCGTCTAGAAATGTTTCAGGATAATTGTCCTCTTGAAGTAGAGAGTCACAATTTATATTTGGTGTTGCTTGCAATGCCGCTCACAGTCTTCGCAGGGTTCTGTAGCACCCCTAGAGTGGAGGTGCATCTCAGGGACATTTTGGGAGTGTGTTGTATTTCGCAAGGTTGTTGCACGTTGCCCACTGGTGATCTTTGAAAGTGGTGGGTGTTTGACCTGACATCCATGCCGTGTTTTGACTTAAACATTTTACCTTCACCCCTCCTGTTTTTCTGAATTCCTTTTCGATCGCTCTAGGACTGTAACCAGTGTTAAATTGCATGTGCTCTCTCCTTCAAACATGTTAAAATTGACCTACACATAATTGGCGCATTTAATTTACTTCTAAGTCCTTAGTAGGAGGGTCCATAAATGAAATTGTACTAGTGGGCCTGCAACACTCAAAGTAGCTTTTTAAACGTGTCTCAGGCCTGACATTTCCACCTGAAGCGCAGTTTTAAACTGCCATTTCGACTTGGCAACATAAACCTTTTGCCAGGCTTAAACCTTCCTTTTTAATATTTTTAAAACCCCTCTAATGTAGGCCGTAAAGGGTCATAGGGCAGGGTGCTTAATTTTTAAAACTGTATTGTATTTGGAACTCTTCGCCAGACTTAGAAAGTGACTAAGAAGGTAACCTGGTGCCTGTAGCCAACCCGCGCTCCATCGTGGTTGGCCTAAACTTGTGTCTTTCCCCCTGTCTAGCACGAACAGATGACTGCTAACGGCACAATGTGCTTTTAGACACTATTTTCACTTAAAACTTTAAAATTGAATAGCGCAGGTTCTATTGGTTGGATTTTTGTCATTCTGGTATCAATTTCTTTATTAAAATGTACTCTATGCTTTCTAAATTGGTTTGGGATTTTTCTTGTGTTGGAGTTTTCACTTTACTTTCTTTTGGTGTGCTAAACAAATACTTTTATATATATCCTTAAGGTTAAGCCTGACTGCTTTGTGCTAAGCTACCAGAGGGTTAAGCACAGGTTAAATTTAGTGACTTTTTGTGGTTCACCCTGTCTAGGATAGTGGTTGTTGCCTAAGTGGGGCTTCCACCTCCAACCAACCAATAACCCATTTTTTTACAGGTGACATAATACTTGCCCTGAATTCCAGCAAGCAAATGTAATTTTTTATAGGAGTGTTGAAAGGGGTGTTCACCCACCTGCTCATGAACATTTGGGAAATAATGGGACTAAATATTGCAGTAGTAAACAACATTTTCGCCTGAATTTGCAAAAAAACGATTAACTCTGAAAAGGTTCTTATTAAATATTCAAGAACTTTTATGGTTAGCCAGGCCATTTGTTTTAAACATTTACAATGGGTGTCTCTCCCTCTCCATGTCACAAATTACCACCATTGTGCCATGGCCAGCATTTTGTAATGGGAGTTAAACTATATGCCAGTGCCAGAATTTACCATTTATGCTGCCCATATAACATAGGTGAAAAATTACCTTCAGTATGTGTGTACCAGCATTTTGCCATCAGTGTCCCCTTATGCCAAGAATTGCCTCCAAAATGGCAGTGCAAGAACTTTGTCACAGGTGTCTTATAAGCCATAAATTACGTGTAAAGTGCAAATGCGAACATTTTGCCGTGGGTGCCACTTATGCTACGAATGACCTCCAATATGCTCGTGCCAGCATTTTGCAAGAGATGCCCCATATGCCAACAATTACCTACAGTTTGACAAACACCAGCATTTCGCCAAGGTAGGCCATATTATTGTTTTTATTTTTGGAGTGCAACATCCACCAAAGCATCTTGTAGCTAGGAATGAAAAGCAATCAAGAAAAGAACCAGGCAGAACACACTGAATAAACAGCAGGAGAATTAAACCTGTGCGAAGAAGCAAACTTCCACAAAATGCTTAAAAGCTAAAATAAAAGTAGAAATGAACAGTTTTTTCTATGGAAGAGTGTTCCAAAGTTTGAATGCCAGAGTATATAAGTCTTCACCTCCGCCCTGTGCCAGTTTATAATGTGGCACACAAAGCAGATTAGTGATACTGCAATGCAGCCTTCGGGAGGGATGTTAGTGAGACATTAAATGAATTAGAAAAGTTGATCCAGAATGGTGCAGTGCCTTGTGAATGGATCAGAGGGTTTTAAGAAGGATCCTATGTTTGAGTAAAAGATAATATAGGGCGTCCCGGGCCAGAGAGACATTGTCAAATATTTGAGATGCAATACAAGAATAATGGCTATGTTTTGGAGCCTCTGGAGCATGGAGATGATACACTCAGGAAGGCCAAGGTAGAGTGAATTACAGTAGTCAAGGTGATGCAGAACACATAGTCCAACCACTTGACCATTCTTGTCAGTAGAAATGAAGGGACGGATTTTTCTAAGGAGCTTGAATTGAGCAAAGTCTGAAGGCCAGACTTTATGGATCTGGGGTAGAAAGGATAGCTGTTTATCAAAACTCCTTTCAAATTCCCCACCAACTGTACAGGGAGAGAGAAGGAGCCAAGCTTTAGGGGCCAAAATACAATGCACCAGGTCTCAGAGCCCCACCCTCCAGACCAATGATGAGTGCCTCGGTCTTGTAACTTTTCATTTTAAGAGCGCTGTGCAACATCAATCCTTGAATCCCAACTGGTTAGTTCTGTAGTCACCCAATCAAGCTGGACTGGTCTAATGTCAGTAAAAGTTGTGTGTCATCTGTGAGCCCCCAGAGTGGTGAACCTAAAGGATCTAATCAGGCCTCTTTGAGGTTTGATGTAGATATTAGCCAGTATAACCAACAAACAGAACCTTGTGACACCCCACATGGCAGTTAAATATTATTATAGGAAATTGGGTCCTGTTGGAAATAAAGAAGGCAAACCAGTCTGGTGCCTGCCGGGTGATCCCAGTGGCTTTGAGGTAGTGCAAGAATATCCTTTCCTATGCCCACACCAGCATTATATCATCGGTGCCTCTGCAACCGCGGCTCACCCGTAGGGGGCGCAAGAGCGTCGACCCACCAACACATGGCCCAGGCCTGAATTCATTTCCAAGCAACTGCTGAAATGGTGTTACACTTTTTCATGAAAACAATTGTTTTCAAATGAAAGTGCAGCATCCTGCCAGCAACAAAAAGAACTCCACTGCCCCTTTGGAACTACACAAATGTCAGGCGGTGGCTTCAGCCCACCACACACATTCACAGTAGATAGCCAACATGACACACTGACCTTGAGCAGTTCAGCATGTCTGCAAATGAAGCTTTGATGAGACATGTCCCTCTCCATACCCAAATTCTATTAGAAGCCAGGATAGAGAAGGGGGGCCTTTCTCCGGCCCTATCCTGTCATCCGAATGGGCAGTAACATGTTTTCCAGACCAGGACATGAATATGCCAAATCGACTACTCATGATAACCTCTGGCCCTCCGCATGTTTATTGTGGCTTGAAGTTCATAGGAGGTGGAATATTGGATCAAGGTAAACTTTTATCAATGCTGTGTGGGTGTCTACTAGTGTGTGTGACTGTAAGTGTGTATATATATATATATATATATATATATATATATATATATATATATATATATATATATATATATATATATATATATATATATATATAAAATATATATATGGATTGTGTGAACAAGGCAGTTGTGCCGAAACGTGTTACAGCAGAGATTTAAATAAAGCACAAGACGGAATGGCAACGCTACCCCTGTGTCTGATTCTTAAGTTGGATGCAGAAATGGTGTCAATATATGTATATATATATATATATATATATATATATATATATATATATATATATTCACTGAAAAAACCATAGGTTTCACACCAGTTATAGTTATGATTTAGCATTTAAAAAACCTATTAAATTCACTGAAAAAACCATAGGTTTCACACCAGTTATAGTTAGGAATTAGCATTTAAAAAACCTATTAAATTCACTGAAAAAACCATAGGTTTCACACCTGTTATAGTTAGCTGGAAGTTTTTCTCGCATAAAACCATTGAAATTCCCACGTTATAGTTAGTTGGACTCACTATAACTTGCGCGTGCAATGCACTGCTGATGACATCACATATTACATCACTCATGACATGGTCAGTGACATCACTCATGACATCACTGATGACACCATCCAGTGAATGTGTGTCTTTCTGAAAAATAAATATGTGTTATATATGTATATGTAAAAATTGATGGAAGAATAAATGTTTAAATAAGGGTTTACATGGATGTTTTTTTAAAAAATTGATTGGTTCACTGGCTTATTAAGTGTATCTTAGTGTATACATATATTAGTGAGTAATGTTTAAATATTTAAATATATGGATTAGTGTTTCACTTTGTGTATAAGTAGCTGCATGGGTTGGTGAGTAGCTACATGTGTATGTATATGGGTTATTAGATGTTTTTTTTAATATCAATATGAGTGTCTATATGTTTGGTGGGGGTATTACTTAGAACATAGATGCATGAGTGACTGACTCTCTGTTTGTATATGTTTTGAAGACAAAATATGTGCAGGACTGTATGGGTGGATGACTGTGTATATGTGTGTGTTACTGACTGAATGACTGTCTCACTATTGTCTTTATCAGTAACTACATATGTTTTAATGTAATATATGTGAATATTATATATATATAATGTATATATATAATAATAATTTAATAATAAATAAAAATAATTATATATATAAAATAATGCGTAGTGTAAGCGCGTCGGGTCATGTGACCTGAAAATAAAACTTTTTATTGGTTCATTTCACTTTTGGTTTCCTAATGATGTAAGGCCAGGTCATGTGACCTAAAAATAACACTTTTCATTGGTTCAGAACAGTTTTCTTTTCCAAATGATGAAAGACCCCACCTTTTTTCCTCATTCTACCTTTGTGCTTTGAGAGAGGTAGATCTGCAGTTATTTCAGTAGAAAATGGCTACATTAGCTGCAGCTGCTGGAGCTTCTGGACCACCACCACCACCACAAGGACCACCACAACTTCACAGTGGTGGAGATCAAGAAGAGGAGGTGGATGAGGAGGAGGAGGAGAGGAGATTCGTCAGAGAGGACAATATTACCTACAAACCTGGCAGTTTTTTTCAATCCCCAAGGACAAAAAAAAAGTAAATGCGCCTAAGGCAACCTGCTTAATATGTCATCAGGAGCTGTCAAGGGGGAATCCCAACAAAAAATACTCCTTTGGCAACCACACCATGATCAGGCATATGCAACGAAAGCATCCAAATAACTATGCTAGGGCAGAGGTCAGGGAACTGGCCAGAAACCCTGTCCAATCTTCTGCCAGCACCTCCCAAACTAATGTTCCCACCCCATCGGGACCGGAAGTTAGGGAGATGTGCTCCACCATACAAACAAAGTTTTCCAATTTTAAAATGGTTTGTATTTTTTGTGGACAAACAATATGCTATGGAGAGAAAAGCATCACACTTATTAACCGTGCTTGGGATAACCACAAGTGCCCAAGGAAACATTAATTTTTTCCGCTTTGTTTTTTGCTCCTGTTGAGCCCTTTAGAATTCCCTGTTTTTTGTTTCTCTCCTTAAAAAATACAAAAAAAATATAAAACTGTTCAGAAAAGTCAAAAAAAGTAAAAAATGTTCAAAAAACAATAAAAAAAATATAAAACAACAAAAAGAATAAAAACAACAGTTCTTATAGAACTACCTCTAATGTATAAAAAAAGCAACTTTTTGGGGAAACTCTGTCATGCTTTTTTCTCCACTGTACGCTCCCCGGTACGCGTACCGGGGCACGTACCGGTCGCTCCCCCCGCGAAAATTGATTTTTTTTTTCCGTTTACAGCGCCGGGGCCCTTTTATGTCCCCCACATCAAATCTAGAGGGTCAGTGGGGGTCTACCCTGCCCCTTTTGGTTATTTCCCCTTTTGTTTTTGGCCCCTCTTGTGTCTCTATCCTACCGAGACACAAGATGGCGGCTGCTCCAGTCTGTTTGGAATGTTTACAAACACCCGAGAGCCAATCAGCTTTCCGCTCGCGTATTCGCGGTACGCGCTATTGCGCGCCCCGGTGCGCGTACCAGGGCGCGCTTATAGATATATATATTTTTTTGAACCTAAATTACTCAAAATCCACTGGATCACATATCTTGAGACATAGCAAAGGCACATCGGGCTACCAGTCCCTACAATTTTGCCAAGTTTGGTGGAAATCCATTCAGCCGTTCGGGCTAAAAGTGAGTCCAACCGCCCTATGGAAATTAACATGGGGAAAACACGTTTTAGGACCCCCCTTTTATCTCGGCCCCCGCTTGACGGATCCCCCCGAAACTTTCAGGGAACGAGCGGAGCGCAGCGAGGCAAAGTTAAGGAAAATTACAGGCAGATCCCTCATTCGGCGCCAACGTTATTCCCAATAGAATGTTGCGGATTTCCTATGGAAAACGATCCTAACTATAACTACCTACTGGCGTGCTTGCGTGTTCATGCATTTCTTTTCTAAAAGTAGATCTATTGCATGCTGATTTACTGCTATTTGGTAATGACATGCTTGTCTTTGTTGCGGAGTCACCAGAGGAAAACAAGGTTGGCAGACGCAAACACATTTTTGAACCACACAATCAGATAGTGCCCTATCATGTATCAAGGCTGAACACCAAATACGAGTTCACAGCTACCACCTGAAATTCTAAGATAAGCACAATGGAGAGAGTTATACACTGTGATAAATTAATCAAAAACAGTTTTACAGACATTAGATGTATGGTATTATTACTGAGATTGGAATGAGGTGATACGTTGTTTTAGCCCGGATACAGGTGTGAAATTTTGAGTACTACGTTTAAATGGTGGTTTGTTTGGTATTGGGTTAATGATTCTAATTTAAGAGAAATCTTTTGTTAACTGCTAAACTGAATCAATCTCAACATATTTCATTGTAGTGGGGACGTAAAAAAAACCTTCAGGGCTAAGAATATGCTCACATCTACTGGGGGAGAGGATGTGGTGTCAGGGCCAGTACTCCCCACTTTGGAACTGGAAAGTCTAGTTCGTGTTAGGGTGTCGGCTCAACACCCTGTGTTTCTGGGCAAATTACTTAATTTCCCCGAGCATAAAAAATAAAAATGAATGTGTCCTTGTGTGATGTAAAACACTCCAATACCTTTGGGCAAGTTTGCGCTACACAAATCTGCAAAAAATAAATAATTATCTACACAATTAGATTTCTTGCTGTCCTTTGGTTTATATGCCAAAAGAGACACATTGATGTAATTATTTTAGGAATTACTGTCACTACAGGAGGGGGGATCTGCATTAGTAGTATGTCTTTCATTAATTGTTTCAAACATTTTTTTTCAGTGTATTTATATATTTTAGCCAGCTAGCCTGCTGTGATATCCTGCACTTCTACCACAGTAATATAACGTAGGATGGATTTGTAGAGTGCTATTTTTCACCCAGATACCGCATAATAAAGACATTTGGACCCCCAGAGCCAGTTTTAATCTAAAAGATGTTTTTTTCACTCTGCCCCACACTTACTCCATCTTCAGTCCCTTCCCCATATATAACACCTCACCTCCTCTTTTAGCCCAGAAGAGTTGTAGCCCACTCCAGGGATCTTGTGGCCCAGGTGTGAGGAGGGAACCCTATGATGAAGCATGTCACCCTTAGGTGAGTGAGGGTTCTCGTCCTAAAAATGGTCTTTTCCCATCTTCCCCTATGATTAGGGCACACATCTTTCTGGCTCTAACGATGGTAGTACCTTACAAGTGGGGACCCTTCACCTTCTTGCATTAATGATTCTCTGAAAGAGTACTTTTAGTGTGTAGAATAAACATTTCAGAAGTGAAAAGAAGCACACATGACAAAACCCCTTACTGGTCATCATTTACATTAGATGATAAAAGTATTATGGTGCTTTATCAGTTTAGTTTGATTCATTTCCAACCAAGGCATTTATGGCAAAAACATTTTTACATTGAGTACTTGTTAAACTTGCCGTCAGAGGTAGTCTAAGAAGCAAGGGTTTCATCTCCACGCAAAACTCAGCCTTCGTCCGTGTTGAAACAACACTCACCCTAACTATGCCAGGATGGGTCACGTCCTCTGAGGGGTCAGATAGTAGGGAAAATGTTTTTCGCTGTTTGTAGCATACTCTTTGTAGATCAGTGGGTTGCCTATTAGGTTTTTGCCTTTCCAAGAGTATCATAATGGGTATGTCCATGTCTGTATTAGCCAATCCACCGGAATTGTTGTTCTAGAATGCTGTTTTTTAAGGTACACCCATCTGCATTGCCTTCTCGAATGTACACATGGCACTCTCAAAAGGCATGTTGGTTTCTCAATTTTTATTTTTTAAACTCTACTTGAAGTTCACCAGTTTCAAGCGGACATGAGGCCATCTTCATCCCCAAAGCCTGAGTAATTGGCCCACACACCAACATTCCACACAGACCACTCACACGGGCTGGGCAGCTAGGAACAAGATAACATAGAACATTATAGCACAACATAAAGATACTACAGTAATCTATTTACAGTCTGGGCTGCCAGATAATACTGGGGTGTGAGGGTGTCAGTATGTGCTTAGAGGCTGTAGGGAAGTTTGAAAACAGATTAATTATTAAAGGGTTACCTTTCTGTTTTTTTTCTTGTACATTTCCTTGAAATTCTAACCGGAGCGCTCCCCCACCCCACCTCACCCCCCCTTTTTAGTTTTGTCTATTCTAGCTCTTGTGCTACAACTCAGATCTTGATTTTCCACCCCACCATTTTTCAAATCCTCTATCTGCCACTGATTTAGAGGACACTGAAAACCTCCTTCAATTGAAATGCTTCATAAAGTGCTTCAAAATGCATCATTTTGCTCTGGAAAGCTAACTGCTATTTCTGTAGTTTATTTTCCCAATTTCTTTGATTTTTTAGAAGAAATCTTCTTCCCTGGGGTGGGATGGTGGAAGAGCATTCTGGTAAATCCGGTGATTGCTGGAATTCCTTCTTAAGTATTGATGTTTTAATAGGAATATAATCCGTCGATAGACAAATAAATAGTTAGGTTTTCCCTGTTTGACAGAGCGAGTATTGGAAAAGATCTGAAATTATAGGTATTAGAGAGACAAAAAACACAGTTTATTACAAGTGATGTCACGTGAAGGGCAGCCGGACTGGTGTTTGAAAATGCTTCTTTGAATTATGTCGGCCACTCTGATCTCTTGTTCTTTTTATAGATTGCAAACCACTCTGGTCTTGGCACTGTGCAAGGTAGTCTGGCTTCGAAGTAATAAATCGAGGTGAAACCTGCAATACATGTTTACGCCTCCTTTCGCAGACTCTATGTTCCTTTTAATCTGTCGCACGTTTGAACTTTATCATTCGGATTGACTGTAGATTCTTAATTTACGCCCATGATATTAAGTTGGTTGCTTTTTTTAAACTTTCTTTTTACGCTTTCCATATTCTGTATATTGAAACACATCTAGGGACTAGCCGTTACAAAGCATTATATATTGTGATTAAAAATAAAATCTTAAAGGCGAGGTCATATCCATACATTTTGGAGCCTTACCTCACACCTTATGTCTAAACAAAAATGGTAATGCCATTTAGGTGGCTTCCTTCTGGATACGAGTGTGTGAGGGTACTTGCACACACACATAACATACTTTGAACATGAGCTTTAGCAATGCTCGCCATGGCTATAGTTTGGCGAATATTGTTGGCAAATCTGAGACACCCAAGCAATAATCTACCTCTAGGTTTTATGACCAGTGCTTCTAAGCACACTTATAAAAAATGCTGTGCTGAAGTGACATATATATATATATATATATATATATATATATATATATATATATATATATATATATATATATATATATATATATATATATATATATATATATACATGTATATTTATATGTATTTACACTTATTTTGGTGTAATGTGTAATGTGTAATATTTAACTTTTAAGCCCTTCAGTAGGTGTGAGGAACTTGGGCATGATCAGCTGTTTCCATAGACACTCATGAAATATGACACTTTACAATGCACGCGTTACAACGCCTGTCATTACAACACATTTTTTTAATCGCAAAATCCATTACAAAGCATGTCGTTACAACGCATAATCCATTACAACACAATTACTATTCTAACTCCGCTGGGCGTTACTTTGGAGAATGCGTTTTAATGGATTATGCGATGTAATGACATGTGTTGTAATGGATTTCACGTTGTAAAACATCAGTTGTAATGACACGTGTTGTAAACGATGTTTCCCGCTTTCAATGTATGAAGGGATTACAGATGTGAAATCTTAACATCTGAAAAGTGTCAGTTATTCCAGCACGAATTCATGTAACAACCCTATCAGGGACTCGAGGGTCTGTAAAAGATTTTTAGGACACTGAAGTGCATTTTTTATCCAATCCAGAAACTGCTAGTGAGTCGAGAAGCTTTCAATGGAGCAAAATGCAATAGTTCACAGTTGACTATGGTACTTTGCATAAATATATTTTTTACTTTTTGTAAAAGCTGCCTGGTCCCAGTTGAAAGGTTCCTGAAAACGAATGAGCTCCTCACAGATGAGATGGCATTTCTGGATATACAAACATCATTCATTAATATCACCCAGGTGACCCAGTGCTCCTGGTTATTGGATCTCTCGCCAGCATTACACATTTTTGACCCACACCACCCTTTTGGGCAGGGCCAGGAAGTGGTTGGGGTGCCAGACGCTTCTAAGGACTAGCTGAAATCCTTCCTCAGTACAAGAATGCCTAGAATGATGGCTGGATCTATAGATTCATGGGTTCTTGTAATGGAACATACGACCTACAAGGGTCCAGTTTAAATCCTGCATTATTCAGTTTATAAATCTAACCTCATAATCATCATTTAAAGGATCTTAGACTAGAGCACCAAGACTATGCTGACACATTGCCAATTGTTTTCTACATAGTCCAAGACCCAGTTGCAGATTCGACTAGACTGACAAAAGTGTTTAACAGAGTACATGTCTGGGTGGACTGCAGTTGGCTCAGCCTTCATTTGCTAAGACTTAAATCCCTCTTTCTTTACTGACTACTGCTAAACATATTTAAGGACACATTTGCCATGTTTGGATGCTGACATTATTGTCAGTGATAAGTTTAAGACCTTAGAGGTCATTTTGAATCAAGAATGACAATGCATAGTCACACAAACAGCAATGTCTCATGATAATGATATCTGAAGTTGCTGAAAAGGGCATGATTATTTTCATCTGAAAAACATAGCGCAACAGTGACAAGGGCTATGTATAATATGCTCAATAATTGCAATTCCCTTTTGGCCAGAACATCAGCTGGTCATCATAAAAGACAAGCTCAACATGTACAAGATGGAAGTTGTCATCTTTAGGAGCGGCACCGTGCCATGCAACAACGCAAAGTGGGCTGCCAAACGCGGCCCATCCCACGCTCGAAAGACCATGCCCGCAACCTCAGCATTATCTTAGACAGTAGGTTATCCATGAAGAAATAGATACACACAGCTCTACCTGCCTGCTTCCACATCCACAGCATACCCTGCAAATTCTTTAAGTGGCTCCCAGTCAACACTAGAAGGACCCTCATGCAGGCCCTTGTTACCAGCAGGCTGGACTACGGAACACACTCTACATAGGAATCACCCCATGCCTCCTTAAGAGACAACAGACAATACAAAACTCAGTGGCAAGACTCATTCTCGACCTCCCCACAAGGATCCACATCACACCCCACCCCTAGAAGCTACACTGGCTCCTGATCCAGAAGAGATGCCAGTTTAAGTTGTTGATATCTGCTTGCACTGGACTTGGACAATATCACAAGTTCAGTCCTACCACAATGGAGCACAAGGTGGCTAAAGAGACCAAGTGAGGCCCACTAAACAAAAATACCGTAAATCCTGGTTTGCAGAGGAGGTGCATGGATCCACGTCAAAGATGCGTTGGATAACCGAGGCAATGTGTCTGTTCTGAGATGCGGCGCAGCTGCAATACGAGGTCCTGTTGCTTTGGCATCAAGGATCCCAATGGAGCTTGCGATGCAATGTCTAGTTTCAGGGATGCGAAACTCAGTCAGGGGATGTGTCAGTCCGAAGAGCTGTTGGGCTGTGATGCGGAGTTTGAGGTCATCGTCGAGGCAGCCGCCGAGAGATGTGAGGGCCTGCCCTGAGGATGCATCATGCAGTGGCGGTTCTGAAGGCGATGCAGTCTGCAGTGGCAAGGTGAGGATTTGTGATGGGTCCAATCCATGCAGCAGTCAAATAGGTCAGTTCTGCTGACGTTTGCACCTCGCAGCAGGGGAGATGCGTTTGTTATGCCGGATCCACAGGCTGGCAAACCACCTTAGGCCTACTTCCGAGGGCCCAGGACTGGGATGGTACCACTTGTCAGGGTAGACCCACAGATGACAAAGTCCAAGTGCAAAGGAAAGGTTGTTGGAAGCCCATTGTGTCCCGGGCTTCAGATCAGGAGGCCAGCGAACTAACCTTTGGAGTCATTCTGGGTTCACAAGATGCAGGTCCAGTATTTCTCTCCCAGTCAGGAGGGCAGCAGACGGCAGGTCAGGAGTAGCACAGCAGTCGTTCTTACTCGCAGAGTATCCACAGGTCCAGAAGTGTACTGAAGTGGTGGTGTCTGAGGGCCATCTTTTGTACCCTGGTACCTTGGTTCTGGAAGGTGGTTGAAGCTTCTAAACAGTGGCTCTGAAGTGCAAGGAATTCCCTGTCTCCCCCGCCCTGGCTTCAAACTGGCTGAAGTGGCAATGCAGAGGTCTTAGGTCCAATGTGTGGAGATGGGATACAGCCTACTCCGGTGTAAGTGAGGCTGGGCCTAGCTCTTCTCTCCCATCCTGTCAGTGATGGCCCATCCATTCACCCCTATGCTCCCATTGTGTATGGCTGTCTAGGAGGAATGCACAAATCCCAGCTGCCAATTACACACAGTCATGCGACCAGTTAGAATTTAAATTGTGAGTCCAGAGACACCAAACATGATCCGGTCATCGTTTCCCATTTGGTAATTACACTTATAAATTGTAATAAGGCAACACGTTATCCAATGAGAGATAGGTCTGGCAGTAATATTTTACTAACAGGACATGTAAACTTAAAACTACATGTACAACTTTTGAAATACATTGCACCCTGCCCTCTGGGCTGTCTAGGGCCTTTCCTAGGGGTGACTTTTATATATTAAAAAGGAAGGTTTGAGCCTGGCAAAAGGTTTATTTTGCCTAGTCGAAATGGCAGTTTAAAATTACACACACAATATTCTGCAATGGCAGCGGGAGACATGCTTGAAGGGCTACTTAAGTGGGTGGCACAATCACTGCTGCAGACCCACCAGCAGCATTTAATATACAGGCCCTGAGCACACGTAATGCCACCTTACTGGGGACTTATAAGTAGATTAAATAGGCCAAATGGGGATAATCCAATATTACCATGTTTAGAGGAGAGAGTACAAACACTTTAGCACTGGGTAGCAGTGGTAAAGTGCACAGAGTCCTAATACCAGCAAATACGAGGTCAGCAAAAGTGGAGGAGGAGGGCAAAAAGCTTGGTGAAAGACCACCCTCAGGCTCAAAGGTCTAACAATGGTGAACTTAAATATTCTAATAAGTTGAGGCAATAAGTGTAACATTTCTAAACTCCGTATATCCACATGTTTTATTATAAGTTAAACTTGGGTGATGAACATACATTGACAAAAAGAAGCAAATCGTCATTTCTAAATTATAGTAAAATATGCTGAAAGACAGTGAACTGTGTTAGAAAAAAGTAAAGCAATAGTTATGAGGTCATTTTGAAAGATCACATTTGATGTTTGTCTTTATGGGTAGTTTTTGGATGTCTTTTGGTTCTTTAACACATTAATACATGTGGCTACAGTCTACGCAATTTTAAAGCCCTAAAGAGAGAGTCAGCACTGCAGTTAATCTGAGCTATTTATATGCAAAAGCTGATATGTGCACCCTATGTGTTAGCACCTGTGAAGCCCTTTGAGGTCATGTCGACTGTGACAGAAAATAGACCCAGGGATCAAAAGAAAAGTGACTTGTGACTTAGATAGCTAAAAACTGGTCCATGGTTTAAAATCGGGGCAGTTTTGAATTTGTAAAAGACACACTGTATAAGTCTTTTTCCTCAGATTCCAGAATTGTAATTCTCTAACTTCACCCAATTACCTCCCTCAGCCTTAACTTTGTAGAAACCTTGAAACTTGGACAAACCACACCCACACCAGGTCTGGCCTTAACCCAATCACCCGCATTGACAAATCGCCTCTTGTGATCCACTTGCATCCCCTTACTCAACAGTTTGGAATACATTTCATGCATCCATGAAGGTATAAGCTTTGTTCCTGGTCATCTACCATGCATCATTTCAAAAAGTGTCCTCCCAGGACAGCATTCACAGTGGTGCAACTGGCCCACAAAATAACCTTAATGGCATCCTGAACAACTAAACCAGCTCTGTCAGACAACTCCATGGTACCCTTAACCAACATGTTGATCCTTTGCACAAGACCATTCCCTTGTGGATTGTAGAAGGAAATAAACACATGTTTTACACCAGTTTTCAAAAAAATTGCTTTCTCTCCACAGAAGTAAGTTGTGTGCCATTATCCGTTACCAACACTGAAGGGTCCCTTTCCCTCTTGAAAACCTCTCCTAGAACTGTTATGGTAGACCTCATGCTGAGATGCTTCATGAAAATCACCTCGACCCACTTGGATTTTGCATCCATGAAAACAGCAGCAAACTTCTTCTCCGGTAGAAAACCAAACAGACCTATGAAGTCCAAACATACTTTTTCCCAAACCTCACTCACTACACACACATGCTGTGTTTCCTCAAAGACTCCTAAGCCCACACCCAGGCACTTCTCCAAATCTTTACACACCTCACACTCTTCCACCTACTTTTTCACTTTCCCATCCATGACATGCTACAAAAACCTCATTATAAGACAGCTATCATGCAAAGATACTTTAGCTGCCACTTTATGAAATTGTTTGACTGCCTCTGGCCGTGTACTCTTTCTTCTCACCCCCCCCCTTTAATCATATCAACCACTGCCTTGAGTGTGTTATCATTCAGCGTAGTGCTCTCCCAATCATCCTTCGAGACACAACTCTCCAAACCTTCCGTGGCAGCTTTCACACTTGCCACCACTTCCTCAGTATGCAAATCACACACCTCTGCTGCTTTAACAGGAAGCCTCAACAATCAAATAACAACAACTTTGTTCTTCCATACTCAACAATGCAACCATAATCCTGTAATTTTACAGCCAACCTTGTCAATAGTCTGGAGCAATTATTTCTACCCGTGGGCCAAAACATTCAGCAATGGTTTGTGGTCAGTCCTCAATACCACTCCACTCAGTGGCGTAACAAAATTTGAGGGGGCCCCCCTGCAAACTACATGGAGGGGGCCCCCCTCCTATCCTCCATGCCAGTCTAGAGCTCTCAGGCCAGCGACCCGCCGTATTGCAGGGGATGCGGGGCTATTGTTATGTCACTGTCACCAATACAGCCATTATAAGTAACACTGGGTGGTGGAGTTATAGGTTGGGCTTAGTCTGCCAGCAGGCTGTCAATTCATTACAGGGTCCCTGCCATCAGGACACCGGGGAAGTTTGCTCAATTTTAGGAGTGTTTCCTGATGCAGACTCCGTCATTATATACAACATCTGGCCCACTCATCGTTCAGTTTTGAGAAAAGTGCATCCACTGCTCCTTCTCGTTTTCGTTTTAAAACATTAGACAATGCGACAATGCAATATTTCAATAGCAGATGGAACTACAAAGAGCACATTTTGATAATGAATTTTTATTAGTAGACAATAGCAATCTTAAGAGGCATTGCATAGCTTCATACACACTTTGACTCCAATTACATCAGTCTCTCTCTCTCAGTCAGTCAGTCTCTCTCTCTCAGTCAGTCTCTCTCTCTCTGTCATTCAGTCTCTCTCAGTCAGTCAGTCTCTCTCTCTCTGTCAGCCTGTCAGTCAGTCGGTCTCTCTCTCTCTGTCAGTCTCTCTATCTCTCTCTTTCTGTCAGTCTGTCAGTCAGTCTCTCTCAGTCAGTCAGTCTCACTCTCTGAGTCAGTCAGTCTATCTCACTCTGTCATTCAGTCTCTCTCAGTCAGTCAGTCTCTCTCAGTCAGTCAGTCTGTCAGTCAGTCAGTCTCTCTGTCACTCTGTCAGTCAGTCAGTCTCTCTCCCAGTCTCTCTCTCTGTCAGTCTCTCTCCCTGTCAGTCCCTCTGTCTGTCTGTCGGTCTCTCTCTTTCTGTCAGTCAGTCTCTCACAGACTCTCTCTGTCAGTTTCTCTCAGTCAGTCAGTCTCTCTCTCTCTCTCAGTCAGCCAGTTTCTCTCTCAGTCAGCCTCTCTCTCTCGTATTCTCTCTCTCTCTCAGTCAGTCTCTCTCTCTGTCAGAGTCCCAGTCTCTCTCTCTCTCTCTCTCTCTGTCAGAGTCCCAGTCTCTCTCGCTCTCTGTCAGTCAGTCTCTCTCTGTCAGCCAGTCTCTCTCTGTTAGTCAGTCTCTCTCTCAGTCAGTCTCTCTCGGTCAGTCTCTCTCTCACTCAGTCTCTCTCAGTCAGTCAGTCTCTCTCTCTTAGTCAGTCAGTCTCTCTCTCTGTCAGTCCCTCTCATTGTCAGTCTCTCTCTCAGTCTCAATCTCTCAGTCAGTCTCTCTCCCTGTCAGTCCCTCTCTCTGTCAGTCTCTCTTTCAGTCTCTCTCTCCCCCAGTCAGTCAGTCTTCCGGACAGTCTCTCTCTCTCTCCCTCAGTCAGTCTCTCTCAGTAAGTCATTCTCTCTCTCTCTCGCAGTCTGCCAGTCTCTCTCAGTCTGTCTCTCTCTCTCGCTCTTATTCTCTCTCTCTATCAGTCAGTCTCTCTCTCTGTCAGAGTCCCAGTCTCTCTCTCTCTCTCTCTCTCTCTGTCAGAGTCCCAGTCTCTCTCTCTCTCTCTCTCTGGCAGTCTCTCTCTGTTAGCCAGTCTCTCTTTGTCAGCCAGTCTCTCTCTGTTAGTCAGTCTCTCTCTCTCTCTCAGTCAGTCTCTCTCTCAATCAGTCTCTCTATCCTAGTCAGTCAGTCTCTCTCTCTGTCAGTCCCTCTCTCTGTCAGTCTCTCTCTCAGTCTCTCTCTCTCAGTCAGTCTCTCTCCCGGTCAGTCCCTCTCTCTGTCAGTCTCTCTCTCTCAGTCAGTCAGTCTTCCAGACGGGTCTCTCTCTCCCTCTGTCAGTCTCTCTCAGTAAGTCATTCTATCTCTCTCGCAGTCAGCCAGTCTCTCTCAGTCAGTCTCTCTCTCTCTCTCAGTCAGTGACTCTCTATGTCAGTCTCTCTCTCTGTCAGTCAATCACTCTCTCTGTCAGTCAGTCTCTCTCTGTGAGTCTCTCTCCGTCAGTCAGTCGCTATTTCTGTCGGTCAGTCTCTCTTTCTCTGTCAGTCTCTCAGTCTCTTTCACTCTGTCAGTCTCTGTCAGTCAGTCTCTCTCTCAGTCAGTCTCTCTCTCTCTGTGAGTCTCTCTCTCAGCTAGTCTCTCAGCCAGTCAGTATCTCAGTCTCTCTCTCTCTCTTAGTCTCTCTCTCCCAGTCAGTGTCTCTCTCTCCCCCATCAGTCAGTCTCTCTCAGTCAGTCATTCTCTCTCTACCTCAGTCAGTCTCTCTCTCTCGGTCAGTCTCTCTCAGTCAGTCTCTCTCTCAGTCAGTCAGTCTCTCTCGCAGTCAATCAGTCTATCTCTCTCAGTAAGTCAGTCTCTGCCTCACTCTCTCAGTCTGCCTCTCTGTCAGTCAGTCTCTCTCTGTCAGTCAATATCTCTCTACCTCAGTCAGTCAGTCTCTGTCAGTCGTCAGTCTCTCTCTCTGTCAGTCAGTCTCACTCTCAATCAGTCATTCTCTCTGTTAGTCAGTCACTCTCCCAGTCAGCCAGTCTCTCTCTCTCTCAGTCAGTTTCTCAGTCAGTCAGTCTCTCGGTCAGTCAGTATTTAGTCTCTGAGTCAGTCAGTCTCTACTCTCTCTCCACTCTCTCTCTCTCCATTCTCTCTCTCACCTCTGTCCACTCTATCTCCACTGTTCCTCTCTCCACTGTCTCTCTCTCCACTGTCTCTCTCTCCACTTTCTCTCTCTCTACTCTCTCTCCACTCTCTCACTCTCTCTCTCTCCACTCTCTCTCCACTGTCTCCCTCCACTCTCTCTCCACTCTCTATCTCCTTTCTCTCTCTCTACTCTCTCCACTATCTCTCTCTCCACTCTCCCTCTCTCTCCACTCTCTCTCCAATCTCTCTCCAATCTCTCCCCTCTCTCTCTCTCTCCACTCTCTCCCCACTCTCTCACTCCCTCTCTCTCTCTCTCTCTCTCTCCACTCTTTCTCCACTCTTTCTCCCTCCACTCTCTCTCCACTCTCTCTCCACTCTCTCTCTCTCTCTTCTCTCTCTCAACTCTCTCTCTCTCCACTCTCTCCACTCTCTCTCCACTGTCTCTCTCTCTCCACTCTCTATCTCTCTACTCTCTCTCGCTCACTCTCTCCACTGTCTCTCCAGGCTCTCTCCACTCTCTCTCTCTCTCTCCACTGTCTATCTCCACTCTCTCTCTACTCTCTCTCCACTCTCTTTCTCCACTCTCTCTCTCCACTCTCTCTCTCCACTCTCTCTCCACTCCCCACTCTCTCTCTCCACTCTCTTTCCCTCCACTCTTTCCCTCCACTCTCTCCCTCCACTCTATCTTTTCTCTCTCTCTCTACTCGCTCTCCACTCTCTCTCTGCTCTCTCTCTCCACTCTCTCTTCACTCTCTCTCTCTCCACTCTCTCTCGCTCACTCTCTCCACTCTCTCGCCATGCTATCTCCGCTCTCTCTCTCTCCACTGTCTATCTCCACTCTCTCCTTACTCTCTCTCTTTCTACTCTTTCTGCACTCTCTCTCTCCACTGTCTCTCTCCACTGTCTCTCTCCACTCTCTCTCCACTCTCTCGCCACTCTCTCTCCACTCTGTCTCCACTTTCTCTCCACTCTGTCTCCACTTTCTCTCTCCACTGTCTCTCTCTCCACTCTCTCTCTCCACCCTCTCTCTCTACTCTCTCTCTCCATACTCTCTCTCTCGCTCCACTGTCTCTCTCCACTCTCTCCACTCTCTCTCTCCACTCGCTCTCTCTCCACTCTCTCTCTCTCTCTCCACTCTCTCTCGATCTCCACTCTCTCTCCACTCTCTCCCACTCTCTCTCACAAAGTAGTGTGCGTTGCCATTGGCGTCCGCAGAAATGTTTCCAGGGGGGCACATTTTTAACTTCATCACCATCCCCCTTGCACCCTTCTCCCCCTCCCCCTTGCACCCTTCTCCCCCTCCCCCTTGCACCCTTCTTCCCTCCGCCTTGCACCCTTTTCTACCTTGCACCCTTCTCCCCTCTGCCTTGCACCCTTCTCCCCTCTGCCTTTCACCCTTCTCCCCTCTGCCTTGCACCCTTCTCCCCTCTGCCATGCACCCTTCTCCTCTCTGCCTTGCACCCTTTTTTCTCCCTGCCTTGCACCCTTCTCTCCTCTGCCTTGCATCCTTCTCCCCCTCCGCCTTGCACCCTTCTCTACCTTGCACCCTTCTCCTCTCTGCCTTGCACCCTTCTCCCCGCTGCCTTGCACCCATCTCCCATCTACCTTGCACCCTTTACCTCTCTACCTTGCACCCTTCTCCCCTCTGCCTTGCACCCTTCTGCCCTCTGCCTTGTACCCTTCTCCTCTCTGCCTTGCACCCTTCTCCCCTCTGCCTTTCACCCTTCTCCCCTCTGCCTTGCACCCTTCTCTAACTTGCACCCTTCTCCCCTCTGCCTTGCACCCTTCTCCCCTCTGCCTTGCACCCTTCTCCTCTCTGCCTTGCACCCTTCTCCCCTCTGCCTTGCACCCTTCTCCTCTCTGCCTTGCACCCTTCTCCTCTCTGCCTTGAACCCTTCTCCCCCTCCCCGTTGCACCCTTCTCCCTCTCTGCCTTGCACCCTTCTCCCCTCTGCCTTGCACCCTTTTCTACCTTGCACCCTTCTTCTCTCTGTCTTGCACCCTTCTCCTCTCCGCCTTGCACTCCTCCCCTCTGCCTTGCACCCTTCTCCCCTCTGCCTTGCACCCTTCTCTCCTCCGCCTTGCACCCTTCTCCCCTCTGCCTTGCACCCTTCTCCCCTCTGCCTTGCAGCCTTCTCCCCTCCACCTTGCACCCTTCTCCTCTCTGCCTTGCACCCTTCTCCTCTCTACCTTGCACCCTTCTCCTCTCTGCCTTGCACCCTTCTCCCCTCCGCCTTGCACCCTTCTCCCCTCTGCCTTGCACCCTTCTCGGCCACCCCCTTGCACCCTTCCCACTCAATAGAGGGAGCTGCCATTTGGAACAATGGCACCATTTCAAAAGCATGATGGACTAGGGCCGGCCCTGACTGGGCCCACACCAGACGCACTGGCGATCCAGGGGTGGGCAACTGCCCCCCATGTGGATGCCTACATGGTGCGTTCTAACAAGATTGCTTACCTGAGGGCACCATTTTGCTGCCTCATCCCTTCTCATATGAACATTGCCATGGAGAATGCTGTCTCTGGGGCCCCCGCCCCATCCTTGTCCTTGTCTCTTCTCAGAGGAGCAGAGCCCTGTGGGGAATGCTCTCTCTGGGGCCCCCACCCCCATCCTTTTTCCGGGCGGGCTGGGCTCTAACTGAAGAGAAACATCCTGCATCTGCTTTAGAGGGAGAGAGAGGCTTGCTTTAGTGCAAGCCTCTCTCACAGCTCTCACTGAAGAGCTGAGGGGCCTCCTTCACTTTCTGAAGAGAGTGGGACCCCCCCGCTCTGCGGGAGCTGCGGGGGCGTTTGTTACACCCCTGACTCCACTCCTCCAAATGAAAGTATGTAAGTAGTTGGTCGCCCACACAGAGGCCAACGCTTCTCACTTGATGACTGAGTAATTCCTTTCTGCCCTCGACAACAAACAAGAAGTAGGGGCAACAGTCTTTTCCATTCTCCCATGCATCAGTGAGAGTACATTCACAATACCAACCACACTGACATTAACTGTAAGAATCGTTTTCACCCTACCTGAAATAGAACCAATATGCCATCACCAGCAATATCACTCTTAATCTGCAGAAATGCAGAATGTTGCTCCTTTCCATAAGTAAACGTATTCCCTTTTCTCAACAACACCCTCAAAGTCTATGTTTTGTAAGGAAAGTTTTGTACACATTTCTAGTAGTATGCCACCAAACCCATAAAAGAGCAAACCTTGTCCTTTTAGTTGGGCACCTCTGCATTGACTATCGCACTAACCAGGTTAAACTTTAATGTGACACCTTCCTCTGTTATAAGGTGTGATGTATTCCTATAGGTTCTGAATCGATCCCCCTATTCCTGACCCTATTCTGGTTAAACAAACCAACAAGTTAACTAGCAGTCAGCCCATGAGGCAGAAAACCCCCATGATGCAGATACCGTTATCTGACGCAGTCACACTACGGCACAGGAACGTGTTATCTGATTAGGTCATAACGCTTGCGATCTAATTAGACAAGCGATATTCCTCCAGCCCCTGATAAGGCATACGGAGTTCTCATAACAAATCAAACCTATGACAACCTGGGCAAAACCCTGCGGCCATTGTTTTGATTTCACCGAGAACTTCAGCAAAAGAATGTGCTAACGAGCAAGTCGTATGACATCCTTATTGACGTATCTATGTCCATCCTTACGTCAATCTCGGCACCTTAAAGGTATAAATATTACCGATATTGCCCTATGCAAACACACGCGGTGGTGACGAGACGTAGCAGCCATACTTGCCGAAGCCCAGAGCAGAGCAGACCCCGCTGGCGCAGCCTCGCCTTCCTGACGCGCTGAGAACGAGACGCGCTGCTTTCTCCTGCCGAGAAATCCAGCACCGGCGCTTCCGGGTAGCCCTCGCAGGCAGCCTGGAATATCAAGACCAGAGAGAGAGATACCATCCCTCATTCATCCTTAATTCCAGGTACAGAACTGAATAACCCCTCGCAGAGAATTCTTTAGTTATTCACTTGGCAAAAACAAACTTAACTTAAACTGTAACTTTCTATTCCCGCCCACGTATTAGGCTTAGGTCAGGTACACGGGGTAGGCGTATTTAGAAACACCAGTTGAGTACGTTTAGTCAAATGTATATGTGTATATAATATATTTTATTCATTTTAAAACATCTTATGGCTTAGAAACCATATCAATGTTTTTACAGTATTATTTTATACTTCTGCTTTTAATGTATGCACTTTACTTAACTATAAGTATTGCAATAATATCGATCCATTTCTCTTGTATGAGAAAAGAGACTGATCAATAAATAACACCTTTTTATTGAACACGCCCGTCTCTTCCTTTTCTCTACAATCTGATGAGACTAAGAATGCACGTACTGACTGAGTAAAATAAATTGCCTTTTGTTCACACAACTCTAGAGATACACTCTTGATTAGGGGAGAGCAAAGTTGTCATGTTCTATGGTTGTCAGAAACTAAATCCCTTCTTGTCTAATCAGGGAAGTTAATTCCTTCCTGAACATTCGAGAAAGTTTCTAGTGAACTCTGAGCTAGCTGGCAAACCCAAAACTTTAAGTCTAATATCGTCAGTAGTAGACCTAGTTAACGTCTGGTCTAGGCCTTTACTATTGAAGGTATTATTCCAATGCGCAGAGCCTATTGGGATAATAGGAACTACACTACATGGCGCCCAACGCGTTTGGAAAGGGCGATAAAACTAACGTAAGACATTTAAAGTAACTCAGTTGTGCTTTCTCACTCAGACCCCTTTCTCCCATAATACTCCAAAGACGTCTGGAGTGGGTAAAAGGTTATATCCGCCAGACCTCGCAGGAGGAAACTCCTATGTATGGTTCTTGGTATAGTCAACGTTGAAGGATACACTGTTCCAAAATATTGTGCATCTAATCTTTGTTTCCATAAGAAACCTGATCTGCAAACAAACAAAATAACCATCCTGTCGGTAAAATGGTAGACAGTGATGAAGAAAGAGAGGCAGTTAGATTAGCAACTGAACTCGCAGCAGCTGATGCTACCATGCAGGAAGCAGACCAGGATATAATACTCATCCCGGTCATTAAAAGGAAATCTATAACCATAAAACTTATAGAAAATGGACTGACACCTAGAGGTGGTACAGTCATATTCGTAATTGAGGCACACGAATATCGGCAGACAGAGGTATACTATTCATGGATAAATTTTCCAGCAGCAAATCCTGTAACAAAGTACTTCCACTATTACAAAATAGAGGAACCTCCTGAAACATACACTCCTTTTGAGGAGGTGGAAGTACCACTCAAATTTCAAGAGCATTTGCTCTTATTTGATGGCGCCCTAAAACATAATAATCACATCACCAGGCTCGGTCCTTTAGGTAGACCAGGAGCAACGTGGCCGGTCCTAGCCGGATACACACCACATCCAGACATCGACGGGATGTCTGCAGCTAACCTGTTAACACAGCTAAAACAATTAATAAAAATACATAGACAATTAGTCCAGTATGTGATGCGGACTTCAACAATTCAGCCAGCGATTAAACTCCCACAGCTGACCCCTCACCAGGGGAACACAAATAAAATTACACCACAGAACATCCAGTCCTGCCTAGGTAAAGTACCGGCTAAACGGGAACAAATACCATTCTGGCTAGCGCAGAAAATCATCCAAATAGAGGCGGTGTTTCCAGACACCACCCCGCTAGAAAAGCACAGGATTCTGACTATCTGTCTTCCAATGGGAATCGCACCACACATTGAGGACTGTGACACTTGGGGTACAGTCTTTGCTTCCATCTACACAAAAACGCACGGTGTTCCATCCATTTCGGTAATACCAGATGTGCTAAAACAAATTCAAGATGAATACGGTCCAGAACCCGCTTTAACTCTTGGTATGAAATTACTAAAAGACTTCAAGCAGGTCTCGGCTATATTATTAGCCAACATAAAGGGAGAAGCAGCAAACGTGGCGATCCGCCAGAGATTAAAGGAAACAGATATAGTAGACCAACCAGCTGAAATTGCCAGAATCATAGAAAAATCCTATGAGGAACTAGGTAGAGATAGTTTAGGTGGAATACCAGTAAAACCACAACTAATTGAAAGTCCTGAAAAAATATTTTTTAATAATAACTCAACATCACAGAAAAAGAGCTGGGATGGAAACAAACAATCCAATCCCAAAGAAAAGAAATTCCAGTCCAGAGGAAGGTCTCCTATGCGAAGAGAGAAATCTCCGAACCAAAGACACAGGTCACCCCAGAGTGACCCCTCTGGGAAAAGATATAACCTTAGAAATAGGGATAATATAAAAAAGCCTGATAGATATCAAGACATTGATACACGTCCCTCTCAATCTTTTCAGACTTCCTCGCAGAAATCGGAAAGAAGAGGACGATCAGAACAAAGAGAAGAGCACGCCAAGTCCAAAGACAAGGAACCTGCTCAGCTAAAAAAGAAATTACAATTTCCAAAGAAGAAGGTAGCCAGCATTAAAATAGTTAACAATGCAGAGAATTCTGAGGACACAACTGAAAAACGGGGAATGGCTCAGACAATGCTAGACAGCGCAGCAGAAGTGAGCATAGCTCGCAAAGTCCTTATGAATCATCTGGAGACAGTGGACACGAATGAATATCTTCAAGTGGAAACTGCAGACACCAGAGTTAGCAAACCTCACAAAATATACGAAATAACATTACGTATAGAGGGAGATAAGACTAGAAAAATAAGGGGACTATTTTGGGATAATCTCTCCAAGGGCTATGATATCCTTCTAGCTGAAAAAGACTGGCCACCAGAGTTTGTCAGGGATTGCCCTCATGGCGAAGAAGTAATTATGCCTGCCTTCTCAAATCATATCCCAATTCATAAAAAATACACACTTGCTAGAAAGTGGGCAGTGGCTCTAGCTCCTGCTTTATATAAAAATCACGTGGGATGGGATGAGGACTCTCCTCCTCACAAAATCCAGTTAAAATCACAACCTACTGCACAAAGGCAGTACCCAATTAAGCAAGAAGCTAAAAAACAGGTAAAAGAAATTCTAGATCAGCTAGAATACCAGGGGGTGATTGAAACTTGCACCTCACAAATGAACAACCCTTTGTTTCCGGTCTCCAAACCAGACAATTCATATCGTCTAGTTTTGGATTACCGACACCTTAACACATGTTGCAAAACTTTTGCAGTGCAAAATTCGCATAGTGCTGCACTAATGAATAACATAGTGCGCAAAAAATACAAAACAACATTAGACATCTCTAATGGATTCTTTTGTCAAAACATAGCACCAGAGAGCAGATATTTGTCTGCGTTCTCAATAAATGGCACTCAAAAACAATTCTGTCGGTTAGCCCAGGGGTACAAGAACAGCCCGGGAGTATTCTCAGCGAGAGTAACAGAATTACTACAAATATATGATGATGAAGCATTATCTTATGTCGACGACATTTACTTAACAGATGATGACTTGGAGACTCACTTGAAGAGAGTGAACACCATAATACTTGGGTTCGCAGCAGAGGGTTACAAATTCAACTTTAAAAAATCCAGAATTGCCCATCTGACAGTCCTGTTCTTAGGATATGAATTATCAAGTATAGCCTGGCTGACAATTTCCTAGAGAAATGTGCCGTAATCCAAGCACCTAGAACACTAAAAAACCTACAGTCGATTCTAGGCTTCCTAAATTTCGGAAGAACATATATTGCAAATTACGCAGAAAGGGTCAAACCCCTTTATGATCTGATAAAACCAGATTTTAAAAGATCCAATTGGACTCAAATACACACAGAAATTTGGAGATCCTTACAAACAGACATGCTAATTAAAACAAAATTAGAAACACGTGATAACACACGCAATCTTGTGATTCGAGTCATCCCAGGGAGATGCGGATTCACATACCTGACCTCTAATGAGGGAGAAAAGGTACCAATTGCATTCAAATCACACTTGTACACAGAAGCTGAACAGAAATTCAGCAACAAAGAAAAAATTGTTCATGCAGTTCAAACCGCAATAGCTAGAGAAAAAGATCAAGCTGACGGTAGACATATCACAGTCAGAACAGCAGAATCAGCCTTTGAGGCACTAACAACACCGTGTAATTTACCAACAACAACATTGAATCCGGAATGGATACAATGGGTGAATTCAATCACAACGGACAAAGTATACTATTACTTTGATCCAGAACTAGAAGAAATGGAAAATTTAGAATATGAAAGAACATTCCCTCTGCCAATCGACATTCTGCCTTTACGACATTACGCCTGTGTAATTTATACAGACGGACATGCTCAACCCCCCGTTTGGGGAGAACAGGCATACAACCCCACATGTGGGATTACAAAAGAAGTGTGGCGCGGAGGTAAACTAAAACCTCTATTAACAAAAACACACTCAGTAGAAACTAATTCAGAACAACAAACTGAAATGCTAGCATTGAAAATGGCGCTAGATAATGCGGATCGCGAATTCCCGACACTTATAGTGTCAGATTCATATTACTGCGTCAAATCATATAATAAGGATTTGCAGACATGGATTCAGAACGGTTACAAAGATGACACAGATGCACCAATAAAACAGAAAATGCTCTGGGAACAAATAGCTCTTTTACAAAAAGAGCTACCAAGGACTCACGTGACACACTCACTGAGTCATCAGCGTGATGGCGTTCACGTTGCAGGGAATTCATTGGCTGAGACAGCCACAGCGGCAGCCACTAAATCGGCTCCCGTAGTTCGAAAAAAGCGTACATTAAAATACATTGACGATGAAACAGTGCTGGCGGTAAAAACGTCATCAAAAGGCTACTGCTCAGCGCTACCGATCAACTATCCACTCAATTATACATACATAATCGATGCAAACTCCGTCCCTTTTGCTCGAATCCCTGGAGTGGGGGATAGAGTGATTCCAAACATGGACAGGAGAAACTTGTTAATCGCAGACGCACATATGGGCGAGGGTCTCAGACACCTCAAACTAAAAGATTCTCTGGAAGAATTACAATCACGGTACTGGTGGCCAGGCATGAGCCTGCGTCACACCATGTTTGTAAAAAACTGCCCAAACTGCAACAGAGATCGCAGTGGGGAGAGAAACAGTTTAATACCTCGTCGTTTTACTCCAAAAAAATTCAAGAGTAAAAAGGAAGGCTTGCGATTAACATATACAGGCTAGTTTCCACTTATAATGTAGATCACCAGCACTCGGCTGACGTCTGGACTGTTATACAAAGATTTGCGAGTCTAAATGGCATATACGCTAAGAGCATGCTACGTTTGACCATTGTTTTCACTCTAGCCCTCCAGCCTGATGGGAAACATGGCCAAATGAGCATAGCACAGCGGGAATCTTCTCACTTCCTTCCTGAGGGATACGGGATGGTGTAAAGAAAAAACCAAGGCATAAAGCAATCTATAACGGAAAGGATATTAGGTTCGGGAGCTGGGTGGGTCAAACATCTAATAAGTGTCCAACGTAGTCTAAATAACTTGCCAAGAAATTCTCTGAAGGGATTCAGTGCGTACGAATTATTATTTGGAACTAGGATGTTGATCTCTGACATTGATAGTCAGACTTCAGTGGTGAAAGAAAAAAGCTTTGATATCAAAGACCGTTTGGCTATTTTGCAGGACTTAAACAACACAAGAAAAGACCTGAGCAACATAAAGTTGAAACAACAGCCAACAACCACTGAAGAACCACCACCTGTCCCAGCAAGACCTGTCTGGATTCCAAAAGTCGGGGATCTAGTCAGGGAAAAGATCGCGGTAAAGAAGGAATTTGGGCCTTCTTACAGAAAAGCAGTTCCTGTCTTGTCTATCAACGGGACAAGATCAGTTGTACTACCGCCACTTGCTGGTAAAAAGGAGAACCGAGTTGTATCCATCGACCTGGTAAAACCACAATCATGTGGCCGATAACAAACAGTAGGCCAAGTGGACTCCCAATAAGTAGCCGAACACCAAGGTTTGCTACCAGTACAGAGGTCCTAACGAAGAGGCTCATCACATTCGAAACGCCTACAGAAGAACAACGAGGACTATGCAACAATGCAATAGAACTCAGACCTCTGAAAACCCAAATAAAAACTTTTAGCAGAGACACACCAATCTACAATGAAGTACCAAGTGCAAATGCAAGAAACAGTGATCCTGAACCAATTGGAACAAGTAACAGAACTGCATCCGGCTACTTCATAAACTTCGATGATTCCTCTAAAGGCTTCAGTGAATCAAAGACACAGACATCATCAAAAACCTTTAAAGATAAAGCTAAAGAACTTTTGAAACAACTGAAAGAAACATATCTGATTTCTCCATGGATCGAATTTTGGGTGGGTTTTGGTGCATTTATCCTCATACTTTGGCTCATCATGGTACTTACTTTGGGACGCTTCATTGAGGGAAAATATGCTAAAATGGACACAGCAAGTCAGAAAATCAACTTGATCCTCAAACCACACACATCGTCACACGTCGAGAAAAGAGAACTTTCTTCAGTCAACTTCACAGCCAATCCGATACCGGGTGGGGTAGCCTGGGACAACACTGACTATGAAATTTATGGTCCGGTCGAAATCCTGAAATATCCACACCAAATTAAGATCTCATTGAGTGACTTTGTAAAACCAAGCTCATTTGCTGATGATTGGGACTTCGAAAGCATTAACAATATGATGTCTGACTTAGTAATGTCTGCTAAATTTACCAAACATGATTATTTGCAGGGTTCTACAAATTATGATAGTATGTACTGTTATAACCACTATGGTAACCATTTTTTACATAGATCTGCACAACCTAGAAATGTTTTAAATTATAATCAATGGGAACATTGTGCAACCCCCCCAAAAGGGAGCTCAAGAACCGTTTACAACAAATATTCATACTTTTCAGGTTTTAACATAAGTAATGCTGAAACATTTTATTTCAAATTGTCAAATAAGACAGGGACAAAGACCATGATAACAAACACAACATTGATATATTCGGACTCATTCTTTGAACAAATGAATACTTTTGGTTTTGATTATTGGGACAAAAATATTGAATTGAAAAGTGTTTGGGGCACAAAAGAATGGCAAGTACAGGGTATAGAATCTTTGTTTAGAGCCTGCATGATCCCAGAACAAATGATATTTTTAAATGACACTGTTCAACAAACTACCTGTCTTGGCCTAGCCAAAATTAAAGACTTAAATAAACCGTCTATTCCAAAACCAACAATGTACAGCAATAGCTCTATAGATGAAGAGATAGACGTAAATGATGTATTAAACCAAAACAGAACACATCCAGATTGGAAACAGTGGTTGATCTGGCCCACAGATACTAATAACTGTCAAGACAGATTCCTGAACAAAACACAGGGGTTCAAAATGACCAGGCCAGACCCTAGATATCCTCAAAGACATCACCCAGGGATAATAACCACCTACAGTGTGGGCAAATTATGCCTTCAATGGCTACAAACTTCCACACTGACAGAAATTAAGCAACACCTAACTTTACTTACTGATGGTGCTGACTTGCGTGATTTCACTATGGGACCACGCAAACAGCGTCACAAGCGATTCATAGCAGCCTCTGTATATGCAGCATACAATGAGGCCTGGAAGGTTACTCAAATTGAAACAGCAGAGCGAATACGGGAAATTGACCGTATTAATTTGGAAAAATCACTTTCTGTAGTGGACAATGGGTTAATGACTCTGTCCTCCAGAATTTTTTCTTTGGACAGCATTGTGTCTTCAGCAATCGACATATTATCGCAAGACTTACTGTTATTACAACACGGTCAGTCTCAATTGCGTTCTATTGTACAGCTTGGCTGGACGTTACAAAATCTACGTTCAGGCTATGTGCCTTGGCGTTTGATCAACACAACGTCACTATTCCAAATCTTTAACCTTACTGATAGACAAATCGGTATGGCACAAAAGGGTGCTGATTATACAATCTTGAGCATTGAAAAACTCGAAAGATTACCAGTGACAATGTCAGAACGACCTGTCAGTGAATGGATAATACATGGGATAATAAATATTCCAATCTCAACCTTCAGGTTTCAATACTGCCAAAAATATATACAGGCTGGCATGTACGAGAAATTGGGAAAGGGGTACATCAAAACAACATGGAACCTGCCCTATTCACATGCATGTGTCAGTAATAAAGGACAGAAAGTGTTTCTAAGTGGCAATAATTGTGCGATGTCACTAAGCGGCACGCTTCTGTGTAACGGAATTAGTTTGCATGGAGCCTGTGAAGGGAATTCATACAACCTTTCATGTCATCAGCAAGGCGCACCTGCAACAGAGATAGAACCATTCTTTCAAAGACTCTATAATGGGAGTTATATTCTAATTGTAGATCGCAGATGTTGTAGTCTTATGCCCGGGACACCTTATCTCGTAACTACGACTGCGAAGGTCAAGTGCTGTGGACGCTCATTGTTCCCCAGCTCCTTTCCAGACAGGGAGGCAAGGGCATGGCCCAATTTGAAAATTACTTCTATTCGAATAGATACTTTAAGCAGAATGAAAACAGTGCTTCTTCAGACGCCTACAAGGCTCACGTCATCAAAAGAAACGTATGATCTACAAGTCGCAAGGACGACTGCAGAGATACATTCATTGTTATCAACTAATTCCCCCATACATTTCGCAGAAATCCTGAATGAAATCTTAAATATTTCTGATACCAATGGGGTCTCAAAGGTATTTAAGACAGTATTTTCGATGGCATTAACACCATTCAAAGCCATACTGGGTATTTTTCCAGATTTCGTCCATTCGATTTTTGGCGGACTTCCCCTGATCTTGGGACTAATTGCAGGAATCCTATTCTTAGTCCTTATTTTTCGTTATGGCAACCCATGTCACAGACAAAACTCTTGCGACAAGGGAAGAAACAATCCTTGCCATTGGATACCGGGACCGGATATCAAAAATCCTGGGACTCTCCCGGCTTAGAGACCTGAACATGACTTGGTTTCTATCATTTCGACCAATGTGGCAAAGATGTGTTTTACCTGTATTAAGGTGTCTGCTATGCGGAGAAGAATGCGTGTTAGACACCTGTCTAACGCTACAATCGGATGCGCCAATGGATGCAGAAACATTGTTGAGCCCGATCAAGGTTCACGCTTTGTGCTGCCCTCAAAGGCTACCAATCCTGATGACGGCATTCGTGGAAGCTTCACCACTACGATTGAGGGGTAGTGAAGTTCAAGATGAAAGCAGCATCGAACAGGTACGACCTTCTGTCAGCAATGCGAATCAGAATGTCAATGGAGAAAATCATGCGCACGAATGCATGGTGACACCTTTTTACGAGTTAGTGGAACTTTCCCAGGAAGCTGTTGACAGTTTTTTCGAAAGCCTAAATGATATGATGTTCTCACCAGAGCAGAAATAGAGACTTTTGAGCAAGCACGCACACGGCGTTCCCTGAATTCGGCCTTCAACTTTAAAAATAAAGTCACATGAACAATTTTACCTCCAGTTCACGGACAGCAATTTTTCAGCAGCCCCAAAATATTTTTACATATTTTTCGGGACACTATCTTCTGCTTAAAGTAAGAACTATTCTTAGAGAACTAAGGTTTCAAAATTTTAGATAGCTTATAGACATTAGCTGCCCGCTGATATGTTCATAAATATTTTATTGTGTGATGGAATGGTCTCGAACTTTTTTTCTGTATTAAGAGCCATTTCATGTGTTAATTCTCATATACCAAATAGCAATAATGTATACAAATGCGGGATTACTTTGGCATTATTCTACAGCTTGAGTGCATACAATACATATGATTGCAATTCTTCCGTATATTTGAAAAATTTCAAAATGCATTTATGTATTTTGGGGTGGTAAGGTATACACTATACTCTATAGTATGTTTTACTATGCATAGATTAGTAAATATGTCCATAGTTAGCGTGGAGTGGGTCTGATGTATTCCTATAGGTTCTGAATCGATCCCCCTATTCCTGACCCTATTCTGGTTAAACAAACCAACAAGTTAACTAGCAGTCAGCCCATGAGGCAGAAAACCCCCATGATGCAGATACCGTTATCTGACGCAGTCACACTACGGCACAGGAACGTGTTATCTGATTAGGTCATAACGCTTGCGATCTAATTAGACAAGCGATATTCCTCCAGCCCCTGATAAGGCATACGGAGTTCTCATAACAAATCAAACCTATGACAACCTGGGCAAAACCCTGCGGCCATTGTTT
The DNA here is from genome assembly GCF_964261635.1 of Lissotriton helveticus. NCBI lineage: Eukaryota > Metazoa > Chordata > Amphibia > Caudata > Salamandridae > Lissotriton > Lissotriton helveticus. The sequence continues at coordinate 1,158,018,319 of NC_136057.1, forward strand.
TGATTTCACCGAGAACTTCAGCAAAAGAATGTGCTAACGAGCAAGTCGTATGACATCCTTATTGACGTATCTATGTCCATCCTTACGTCAATCTCGGCACCTTAAAGGTATAAATATTACCGATATTGCCCTATGCAAACACACGCGGTGGTGACGAGACGGAGCAGCCATACTTGCCGAAGCCCAGAGCAGAGCAGACCCCGCTGGCGCAGCCCCGCCTTCCTGACGCGCTGAGAACGAGACGCGCTGCTTTCTCCTGCCGAGAAATCCAGCACCGGCGCTTCCGGGTAGCCCTCGCAGGCAGCCTGGAATATCGAGACCAGAGAGAGAGATACCATCCCTCATTCATCCTTAATTCCAGGTACAGAACTGAATAACCCCTCGCAGAGAATTCTTTAGTTATTATTATTTTGGCAAAAACAAACTTAACTTAAACTGTAACTTTCTATTCCCGCCCACGTATTAGGCTTAGGTCAGGTACACGGGGTAGGCGTATTTAGAAACACCAGTTGAGTACGTTTAGTCAAATGTATATGTGTATATAATATATTTTAAAACATCTTATGGCTTAGAAACCATATCAATGTTTTTACAGTATTATTTTATACTTCTGCTTTTAATGTATGCACTTTACTTAACTATAAGTATTGCAATAATATCGATCCATTTCTCTTGTATGAGAAAAGAGACTGATCAATAAATAACACCTTTTTATTGAACACGCCCGTCTCTTCCTTTTCTCTACAATCTGATGAGACTAAGAATGCACGTACTGACTGAGTAAAATAAATTGCCTTTTGTTCACACGACTCTCGAGATACACTCTTGATTAGGGGAGAGCAAAGTTGTCATGTTCTATGGTTGTCAGAAACTAAATCCCTTCTTGTCTAATCCGGGAAGTTAATTCCTTCCTGAACATTCGAGAAAGTTTCTAGTGAACTCTGAGCTAGCTGGCAAACCCAAAACTTTAAGTCTAATATCGTCAGTAGTAGACCTAGTTAACGTCTGGTCTAGGCCTTTACTATTGAAGGTATTATTCCAATGCGCAGAGCCTATTGGGATAATAGGAACTACACTACAAAGGTAGCCCAAATACTCAACCTCCTGCACCAGAAATGTAAATTTCTCTTTTCATAAAGTAAATCCAGCATTGGCAATGCAAGCTAACACCTCTTACAAAGTTTCATTATGCCCAGCAATGCTGTCTCCAAAGACCAATATATCGTCCTGAAAGAAAACAAGAATTTTGACACCTAACAATATATTAGATATTAGTTTTTGGAAAATGCCTAACGTGGATGACAAACCAAAAGGTAACCTGATTAATTGAAATATACTGTCAGTTATAATAAAAGCTATTAAATGCTTAGAGTCTGGGTAAAGCTTCACCTAACCGTATGCACTCTTTAAGTCACACTTAGAAAAATACCTCCCCAAAGCAATAACAAAATCAGTTTAGAAATATTTTGCAAAGGGAGACAATCTGTGACGGTGATCTCATTCAGGCTGTGAAGGTCAATAACAAACCTGAGTGTTCTGTTTGTTTTCTTCGTTATTAAGACAGGTTGCAACCACTCTGGCCTCTTCCAGCTCTTTGACTCCATCCTTACTCATTTGTTCAAGAATCATTTTTACTTCTGCTCTAATAGCCACAGGAACTTTCCTCACCACGTCTCACCAGCAGCACGTTCTTCCTCAATGTAATCCTGGGCAAATCCCTTGGCTTTTCCCAATCTATCCTCAGAGACCAATTCAAATTGCTTCAGCATTTCATACAGGTCCCCATCTCAGACACCATCACTTGGTTGACAGCCCTGGGCTTCACAATTATATGTAAGTCACAGTGATATGAACATCCCAAAATGGGTGGACCCTCTTCAGCCACCTACACCTTGCCGCAGGTCTCCCGACCTTCAAGGTTTATCTTCACCGGAATGTAACCCATTACACCAATGTCTACTCCTTGATAACATTTCAAAACTACATCAGTGAATTCGAGAACTCCTTCAGGTCATGTAACATCGAACAACCGTTTGGGTATTATGGTGTACAATGACCCTGAATCCACTGTCAGTGATATAACATCCCCATGTATGACAAAATCAGCCTTGAGACACTTTTTCCCCTTAAAATGATCATCTTCCCCATTGGAGGACTCATCATCCACCATGCGCACTCTAGGTTCTGATTCCTCAGAAGCATCATCAATCATAGAGACTCGTTTGTTGAAAGATTTGCACACACTAACAAAATGTCCTTTTTTGCCACATTTATGACAGCACTTTCCAATGACAAAACAATTTTTTGAATCACCCATATGAAAATTGCTACTAAATCTGTGACACAGTTGAAGTGACACATTTCCTGTATACTTTGATGCTTCCATAGGTCTCATATTGTTGTCGCTGTTACTGTTCTCATTTGCTATAGAAAGTTTTTTTCTTTAAGGCATTGACCATATCAGAGTCGTCATCTACCATGGCCACTTAAGACTCACTTTTACCTTCTGTTCCCTACATTTCCCTCATGCATATATCTAATTCCTCCACCACCTTAGCTATATTTATATTATCCTTCAATGTGGGATTACTGGACGCCCACAGTCTTTCTTGTATCTTCTTACTACCATATTGCATAATCAATTGATCCCTGATCAACTCCTCAGTCATATGACCAAATTGACATTTTTCTGCCAACTCACGCAGTCTAGCTACAAAATAATTCATTGACTAAGAAGGTTTTTAAGGTTGGGTGTAAAATTTGTGATGCCGGATTGCAATGTTTACTGTTTTGGTAAACCTGGTTTGCAATCGTAATTTGGCTTCCTTATTCACATACTTCATTTCATTTACAAGATCATCCCCCTCAGGCGGTATATACTTAAAAATATGTTAACCCCTTTCACCCAATGAGCTGAGAAGAAATGCTTTTTTTCTGACAAGAAAGAAATTCGTACCATCAAGAGCTCGCAAATAGTTCTCAAAATAGATTGATTTATACTCATGATGGAAAATTGCACAAATGTAACCAAATTTTAAACTTTCACAGATAAATTTCCCAGTATTATAAGGCGAGAGTGTGACCAGCAGGTGGCACTGTAGTGAACAGCAAGGTAAGTTGTAGAACTGATCCACCAGAAAACTGACGCCTGTGTGAGTAACAGAACAAAAGGAGGCGCTATGCCCCAGGACAAGCTATACCTGCATAGAGTTGCACTTCAAATAAAGGTAATTACAGAGAAAAACGATTGGTGTCTTTCTGGGAGAAGGCAGATGTGGTAGGGAGTGTGAACAGCAGGACGCTTATGCTTGAGCAGGGTGCTCATGCAGGACACACCAGTAGAGGTGAGCGCGCTCTCTCACTGAGGTTCGCTGTCCGGCATGGGTCGCGGTTGCGCTTTGAATAGCGCTTAGGAAAGACAGCCTGGGGCGGAGGACAGGGCTCACAGAGGTTCCATTTATACAAGTGCAGAACGAGTAGCTTAAGTTTTTAATGAACAGCATTGAGTATTACACCCACACATTGACCTGTTAGACTAGCCCTACAGTTGTAGGCCAGTCTGAGCTTGTTTGAGATTGGGCAAACTCCTAAATTATTAATAGCTCAATATATTTAGACACACTAAAAGCTATGCAATGACTTACTTGCCCAAATGACATGTTGCTGAGCACAGAGGCAGACCAGAACTGTAAACTTAGTGAAACAGCGCTGAATATAAAATGTGTCACTGTTAGTGAGGTATTATGATCAGTCATAATGTGGCTGGGAGTGGTCTGCTGCTCATGTGCCTCTCCACAAGATTTACAGCATGGTGAGCTATATTGCTTTGCTATTCGAAGCAAGAATTCAACTAAAAATCATGTGCATGACTCACAAAGCCCTACATCACAATACTCCGAGTTACTTGGCCCAGTAATTGGTGCTCTCATGTGGCAACAGATGCTCCAGAAGTTCCAGCAATCTTCTTCTGAAACCACAAAATTGTTCCAAAAAGAAAACATACAGCCGTGCCTTCTCTGGAATCGCTCCTAGGATATGGAACGCTCTTCCGCCTGAAACGAGACAGAATCCCTCTTCTACCTCTTTTAGGAAAGAAGTAAAATCTCTACTCCTAAGGAAATTCACGTGAAACAATGTATCTAATTCCCACAATGGCTATTTGTACAACAAGACTTAATTATAACATTCCTTGTTCTTTTGTTTCTTACTTATACCAATGTAAAGTGCTCTATTACCTGCAAGGGTCATGTTCGCGCTATATAAAACCTTAAAAATAAAACAAATAAATATTTATAGCTACACTTCAGGAATTCCTTTCCTTCTGCAACCTTTTGGTATGTGCAGTAAGAATGCAGGAATGTTTCCACCCATTTTCTGAGAGTGTGCAATATGTAAATGCATGCCTTGTTACGTTTGTTAAATATCCTAAACAAAATGTAACATTAGAAGTTGAATACTCTGTACAGATTAGAACTTCAGCTTAGGTTCTTTTGTTTTGGTATAGATTGTGGCCCTGTCTATTTTAAAACCCTTAAAACTCTCCTCTGGCTCCAGTGGATGCCTGGATTAAAATTAGAGTCCTACGAACCATCTATTAAGTTTTTCAGGTAAATATCCTGAATACCTGTAGGAACTGACTCCTCCAGCAGAAACATTCACTCCTTATCTACCCACCTCAGCCGCGGCCCTTGTAGGTAAGAGTGGTGGGTCCCAGTGGGGGTGGGAGGAAAGATTTTTCAGCAGCTGATGATGAAGGAAAATTAAATAAAGAATTAATTTTCCCTCGTCATCGTCCTTCAAAATCGATCCCATCGGGCCCCTCCGCCCCACCGCTCTTACCTGCACGGGCCGCAGCTGACCCACCTGATCAGTCTAAATCCTTCTGGAGGATGACACATGGGCAGGTTACTAGGGATTCCAGGGAATGGGATGCTGGAATACCCTTAACCCGATCATGAGTGCTTAACCTAGCTATATGAAGCTCAGAAAAGTCTTGAAAACAGAACTCTTCAATTTTGCCTTCAACCAAACACGGCAACAAACTAGTCACTGCAGAGTATTGGTCCGGGTATGACCCTGCAACTGATAGTCTAATGATTCCAGCCTACCACCAGTCTGGGCGTCTTCCTGTCAGCAATCTGAAATAACTGAAAGGAAATAAATTGTGGTTTATAAACTCTTTAATAAATAATTAATAAGTAAATAAATACATGGTTAACTCGTTAAATTAATATCTATTACCACCACCACTAACGAAATGTAGGCAAATGCAGTTCTAATTCCACCTCCCCCTCTGCTATATTTCTTTGTGCATCCTGAATATACATGTAGATAGTTCAGCTCTGTTTGCCGCAGACCTGTGATCGTTTCCTATCGCCAAAGGAAGAGTGCACCGTGCAGGTTATTCTAGGAGTATTTAATGTAAAAATGCTATATTGAGCTAATTCTGCGTTAGTCCCTCTGGAGATCCCAACCCCTATGTACATCTGTTCACATCTAGTGTTATTATATCCTTGAACCCCACAGGAATTCATTCCTTGGTAGCTCTTCCTCATTAATAAATTCCCGTGTGAGGGAGGCAGAAAAGAACTGTCAGCTTTTGCAAATTTTTGTTAAAAGAGCTCATGCTCTATTTTCCATTCAAGATGCATGCTCCTGCGTAACTGTCATAATACTGGTAGACATACCAGGAGACCAAAGTACACATGATCTATTGACATGGCATAGCATGAGTAGGCTCCAAATGAAATGTTAGCCTTTGTTAAAGGCTTAAAGATCAGTTTTTCAGTGAGGCTGGACAACCAGGTAAGGGAAGCATTTCCCTTTTCGCAAAGGAATTCTTTGTGATGTTAAGAATTGGAATGAATATGTTTTTCTGTGTTTGAGTATAGTCTTAGAGGGTCATTTAAACTGTCATGTAGCCTGCCATCCGAACAAATCAGCAGAAGCCATGGCCTCCTCTCTCCTGGCAGAAGACTACCTGCGATACCTAGAGATCCCCCTCCTGCTTAACAGAAATATTTATGCCATCAATCAGTTAATCCACCGCTGTGGTGCCAGCCTTTGTGTGTGAGGAATACCCTGTCCTACCCTCACATCTGGTTCTGGAAAGTTCTTCCTTTCCGCTGCCAAGACTCCAAGATGTCTGAAATGGCAAAATGCTAGTGCCAGGTTCATGTGTATGTGCTGGAGGCAAGCCCCTTGAAGTATAAGTGGGGGCAGAGAACAGTTCTACCCACAGCCATCCTGCCCACATGGTCTATTCTGCCCACATCTAGTTCCTTTTTGTGTCATTGTCTGGGAGGAACACACAAATCAGAAAGAACGTTCTCCAACGAGGAAAATCGCACCCTTCCGTCACTCCAATGATAATTTATTAATAATAAATCTTTCAATCGATTGAAAGATGTATTATTAATAACTTATCAGCAGAGTGCCGGGAGGATGCGATTTTCCTCATTGGAGAACGTTCTTTCTGCATTGATTTCACACACCTCATGATCAGGAGGTGATACCCACTGGCACCAAAAACATAAGGATTGAAAAAAAGTTTACAGTTTGTTTGTACTCAGAAGTGCGACTGCAACCATTATTTTGTGCAGGACCACACAAAGCCATCAACATATTCATGTGACCTAGAACACTGGCAGAGGCACAATTTGGTTAGGAGAAGAAAATGGCAACTTTCTAAAAGTGGAATTTTTTCAGAATTGTGACTTAAAAGCTGAGTTTACCATTAAAGAGGAATTCATTTGAGTGTAAACATGACATTTCTACCTGCTCCCAATCCACAGCAAGCATGTTTTACATGCAATAATGTAACCCAGTGTTAGTCAATAGGAGAGATAGGCCTTACAGTAATGAAAAACAACTTTAGGAGTTTTTCACTACCGGGACATGTAAACCTGAAACCCACATGTGCTACTTTTTAAATACAGGGCACCATCCCTTTGAGCTTTTAGGTCCTACATTAGGTGGTGCTCTATATGTATTAAAAAGGAAGGTTTAGGGCATGCAGAAGTTTATTTTGCCAGGTTAAGATGGCCGTTTAGAACTGCACTACAGGCTGCAATGGAACGCCTGAGACATCTTTAAAGTGCTACTTTATTGGGTGGCACAATCAGTGCTGCAGACCTACTAGTAACATTTAATTTACCAGGCCTGGGTACATGTAGTCCATATACTAGGGACCTATAAGTATTTTAAATGTGCCAATCAGTTGTAGCAAAATTTTACAGAATTTTAGGGCGAGAGCACAAACACTTAGCACTGGTTAGAAGTGGTAAAGTGCACAGAACCCTAATGCCAACAAAAACAAACTCAGAAAAAATGGACTGGTGAAGGCAAACAGTTAAGGGAAATACCACACCCAGGATGCCAGGTTTAACAGTATTACTTTGTTAATGTGTCATTTTTACTCAAGCTATCACTGTCTAGGCAAAGGTTTTACCTCATTAGTTCCGGTTTAACACCCAAATACAGCAGTAAATCACAGAAAGATGACCAATCAACCTTTTGCAAGCGCCTTCACTGCACTGCAACACGTGTTGCTGCATTTTTAGTAACCTTTGATCCGTTTGAGCTAGAAACTATTTTGATGTTAAAGTATTCAGATTATACAGCAGATAAAGGATTATGTGGCAACATCAGCAAATCAGTTATTTATGCAGAAAAGCCACATTCGCAGCATTGCATAATTCCAGAGGCCCTGACTTTGATCAATTGTGATATGAGTATGTTACTTGGTCTGTAGACACAGTTCACATGCACATTTGTATTAATATAAGCATTCCAGCTCTTGCTTGACAAAAAGGTAGGGCTTCTGGAGGGCTACTTGGGTGAATATGGGATCAAATTGCAACTTCAAATGTATACACACTCTCGGAGATGTCCAACAGGTCGATTTGATTTTCCCTCGTGGTTAACATTTGATTATTTCTAATGTGTATAATCGAGGTTTAATCACAAATAGAACAAAACGGTGCGTCTCTCAGCTGAAAAACTCTCTAACAGTTTGGGAAATGGGTGCTCCAAACAATAATTCAATACTGATAGTAGGGGGAGATTTCAGTACTGCTTTTGATCCCCTGATAAGTATCACTGAACACCCTCTGACTTGCTTCCTAGGCCAGTGTTTGAGTCAGACAGGCACTGTGACTTTATTGATTACATTTTTTAACCAGCATAACTAGAACTTGTTACATTATATGGGTGTAGACATTAGGACAATGTGTGACCACCACTTTTAAGCCTACATTCAAGAAAATCCTTCTCATGAGCGAGCAACCTAGGGAATGAATAGTCCTCCTCCACTTGTATGTAACAATAGGAAAAGATTAAAATAGGATATAGTGGCATTTGACAGAGAGGAACACTGCCAGCTTACTTCCCTCTCACCCTTTACATTAAAGTAGACCACTTCTGGTCAGAGTGTGCAAAATCAGGGATGTGATTGGATTCCTGTAGACTTGTTTAACACAGAAATGCCAATCTGGGTCCCCTATTTAACCACCTTAGCCAGTGCAATTGTCCAAGGTGGTGTAGTTCCATGTACGTGGCTGGGTGCCGTAAGTGTTCCAATTTATAAGAAGGAATGACCCTGCAAATTGTAGACCGATCAATCTTGTAGAAAACACTCAGAAAATATTTGGTCATATATAAAACCATATTGAGGAATGCATGACCATCAACAACATGCTTTCCCACTGCAAACAGGTTTTTGGAAGGGGATACTTACCATGGACTGGGCATTGGGTTCCACCTGCTGATTAAAAAGTATTTAGAATTTTTTTTTAAAACAATTGTATATGGGCTTTGTGGACATAAAATCCTCTGAGATAGCACGCTCATCCTCCGAGAATGATTTTGGCCTTTCCTGGATAAATGTGGGTCGCCAGCTGACCTACTTAAAAAGCTAAAAACAAAAACAAATACGAGGGTCAGAGGGCATTCTTAAAGTCCTCAAAGGATCCAATCCCCCATGCTATACTATTCATTAAACACAATAGAATCCAAAGGACTACGAAGAGAGTATTATAACATATACCTCTTGTGAACTATACCATGAGTGTACAACTGAGAAGGAAAACAGAGGTAACACAAGAAATAAATCTCAAAATTGCCTCAGGATAACTGGATTCCCATCAATACACAATCATGTGCCCAGTGTCATCATCTGGGATGCCAAACGGTTTTCTTCTTGCCTCTCTTTTCAATCAGAGAGAGCAAAGAAAAAGAACCATATCCTTCTATGCGATGCTTCTCTCAAGAAGGAAAAACGAATGTGATTGTGTTCGGAAAAGGTTATTTGAGGTAGTCTTTTTATGTGCAGTGATAATATTGATTATGTGCAGAGAAAGTGTTGTTAAAAAGGATGAGCTAATGAGTCTATTATTCCTGTAGATAATCATATCAATCTCTCATAGTTCTCCTATTAAAAACAGTGTAAGAGTGAGAAAAATTATTAACTTCGTTATAATAAAGCAGTTTGAAACTAATTACTGCTTAAGCGGTCGACGTGTTTCAGCCTTTAGGGGTAGCTGCCCCTGGCTTTCTTCAGGACCAAAGTTTCTGTTGTCACTGAATTTATAATAAAGAAAAATGATCATACATACAGTCTTACTGTTCAGACCACCATATTCAGTCTCTTGTGAAAGTATGATAGGTAAGCTGCATCATAACTTCCCAAGAGTTAAGCCCCACCTCACTCGGCACCAGCTCAAATCATTACTTATGAGGCCCCGCTCTGTCCTTCGGTACCCCCAGTCTAAGAGTTTAGCTGGAGTGGAGCTAACATGGCTGCATAAGGACAACTATGCAAGAAAATACAGGGGTCAGGGAGGGAAATGTACTAACTTGTTCCCCGCTAAGCAAGGTGCCAGGCAAGGGTGTGTCCTAACCCCAACATTATTTATTTTATTTATCAATAGTTTTGTGGCTTGGCTCAATAAAGGTTGAAATGATGCTTCTTCTTTTGGGAGATTGAAGTTCACAATATTAGTATGTGCTGATGACACTTTGCTTGTTTCCTGTAACCTGATGGGAATGCAGAACCTATTAAGCAGTTTCCAGATTTACTGTATTATGAATGGACTTATTTATCCCACATACGTCCTTTAGAAACAACCTAATTTTGAATAGTATTTGTCATGTATTTGTTAATGATTTTGACTATCTGGGTATCAGGTTTAAGCATAACAGTAAGTGTGATTGTCAGTTTCAGAAGAGTAATTCTTTCTGGCGAGGGAAGGTGCCATTGTTTGTTTTGCTAAAAGGCGTGGGGGTGGTGGGGTGTTCTCTCACCTGCCACCTGTGTAGCTATTGATTTCAGATCGAGGGATACACAAACACTCATATATTTTCTGTTCCTGTAAATAGGTTTCTAGACGCCTTGGTGGGGTTGCCTCAGAGTACACCCGATGTTCCACTCCACTTTGAACCGGGGTTAGTATCTTTAGAGTCAAGCATTTGCTTCATGCCCCCGCTGTACCCAGTCCATCTGAGGAGTTGTGAATATTTCGATGCTCAGAGCATGTCTCTCGAGGAAGTAATGTATTTCAAGGGCGATGGCAACATTTTATGGCTTAAATAAATGTACAGTTACAGTCGATAAGGATGATACATTTCTGGAGTAATCCAAATGAAATAAATACGGAGGTAGCCAAAATAGTAAACTCTGCCTATAGTTCATGCTGTGAGAAGATAATCTTAACAAGCAGTAATGTGGATCAGTTTTCTGACCAGTATCTTTTTTGTTCAGCTCAAGCCCCTTTAAGGGCAATGATTAGATTATTTAGAACCCCAAGTCGCAAAGCGACTGGTCCTGAAATGCCAGTTGTGTGCATTACCTGTGGCGGACCTAACCAAGTCCTGGACAGCAGAGGGTGCTTCAGTTGGACATTGCCTTTTGCTGTCTATTGTATAAAAGACCTCAGGAAACATTTTAATACACTGGTTGAAGATCATTGGTATTTAGCACTACATGGCAGCGTTAAGGCAGGAACAATCAAATGCTCATGCCTAGCTATCTTTCCTGTCTCTAAATCTTTACTCTCTGCATGGCAGCTGTCCTCCAAGTTTACCATAGGGGCACAACTCAGCACCCAGTTACACATCAGCACTCAGACCAGGAGTTTTCCCAGTGCCAGTTGATAATTGCAATAATAATTGTCATCTTTGAAGCAGCTTCCTGTACAGTGTGTTTAGAGTGACTGGTCCTGTTAGTTTGGAACAAGATACTTAATTTATTTAAATAACCTATTTAATATTACTTGTATAAGACATGTTTTAATATGGTTGTGTATGTTTTATGAATATTTGTACTTGCATTTATATATGTGGAATGGATTAGGAACTATCTGAAATAAACATTTATGAATTGAACTGCACTGAACTGGGGTGGAGGAACTGTAAGCTTGGCTAACTGAACATCCACTTGTTTTTTGACTGGTGCTCCACCACCATAAATCTCCAAATTACCCCCTCAGTTTTTTCTTCACCTAGAAAAGAGGGAGGGCACTAATCTTTTTTTGCTAGAAGGCACTACGTTGTCTGATCCTGCTAAATGACCTTTTGCAATCACAGTCCTTAAGGAAAGCTATAACTTTATTATTGGTATATTAGACATTTGTGCAATGTAACCTTAATTGCGTTTCAGGGAGTATATAAGACGATCTGAGAAGCAAAAAATGGTGCACATATTTCTGTAGATCAAAATTGTCTCATGCTATGTATAAGTGTAGCTTGGACGATTGGGAAGTTCCTATGGTAATGGGCACATCAGCTGTACTGTATATACTGCAAAATAACTTATTTCAGAATAATTTTGACATGCAAGTTGGCAGTTACATTCTATTTCGCCCCTAATTTCAGTTGGAAAGCATGACTGATCATCTTAAGCAGGCCCAAGGTGGATTGAGGGATATTATTAACCTTATTATGAATAAGGGTATTTCTGCGTGTTGATATCACGCTTTAATAAATGAATATCTCGTTTAAAAAGAATCATTATAAAAAAAAAGTAAGGTCAATTTATAACAGTCAGGAATAAACGAAAACTACGCAGATTACGCAATGAAATGAATTTTCTTTTGGTCTTTAGATATTTTTCCCTACCATGACAGGTATTGCAGAAGCTGCTTGACATGCTCTAAACGTCGGCTTATCTGTCCTTTCTGATAAACATTAACCTTCATGGATCATAATTTCATCTGCTATTACCTGTCTGCTGCATCTAATTTCGGAAACAAATATAAACTGGTGAAATATGGGCATTCTCTGTCATTGAGCGGTTGCATGCTATCAATCTGGATTCATGGCGCATGGCCATTATATTTTTCACGCAGAACACGAAGAATGATGGCTGCTTTTATTTGCTATTTCTTCCATTTTATTAAACACTAACTCTTTCAATCCTCGGCTAAAGTGTTTTTTTGTCAGGTAAACCGCTGTAATACAAAATCCATGCAAAGTTTGCAGATTTTACAAGCTGACATCTTTGACTTCGTGTTCAATCTCTATATGCTTCAGGGGAACTGTTGAACATAAGCAATAACAATTTAAGAGTGGTACAACACACATAATATAATTATTTGAATGTATCGTTTTTTGAATAATATATAGCCTGCTATATAATGGCAGACGCCACATTCGCAGCACTTTTGCCTGAGGCAAGTACATGAAAAAGCCATATATTGATTTTGAACAAAGAGGTAAAATCACTAAGAAAAAACATTACATCACAAAAAAACCCAGCTCAGCTGATGTGAAAATGGAAGGCGGTTGTTTACGCTTGCTATTCCTTGCCACATCATACAAAGCAAAATGGCTCGAGGCATTTCTAAAAACATAAACTATTTGGATGTCGTCGGTTTTCTTGTAGCAGTTTTTTCTTCAATTTGGTGCTGTTAAGAGACATTTTTATGCCCTCTAATCATTCTTTTTGAAGTTGAAAACCTTAGCTGAAATTCATTTACTGATTTCAAAGTGCAAGGTTCTACATATCTGTTCATTTCAGGTAACAGGACTTCGTATACTAGTTAAGCATGGTAACTAGCGATGCCACTTGGGTCCTAGTTAAAGCGTGGAGTAGCAGCCGAACTGCAACTTTACAACCATTGCGTAAATCGACCCACACGTGAAGGCCAAATGAAAGAAAACATTTTAAGCTGAAATCCATGAGTAGCTCTTGATATGACCCATAGTGGCACAACCTGTTGCAGAGAAGCATTCCAGATGACACAGAAGTATTCTGTGATCATTTTCAAAGTCTCAAAATATCTGTCTTCAAACCAGCCGACTTTCAAATATTTTTTCACAGTCTGAGTGAGGAATAGGGTTTTTTGATGCAGAAGGACCTGGAAGGAGGACAGCTATATACACACTAAAAAATAACCTGCGCTTACCCTTTTGTAGCTTGCACAGAGCAGTTAGGATTATGTAAAGAGGCAATGTGTAAAGTATTTGTGCAACACATAGACACACAGTAACACAATGAAAACACCAAAAATGCTCCACACATGTTTAGGAAAATAGACAGTAATTTTCGGACCAAACACCAAAATTCATTCAGTAGAACCGCAGTTATGAATTTTTAAACATAAAATCAAAATCTAGTGCTTAGAATCAAATAGCGCTAAGGGGATACTTGAGGTCGTGCTGGACCTGGGTAAATCAATATTTTAGATGGACCGCCATGGAGAGTAGGCCGCTACAGGACTCACGCAGGTCCTGCTGGAAAAATATCTTGCCTAGAGCAAGAGTCATAATTGAAGACTCGATGCATCAGTTCTGATCCATGCAGGCGACGAAGGCTTTGTAGACGAACCCCTTTATGGTGCAGGAAATGCATTGTAGTCTATCCACGCTGTGCATTGCAGTTGAGCCGTGTAGTCCATCGAAGCAATGTTGTTGATTCGCTCCTGCGTCATCGTCAAAGGGCAATCCGTAAGTGCCTATTGGTGCAAAGCCCTCACTGCGCAGGTTTAGATGGTTGTGGACAGCAGAAATCACCTTTCAAGGGCCCAGGACTGGATTGGCACCACTTGGCAGGGCAGGAAAGACAGATGGCAGAGTACAGGTGCTGTCGCAGAGTTGAAGGAAGTCTTAGAAGGCCCAGAGACTTCAGAACATGGGGCAAGCCAGCAAGCCCTTGGAGTCAATCTGGGTTCAAGTGAGATGGGTCCATTCTAGTCCTCAGTAGAGCAGATATCAGGAGGCCAGCATAGCAAAGCAAAAAATCAGTTCTTCCAGTGCAGTCAAGCAGAGTTGCAATCCTTGTAGCACTGCAGTCTACTCCTGGCAAAGTTCCTCATAGGTCCAGTAGTGTACTGCCTTTGTAGGGTCAGAAGCCCAGTATTTATACCCAGTTGTGCCTTTGAATTGGTGGTGACCTCAAAGCAGAAATCCTTGTAGCACAACAGTCTAATCCTGGCAAAGTTCCTCATAGGTCCAGTAGTGTACTTCCTTTGTAGGGTCAGAGGCCCAGTATTTATACCCAGTTGTGCCTTTGAAGTGGTGGTGACTTCAAAGCAGGTCCAAGAAGTGCATAGGTCCCACTTTCATCCCAGACCTGGCTCCATATTATCAGTATGGGGTAATCAGCCCTTTGGTTCGGAACAGGACAAAGCCTAATGAGGTATAATTGTCAGCTCTCCCTCTCTCTTCCTGCCCAGGAAGAGCTAGCAGAATGCAAATAGATGCAAATGTGTTCTTTGTTACACATACTCTTCCTGTGTTTGTGGCTGTCTAGAGGGAACACACAACATGTAGCTGTCACCAACCAAAGATGTGTATTGGAGACAGGCTTCAACACACACAGAGCAGTAAGAGCAGAGTAATGCCAAGTTTCTGAAAGTGCACAATGGTGTATGCGCCTGCACTCCTGTTTGAGGAATTTATCGACTTATGCTGTAGTGTTTTTCCTTGTAGTAAAATTGCGTGCTACTACTCTAATGTGAGAGGGGGCCCAATTTTTTCTCAGTTATAATAGTATCAAAAGGGACTGTGGGGTACCCACAGCCTAGGCAGTGCACAGCAAGGGACACAAATTATGTCTCATATGAAATTAAGGGAAATTGTATGCAAAAAAGTTTCACAAAGCTCTAAAGGCAGACAATGTAAGCATGACATGAATAAAAACTCATAAACTGTATTAAGCTGGATATCTACAAGTATTTTATGCATACTAGTAGAAAACGTCATATATCAAATCAAACATTTCACATCATAACGTTGATCTATGTTTCAAAAAATATTGCATGTTTATGTACATAAATACAAAAAAAGTTTGATTAGCAATCCCAATGCATCTCGGGTTCTGAAGCTGAACCCTTCTTCAGGGAAAAATTTGAATTCATCAAAATGTATATTCTTCCACTTGTGGTCACGTCCACAGTAATCTAGAACACAATGAATGTCACAGCATTTGATCAATTGGAAGACATTACAAAACTTCAAAAATCATTACAAAACTTGAAAGAATAGAATTTGCACTCTCAAGAGCAGAAAGAAGTATGGCTGTCAGTGCCAAGATGACCCAAAAGTGATGTGCATCGAATAAAATTTGCATGCAAAGTTACTGTGTGATGTGAGAGTCACTATGTTTGAAAAAGGTTAAAAAATAATGATAATCACGCTAAGTGCACTTCGATACCCTCCACTGGTGGTGTTTAGGGTTGATTTTATAAGAGAGTGTAAGATGTCAAGTGAAGTACACATACGTACATACCCTCCAATAAGTTCTGTGGGATTATAAACTGCCTGTCCAGTCTACCATCAGTATTTGCTGTGAACGCAATTTCTAGTACGCAACAACCTATGTGAAAAAACGAGACCAATGTCAGGGACTCATATCAAGTGAGCATGAATACGAGTGGTAATGATTATGTCGAATTCTCACCGTTGGGTGATTTTGACCGACTCCGCCCCTCCGTGAAGACTCGTACGTAAATGAACCGTGCATCAGTCTAAAAAAGTAATAAGTAAACTGCCATAAGTGCATGTGAAAACATGGTAGTGTTGTTATCTAAAGAATTTTTCGTGACTAGAACTAAGCTACGTACCGTGGAAAAATTAGTGTCCGATCTACTCTCTATCTCCGCAGTTACTGCTCGTTGAAAACGCCGAGTTGACTCTCGCGTGTAAATCGTCCCAGGATACTGTGCGAATTTAAAGGGCCTCACACTACCGTTTCTTTCCAACTTTATTTAGCCAGCTTCTCAGTCAAAATTGACAAAAGGATACCGTAGTTGCCGAAGCAAACTCATTGTCAACAGTCCAATTATAGTGTAACCGAGTGTGAAAAAATAAAAAAAACAGCATATTAACAATGTGTGCCGGATTCAACCTGCGTTGGGTGTTGAACGTGTACGAACATATAAAATAGCCTAAAGAGATGAAGTAGTCCTTATATAAGGTTTATGACTCTAATGGATTCAGTGAAAACATGGAAACACAGGAGAGTGCAAATTCTTTACAGTTATTAAAAGTGAAAAGCATCAATGCAGTATATATATTTTACACAAAGCATAGCATCTCATAATGGTCATTCAGCCCATCCGGGGTTACCGTTCCTAATGTTTTGATCCAATAAGTCTCCCTGCGTGCTAAAGCAATGTTAATGTCTGTACCCGGGTTAATGTGAATAAGTTCCAAGACTGTGAAACGTAATTGTGGTATGGTATGCGCGGCTTGCTCCCAATGTAAGGCAATTGGTGAAGTTGTGTTTTTATTTCTAATCCTGCTTTTGTGTTCAGTTATTCTGATCTTTATTTTTCTGCTGGTTCTGCCCACATAAACTAAACCACAGGGACATTTTATTGCGTATATCACCTTCTCGGTGTTGCAATCAGACGTATGCTTCAATGTGATCCGATTGCCTGTGTGAGGATGCGCAAAGGTATCCCCAGTAATCACATTACTGCACTGACCACAGTTGTAACACTTTCTCATTCCTTTATTCTGTTGAGTTTGATCTTGACATTTGGATGTAAGTATCTCACGTATGTTCCTCGGTCGACTATGTGCAAACAGTGGTGGGTCCCTGAACAGGTTGGTGAAATCCGGTTCGTGTTCAACGATTTCCCAGCGCCTCCTAATTATGGATTTGATTTGTCTTGGTTGTGAAGAATGTTTTAATACAAATACCTCTCGTTGGGATGTCACTCTTAAGGATGTCTTCAATAGGTCTTCCCTTGATTTTTGAACTGTTCTTTGCTCAGCCTGTATCAATATGATAGATGGGTAACCTCTCTTTTGGTATCTCAATTTTTGTTCTTTAATCTGCTGTATGCACTGTTGTGGGTCTGGCGTGATTCTTTTTATCCTCATGAATTGTGAAGTAGGTAAGTGTCTCTCAAATGCTCTGACATTCATTGTGTTCTAGATTACTGTGGACGTGACCACAAGTGGAAGAATATAAATTTTGATGAATTCAAATTTTCCCCTGAAGAATGGTTCAGCTTCAGAACCCGAAATGCATTGGGATTGCTAATCAAACTTTTTTTGTATTTATGTACATAAACATGCAATATTTTTGAAACATAGATCAACTTTATGATGTGAAATGTTTGATTTGATATATGACGTTTTCCTAGTATGCATAAAATACTTGTAGATATCCAGCTTAATACAGTTTATGAGTTTTTATTCATGTCATGCTTACATTGTCTGCCTTTAGAGCTTTGTGAAACTTTTTTGCATACAATTTACCCTTAATTTCATATGAGACATAATTTGTGTCCCTCGCTGTGCACTGCCTAGGCTATGGGTACCCCACAGTCCCTTTTGATAAGTTTCTGAAAGTGGCATTACTAAAATATTAAAGTTAAGTCCAGTTTTACCATTAAAAAGGATTTGTCATCACCACTCCAAAGATATAAAACATGATGTAGCTACTCCTTACTGATCAGGAATTAGTGTTTAAAAGTATATTAAGGATTTCCCAACGCTAGCCTATGAGAGGAGTAGGCCTCAGTAGGGAAAAACAAATGGGCATTTTTCACTTCCAGGACATGCAAAAAATAAAAGTACATTTCCTGCCTTTAAGTTACAAAGCACCCTGCACTTAGGGCTACCTAGGGCTTACCTTGGGGGTAACCTAGGGCTTACCTTAGGGGTAACTTAAAGGCTTGGCAAGTGATTTTAAATGCAATGTCAAAGTGACAGTAAACTGCACGCACAGGCAATGCAATGGCAGACCTTAGACAGGTTTGAAAATCTACATGTGTGGGTAGCACAACCAGTGCTGCATCCCACCAGTACTATTTTGATTACAGGACCTTAATATATGGTATACAACTATCCAAGGGACTTATAAGTAAACTAAATACGCCAATTGGGCATACACCAATATCACCAAGTATAGTAGAAAAGCACATGCACAGAGCCCTAAGGCCAACAAAAAAATACAGCGAAAGGAGGAGATAAACAGGCAAAATGTTTGGGGGCTGACCACCTAATGGATGACAAGTGTAACATGTATGGAATGTCAAAAGTAGCTGTATTTTCATGGATTCCCTACACATGGAAGAAAAATCAACGTGATAGTTTCTCCCCTACAGACCTTGGAAAAATGTTTCATCCTTTTACCAAAGATGTCAACACCTGGTCAATGTAAGTTTAAGTTTCTCTGTACAGATATGTTTGGCAAACACATTGCATCTGTTTATGAGTACTCACCCACTAACACTGAGTGTTCACCTCTTTTGCGTTACCTTTAATTACCCCTCCTGAGCCTCACCAAGGAAGTCCCAATACACCTCGATTGTGTGTCACATATGAACTTTGAAAAATGTGCATAGGCACAGAACTGCCACACTCATGAATAAAAACTCTGCATGCAATGTAGCAATGATCCTGCTTTCTGAGTGAATAAAGAGTTTTCCGAGCAATGTTTCAAACTTATTTTTAGTGCCAAATCAAAGCTTACACACAAAAAATGTGTTCAGCATCCCCTTTGTGAATCAGTTATCACCTACTTTGAAATGTCAGTAACTAATCAATGGTTTGTGTCAACAGATGTGGTCGCAAACATTGACACATGCCATACCAAATTACAATTAGGAAGGAACAACCTTCATGCACCTTCCTATGTGCGATTCGTTTGGGTTGGTAAACCAATTTCAGGAGTTGGAAATGCTTTTCTGCTAATAAAATGGTTTTTTACATACCAAAAATCCATTTTGCAGTTGCAGACATATGATTTTTTGAAATGCAGGGTTTGCAGTTACAAAATGGCTTTGCACATCAGCCCAATCCTTGCTAAAGAAGATTATTCTGCAGCTGGAAAAATGTGTTAACAAATAATATCCTCCTAACGCAGAATAAAGCACATCATCCTTTCTAAAAGGTTTGCTGTGTGAAAATTGCAGTTCCGTGTAAACAGTGTAATTTGAAGTTGGGGGTAAAGTTGAAACAGAAGGATCTCATACTCGCCACATTTTCATAATAGCTACTGAGAGGCTTAAGAGGCCAAATCCGACTTGGGTGAAGAGTTATTCCAGTGGGGATACCTCAGTGTCTGGTTTACAGGGCCGGACTGGCTACTGGGCGTTTTGGCATGCTGCCGAGCTGTGGGCTGATTTTGTTGATGGAGACCTGCGTGTGCTGAACGAAATTCGTTTTGCTTTGTTTATTTCAAAGCACATTCAGGTCTCCATCAACAAAATTAGCCCCCACCGCAGTGACATCAGCCCCCAGCTCGGCAGCATGCCAAAATGCCCGGTAGTCAGTCCGGCCCTGCTGGTTTAGAGTGCAATGGGTATGGACATGCACATGACGTGTCTCCTGCTATCTTACCACAAAAAAATCCTTCTGTTTTAAGAAGTAGGAATTCCTGTACTGCGAAAGGCTCAGAATGGGAACTCCGCATACAGGAAAGAGACTGGTAATTCTGGTCTGGGCATTTTAATTCCCATTCCGGGCCCAGGCGCTTGGAATAGCGCTCTTCTGAGGAGCTATTACCGACCAGAAGTGGAGGGGAAAATCCTTTACAACGCAACTGTTACAACGAAGTACCTTTATGACGCAACCATAACAACGCAACTTTTACAACAACTTGCGCTGGGGGGCGCTCTAGGATAGGGAATAGTTTCCAACACCTTCCCTACTATCCACGGGGACTGGAGTTGGAATAGTAAATTAAACTATTCACTATCCAGCTCCCCCCAACGCAAGTCGTTGCAACGACTTGCGTTGTAAAACTTGCGTCGTAAAGGCATGCGTTGTAATAGCATGCGTTGTAACGTCATACATCCGAAGTGGAGGATCTGACCTTGGAAATTGTGGCCACCCTCCACCCTTACTTGTAATCAGCCCCCACACATCATTATATGTAAATTGACTTCTTATTGAGAGCCTGAAAATCTCTTTAGATCTGGACTTCATGAACTAATGTTGGGCTTCTCTGGTATATTGTGCAGTAGAAAGGAGTAAACTGTCAGCATGGAGACTGGATGCTATCCAGAATTAGAGATTGCAGGACATATGCAGACAGTCTAGGTTTCTTCATCCAAGCCTGTCATTAGACGATGCATTTCTTTATAGGAGGTTTTATATATATGACACTGGAAAGTATACAGAATGCGGCAACATTAGATGATAGGTTATTGTAGTGAAGTTCAGAGTGTATGTTTTAGCTGATCTTGAGGGAGTTACCAATAAATGCATACATGAAAATAGACCCATGGATTGCTTTCTGTCTGGAAGAAAAATTGTGTCTCTGCTTAACCTAGTGGTTAGGGTGCAAAAGATCAGAATTGATTTCTTTGGCTGTATCAAAGACACTTTCCACTGGCTCAAAAACAGATTAAATAGATTTGCACCATATTTGCAGTTTGTGTATTACCAACTAGGCAAACTGTATTTGCCGCATGACAAAACATTGCTCTAACAGATGTCATTCTCCGTTCGCTATTTTTGTTATTTAAGAACTAAAAAAATGCATTTTCTCCTCTTTTAAGATGATAAACTTGTCACTAAACTGGAGGGAAACCCGCGTCCATTTTTATTATATTAGAAGCAACCACAAAGCAAATCATTTTCCTTTAAAAATCTGATTTGTGGATTAGGGCTGTTTTTAAAAAAACCTCAACAATCTTCACACCATAAGTAACATGATCCCTAAGCAATAACATATATTAGCTATAATTAGAAAACGCCATACTATCCATTTTTCAATTTGTACTTTGGAGCAACGTCCTTTCTGTCACAGCGACTGAAACAAAACTTGTTCTCTCCATTCTGCACCACACCAGCAGCAAAATAGATTTACAGTTTTTTCACCTGTGCAAAGTTTCTGGACTGCTGCCTGATTGTCAACATCCTATGACACCTTTCATTCGATGATTTACAAACTCATTGTAACAAGCATTAGTTTGGTGTTGCAGAAAGACAAAACCACAGCAACAGGATTTAAGAAGTTTGGCGAGTAAAGGCCAATAGAGGCATTTGTCTTTACAGTCAAGCTTAAAGCTCTGACGGTAGGAAAAACAATAGTTACTATGATAACCTTTATTCGAATTCTCAGTGCGAGTCTGGCCAATTTGTTTCTGCAGTGACCATGTTACAAGTGTCTTAGTAGAATAATAATGAAAATAGGATTTATTTCCCATAAACACACAGTGGTACTAAGAGTTTGGACGTTTCTTGGAATTACAGTGGGGTAAGGAGCAGTGCCAGAGAACCATACTTTTTACACCCCTGTTCCCATATCTATATTGTTAATAGTAAGAGAAAAGGGACTTTCGTTGTCTTGGTCTTCTTCAGCGAGGCAAGCAAAATAGAAATTGGACATTGCCTTGCTTCACCAGCCTTGTTCGAGATAAACACAGTATTGTAGTGTTCTGAATTGCATTTTACTTAGCAAGATCCTGGCAGGTGTGCATCTGCCAAAGAATAGATGATAAATTAGGTGGGAGTTGTACAGAGAGGAGTGGAACTTGGGGTTCCTCCCTATTTTCTGTGGCTCTGTGATCACTGTCTTTAATCAGAAGTGTAATGCGGCCTTTAAATGGTTATTCGTTCTAAAGGTGCTGACATTTCTAGATAGTGAGCTCGAGCTGGCAAACCACATTGAAGAAACATTATTGTAGACAGGATGCTGCTGCTATGGTCGAGTTGAATTTGTTCTTCGAGATGTGAAAGAAATGTGTGAATGCAGTTTATATATATGCAACTTAGGATGCGAATACAGTGTGCAATGTGATGTTGTAGAGGATTTATTTTTTCATTTGTGTGCTGGGTGAATACTAAAGAATATGGCACTTTTCTGAACATAACAGAAAATAAGATGTTTATTTCTTTTATTTGTTATCCGTGAAAAATATTTTGAGGACATAATTTATTTTTATTGTATTTTAGAGAAAATGAGTGGAGAATAATGATTTGGTGCTTATGATTATATTTCCTTAATTGGAAAATGGTGTTGCTGCAGCTGGTATGGGTAAGGAGTATGCTTTGTTGTGCTGGGTTGTGCCAGAGTTGGATGACAAGGTGCACAAATATATGAATGCTGTAATACTGTAAGGTGTGAGAGTAGTTGGTGAGTGATTGCAGGTGTGCTGTTATGTGTACCGTTTTCAAGAAGCCATGTTGGTATGGGATGCTTGAGGGGTCACCTGTAGCAAAAGGTGGAAGAGGAGTACCTCAGTTTTGGTGCTGCGAAGATGGGTGGGGAAAAGATGAACGAAACTTGTTGCAAGAGACAAAAATGTAGTAAACTTGGGTATGAAGATGCGAAAGTGAGGAAGAGTAGTACACTGTTTGTTCCATGAGGAAGAATAGGGTAGTACCACATAGTGTGTCAAACTGTGGATGAGTAGTATTCTGAAGCGTGTGTTTTCTTGGAAGCGTACCCCATGTTGTTTGAAAGTGGCAAAGAATAGTATCCTGTCATGACAGGGTACATGGGGAAATGTGCAACCCCATGAGTTTGTGGCTGTGTGAATATTTGTACTGGAGCCTAACTGGTGTTTGAATGTTGTGTTTTCAGAAGTTTCAGTCTATGCATACTAGAGGCTGTCAACATTATAAGAAGGATACCTTCCTTCTGACATTTTATCACTTTCCAGAAGGCTTGTTGCTGGGTGCACATTTAGGTGTGTTGTTCATTCTAGCATACGGTCATGTTGGTTTGGCCAGCTTATGTTAAGTGTGGGTGCTTTGATAATGTGATGATGCATAGTACAGCTGCTAGTTTAAAAACACCTACAGACCACCATCAAAAGAAAAGAGCAGAATAACTACCATTATCAGTCTTTACAAAACAAAGATGACTGCTAGCACACCAGCAAATACAAGCTTTTATTATTGAAAAAGAGAACAACTAGCATGTCATCAACTCAAAGGCAAGAGAAATCAAGATCATACCAGCACTCTAGCTCCAACCAAAAGCATAGGTTGGTCCATTATACCAGTGTCAATCCCAGGCCTGCTCCTAAACATATGACTACTATGAGAGCAGCCACTGGGGTATGAGATAACTTTGATTTGGCATTTAGCTGATGTCCCCTACTCATAGAAGTACATCTGTCCAGGTGTCAGCAAACACAAGCTGCAAACATTGAATGTAAAAGGTCGTCACAGTAGTAGTTCTAAGCTTTACTTGGACCGTCCTGGAAATAGACTTCCACCCTTAGATTTGGAAACTTAACCTTTAATGAACTCCGTCATATTTTTCCGACGAAAGCATCCGGTGTTGTACGGCAGTGGTATGTATGGTAGTGCAAAAGCAATAAAATTAATACGCACAAAAGACCCTTGGCACTGAATTAAGGGATAGGACCGTCACCAGAATCTACTGTTCTTGACTCTTACGATCACTACTTTGGGGGGAACGAACAGGGACACAAGCAAACCTTCTGTATATTTCTAAATCATGGATATCAATTTGCGGTAGCTAGAGAGTGTAGATGCTACCCCATACTTGCGCCTTAGTATCCCTGACTCTGCTACAGTTTCCCTGAATCTCAGGTGACTAGAAGCCAGCTAAGGAACAGAGGTAAAAGTGGGCTCTGAAATGCTTACTTCAGCAGGTTACATGCCTTTTCCTTCCCTACGTACAGCAGCAAGTAAGAGGCTGTTGAGAGGCTACGGGTGGGCAAAGAGTTAGCGTGCAATGGCATTCGTACCAAAGGGTGTGTGACGTCACTTTCACTAGACCTAGCATTTTGGTGGATCAGTGTCTATGTGCCAAAAACTAGGCTTTGGGGAGCTAACAGATATTGTCTTTAGGCTACAATAAACCAGCGAAAAACCACACACAAGTAGTACTTCAGATGTGAAGTAGGCCATGAGTTGATAAGAGTAAGCAAATGCTTTGTCAAACTAGATATGCTTTTTGGTTCTCCTCTGCCATAATATAGGGGTTTAATTGAGAGTTTTTGAGGTGGTAGTCTGCTATGT
The DNA here is from genome assembly GCF_964261635.1 of Lissotriton helveticus. Lineage (NCBI taxonomy): Eukaryota > Metazoa > Chordata > Amphibia > Caudata > Salamandridae > Lissotriton > Lissotriton helveticus. The sequence continues at coordinate 1,158,042,721 of NC_136057.1, forward strand.
GTCCTTACACGTCATTGGAAATGGTTACATCAAAATGGCTTTGTTTATTCATATTCTGAGGGATTTTTAATGAAGAGAATGACAATTTGTCTTCATTAAAATTAAGCTGAAGCTTTTACCTACTTAAGTGCGAGCGTTGTGAATGCTAATAGCTAATTCCCGATTGTTCTGGAGACCAGGCTCAGCGAGACAGAAACATTGCGCCAGAGGCTTGCTTGGAGTACCTCGACTGGTGTTTATGTGCGGTTTGACAGGAGCAGCCAATTATGCGTATTGACGGCTCTACATTCAGACAGAGGCAACATCCAAAATCTGGCGTGACTCCGAAAGGACCTTGATCCGTTTAATTCCTGGTTTTCGGTTGACGCAATTTTGCCTCGACCTATTTTGTTTTTCTCATGCTCCATCAGCCGGCACTTCTTTGCAATATAAACAGGAATAGCACGCCAGCTCAGATAAGTAGAACTATAACACCAGCTGCCTTTAGCCGTGTGTCACTAAGCTGGTTCTTCCAAGTGAAAATGTAGACCTATCTCAAAAATATAGGGATCAGTGGATATTGCAAAAAGAAAAAAGAACGAATAAATAATAATGCATACCTATAAATTGTTGATGTGTTCAAAATTCTCAATCCCAGGCAAAAACACTTTTCTTTTGAAAATGAGTGTTAAAATACTATTCTGACTTCAGTCACTAAATGTTGGGACACAAATCATTGAACAATTATATGGCGATCCCTTTCAAAAGTAAATACAATCGATCATCTTTTTTGCAATCTAGCATAGTTACTCTGTTCTACTGTAGTTTCTGTTTTTGAGGTTTGTGTTTTAATTTCATGCCAGGTTGGGAGCCTATTAGGCACTATGGCTAAGCACAGAAAACACACTTTCCTCCCACAGTACCATCCTAGATGTGATTAACACGCCACCAAATATTGTTGTGGTAGTAATAGAAAATCATAACAGCCCAACCTTGGTTATATAAATGGAAATAAGACCAGAATGATAACAGGAACCGACACTAACCGCTCCAATTTGGAGAACCGCAGAATAAACCACCTTTGATTTGCAGACTAACGCTATGGCATATGAACTTGCATAAACTGCTGTAAAATCAAATTCAAACCACAAAAAGCAAAGAAAAAAGTATCGCTACGAGGCTTAAGTAGAATGCAGTAAAGTGAATAGTAATGAAAGCGATAATGCCTATCACTGTAACACAGGTTTTTTTCTCCAGAAAACTAAGGGCCAGATTTACTATTACACTGGTCACAAAAACTGTTTGCAATTCGTAACCAGTATTTTTGGGAACTGTGTGGAATTTTGCAAACCTATCTATGTTCTAATACATGGGTACTCACACACTTTCTCTCGGGGGCCAAATTTACAGTGTGGTTTGTGGCCGAGGGCCACACCGGTGGAGGCGGGGTCAGTGGGGGAGGAGGAAGGGGCTAGAAAGAAAAAAACTGTGACCATGAAGTTGAACACAGGCCCCTGCAGCGGACGCGTTCATCCACTGAGCCAACAGACCAGCATACACACATATCTCTCTTTCTCTCTCTCTCTCTCTCTCTCTCTCTCTCTCTCCCTATCTCTCCCTATCTCTCCCTCCCTCTGTCTCCCTCCTTCTATCTCTCTATCGCTCCCTCCTTCCCTCTCTCTCAGTCTCCCTGTCTCTCTCCTTCTGTCTCTCTGTCTTACCTCTCTTTCTCTCTCTGTCTCCCTCCCTCTTTCCTTCCCTATCTCCCTCCATCTGTCTCCCTCTATCTGTGTCCCACTGTCCATGTCCCACTGTCCATCTCCCTCTGTCTCCCTCCCTCCGTCTGCCCTCTGTCTGTCTCCATCCCTCCCTCTGTCTACCTCCCTCCCTCTGTTTCCCTCCCTCCCTCTGTCTCCCTTCCACCCTCTGTCTGTCTCCCTCCCTCCCTCCCTCTGTCTATCTCCTTCCCTCTGTCTGTCTCATTCTGTCTTTCTGTCTACCTCCCTCTGTCTCCCTCCCTCCCTCTGTCTCCCTCCCTCTCTCTGTCTGTCTCCCTCCCTCCCTACCTCTGTCTGTCTCCCTCCGTCTGTCTCCTTCCCTCTGTCTGTCTGTCTGTCTGTCTCCCTCCCTCTGTCTGTCTCCCTCCGTCTGTCTCCTTCCCTCTGTCTGTCTGTCTGTCCGTCTCTGTCTGTCTGTCTCTGTCTCCCTCTGTCGGTCTCCCTCCCTCTCTCCCTCTGTCTCCCTCACTCTGTCTCCCTCTGTCTGTCTCCCTCTAACCCTCTGCCTCCCTCTGTCTCCCTCACTCTGTCTCCCTCCCTCCCTCCCTCCCTCTGTCTCCCTCCCTCACTCCCTCTGTCTGTCTCCCTCCCTCTGTCTGTCTCTTTCTGTCTTTCTGTCTCCCTCCCTCCCTCTGTCTCCCTCCCTCTGTCTGTCTCCCTCCCTCTGTCTGTCTCCCTCCCTCTGTCTGTCTCCCTCCCTCTGTCTGTCTCCCTCCCTCGGTCTGTCTCCCTCCCTCGGTCTGTTTCCCTCCCTCGGTCTGTCTCCCTCCCTCTGTCTGTCTCCTTCTATCCCTCTGTCTCCCTCTGTCTGTCTCCCTCTGCCTCCCTCCCTCTGTCTGTCTCCATCCCTCCCTCTGTCTGTCTGTCTCCCTCTGTCTGTCTCCCTCCGTCTATCTCCCTCTGTCTGTCTCCCTCCCTCTGTCGGTCTCCCTCCCTTTTTCTACCTCCCTTTGTCTGTCTCCCTTTGTCTGTCTCCCTCTGTCTGTCTCCCTCTCTCTGTCTCCCTCTCTCTGTCTCCCTCTCTCTGTCTCCCTCTCTCTGTCTCCCTCCCTCTGTCTGTCTCCCTCCCTCTGTCTGTCTCCCTCCCTCTGTCTGTCTCCCTCCGTCTGTCTCCTTCCCTCTGTCTGTCTGTCTGTCCGTCTCTGTCTGTCTGTCTCTGTCTCCCTCTGTCTGTCTCCCTCCCTCTCTCCCTCTGTCTCCCTCACGCTGTCTCCCTCTGTCTGTCTCCCTCTAACCCTCTGCCTCCCTCTGTCTCCCTCACTCTGTCTCCCTCCCTCCCTCCCTCTGTCTCCCTCCCTCACTCCCTCTGTCTGTCTCCCTCCCTCTGTCTGTCTCTTTCTGTCTTTCTGTCTCCCTCCCTCCCTCTGTCTCCCTCCCTCTGTCTGTCTCCCTCCCTCTGTCTGTCTCCCTCCCTCTGTCTGTCTCCCTCCCTCTGTCTGTCTCCCTCCCTCGGTCTGTCTCCCTCCCTCGGTCTGTCTCCCTCCCTCTGTCTGTCTCCCTCTATCCCTCTGTCTCCCTCTGTCTGTCTCCCTCTGCCTCCCTCCCTCTGTCTGTCTCCATCCCTCCCTCTGTCTGTCTGTCTCCCTCTGTCTGTCTCCCTCCGTCTATCTTCCTCTGTCTGTCTCCCTCCCTCTGTCGGTCTCCCTCCCTTTTTCTACCTCCCTTTGTCTGTCTCCCTTTGTCTGTCTCCCTCTGTCTGTCTCCCTCTGTCTGTCTCCCTCTCTCTGTCTCCCTCTCTCTGTCTCCCTCTCTCTGTCTCCCTCTCTCTGTCTCCTTCTCTCTGTCTCCCTCTCTCTGTCTCTCTCTCTGTCTCCATCCCTTCCTATGTCTGTCTCCCTCTCTCCCTCTGTCTGTCTCTCTCTCTGTCTCTCTCTCTCTATCTGTCTCTCTCTGTCTGTCTCTCTCTGTCTCTATCGCTGTCTGTCTCTATCGCTGTCTGTCTCTACCTCTATCTGTCTCTGTCTGTCCCTGTCTCTGACCCTATCTAGCTCCGTCTGTCCCTGTCTCTATCTATCTCTGCCTCTATCTGTCTCTATATGTCTTTATCTGTCTCTATCTTTATCTGTCTCACCTCACCCGGCTCTCACTCCCTGCTGCCCTCCACCTCCCTCACCCGGGCTCTCACTCCCTGCTCTGCCCTCCCACCTCCAACACCCGGACACTCACTCCATGCTCTGCCCTCCCACCTCCCTCACCCGGGCTCTCACTCCCTGCTCTGCCCTCCACCTCCCTCACCCGGGCTCTCACTCCCTGCTGCCCTCCACCTCCCTCACCCGGGCTCTCACTCCCTGCTCTGCCCTCCACCTCCCTCACCCGGCTCTCACTCCCTGCTCTGCCCTCCACCTCCCTCACCCGGGCTCTCACTCCCTGCTGCCCTCCACCTCCCTCACCCGGGTTCTCACTCCCTGCTCTGCCCTCCACCTCCCTCACCCAGGCTCTGACTCCCTGCTCTGCCCTCCACCTCCCTCACCCGGGCTCTCACTCCCTGCTCTGCCCTCCCATCTCCCTCACCCAGGCTCTGACTCCCTGCTCTGCCCTCCACCTCCCTCACCCGGGCTCTCACTCCCTGCTCTGCCCTCCACCTCCCTCACCCAGGCTCTCACTCCCTGCTGCCCTCCACCTCCCTCACCCTACCTCTCACTCCCTGCTGCTGCCCTCCACCTCCCTCACCCAAGCTCTCATTCCCTGCGCTGCCCTCCCACCTCACCCGGCTCTCAGTTCCTGCTGTCCTCCCCCCTCCCACCCCCTCTCCCCTGTGCGTCAGCCTGGCTGACACAGCCTCCCGGGCACCCCAGTACTTCACAGGTCTTTAAACGACCATTTGTATGTAAATGAGGCTTTGTCCGCCTCTTAGCGCCCCTGCAGCTCCACTCTTGACTGTGGCTGGAATCGCCTGGGCCCCCACAGAGCAGTGTCTCTGACTCGCACTGCTGCTCCCCGAGGTGTTTGCCGAAGTTAAAAAAAAACACACACAGGTGCGATGTGTCTCAAGCTCCGCGGGCCGCCACTGAAGGCTTGCCGGGCCGCTACTGGCCCGCGGGCCGTACTTTGAGTACCTCTGTTCTAATAGGTCAGTTTGTAAAATTCTGAATCAGACTGAGTTACACTGACCTTCCTCATTAATAACCCTGTCGTAAGTCACAAATTTGACTCACACTGATTGAACACAGTCACAGGGATTCTGGCCTCTAAGGCCTAGCAGACCACCATGTCTGTGATTATTTTTTATTGAATAAAAGTGCTTTTATAAAATGCAGCCACATTTCCTTAAAGGAAATGGAACCACTTTAAAAAATGTTTTCTTCTTTTAAAAAAAGTTTTGTTGAGAGTTGGCAATATTGTCCCCTTGACTACTGCCTAGTGCTCCTTAAAGGTTTACAAAAATACACAAAGGGGGTCAAACGGGGTTCCCTTCCCCTTTTGCAAATGTGTTAGTACCTCAACTTGAGGATCAGTAATCTTTCAATGGTTTACAACTGAAATGTTGGTCACAAACTATTGATACATTGGATACCGATTTGGTATTAGGAAGGAACACCCAAAACATGCCCCTTTCCTATATTGAATCGGTATCCAATTGAAATGCCATTTCAAGAGTCAGTAAACCTTCACCGACTCTAAAATGGGATTTGTACATTGAATAAATATATTTTTACAGTTTTATACTTCAGTTTGGAGTGTATTCAGTTGAAGCACATTGATGGTATATTTGGCTCTATTTGCACAAAATAAACTTTACATATTATAACCAGGCTAACAGAATTGTGAAATGTGTAAATCTATGCATATGTTTCCTCCTGCTGGACTGAAAGAAGTACAGCCCTCATGTTGTCAGACTTCTCCGTCCTTGGGCAATACCATTGTGGGCCCTTCAGAATCTTTCTGGCATAGAATAGTCCTGTCCAACGTACAGCTGCAAGAAGGTGTTAATATAGTCTTTCACTGAATAAATACATTCTCAGTAGCCATTTTTTGTTTCTCAAGGCACGCATGGCAATTTGGCATGAAAACTTTACACGTATGAGACAGTGAGATTGTAGCTTGGGAATTACACACGTTAGGCACAATACAGACCTACACATATATTATTGCTATAGAAATCACTAACAATAATAACTTCCATTATAATGTAAAGAAACAATAAAAAACTCCCCAACCAAAGGACATAGATCAGAAACCATAGGTCAACAGTACTATCCATAATAATCCATAACAGATGTATTTGACAATTTGCTGAAAATAGTGGAACAATTAGACGCAGTTTTAAGTACTGTAAATAGTTCGAAGTTGCATCATGGTACTCTCATTATAGCAGCGCTGAAGCAACATAAGGTCCTTAGGCCCAGATGCATGAAAGGAAAATCTGGTCGCAAAGGGGAAGATTTTCAGAATCTGCCCCTTTGCGACCGGTAGTTTTGCATTTGGGATGCATCATACCAAATGCAAAAATCGCAATTTAAGGAATCTCTAAATTGAGATTCCTTAAATTGCGATTGCATTTAAGGAATCCCAAATTGAGATTCCTTAAATGCAATGCAACAAAGTAAAAAAAATAGCGATTTCGCTAATAGGGGGAGCAAATTACCATGAAGTTGAACTTCATGGTAATTTGCAAAAACTTTGAAAAATGCACTTTTGTGCATTTTTCAAAGTTTCATGTTATGCACACACATGCCCTTAGGGCATGTGTGTGCGCAACATATGTGCACAGATTACTTTCAGTGGTGCAACACCCTGCACCCTTGAAATTGCATTTTCAATTTGCGATTCGCTAATTGCGAAGCACAAATTGAGAATGTCTTCCCATTTATTCCTATGGGCCTCTAGGCCCATAGGAATGAATGGAGAGGTATTCCTTAATTGCGACTCGCAATTTGCGAGTCGCAATTAAGGAATATTAAGAAATCGCAATTTTTTTAGCGATTTCTACATGCATAGCATTTTGCTATTCCTTATTAGCGAATCCTTATTTTTCACTAATAAGGAATAGCAAAATGGATGCTTGATGCATCTGGGGCCATGTTTCTAACTAAGCCCATGAGTGTGTTGAAGGTTGTTTCAGAGCCTTACACATTCTAGCAGCAAAGTGTGACTTTGGGGTTCTCCCAACACTGATTTGTGCCTTCAGCCAGTTGTTTAGTGCCATGACAATAATGCGCAAAAGAGATTGCCATGTTGCTGTAGTTTTTCCCTGGCACAACCAATGTCCATAGCAAACAGTATAGCAATCTTTGTTCTGCATTTCTTGTAATTAAGAATACATCTAGAAACACAGTTTCTATCATAGGAAGCAAATGCTGTCAGTAAAGTGCATGCAGCAAAGTCTGTATGTGCAGCGTCTAGTGATGGAAAAGACTAGATTTGTGATACCAACGGGGGCCATTAGCCTAGAGATGTGGACAAGAGCATGCTTGATCACTTTGGCAGTGTTTTCAATGGCAGTAACTCCATCCTTGTTATTAGTACTCTAGAAGTGGAGCATTAAGCATTGGGAGGATTTGCTACTGATGGAGCACAAGATCAGACAGGAACAAAGTGAACAAGTTCCTTATTGCATCATTCTGATTGATGGGCATGGTGTTTTCTCTATAATCTATTCTAGAGCAGGGGTGTGTTATGTCTATAGAACATGATGCAGTAGAAAACTATGATGTAGGTAGGATAGTGTGCGGTAGGGACAGAATGTAGAATGTGCAGTTACTTGGGGCTATGGATGTGATGGTTGATGGAGAACCAAGGAGACATTGTTGGTTCTGTACCTGCCTGCTCTTCAACCTAATAAAATAGACTTTAAATTAACCAGGGTGGAGATTTATGACGTAACAGGGCCATCATTGCCAAGAAGAGTCAATTTAAAAAATGGTGGAGGAATAGGAGCTTAGAATCTTTGGGCGTCACCACTTCTAATTCCAATAGTTGGAGCATTATTCAGCAAAATTATTCTGGGTGAGGGTTGAGCTTACGTGGCAAAGAAAAGAAAGAAGGTAAAGTTGAAGAAGGGGTGTGGATTATTTTTGGGTTGGCAGAATCAAGCCAAACTCATCTGTGTTCAGAAGTCTGTTGCTGAGCTCTTTATGTCGGTGATCAAGGAGCAGGGAGTTGTTCTTGGTGTCTTAGCACAATATCAACATGTTTGAAATTAAACTGAGAATATATTTGGATTCTAACACAATAATAAAATGAAGGATAATGATTTTCCAGTAAGGCAAAGTAAGAAGCAAACATATCTTTGTAACACATAGCTGCCAAGTTCCCCAGGTCCATGCGTGATGTGCTGCTCTAGTCCAGATTTTGATTCCTTTGAATTCTGGGACTTGCAGTCTTATTTTATAATGGATTAAACAAGACTGCAAGTCACAGAACTTAAAGAAAAAATCTGGACTGGAGCAAACCATCATGCATGGTCCTAGGAAACTTGGCAGGACTAATAACAGGAAGTTTCCATCGTTTTGAAGAGGATATATGAATTCAAAAGTTCTGTTATGTCCAAGAAGAAGAAAGTAGCAAACAAAGGCAGTGCCTTAATCTTTGCAGCTTAAAGAACAGCACATAGGGGGATTGTCATCCCTTACCACAGATCAGTGAGTTTGAATTGACAATCAGTGACTCTTTTTTCACTCTCAGCTTCAAGCTAATATGCCATAAGGTTAAGATTCATAAGGTTTGTCTTGTAATTACAACATTAGTCACACCACAAGAAGTACTTTATTTATGGTACATGCCTTTTGGCCTTGTTTTCAGCTCTGGCATGTTCTATCACATCATGCATCAATTGTTTAGTTGTGTGGATGGCCTTATTACATTTCAAGATGATATCCTCATTAAAGTAAATTATAATTTTGAAGACAACATACTAATGAGCAGTGTACTTTTGATCTGAGAGAATGTATAATGAACTTACTCAAGATAAAACTTTTTCACGTAGTGAGGCTCATTATATAGTCATGTGGTATCAAAGGATGAGATCTAACCAATTAAGATGCCCTTCATCCTGCTGATCGGGACCAGGTGGTGTAATTTCTGAGCCTTTGTAAGTTTCATACTAATTTTGTAGTTGATCTTCCTACAGTAACTGGCCACTAAAAACTGGTGAAGAAAAGGGCTATGTTAAAAGTGTTACTATGAATACTCTTGCAGGACAGGCTGCTGATCCCACCATTCTGCATTTTGCAACATTTGATGACACCACGTATTGCAAAATTCTACTTTGCTGGAAGTAAAAGATGAGCACACTACTCGGCTTGCATTACAGAAATTTTTCTGGTAGAATATAGGCAATCTGTAATTGAAAAAACGTTAGCCTTTTCATGGTCTGTGGATTATTTTATTAAGTCAACATTTTACTATCCAGACTGACTATAAACCGTTTGTGTTTGTGCTCATCAGCGAAGACACAAACAAACAACTGTTCGCTTGGCTAGCCTGTCATTGAAATTGCAAGAGATTCAATTGGATTTTAATCACTTTTTAGGTGGGCATAATACTGGAGTTTATGGCTTCTTATTATTTTCCTTTCTTTGAACTAGGAGATAATGAAGCAGTTGACTGCTTAATGGTTGGGGTGGGTTCAGCGTCATATGTGAAGGAAGGTATGTGTGCCGAACATGTCTTGATGGAGAGCACAGAATAGGAATGCTGTGGCATGTGTTCAAGTTCATTGAAGATGGTTGGCCAATGTGCTCATTATAGATTCAGTAATTCAAGAAGGTGTCTGGCAAATGTTTGTTGAATATGGAGTGGGTTTCAGAAGCTCTAAGTATATGCCCCCAATGGGGGTGAAAACCTTCTTGTACACATTGCATAGGATGGTCAGCTAGAAAAATACTGAAGGTTCTGTGTGCCACATATAAATGAAGCACACATCACCCATGATGTGTGTTACTTTAGCATTTGCGGCTTGCAAAGAGCTATCATAGATGTTATTGGCCTGTTTAAAGTTCCAGTACCCGGGCAGCATTTCCAGGTGGCCTTGGTAGAGTTTGAGTTTGAGTTTAAAAGTTCTTGTAAAGCGCAACGTATACCAGCGGTTTCTTGGCGCTATAGCTAACGGGGACTGAGGTTAAAGGGAAGGAAGGAGAAGGGAGCAGTTATTCAAAGGATTTGGTGAATAAATGGGTTTTAAGGCATTTACGGAATTGTGAGTAGAGGGGGATGGAGCGAAGGTCAAGGGGAAGAGAGTTCCAGAGGGTGGGGGCAAGGAAAGCAAATTTGGAACCGCCCCACTTCTTTCTCCGGAAACGTGGGATAGAAAGGAGGGACTGGGAGGAGGAACGTAGGGCCCTGGTGGGGGCATAAGAGACAATCTCAGAGGAGATGAAGGCCGGCGCCAGACCTGATCGGGCCAGGAAGGGGATGGATGCGAGCTTGAATTGAATTCTAGCTCGCACGGGGAGCCAATGAAGAGATTTCAGGAGTGGGGTAGAGTGGTGGAACTTGGGGAGATTGAAGGCCAGGCGGGCCGCTTGGTTTTGTATTTGCTGTAGGCGGCGCAGGCTGTAGGCAGGGATACCAGCATATAGGGCGTTCCCGTAGTCCAGGCGGGACACCACCATGGCCAGGATAATAAGTTTGAGGGCAGAAAAAGTGAAGAAGCGGGACACCCTACGTATAGTACGCAGTGAGAGGAAAGAGGAAGACACCACAGAACTAACCTGGGAGTGTAGGGTGAGTTGAGAATTAAGTTTTATACCCAAGGTTTTAACTGAGGAAGAGGGAACAGGAGAAGAACCAAGAGAAGGGGGCCAAAAAAGAGGGGACCAGGGACTGGACGAGCCACCCGTCAACACCAACTCTGTTTTATCAGGGTTGAGTTTAAGGTGGTTGTGGTTCATCCAGTCCCTGATGTGAAGCATGACAGTTTGAAAGTTGAGGACAGCCGAAGGAGACTAGGTAGACTTGGTAGACTATTTATTCTCAAGGAGTTGTATTCTGCTTTCTGCAGCATTACCCACTGACTATTGCAATCAATGCTTTAACAAACATTTTGACACAGAAGTCTTCTCTATGTTTCTTGCTGATGATAGCAGTGTAAAATCTGCATCATCAAGACAGTACTCCCAACCGTACACACTGAGAATAATGCATGACTCCACGGAGCTCTACAATCTCATAGAAACACTCCATCTGAGGAACTAATTACTGACTCGCTATACACTTATTGTCCATCATTGGAGGTACGTTCTCTCATATGAAGAATTCACTCTAAAGGAATTCTATTAATCTCTCAAAAGATATCCAGAGCTATGAGAAAAACATTGCAAGCTACACCATCAGGTGGTCTGATATACTTTAAGGAACTCAAGTTAACCTTCAGGTGTGAAATATGTATATAAGTGTTTCCATTCACAATATATATTTCTTAAACTGACAACTCCTACTGATTGGTACAAGTTAGTCCATGTCAGTTTGATAGATTTTAATGTTGTGTGTGTAAAAATCTAGTGGTCTCTAAGTTGGTTATATATATGTGGAAAAATGAGACTGAACATCGTTGAATACGGGTTGGACAATGTAGGTGCAGGAGAGCTAGATTCATAACCAGAGAAAGTGCAATCAAGGTCAGTCAAGATTAATTGCAAATAAATTTATCTTGAGTGAATATACTGAACATCTGACATGGATCTGCCCCTCATAGATCTATGATGGATGCCCCTATAGAATATGATTCACCTATTAGTTGCACCCTGATACCACTTGAACCTTGACAGGTAGAAGTTATTTTGTTAAACGCTTAACCACTAAGCAATCAGAAGGCTTGGTGGAGTCTAGAGCACAAGAATACCATATGAAACAAATAATTGGACAATTATAGGGTGGCTCAATATGAACTTGATCCAATACCATATGACTATCACCACTAAATGTGGCTTGCACTTTTTTTAGAATAAGTGGCTCTTTTCGTCATAGAATATTCATTTAGATTTGGGGGCGTGGGAAGTGCACCACTCTGTAAAAATACTTCAGCGTGTGTGGTAACAAGCACCTACTCCACATGACATTCCTGTCAAAATATTTCTGGAGCTTTAATAACAGTTGGGCTCCCTGTCACAAACGCAGTCAGTGGGCAATTCACAGCATAAAATTAGCAGAGCCTTTGCTCAGTTAGCAGAACGCCAACTATTTACTTCCTGTTAAAAAATCAAGATGCCATAAAATGCATTTTTCTTGCATTCCAAATATAGTTTCAGAGTGCTATATTTACGACCAGCAATGTAGCTTTTTTGTTCTCCCTTTGCCACTGCTCCGAGAAACTGTCTGTATTGCCTGCGACGATAACTATAGTGCCCTAATTGCTATGGGATGTGGTAAGGCCTCCTCTAGGCATACATCGAGGACTCTTGAGCACAAGTCGAAAACTCTTGATGGTGTCAGGTTTCACCTACTTTGTCAATTAATCGAGGAAGCATCGGTCCAGGCCAATATCATTTGCAATGAGAAAAAAGAAAAGAGGGCAGGGATACATCTAATTGTATTTTGTCAAATGCAACAATGAGGTGATTGCTAATTAAGTAACTTGAAAAATATATATAATATTATAATAATCAATATAATAATAAATGAGTGAGTAGGATGGTGTTAGGTAAAATCTAGATCTGTTAATGTAAAAGTCTACAACAAAAACATTTGATTCAGCAGGCCACTTTACACTGTCCCAAAATCACTAAACATCCTTGACTGTGCCATAGCCTTAGACTATATTACCCTCAAGTCGCTAATGCACGTGAGACGCATTCGCTAGAAAAAAAACCTAAGATAGATGATGACCAAGAAACTGCATTGAGTTTTCACAGACATGTCTATAGATGAAGGTCTCGAGCATCCTCATAAAAATTGTTATAACTCAGTTTGTGGTGACATATATGTCATGTACCAGATTGTTATTCATTGCAAAAGCTCCCATAATCATGTATAGTTATAGAGTGTGGTAGAAATGTGACTCCTTGTTAATCAAATCCAACTTTCTCCTGATTTAGGGTACATAAACGATTTCGGATACCTTGCAAAACATCCATAAAGCATAAATCTATTCTTATCCAGAGAAGCAGAAGGTAAAAGCTTTTCTACCAATGGAACTATCAATCATAACAAACACAGAATCAATCTTTTCTAATATTATTCATCCAAGCTTAATATCTGGCAGCCATTATCAAACCTGTCAGCTTGTTTAAAGGAATGTTCACTGTGGCGGGAAGCACTGAAGCACTATGTGCAACGAAGCATAAACAATAGATTTATGGATTAGAGAAGTACTTCTTCCTAAGAGTTGGACTGAAGCTACACACCATCTCTGCTTTATTAGTCTCTCTAGGATTTTTGGTGAGGAACAAGCGAGCTCCAAAATCAAGGAAGATCAGTTCTCCATCTGCATAGGCTTTCCCCCAGCAAAAACGACACGAATTGGACAAATAGCCTTAAAAATCCTAGTATGCTGTTCCTTTAATTCATTAAGTGCCTTTTTTGTCTCTTTCATTTTTTGTCTGTTTCACATAGAGGACACACAGTAGTATGTAATATTTGAAATGTGGTCTGATTGTGATTAGTCTAGTGATAAAATGCCTTTTCAATCCCCTAGCCTGCCAGCCACACTTCCTCTACCTCACCCATCGTGTGATATATCACCTGCCATCAGTCAACAATTCTGTCAACTTTAGTAATCACTCACTATGAAAAAAGTTGAAATACAGGGTCTAAAGAAATATTTTGGTGACAAGGTGCAGTGGCAGCCTTGAAACTTTCGCCTGGATCTACTCCGCTCTTCATTGAAAAATGCTTTACTATACTATTGAATGGGTGCTCTCTGCAAGATCGCATAAAGAAGATTTTCCCTTGGCCCAAATCCATATCCCCTCCTTATCAATAATGAATGGCACCAAGATAACATCCTGCTGCCTTCAAAGCACTAAATTGGCTGCCTCCTAAAGAATGATTCCATTTGAAGACACTGTGTTTGGTCCTTAAGGCATAGCTGCCAAGTTTCCCAGCTCCATGCATGACTTGGTAGTCCAGTACCATTTTTCGTAGAATTCTGAGAATTGTAGTCTTGGTTGTGTCCTGGGTTAATTAAGACTACAAGCACATATTTCTAAGAAACAAAAACGAGACTGGTCTAACTAGTCACACATGGACCTGTAAAACAATATATATTATTATTATAATGAACCTGGAAAACTTGGTAGCTATAATAAGACACTGAATGGCAATGCCTCGGGTTATCTTGCATGGATCCTCCAGTATGATGCTGTGCACAAAAACAAATAAAACATTATTATATTTTTTTTCTCAGCTAAACAAAATGTATTTTATTTATTCTACTCAAAATATATTCGAATGTCCAGCAAATGAACATGATTTACAGTGCAATTACATTTTTGAGTTCTGAATATTGAGCATAAGAGGTATGCAGATTTAAGAATTCCTGTATGTTTTCCAGAAATACTGGTATAGTTCAATTATCAATTGTTTTGTTTGACAAATGTTAATCTATATATTAACTTCAGTACACTGACTGACAAATGTTCCACCTAAGAATTACGTTTAAAAAGTATGTTTTAATGAAAGATTTACTTATAAACATAGATAATGTAAAAGAATGCCACATTTTAAATTGAACTGTTTTTGAATAAATTAGTATGGCACAACAACCAATCATGTTACCCAACAAACGAAGTAAAAAAAAAATCGTAACACATATTCAACTACTTTAGAGGTAAAATTATTAAGCAAAACTAAAACAGAAAAATGTATTCCTTACCACAAACAGACCATAAACCCCAAGAGAGAAATAACATTAAAGATGGGAGGGGAAATGATAAATTACCTCAGCAGTTAAGGCTTGGCAAACCACGTTGATGAAGTGACTTCTATAGAAACCCTCATTTAATATTAATCAATAAGCTGTGGCAAAGACGTTTATATATATATGTATAGCTAGGGAGCAGCAGAGCGCTGACCACAATGAGGAAAATCTCTCAAGGGTTGTGAATGTTTGAGTACCTCATCCACTAGTCTAACTGAACTGTAAACATTGGAGGCTACCTTTCAATAGTTCAACGGCATTTATAGAATGTCTAGCAATATATATTGTTCCTAGCTATGATTTAGGAGTATGTTATCCTACCATTCTTCTAAAGTTAGGGGAAATTGATGTATTGATTTGTATGGTGATAATAATTAAGTTATGGAATAATTCCTAATCCATTTGTTTGGGGCTTCTGCAAAACCCTAATTCTTAAAAATGCCTCTTTCCCAAATTACTGGTAAAGACAATGCAGTGATTTTAAGTCAAATTCTCTGCAGCCTTTTCCAGAAAATAAGTCTTAGACTTCTAAAATTGCTCAGCAAAATAAATGGGAGAATTACTGAATGAATGTTACATGGAAAGGAGATACATTTGACAATGTGAGAATCTGAAAACTCATCTTAATGAGGATCCAGTCTGTCTTTTTAGTGCTGATCCTATCATTTTTGTCCAAATTGCTTGATTGTCAGGCCAATCAACATCTTTACCTTTGGCTGTCAAGAGTACCATGTGTTCTCAGCTGAATTGTTTTTGGAATGATCTGTAAAGTATCCAGTTCGCAGGGTAGCACAATGGGAGTCAACAGTATCAGAAAATACATAACTTACTTTGGCAGATCAGAAACATCTTTAGTAAATTGATGGCAACATGAACAGTTTAGGGTGTTGAGATTTTGACTTTGAATAGTCATTAATATGAAGGCTAAATCACATGAAGGGTCGAAACATGAAAAGAAGCTAATGCAATCTGATGGCAAGTGATATGTGAAATTGTGCACTATAGGTCTATCTCAGTTATGTACACATTTATGGAGCTTGGTGACTCAGACCTTTGCATGTTTTCATTTTGCAAACTTTGTGAAGTACAAAGCATACAAAGATTAACAAACCTTGACAACACCAATAGTTCTGGCCTTGCCAAATACTTTTTTTTAAACAAGTTTAGTTGCCATATGCGTACGACAAAAATAAAATATATATACTCATTGTAAATCAGTTTAATAGAACTATACATGTGCTTCTTTAGCAGGCAGGTGTATCTAGAACAGTTATAAGAATCTGGTTTTTGTATTCATGCACATCATAGTAAAATATGATTTTTATTGCTACACAGAAACAATACTATTGGCTTTAAATTACTGTAACTGAAAGATATAATTTAAATACATAGGAATGACTAAAAACATTGATTGACAAAGCCAGTGGGTCCGGCCTTGGCAGGCTGTGCAACAGTTAATCTATTTGTCATTGCATGCACATGCTACAAAATAAAGGAAAAATAAAACAAGTGGCCACCTAAATGTAGCAGCCATGTGTTTGCATTTAAACCTTTTAAAAACATTCAGTGATGATGCCATTTTAACAGTGATTTGAAAAAAAATAAGCCTTATGTTGTGCAATCAATTTTATAAGGCATAAAGTACCCCCTGATGTACATTATAAGGATATTGCAAGTCACTGAGGAGATTATAAACATATAGGGGAATGAGGCCGAAGGCTTAGTCCCTTTATAAGGTTATGGAACTCTGAGATAGGAGATACTTTATCCCATATAATACTTGGTCACACCATCACCTTTCACACAAACCATTTAAAACCTTGGTGCTTAACTCTTTTGTATGAAAGAGAGAGCATGATTGCAAACATGAAGTATTCAAATTTGAACATCTAGTGCAAAATTAAACACATCACAAACCTGTTGAATATTTGTTGCAAAAATATAAGAAATATTTCAATCAAGTCGTTTTTTTAAATAAACTTATTAGCATAGAAAACAGGGCATAATGACAGTACATGGCATTTGCATGAATCACTGCAAGTCACAATAAATGCCGTTGATATTGCACACACTAGTAATATAAGGCACATTTCAGTTGGCACTGTTGGTATACCGCGTAAATCAAGTCGGTTTTTAGAAATGAAAGATGCAGTCGCTCAGAATGTGTAGAAACATGCAGAAAGATTCTGACTTTTCTATCATTATCAAAGGAGTGCAACAAATATATTATTACTGCTTGTCACTGTAAGCTAGAAAAATAGATCAGAAGAAGGAAAAGCAATGTTTTATTTTCATTTCTCTAAACATGTACTCCAAGAACTCACCTGCCTTTCACTTTAGCTGCTGGCTTTGGCAGCAGGCATTTTGATGTCAGAACTTGACTGTAATAACTTATTACATTTGACTTCTGACATCTTTTCTTTAGAATCAGCGACTGAGTGCATTGCAAGTTACTGTATATAAAGAAATTAGAAACAGGGTTTATGCAGGAATTGCAGAATCCATTTATTGTATTATTATTAGTTGTGAAGGGGATACACTATAATTTTTCACCTAACTAAGCACTGAAATAACATGCATCTTTAATGTTACTTGAGCACTTAACAACTTTAAAAAAGATCTGAAATATAAATCACCATCTAACTGGGTCCCAAAGTGCAGGCAAAATAAATAGCATGTATTAAATGTTAATATAAAAAAACAAATAACATAAATATATATATTTTAAGCCTGAATAGAAAGGAACTATTTTTAGGTGGATTTGTACAAGTGGTGCACAGTCTTTGTGCAGCCACTCAAAGTACTGGAAATGTAAATGACTATTTCCAATATCAATGGATGAAGGCTTCAGAGTCAAAGCCCGTCTTTGCATGTGTATTATGTATGAATGTTTTGAATAAAAAAAGCTAATGCTGTCTCAAAAACCAGACCTAAAAATAAAAGGAAAGGTAATTTTACTTTAGAAATGCTCAATTTGGTGAGTCTCTAGTTAAAAAGCTGCAGTATTTTAGGTGGTTACTGGGTGTCACTTGAGTTCGATCGAACTGCTTTAAGGCTAAACAAAGTTGTAGTGTCTCAAGTGGTTATTAAGTGTTTGTCTCGTGTCAGACATAACTGATTTAAAGTTTAATAAAGCACCACCTCTGCTGTGGCATACAGCTGAACGCAACCAGAATCCTGGCTCTAGCTTCAAGGCTGACGCTCTGCCACATTGGTCACACAGAATTGAAGGTTGGTGCTTGGCTGCAGAAGGCAAACAATGCACTTCCCTGTGGACAGTTAAGTAATGCTTGTGCAGGGTTTCATCAGTAACGTCACATTCTTCGACCTGAACTGCCCCAGCAAAGCTCAGTTCAGTCAATCTGAGTAGCTGATTTGGGTGGTCGCTGGCAAGCCCCCAAAAAAGGCCTGAAAATCTAGCAAAGAAAAAGATAAACTAAAAAAGAGAGCCTGTAGCCTGGAATATCTATCTGCTTCAGGATGTCACAGGATCTGCTGGATGGGTGGGGCGCAAACACAGATGAGATGGTAACATGAGAGAACATGAGTGAAAGGAATGTAAGAGGAGAAAGAATTGGTGGGAGCAGGTGCGCAACATGCACAATTAAGTGCAGTCCTTTTTATGCAGCTGTGCACTTGTGACCACGAAAAATGCTATCACTCTCTGAGCAAGACAGCCTGTGGCTGAAATGCACTGACCTATAGCCCCATGCTAAATGCAGTGGTGGGTAGAAGCTAAACGTGCATGACACTTGAACTGACCAATTGATCCACTGGACTGAGCGACAGTTCATCTATGTGTATATGTATTCACTGAAAAGAGTCACAGGTTAACCCCTTGTGTGCTAGGGGATGGTTGAACTGCCCTCATGACGAGCTGAACTCGTCAGTCGTTGGAACGTTCGCACGCGGGGATAATTTCCCCGCTGTGCTGAACGTTAGAAAACGGGTGTGGCTGTGACAAGCTCAGCTCGTCATGAGGGCAGCTACGCTGTGCCTCATGATGAGCCAAGCTCGTCACCAGCACAGCGGCGCCGCACTGGGTCCCCCTCCCCCCGCACAGCGGGGGGAAAACACCCCACAGCTAAGGGGTTAAAGTTACATTACACTTTGGTTAAAATACCAAGTGCCAAGGTAACGATTCAAACTAAAAATAACACAGAAATCCACCAGTTATAGTAATCTCAAATAACTATAACTCATGCTTTAAAGTAACTATAGCTCATGGATCTGCCATGCGCAGTATTGTTATCAGTGATTTAATTTCAGATCTCATAAAGGATGTTAGTCAATTAACATGCTATGAGTGATGTAATATATCCAGGTATAAATAGTGCATGGCAAGGGTGTGTTATAGTTACCTTTGGTTTTTAGTAATTTCTGTTTCTTTCTGTGAATTACACATCTCCTGGGGCTGAAGTATTTTTCATTTGGAAAGGGGAGCTGAGGACCCCCTTTCCCTAGCCATGATGCCCAGGTACCCTGTTTGTTGGGGCTCAATAGCAGTAGTGTCCCGAGGACCCCATTCCCTGGGACACTGAGATGTTCCCTGCCTGGGAGACTGTGGACAGGGAGGTTTGATCCCACCTGGCGGGAGCAGAAAGTCAAGCTGCTCCCACTGGGTGGGAGCAAACCAATGCAAGTGGCTCCTGCTGCACCTGGGATACGGCGATCCTCCCCGGTCCACCCGGGGGGGATTAAACTAAATAGGCCGCCATTTTTTCTAAATGTAGATCTGTGGCACTGCAATAATAAAAATTATGTTTTGGCCTCGCTAGGTCAAGAGGGTCAGGGTATCCCACCTATGCCCCCAGATATGTGTTTTCAAATCATTTTTCAGGACAGGGGACTGAATCCCTAAGTTCTAAAATGGCTGCTGCAGCAACTTTGTTGATGTTGGGGTAACCAATCATATCTTATTTTTGGATCTGTCGGGTCTGCGGATCCTTCGCAGTGTGACATATTCATACATATTGGACTTTATTTTCTCAAAAACTACTGAACAGATATACTTCAAATCACAAAAAGCTCACTTTCTGGAGCAAGATCTAGCTTTCTGCCAAATTTTGATTCAGTCGTTTTTCCGGTATCCTATCGAAAATTGCATGGGAAAACATGTTAGGAGCCTCGGTTTTTCTCGGCCTCTGCTTAAGATCACCCTAAATCTTCCAGACAGAAGCTGAGATGGATGACTCTTTTTTTCTGAACATTTTTCAAATGGCACCAAACGTTTTAGCAAACCAAAAAATCAATTTCCGATGGAAATGTGGTCCTAACTATAACTACCCAAGGGTGACCCTGCCACTAGGTAATGTAGTTTTAAGATTTTTGCTTTTAGACAAAACTTCTTTGCTAGACCTTACCAGATACCAGAGCTTATAAAAAAGCAGCTTCAGGCATTTTTTGGTGAAGTAGAAAACTGTTCCCACTGCAGCAAAGGTGATGTAAGGCAACGCAACAGGTAGACTGCAGCTGCTTGAAGGTAGTTTCCTACTCGCACAAGCGAAGTCTGAAGATTCACCCCAGCCCTCTGCAATGTTCATTCCTTCCCATGGATGCCATCATTATAGCACTCCACAGCCCTTGCCACCATCATCCTCTTCACACTGTCTGCTTCCTCCTCTGCACACCTCTTGCATCTGTAGAGAGGAGTTTAGGTGACTGCCATTGCCATTTCCTGGCAGACTGTCCTGCCATGGTCCGGGGGCAAGGGAGTGGATTAACTACATCTCATCAAAGTCATGAAATATCATGCACATCGTTGAAGCGAGATTTTCTGTTTATGCTTGGCTTTGCAGGTTTAGTCAAAACTTTCAACAACTTCCCAGACTCAGAATATTGGACTATACTACTTTAACAATGATAACTCACTCTGCCTCGAGGACTGCGGACATTAGTTGAATATCTAGCAAGAGGAGGGAGCAATTGTGGGATTCAAAGAAGGTTTACTGATAAAAGGTCACTTTTTCCCCCTTACTTGTTCTGTCTTTGTTAGGACACGAAATCGCTGAAAGCACCGCAAACGAGCGCAACGAGATCGGAACTACAATTCCCAAGAAACCCTCGCCCTGAAATACAAATCCCAGGAAGCTCCGCGCGGGACGGAAGCAGGCGCCGCCATAAAACAAACAGGATGGCAGGACGCGGCGTCGGATATTCCCGGTTCAGGTTACTGGACTCATACGCTGAACGGAAGGGTTGACCAGACGTGCACAGACGTAAAGAGAGCTTCAGTCTCGGTAAGCCGTTGTTCCACCAGTCCCCGCTCGAGGGTTCTCGAGCGCAAGAGACGCTCCCTTGGAACTTACCTTGTGCAGTCCCCGCTCGAGGGTTATCGAGCGTGTGAGACGCTCCCTTGGATCTTGTCGCAGTCCCCGCTCGAGGGTAATCGAGCGTGTGAGACGCTCCCTTGGAACTTACCTTGTGCAGTCCCCACTCGAGGGTTATCGAGCGTGTGAGACGCTCCCTTGGTACTTGTTGCAGTCCCCGCTCGAGGGTTATCGAGCGTGTGAGACGCTCCCTTGGATCTTGTCGCAGTCCCCGCTCGAGGGTCATCGAGCGTGTGAGACGCTCCCTTGGAACTTACCTTGTGCAGTCCCCGCTCGAGGGTTATCAAGCGTGTGAGACGCTCCCTTGGATCTTGTCGCAGTCCCCGCTCGAGGGTCATCGAGCGTGTGAGACGCTCCCTTGGAACTTACCTTGTGCAGTCCCCGCTCGAGGGTTATCGAGCGTGTGAGACGCTCCCTTGGATCTTGTCGCAGTCCCCGCTCGAGGGTTATCGAGCGCGAGAGACGCTCCCTTGGAACTTGTTGCAGTCCCCGCTCGAGGGTTATCGAGCGCGAGAGACGCTCCCTTTGTATATACCTAGCTCCCAGCATTATCTGCCCTAGCCACTGTCCCCATTCAAGGGATTCGAGTGCAAGGTCTCTGAACCCCGCAAACTCAAGGACCCGTGCCTTCCGTGTAGCCCTCCGTTGGAGAGTGTCGGGACCGACACTCATGCGGAGGACGACCTGGGGAATACCATCCACCTCATTGTAAGATCGAGTGGCATTGTCGGCCACTGCTTAGCACGGTGTCCTCTGTTGGTGAATGCCGGGACCGGCGTTCGTGCAGAGGACGGTTGGAACAAAGAGGAACGGGGCACAGTGCGGGCTTGATTCTTGTTAAAACCATATCAGGTTGTACAGTGCAGAATAAAACTGATTCAACCAATATACCGGTCTTATCTCTGTTGAGAGGAAGCGTGAGTGTGCAGTGTTCTTAGCTGGCCCAATCCTGAGGCAACCAGGGGATTACAGTCTTTAGGCAAGGCACAAACGGATTTAGGTATATCAGAAAAGAAAAAACGACCTTGATTGACAAAGATTCTGGTTTTGGTTTATTAATCATCTGTTTTCTTCCTATATACGTAATGTTATATTTAAAGGGTCTTTGTTGTTGACAGCATGGAATCCACTCCATATATGACACTTGTGTGCATTGATATGGCTTTAAGCCCTGTGTAAGAAAGTACCTGCTTGTGTGTGTATGCACATATATAAAAACAATCAATGTGTTTAAATACATATTTTTTAATAAAAACACTTATATGATCAGGAGAATCCAGACATGTGTATGCATTGGATAGACATTTATGTCTGCCTATATAAATATGACTTTGTGCATGTGGGAAAAGACCTTAACAACGCGGTGAAAACACCGCAATACATTTACATCATTGCCTTTACAACGCAAGTCATTACTACGACTTGCACTGGAGGGCGCTCTAGACTAAGAAATAGTGTGATTTACTATTCCAACACCTTCCCTACTGTACATAGGCTGGAGTTGGAATAGTAAATCATACTATTCATAAGTCTAGTGCCCTACAGCGTAAGTCGTTGTAACGACTTGCGTTGTAAAAACAACAATGTAATGTTCCATGATCAAAATGATCATGTTATAACATCATACATCCATGCGTGTAAATGAGATATAGCTATGTAATTGAGATTGTGCATTCTATAAGAATGTAAGATTTATATATGCATAAAAGTAAAAAATAAAAAACAATAAACAAGTTATGTATGCAACAATAAATGTAAGTTTAGTCTTAATATAGTTATGCATGGCAAAATAAGCAGATAACCAACACATATGTACATAAGTCTCTGAATATGGGAGTATGCTTCGATGTATGATAATACATATATTTCAGATTATGTGTATATGATTATAGGGTAGGTACTTTTATCCATGGATACTGATTATTATGCTTTCTCTAAGGGTTATACAATATATTTCGATATAAAATAAGAAAGAAATTGCAAAAAAAAAATCTGTATATTCTGGTTAGGTGGATGAGGATGCTCTATATACGTATAACAATATATTTAGATATTAACCAATTAAAAATAATAAGATAATATAAAAACTCCATTTATATTCTAACATGACAAAGTATTTATGTTCGGTTTTGTAGATGAAGTTATGGGGTTATACTTCAGTTTATAAGGATATACATATAAGTAGAAAGTAATAACAATTAAAAAACAATGCATATTTATGCACAAAATACATGTATATGTTTGGCCTTTTTATTACATTTATGTATATGTGGATATATAGGTGCTGTGGGCTGTACTTTGGACTCTAACCTCATTCCATCCAATTCATCCCACTAGAAGGCACACATTCCCAGCACTCCCAATAACATCTCACATCTTTCCTTTAATAATCAACTTCAGTTAGTCTACCCCTATTCAGAACACTGGAGCAAATGCATGAGATCTCAATTGCACAGTTTTAACAACCTTAACACAACTAACATAACATAATACAACTAATTCTACTAGGAGAAGGAAGCAAAGATTACTAACCTAATAACTAATTACCTCCAACCTTGGGTTCCAGGGTACTGTTTACAGCAAATCACTTCAGTGCCTTGTCAGGGATAGAAAGTGCTATGTATATATTTATTTCGGGTATAAAACCCCATAAAATATGCCTAAGATCACAAATACCAACATCATGGTTTAAAATAAGCAAATACTATACATCATTCCTCCATTTCTTTAAATAACAATAGAAACAATAAAATATAAATTCTCTTTTGATCTACTATACAAAGATACTAATGAGCTTTTCAAATTTTGCATCTTTCACTCCAAGCATACAGTACATATCTGGACACTACAAGCACAACCCATTCTGTACTTTCATATTTAAGTATTCAAAAAGCATCTGTAAGATGTGCTATAGACTGGGTGTGACAAATAGGAATGAACCAGTTCTTCCTCATTTTAATATAGCAGGGACAGAAGAACACAAAATGCTCTTTAGACTCAGTGCTTGCCTTGCATATAGGACATGAAGTCAAGACAGAGCCTTACCACCACCTGCTTCTGTATTTGTTTACAGGTAGGATTCCATACCTAGACTTAAAAAAAGTAGATCTAGCTTGGGGTCATTCAATTCAATCCAGGAACAATTTGAATCCTGAGTTATAGTTAAAATCAAGAAATCTCCCTGCTAATACACCAATATCTGGTTTCGACCACCAGCTTTCTTGGATATAGTTCCAGTATTTTGTCTGTTCCAGGCCTACTATTCCCTTATTTATCCGCTCTGGTTCATCCCAAGCATCATGTAACCCCAACCTGTACATCCAGGTCTTAATATGTCTAAGCCAGCGTATTAACCCAGACTTATCATAAGTTTTCACCTTTGATAATACTTGTTTGAGGGGAATCAGGGATTTACCTGTCCAAATCCTAAAGCAGTAGATCATGAGTTTTAGGGTTGCAACATGCGTTATGTTCTTTATATCAAGGTCTAAGCACATCGGTGTTAGAGGGGAACTTTGCTGCAACATAAGTATAGATCTTATGAATCTGTTTTCATTCTTCTCTAACCCCCGGATTTGATCAGTATCCCACATCTCTGCTCCATACAATGCCACACCAACCCCTCTTGCACAATACATTTCAAGGTCAGGTGATATAGGTCTAAAGTTAGAATTGCTTAATTTCCTCACAACTGTAGAACCATCATGCTTTAGAGTCAACTGACTCTTAGCTATTTGGGGTGTCCATGGTACTGTGCTCCTAACTTCACTTTCCCTCTAAAAGTCCTTTCTGATTGAAAAGTCTTGAATTTCATTGTGGAAACATAAATTTTTAAGGCCATACCTATCGCAGGAGGATGAGAACCGATTCAATATGTTCTGCAATCCCATAGGAGTTTTTGAAATTAGCAGTGTATCATCTACAAAAAGTAAGGCAGGGATCCTTTGCTCAGCTAGTTTTAGGGAGTCGCCTTTGCAGTCATATAGGGTCTCAAGTAGCCCGTTAATGTGCTAATACACATCCTTGATCTATCTATCTATCTATCTATCTATCTATCTATCTATCTATCTATCTATCTATCTATCTATCTATCTATCTATCTATCTATCTATCTATCTATCTATCTATCTATCTATCAATCTATCTATTTATCTATCTATCTATCTATCTATCTATCTATCTATCTATGTATGTGTATATATATATATATATATATATATATATATATACATATATATATATATATATATATATATATATATATATTTATATATTCACTGAAAAAAACGTAGGTTTCAGGGACGTTATAGTTTTTCTTGTAAAAACCATAGAAATTCCCTTGTTATAGTTAGTTCAGCTAACTATAACTCGTGCACCCGCAATGCACTGCTGATGACGTCACATATTACATCAATAATGACATAGTCAATGACATCACTGATGACATCTCAAATGACATTACTGATGACATCACTGATGACATCATTCATTGACTGTGTTTTTCTTTAAAGTTTACATTTGCATTATATATATGCCAAGGTGTATTGGAGAATGAGTGGGTGTATAAGTGTCTGTATCGAGGATTTTGTAGGTGCGTGACTGTCTGTTTAAGTGAGGGATTACATGTGTCTTACTGAATGCATTGGTTAGTGAATAAACTGTGTGAATGTCTGTATCAGTCTGTCTGTTGTTGTATAAGCTGCTGCATGGGTTGGCCAGTAGCTACATGAGTGTCTATATGGGTTATCGATACGTTGCCTGAATATTTGCATGGATGCCTGAATGTGTGTGTGGGTGGGTGGAAGGTGTGTGACTCTGTGCATAGATATTTGAGTGGTTGATTCACTGTGTGTATGGGTTCAAGAGTGCATGTGTAAACAGCTGTATGGGTGGGTGTGTACGTGTATCGTTGTGTTGGTGAGTGAATGGATGTCTCAGTGGTACATGTCCAAATAACTACATATGTAAAAGGCAGTGCATGTGAGAGTTGAAGTATATAAATGACTATAAGTGAGAGTCAGCTATTGTGAGAGTGGCTGTATGGATGAGTGTGTACTTGTATCAGCGATTCTATAAGAGAGTAAGTATTTGTTTTCTTTCTGTTTGGATTGATTCTTTACATGACTGTGTGAGTAACTCTGGATGAGTGGTGGTGTGTGAGTGGCTTTATAGATGCATGAGTGCATATGATAGTGTTGTATTGCTGAGTGACTGCATGTATGAGTGACTGTATGGGTGAATGTGTGGATGTGTGTGTAGACCTAGGAACCAGTGTGTGCATATGTTGTAACTGGTATTGGTGTGTCTGAGGTTTCGAAAATGGTAGTCTGTATTTTACAGCAGGTGTATCAAAGGTTATATTAGAGTGTGAGGAGGTGTATCAGATTTTCACGTGGATGATGTCACCATTGATGTCATCAGTGATGTCTTTTGAGATGTCATCAGTGATGTCATTAGTGATGTCACTGACCATGTCATGATTGAAGTAATATGTGACGTCATCAGCAGTGCATTGCCGGTGCGCGATTTATAGTTAGCTGAACTAACTATAACGGGGGAATTTCAATGGTTTTTTTACAAGAGAAATGTCCAACTAACTATAACGTCCCTGAAACCTATGGTTTTTTCAGTGAATTTCTACGGGTATTTAAATGCTAATTTCTAACTATAACGTGCCTGAAACCTATGTTTTTTTCAGTGAATTTCAAAGGTTTTTTAAATGCTAATTTCTAACTATAACGTCCCTCAAACCTATGGCTTTTTCAGTGAATTTCATAGTTTTTTTAAGTGCCAATTTCTAACTATAACATACCAGTCGCATTTCCAGAGTGGTGGAGAAAGGTGAGTGTAGCCTCCGAAACACCTCTTAGCAATCCCACTGCGTGGTATTTACTAGAGGTAACAGAAGGAGTAGTTAGCCTCAACGTCAACCTCGGGGGCCAACTATCCCTTTAATACCACCAGAAAGTCCCACACAGCAGTATTGCTAACTTCTTATTTCATGCCCCGCCCCCTCCCTGCACCACTGTGCAAACGTGAACCCTAGCATGTTGTACGTTGGCGGATTGAGTACCCTTGAATCCTGAGGGTCTCTGGGGGCCAACTAGCCCACCAGGTACCTCCAGGAAGGGGCACAGAGCTGCTTTGCAGAGAGTTGGTCCAAGGCCATGCCCCTTTTTACACCTCTCTGCAATGCTGCCATACCTTGCTCTGCTGTGTCCCTCATGTCTACTTGAAATGGAAGAGACTTACTTTGTCATATGAAGCACGTTATCCAGCGGTGCGCAGGGGGACCCTTCCGTTAAGTGTCCTTGGCATCAGTGGCAACATTTGTGTATTTTTGCTCCACGGTATCGGAAGCCAAGGACCGCCACCAGACCCAAGAAGGCTGAGGAACTGCTGTTAAATACAGCCCATCACTGCATGGAGTGACATGGTCACTGTTACCGTCGTCTCCAGTTCCCTGCATGAATTGGCGAAGTGTGGCTGGAATTAGGGGCACGGGAGGCAGCTAACATGAGATCTGAGCTGCGGATCTACCTTCATCTTGCTCCCATTCAGACTTCCACTCACTGCAAGCAAAAAACATCGAAGCTGCATGAATTCCACTTTCTGGCTGTTCATTATGCTGCATTGTGGGAGTTGGAGTCTCTACCTTGAACCACAATGAGGTTCTGGGACAGAATGAGAGACAGGTGAGTCCTCTCCATTGGCGTGAGAGGCGGGACTATTTTAAAAACTTTGCAGCAGTCAAACCAGAAACTAGCTGCATTTGAAAAAGGAATTATCTGAAACATGTCATGCCATCCAGTTCATTAAAGCTGCAATACCTTGCTCCGCTGTGTCCCTCGTGTCTACTTAAAATGGAGGAGACCTATATATATATATATATATATTACCTACTGGCGGTCGCCAGTAGGTATATATAGTTAGGATTTTTTCTCTATGGGATTTTTGAAAATTCTATGTCTAATAACTTTGGAGATTGTGGACGGAATTGGCTGAGATTTTCAGGAAAATGGCACATTTTGTTTCTGAGCAGCCCTTGAAAATTTGGGGGGGTTCGTCAAGGGGGGGCCGAGAAAAAAGGGGGGTCCCAAAACGTGTTTTTAACATTGAGTTTTCCATAGGGCGGTTGGCCTCACTTTTAGCCCGAACGGCTGAATGGATTTGCACGAAACTTGGCAAAATTGTAGGGACTGGTAGCCCGATGTGCCTTTTGTAGGTCTCAATATATGTGCTACAGTGGATTTTGAGAAATTAACGTTTAAAAAAAGATATATATCTGTAACAGCGGACCGGGCAGCGCTCCAGGACGCGTACTTTTCGCGCAACGGAGCTTTGTGAAGCGAAGCTGATTGGTTCTCCGGCGTCTGTCAACATTCCAAACAGTCCGTAGCGGCCGCCATCTTGTCTCTCGGTAGGATCGAGAGACAAGAGGAGGCCAAAGCGAAGGGGCAAATGACCATAAGGGGGAATAGTAGATCCTCGCTGACCCCCTAGGTTTGATGTGGAGGTTTTAAAAGGGCCCCGCGGGGCAAAAAAAAATAAAATAATAATAATCGAACGGCTGAATGGATTTGCACGAAACTTGGTAAAATATTAGGGACTGGTAGCCCGATGTGCCTTTGCTAGGTCTCAATATATGTGCTCTAGTGGATTTTGAGAAATTAACGTTCAAAAAAAGATATATATCTGTAACAGCGCTCCGCTTCGCGTAACGGAGGTTTGCGAAGCTGATTGGTCATTCTGTCACTGGGCTATAGTTGGGCTACATCTGGCTGATATTTGGGCTACATTTGTTTTTTTTGTCTCTGGCGGCCATCTTTGGGCTTCATTGGGCTACATTGGGCTTCATTGGGCTTCATTGGGCTACATTGGGCTACATTTGGGCTCCAACATATATATAGGCCAATGTAGCCCAATATATATTTTTCAAAGTTAATTTTCATAAAAACCACTGGAGCATATATCTTGAGACATAGCAAAGGCACATCGGGCTACCAGTCCCTACAATTTTGCCAAGTTTCGTGGAAATCCATTCAGCCGTTCGAGCTAAAAGTGAGTCCAACCGCCCTATGGAAATGAAGGAAATGAATGGGTAATTTGTAATTAGCAAATAGCTAATCGCAAACTAGGAATGGTAAAGAATCGCTATTTATTCCTTAAAGTTCGCTATTTAGGAAATGCAAAAAACTTTGATGATACATATGGCGGTTCATCTCGAACAAGATAAGAAGCATAGGGATAGATTTATGACTGGTGCATCACCAGGGATGTGTTAGTCATTCTGTGCCGCTGTTCCGTCACCTATGGTGTGCTGCATTTACAATGCGGCGCATCATGGGGCAAAAACAGCACAGATGCGTGATGTAACTGTGCCGTAAAGGTGGCGCATTGCTGGAGTTGTATCGCAAGTGTGATGAAGCTCCAGGAAGGGTCGGGGGTGCCCCTGTCGCAGGGTTTCTGTTCTCACACAGAACTGTGGACAAAGGATTGGAACCTCGGCGAATTAGGGTGCCCCAAAACTCACCTTAGTACTCAAAAACCCCTTAGCAAGCTAGGTACAGTGTCACATTGGATATAACAAACTCTCAATGTTTAGACAATCCAGAATATGAACTTATAGTACCTCAGGATACGTGGAACTCATGAACAGTCGGTCGTTATATATTTCTTAGAAACCAGAACATGGAGTTAAGAAGAACACATGTGTATTTGAAATGTTTATTTACTAATGCCGTCTTCTCAGGCGTAGTATCTTAGATAATACAAGTACACATATTATCAGTAGCAAAATTACCAGCATAGTTACTAGTACATAAAAAGCGAATGGTGACAGTATGTTAACATGCTGTAAATGAATAAGAGTTATCAACACTTATAAGCAGCCACGGGCCGTGGAGGGAGTTACGGTGGGGCAGGGAGGCGGGGAGGGGGAGGGGCAGGGTGGAGAGGGCTCCACCCTGCCCCTCCCCCTCCCCGCCTCCCTGCCCCATCGTAACTCCCTCCACGGCCCGCGGCTGCTTATATCTCACCCTCCCTAATACACATATTATATTATTTGCTAAGAAGGTCTCTTTGTGTTGGTTTAGGGCGTGCCCATACTTTAGTGTCTTAGATTTGAAGGAATCACATCAGCATACACCAGCTCTCTCTTCATGTGAACCGCATCAAGTGTTGTGTATGTGTGTTCGGCAAAACAATATAAAACCCGCCTCATGCCCAGAATTGGCAGAAGCTGCACTTATGTTATGAGTATGAAGTCGTGGAGATCAGACCTCATAACAATTCTGTATCGTGTTGTTCTTGAAACTTCAGCACTCGCTGTACAGATATAGTTTAACAAGTAAAGCAGATAGTAGAGCAATAACATATTATTCTCATGTAAATCACGATGAACTATTAGGTTGAAAGCTAAAGCAACAACTAAGTGTCGTGTGCAGAAGTTGCAAAAAAGGAAAAATGGCGTTTAAACCGGTAATGAGCCCATGCTAACTTAACACGGTGTAAAGATATCCAGGACCTAGATGACACCTCCCCATGATCCGGAAACGAACTGAATAAGATAATAGAAGTGCCATCTCATGAGAGCAGATTGCAACTTTATATGTGGACGGTCCGCAAGGTAAAATATTAAAAACTAGGAAAATTTAATGCTAAAGAAAAATAAAACAGCCAAGTACTTTATCGAGTCTTAAGCCAATAGGCAAGCTAAATAATAAAAACTTGACAAATAAGTCAATGAATTGTCAATGAAATGCTAGTACTCAGCATATCAAAAATGAAAAAGGTCTATGACATAACTGTGTATGCAAAATAAGCTGCAACAGCCTCCAATAGGAAGTCACCGTCTTCATCCGAAAAGAGTTCAGCCATCCAATTTAAAAGCGGAAAAGAACATACGTGCTCTCCCAGCACCGGATCCTCTATCACCATCAGAGGACAGCTCGGTGGGTTTTCAAGAAAGCTCTGTTCCAAGAAAGACTGTGTTGCCGCCAGTAAATTCCAGGGACCAATTAGTCCATGCATCAATGCCACAGCCATAATCCTTTCGCCAGGACAAACCAACTCGTGAGTAATGATAGGAGTCATCAGCTGATTAAAGTCGAAGTCAGGAGAAACCGGTCCGCAGAGACACAAATCAATGGCCCAATCGAAATCACAGGTCAGGCAGTGAAATACAGGCTGGACACAGGTGAAGTAGGAGAATCGAAAAGATAATCCATATGCCGTGCTTAATATCGCCAACGGCATTGTGCCATAATATTCTAGCATGCGATTGCGGAACA
The DNA here is from genome assembly GCF_964261635.1 of Lissotriton helveticus. NCBI lineage: Eukaryota > Metazoa > Chordata > Amphibia > Caudata > Salamandridae > Lissotriton > Lissotriton helveticus. The sequence continues at coordinate 1,158,073,895 of NC_136057.1, forward strand.
GTGTCAGCAGCTGCAGGGCGGGAGGTTGCATAGGAGGGACATCCATATTTAAAAATGTAAAAAAGCACAAGAGCGTCCGCTGGTAATGCAAGTAAAAATGGCAATCCACGAAGCAGAGTGGAAAAAATAGAATGAAAGAAAGCAGGGATGACTCCAAAGATTTTCTCAAATGAAGTCACGAGACCACTGGTAACAACTTTAAAAAAGTGCGCCAGGGCCTTTGTGGAGGATGCGTTAAAGATAGTCCGAACCATCTTGCTGAAATGGAAAGGCAAATCTGAATTGAAAAGGGTCTGCACCTCTGTACGGGTGTTCGCTATGTGAAGCACGAAAGTTTCACGGGCCGAACTCAAGGCCACCTCTCTCTGAGACAAAAGAGCTCTTATTCTTGCCATGCCGTTGAAATCTGCTCCCAAGGTTGGTATTTGTGGCGAGATTGAAAACTCCCTATGTTCATGTGTGGGAGGAAATAGAACATTTCTGCAGCAAATAACCCGTTCACTTACTGTTACGATAAAAGGAATACTTTTAATTAACCCAGAACAATCTTCATTATTGAGCATCAAATAACTACCATTTTCCAACAACTTGAACGTGGGGATGATAGCAGGAACTGGCGTGCCTTGCAACACGCAAGCCATATTTGGTCGGTGTTTGTTGCATGAACCGTGTAACTGTATGTGCCTACACATTAGTGAATGATCTGGCGTCTCAGTGCATTCCTCTCCATTCAGATAAACTTCTTGATCATCTTTGAAACATCTGTATGTGTATGGAAGCGACCAGACCTCATGAAGAAAAGCACTACCTAAAGGTTCATAACGACCTATTGGTATATATTTCATACAATTTGAAAACTTATATAAAGCAAAAGGCAGCGTTATTAAACCGTGGATAAGGCACGTTGCCAAAAAACCCGCAATCCTCTGCTGATGATGTCACTGAGCATGTCATGAATGATGTAATATGTGACATCATCAGCAGTGGATTACGGGTAATAGTATCTCTAGTTTACTCCCCTATAGCTGTCTTTCTTTTAACATAAGTGTCTGTTTCCTTCCCTTATACTTACTGTTTTTGGTTCGCTTCCGGTTCGCGTACCGGCGAGCGAACTGGGAAGCGAACTAAGAGAAATAGAGGTTGGCACAGTTCCAAATATTGTACCAATTTTTTAATAACGGGGAGGTAGTTCTGAAAAGAACTTTTTTTTTAATTGTTTTTGTTGTTTTATATTTTTTTTATTATTTTTCGGAACATTTTTTTACTTTTTTTGAATTTTTCTGAACAGTTTTATATTTTTTTGGGTTTTTCTTGGAGGGGGCAATGAAAACGATTCATTGTAAAGGGCTCAACAGGAGCAACAAAACAAAAAAAAGTATTTATTATTTTGGGCGTTTCGTACAAACTTGCATATGATAGTCAATAGCTCTGTTGATCAGAGTGATGCTTCTTTCTCCGTAGCAAATGAATCCATCGCAATATACGCAGATGTGTTTTACTTCACCAAATCTCATTTGTATATTTGGCACCATCTCCCTGCCCTCTGGTCCCGTTACTTCCGGTACAACAGATCTTCTGGCCATAATAGGGAGATTATCTAGGTCGTTCCGAAACTGTGCAGCACTGTAGTTGTTAGGATGCCACCTAGTCATATGGCGATGCATTGTGTAGTTTCCGAAACTGTATTTTTTCTCGGTTCCTCTGGACAGTCTATCTTGACATATAAGGCAAGTTACGTATCTTGCATTTACTTTTTTCTGACCTTTGGGAATTTTAAAAAATTGCCAAATGAAGTTTTCTTTCCGGTGAGACGTCCTGGGCTCCTCAGGCAAAAACTGCCTCTCTTCGTGCTCGTCGTTCTGTTCCTCTTCTTCCTCTTCTTGTTGAATTATAACTTGAGCAGGTGGTCCACTCTTCCTTGGATGTGGTGGAGGTGGTGGGGAAGCACCAGCTGAAGCTACTAAAGAAGCCATTGCTCAGTGATCACAAAGGGTCTTTCTCTCACAATGATGAAAGTCAGAGTGAGGAAAGAAGGAGGGATTTTCATCATTTGGGAAAAACAAGAGTTCTCAACCAATGAAAAGTGTTCATTTTAGATTATATGACCTAGTCTTACATCATTAGGAAACCAAAAGTGAAATGAACCAATGAAAAGTGTTATTACCAAGTCACATGACCTGCTGTATTTACGTTAAGCGCTTTGCAGGGCCTCCCGGTTTGCTTCCAGAAACCTGCGCTTTGCGACTCGCTTCGCGTACCAGTTCGCTAACGTAGCACGTCATATGACGTATCACGCGACAACGTGAATCGTCATGCGGACGGGAGGCGTCACGATGTTGTTTTCTAACGCGGCAGTTGCGGTAAAGAAACGTTTACCGGCTCGCGGTCTATTTCGCGGCATCAAGGTCAGCTAACGGGAAGCTTCCCGATTCGCGAAGCGGGAACGAAGAAAAAAAAATATTTAAAAAAAAAAATTATTCATAAACATATAAAATATCTTTTTGGATTTAAAGAAGAATACATTTTACAGCTACAGCTATTAGCTGTTAAAAAACCAATGAAATTCACTGAAAAAACCATAGGTTATAGACCATATATAGTTAGGAATTAGCATTTACAAAACCTTGAAAATTCACTGAAAAAACCATAGGTTATAGACCATATATAGTTAGGAATTAGCATTTACAAAACCTTATTTTACTCACACAAAACCATTGAAATTCCATATATAGTTAGTTGCACTAACTATATATCGCGCACCCGCAATCCACTGCTGATGATGTCACATATTACATCATTCATGACATGGTCAGTGACATCACTGATGACATCACTGATGACATCTCAAATGACATCACTGATGACATCACTGATGACATCTGATTTGACATCAATGACCACATCACTGATGATATCATTCATGTGACAATACAATGCATCTCCTCACATTTTAATATAACCTCTGTTTCACCCAGTGTTAAATACAGAGTATAATTTTTGAAACCATTGACACACCAATACTAGTTACTACATACGCACTCACTGATTCCTATGTCTACACACACATTCACTCATTCACCCATACAATCATTCATACATACAATCACTCATCTTTACAACACTATCATATGCACTCATACACCTATACAGACACTCACAGTCTGCCACTCATCCATGGAGTTACTCACACACGTAGTCAGTCCTGTTAAAGAATCAATGACACTTCCATTTTCTTGTCTATACAGTTAAACATAGAGCACCTTACATTTTCAAACATATACTAACACATACTTACCTTCTTATAGAATCATTGATACAAGTACACATTGATCTGCACAGAGTCACACACCTCCCAGCCAGCCAGCCACACACACACTCAGTCTCCCATACAAATACTTGGACAATCAATCAGTAACCCATATAGTTAATCATATAGCTACTGATCAACACATGCAGCAGTTTACAGAACAACAGACATAATGATGCTCAAATTAAGATAGTTTAGTCACTAACCCATGCACTCAGTGAGACACATTTAATCACTCACTCATACATTCAGTCATGCACCTACTAAATCCTTTGTCCAGACACTTATACTTCCACTCATTCTTCAATATGTAAGACACATTTTAACTTTACAGAAACACACAGTCACTGGATGATGTCATCAGTGATGTCATCAGTGATGTCATTTGAGATGTCATCAGTGATGTCATCAGTGATGTCATTTGAGATGTTATCAGTGATGTCATTTGAGATGTCGTCAGTGATGTCATCAGTGATGTCATTTGAGATGTCATCAGTGATGTCATCAGTGATGTCACTGACCATGTCATGAATGATGTAATATGTGACATCATCAGCAGTGGATTGCGGGTGCGCGATATATAGTTAGTGCAACTAACTATATATGGAATTTCAATGGTTTTGTGTGAGTAAAATAAGGTTTTGTAAATGCTAATTCCTAACTATATATGGTCTATAACCTATGGTTTTTTCAGTGAATTTTCAAGGTTTTGTAAATGCTAATTCCTAACTATATATGGTCTATAACCTATGGTTTTTTCAGTGAATATATATATATATACACACACACACACACACACACACCATGTGGCACATGGACTCTGTGAGCTGAGTGACTATCTGGTTGATGTATTTCTCTTTGAGCCGTGCATGTAGCCACTCCTGAAAGATGTTGATTTTCATTGGTTTAGATGGTGAGGGCTTTATAACAATCACCAGGTGGAGAATTTCTATCAGTGGATTTGTTTGTACCTCTTTGATCCTTGGTAGATCTTGACAGCGCCTCATTCGCAACAAACATTCACGTAAACATGTAGGATAGCATAGCCCAAAGAAAAAACAGAGTTCAGAATAGTCTGCTAAATGGAAAAAAACTTTTAGTTCTGCCACCTTAAACAATCACTTCACTTAAAGCTTTGTGTCGCTGTTGTTCAATGCTCCAAAGCTCCTCAGTGACTTGCAAAACCGTGATTATTTAGTGTTGCCATTATCTTATATTATATGTAAGAAGTCATCTATTGCATTATCATATATCTAGACACTTAGGAGAAACTCCTGACAAAGTTACGAAATGTCCATTATATGTACAGACAGACACAAAGGCAGTATTATTTATACCTGTTCACTCGTTTGTGCTTTTTGTGGATCAACTGCTTTTATTCAGGGTTGGAAGTAGGCCTCATGCTAATGGACACTCTTCCGAGAGTAAATGTTCTTAATTCAAGGCATTCAAGTTTTATGTAACTGAACGTGACTGTTATTTTTTATTTTTTTAATCTTGGCCTCAGTACTTTCAGAGGCAAACTCTTCACTCTTTTTCTGAAGGTTCCGGGGAGTTGGTTTGTGTACATATTTGCCGTACAGAAATGACTCTCAAATTGCTCCAGACACCCACTCTTGAAGTCTGTCAAATGGATTCAATGTGACTGTGTCCATCACTTAGTCCTTAAAACAAAATAGGCAGCCATATTTTGGTCCATCTGAACAAAAGTAAGATATTTTTGGAAGACGTGTGGGGGCAAAGAGGTGCCATAGGTGCAAATATAATAATGCACTCAATCAATCAATCAATCAAGCATTTATATAGCGCACTACTCACCCAGAGGGTCTCAAGGCGCTGGGGGAGGGGGGTCCGCTACTGCTCGAACAGCCAGGTCTTGAGTCGCTTCCTGAAGGCGAGGTGGTCCTGGGTCAGACGGAGGTGGGTCGGGAGGGAGTTCCATGTCTTGGCGGCGAGGTAGGAGAAGGACCGTCCCCCTGTGGTGGCTCTTCGGATGCGGGGGACGGCGGCGAGGGCGTGGCCGGTCGATCGAAGCTGGCGTTTGGGAGCGTAGAAGTTGAGGCGGCTGTTGAGGTATCCTGGGCCTTGGTTGTGTAGGGCTTTGTGTGCGTGGGTGAGGAGTTGGAAGGTGATTCTCTTGTTGACCGGGAGCCAGCGCAGGTCTCTCAGGTGTCCGGAAATGTGGCTGCGACGGGGGATGTCCAGGATGAGGCGAGCTGAGGCGTTCTGGATCCGCTGGAGTCTCTTCTGGAGTTTGGCGGTGGTTCCGGCGTAGAGGGAGTTGCCGTAGTCCAGACGGCTGGTGACGAGGGCCTGGGTGACCGTCTTCCTGGTCTCGGTGGGGATCCACCGGAAGATCTTACGTAGCATGCGCAGAATGTTGAAGCACGACGAGGAGACGGCGTTGACCTGTCTGGTCATGGAGAGGGAGGAGTCCAGGATGAAGCCCAGGTTGTGTGCGTGGTCTGTTGGTTTGGGTGCGCTGCCTAGGGCGGGGGGCCACCAGGAGTCGTCCCAGGCGGAGGGTGAGGATCCCAGGATGAGGACTTCCGTCTTGTCCGAGTTCAGTTTCAGGCGGCTGTTCTTCATCCATTCGGATACCTCCTTCATCCCTTCATGAAGGTTGGCTGTGGCGGTGGCGGGGTCGTTGGTGAGGGAGAGAATCAGCTGGGTGTCGTCGGCGTAGGAGATGATGTTGAGGTTGTGCTGGCGTGCGATGTCTGCAAGGGGGCTCATGTAGGCGTTGAAGAGGGTTGGACTGAGCGAGGAGCCTTGAGGAACGCCGCAGATGACTTCGGTGGCTTCAGATCTGAACGGGGGGAGGCGGACTCTCTGTGTCCTTCCGGCGAGGAAGGAGATGATCCACTCCAGTGCCTTCTCGTGGATTCCGACGCTGCTGAGTCGCTGCACTAGTGTACGGTGGCAGACAGTGTCGAAGGCCGCGGAGAGGTCTAGGAGGATGAGGGCTGCTGTTTCTCCGTTGTCAAGCAGTGCTCGGATGTCATCGGTGGCTGCGATCAGGGCGGTCTCGGTGCTGTGGTTGGCCCGGAAGCCGGACTGCGAGAGGTCAAGGGATCCGTTCGTTTCGAGGAAGGTGGCCAGCTGCTTGTTGACGGTCTTCTCGATTACTTTAGCAGGAAACGGGAGCAGCGAGATGGGGCGGTAGTTCTTGAGGTCGGTGGGGTCGGCTGATGGTTTCTTTAGTAGAGCGCTGAGTTCGGCGTGCTTCCAGCTCTCCGGGAAGGTAGCGGTGTCGAAGGAGGTGTTGATGATGTCCCGCAGGTGGGGTGCGATGACAGCGTCGGCCTTGTTGAAGACGTGGTGAGGGCAGGGGTCGGTAGGAGATCCGGAGTGGATGGAGTTCATCGTGCGGACGGTGTCTTCGGTGCTGATCGGGGTCCAGGCGCGGAGGGTGGTGGTGGGTGGCGGTGGTTCGGTCGTGGCGTGTGTCGGTTGCGTGCTGAAGCTGTTGTGTATGTCCGCGATCTTATTGTGGAAGTAGGAGGCGAGGGAGTTGCAGAGGTCTTGCGAAGGGGTGATGTCGTTGTTACCGGCGTTGGGGTTGGAGAGCTCTTTAACGATGTTGAAGAGTTCCTTGCTGTTGTGTGCATTGTTGTCCAGTCGTTCCTTGAATGCGGTTTTCTTGGTGGCGTGGATGAGTTGGTGGTGTTTTCGGGTGGCGCGCTTGAGGGCAGTCATGTTGTCCGGTGTTGAGTCTCTGCGCCATGTTCTCTCGAGGGCTCGGCAGTTCTTCTTGGAGCTCTTGAGTTCGTCGTTGAACCATGGGGCTTTCTTGCTACCGGGTCTGCTAGGCGGGGTCTTCAGAGGGGCGAGGTCGTCTGCGCAGTTGCTGATCCACTTCGCGAGGTTGGTGGCCGCCTGGCTTGGGTTCGTTGCGCTGGTGGGTGGGTTCTTGCTCAGGGAAGTCGCGAGCTGGTCGGCTGTGATCTTGTTCCAGCTTCTGCGTGCAACCTGTTGCTTGTGGTGGATCGTGGTCCTTCTGAAGCTGAAGTGGACGCAGCTGTGGTCCGTCCAGTGGAGTTCAGTGGCGTGGCTGAAGGCGATGTCCTTGCAGGATGAGAAGACGGGGTCGAGTGTGTGTCCGGCGTAGTGGGGGGGGGGGTGGTCACCAGCTGCTTGAGTCCCAGGTTGGCGAGGTTGTCCAGCAGGGTGGTGGTGTTGCGGTCGTTGTTGTTCTCCAGGTGGAAGTTGAGGTCCCCGAGGAGGATGTAGTCAGCGGAGGGGAGGGCGTGCGGGCTGATGAAGTCGGCGATGTCTTCGCTGAATTGTGTGCGTGGTCCCGGGGGTCTGTAGATGAGGGTGCCTCTGAGGGTGGTCTTGGGGTTGATGTGGACCTGGAAGTGCAGGTGCTCGGCGGGTGCGAGGGTGTCGTCGGTGTTGGTCCTGATGCGGATGGTGTTCCTGTGGATGATGGCGATGCCTCCTCCGGTCTGGTTGATGCGGTCCCTTCGAATGATCTTGTAGCCGTCTGGGATGGCGATGGCGATGTCGGGCGCTGAAGAGGCGTTCATCCAGGTTTCCGTGAGGAAGGCGATGTCTAGTGAGGTTGTGTCGAGCAGGTTCCAGAGCTCGATGGCGTGTCTGTGGATGGAGCGGGTGTTGAGCAGGATGCATTTCAGGTGGCTGCTGCTGTTGCTCGTCTTGGTCTTGGTTGGTGCAGGAGTAGTGCTGGTCCCGATGCAGGTGACCTTGCAGACGTTTCAGCAGAAGGGTCCGTGGGTGCGTCTCGGGGTGGCTCGGTAGCATCCTGGTATTCGGCCGGCGTTGAGTGCGTTGAGGGTGGCGGCGTCGTACGTCCGGCGGGTGGGCTGGGGTCTGCGGGGGCCAGGGGTCCTAGCGCTGGGCACGGTCCAGGCGCAGACGGGCGCAGACGGGCTTACCTTTGGCGCACCTTCGGCGCTCATTCGGTGCTCCCGCTGCGCGCGTCCGCTGCGCGGTCGCTCAGGGGGCGTCATAAGAAGGGGGACGAGAGGGCGGGTCAGCTGGGCGGCGGGAGCGGCTCGGCCAATGGGCCGGTGGTGGGCGGGGCCTGTGGCGAGCTGCGGCGGGAAACTGGCGAGCGGGCGGCTCTGCAGAGGCTGGGCCGCTCGGGGGGTCAGGGGGGCGTCTGCGGCGAAAAAAGGCGGCAAGGCTGGCAAGGCTGGCAGGCAGGAGCAGGCAGGAGCGGGAGGTGGCAGGAGGAGCAAGGGGGTGACCAGGCCTGGTGAGAGGCGCAGCACTCACCACCTATGTCCTTTTCACTGGATTCAGAATTGAAGTACAGTTCTCATGAGATGGCTGTGCAAATTATATACAAGTTGTTAACTGAGCCTATCATTCAAAATTCTCGTGAAACAAACCTTTTTCTCATAGGAGCCATGTTTGTTGCGAACAATAGGGAGAATGCAAATGAGTATTACATTGTAGGTAGATTATCACAAATAAAGTTTTAACACGTAGAGAAGGATATGGCACACTAACTTCCTCGGCCGAACAGCAAGCAAAAGGGTGTCCTTTCCACCTCATAAGCTTGACTGTGTGTATATTACACAAGGCATATAAAATAAATTACCTGAAAAATGGTGGAAGAGGAAGTTCTGATATCTGATAGCTTTGAATGGTTGTATGGTATAAATAAAAAAACATCGGGGTTTTTCCCAAACAAATGCTATTGTTTTTGTTCCAGAAAAACCTGCTGTATATTTTCTTTTACTATAGTTCTCAAGGGCAGGCAGCCAGCCACCCTTAATTACATTTTTAGTCTTGGGAAACAGAAAATGACTTCCTTTATACATACAAGGCCAGATCTATTCTCTTTGATTTGTAAGCAATGCTATTGTGCAAGGTCATATTACACACAGCTGCTTTGCTGAAAAAAGGCAAACTAACTGACACCGTTTTTGCTGCTAGTGTGATGGAGAATGGACTGCATTCCCTTTTATCCAAATCAATGTTTTGCAGCACGGATCTTAGAGAAAACTGATTTAACCCTAGATGTGATGTATGCCATTTATGGCCTGTCGTTAAGGGTGGAGGGACCCCGCCCCACATCTTTTTTTCAAATCATGAAGAGTGTCTATCAGGCTGAGCAAAGATAAGCCTGACAGACAAATCTTCATGTTCGGGTCAGGAAGCCAGGCGCTGTACATGCAGTAAATGTGTAGGCACCTGGCTGCCTGAGCCGAACTTTGCCATGCTGAAGATTTCACAGCATGACCTCCTCAGCCCCTCAAAGTGATATTTGGTACTCCCGCTCATGATGAGGAGGCATGTCACCGATATACACAGACCCGGGGGCTTCTATTTTAAGCCCTGTAGTGTCCAGGGCCAACTGTCCATCAGTGACTCCTCGTCACAGAGTGGGGTGGGCTCAACAAGTTTTACTGACCCCATCCTACTCTGTGGCGAGTAAAGGAAGGTCCTGTTTTCAATGGCCAACATTTGACAAGATCAACCAATGAGAGGAGGCTGTGAGATCTTCCAGCATTACCTTTCCTGACGCCTCCAGGACCCACTGAGGCTTCCCTTCCACCACCCGATGTCACCGCCATGGCCCAGTATTTTTTTTTTTTTATTGGGAGCATGTGTGTGTTAATGAATGTATGGGTATTTGTGATTGCTGTGAAGTTTTACAAGCCCTGGTAGTAAAACAAACTCCTAAAGTCATTTTCACTACTGCAAGGCCAACCATTTCCATAGGATAACACTGGAGGTACCTTATTACAATTAATAAGCTGTAACTTCCAAAGAGGAGCAAGTATCAGTTAATGTTTGGTGTCTTTGGACTTGTAATGACAAGTCGTCTCTCATGGTGAAGTTAGATTTTACATTACAATTTTGAAAATAGCACATTTAGAAAGTTGTGAAGAAGAACAATTGATGGATGCAATGCTGAACAATGTAAAAAAACACTCTGGGTCGAAATCCATTGTTTGTTTTCTCACCGCACCATTCCAGTTTGGACCCAGCCATACACAAATCAACCTTGACCCTAATGCCCATGGGAACAGTCCAGACCGAACTGCCAGGCCAGGTCCTCCCTGGAGATAAAACAAGCCTCCTAGGACAGGTTTCGGGGTATCACTCCTCATCAGCCAGGGTAGCATGACTCCAGTGGCACAGTGAGCACGAGACCCACATCTGGACATACCTGTCCCACTTAGGGTGACATGCAAAAACAACAAGTGATGGATGGAAAGCTGAACAATGTCCAGCACTCGCCCCAGTACAGAAATCTGGGAGTAAATCCATCGTTTTTTTTGCTCACCACACCATTCCCAGCGTTCTAATAAAAAATCAGTCTTGATCCAGCCTGAAATGACAGTCCACCTCCTTTCTGGACTGGAAACAAGCATCCTAGGTGTCCCCTCATCAGCCAGGATAGCTTAACTCCGGTGGCACCATGAGCACGGGACTCACATCTGGATATACCGTCCCACGTAGGGAAAACAAATGTAAAAAGAACAAAGGATGGAGTGAATGCTGAACAATGTCAAACACTCACTCCCAGTACAGAGAACAATCTAGCCTGAACTGCCATACTCTGAAACCGGTCCCAGGATGCTTGTTTTTTGGTTGAGGGAGGATCTGGCCTGGCAGTTCAGGATAGACTGTTCCCATGGGTTGTAGGGTCAAGATTTGCATATGGCTGGGTCCAAACCGGGGTGGCATGGTGAGTGAGCAAAACAATTATGGATTTTACCCAGATCTGTGACTGGGGGTGAATGTTTGACAATGTTCAGCATTTCATCAATCATTTATTTTTTTGCTGTAGTCGCCCTAGGTGGGAAGGGTATGCCCAGACGTGGGTCCTGTGCTCCCTATGCCACTGGATTCAAGCTAGCCTAGCTAATAATGGGTGATACCCCGAAACCGGTCCCAGGATGCTTGTTTTCAGGTCCAGGGAAGATCTGGCGTGGTAGTTCAAGCTGGACTGTTCCAATGTGGAACAGGGTCAATACTGTTTTGCATATGGGTGGGTACAAACTGGGGTTGGCATGGTGAACAACAAAACAATGGATTTTACCCAGATCTTCTAAACTGCTGTCCTCCTGGACTGCTGCCTTGTGGTGCTGACCTGCTTCCTGGCTGAACCTGCATCTTTTGAAAGCAGGACTCCAATGCAACTTCAAGGGCTAGTTGGCTGACCTCCAGACTTGAGCCTCAAAGACAGAAGGCTCCAACAACCTTGAGCCCAGCACCTATGCTTTACCATCTGAGAGTCCTACCCTATCAATTGGTGACACACCGTTCCTGGACCTTTGGAAATGGGCTGGAAGATGTTCTGCCAGCCCTCTGTGGATCCAGCATAACTGTTGCATCTCCTCTGCGGTGCAACTCCAAGCAGAACCAAAGCATAGCCTTTGCTGTGAGCGTTCTTTTGATGCAAGGATCCCGAATCAACCTACCAGACCACATCGAAACAGCTGCCTGTTTGAAGCTTTCCCAAAGCAGGCCCCTGCATCGCAAATCTCTCGCCAATGGGAGCCTTGATGAGGATGCAGTGTCTTGCCTCGCAGCCTAACAGCTCCATTGCTTTGACTGCGCAATGCTGGACTGTACAATACAAGCCCCCATCAACATGATCCTCAATGATGATGCAGGACTTCATATCGCAGCACCTCGGAACCGTTGCACCACTTCAACTGCATGGCACATTCTCGGTGCAGGACCTTGGAACACTCCACAACCAGTACTTAGGCCTAACTGGTCCATGTAGCCGGCCCCGCTCCATCGCTGTCTGCCTGAATTTGTGTCTTTGTCTTGGTTTGGTGCGACCAGATATCCACAGTTGGCACTTTGTGCTTTTTGGCTCTATGTTTACTGAAATATTAAAACATGCATACCTCTGGTTCTAGTGACTGATTTTTTATTGTTTTGGTCTTGTTTTATTTATTAAAACCTACTCTTATTTTTCTAAATTTGGTGTGTGATCATTTTATGGTGTGTTTTCACTGTGTTATTGTTTAAAGTGTGGACAAACACTTTACATATTGCCTCTGAGTTAAGCATGACTGCTCTGTGCCAAGCTACCTGAGGCGTGACTTCCCCCTGACAAGTATTGTTGTTCCTACTTGCGTAGGGTGTCATTCTCCCTCAACCAGTACCCCAATTTCTTACATTGCTCGCTTGTGAATAGATGGGTGTGAGTGCATGTAGATAGGTGTATGTGCATGTGTGGCCCACTGGCACATTTCTGGCTGCCATTGTATGCACATGTCCAACAATAAATGGAGAAAATAAACGTAATTCACTTTTCAAGTATTAAAGGTCGAACTGCTTGTGAGGTGAAATGTGTTTGTTCTATTCCTATCATATAAGTGGTATGTAAAGTGAGGTTATTTCTGGTGCAGGATTTCTTTGTTTTTAATTTATGTTGCACAAGTGACTAGATTTATAAGCAGCACACATATTGAGTATGGATAGCAACGGTCCTACAATCCATTTTCTCATTTTTTGCCCTGGGACAAACACTTTTCTGTAATATGGACTGGAGAAAAGTTGGTTAATTGTTTTCACTATTATAAAAGTAGCAAAACTAATATCAAATGCATTTTCCACATTTTGCACCGGTGCTTAATGTCTGTAGCATGCCCCACACCCTAGAATGCAATTCTAGAATGCAATTGCCTTATTGCAACGAATCCCAGGTCTTCAGGTTTTGTTTCAAGTCGTTTTGGTTATTTAAGCCTATACCTTAGCCTTAAAACAAGCACTTGGCCATCTGAAGTGAGAATTATGCATTTTTCTATTTTTACACTGTCAGTTACCAATGCCCAGTAAATGGATGTATGACGTTACAACGCATACTTTTACCACGCCTACCATTACCACGCAATTTTTACAACGCAGAATCCATTACAACGAAGTACCATTACCACGCATGTATTTACAACGCATATACCTTTACAACGCATACAATTACAACGTAAGTATTGGTAAGTATATAATATTTTTTTACATTTAATTTAATTAAAATTAATATAATGTAATTTAATTTAATTTAATTTAATTTAATTTAATTTAACTTAATTAATTTAATTTAATATTAATATAATTAAATATTAATATAATATAATTTAATTTAATTTAATTTAATTTAATTAATTAATTTAATTTAATTTAATCAATTTAATTAAATGTAATTTAAATTTAATTATATTTAATTTTTACCCTGTACCCTTTTACCCAAAAACCCAAAACTGACCCTGAACCCTAAAAATACCCCTTTACCCAAAAACCCAAAACTGACCCTAAACCCTAAAAATACCCCTTTACCCAAAAACCCAAAACTGTCCCTAAACCCTAAAAATACCCCTTTACCCAAAAACCCAAAACTGTCCCTAAACCCTAAAAATACCCCTTTACCCAAAAACCCAAAACTGACCCTGAACCCTAAAAATACCCCTTTACCCAAACACTGAAAACTGACCCTGAACCCTAAAAATACCCCTTTACCCAAAAACTGAAAACTGACCCTGAACCCTAAAAATACCCCTTTACCCAAAAACTGAAAACTGACCCTGAACCCTAAAAATACCCCTTTACCCAAAAACTGAAAACTGACCCTGAACCCTAAAAATACCCCTTTACCCAAAAAACTGAAAACTGACCCTGAACCCTAAAAATACCCCTTTACCCAAAAACTGAAAACTGACCCTAAACCCTAAAAATACCCCTTTACCCAAAAACTGAAAACTGACCCTGAACCCTAAAAATACCCCTTTACCCAAAAACTGAAAACTGACCCTGAACCCTAAAAATACCCCTTTACCCAAAAACCCAAATAATATTTTTAATAAAATAATATACTTACCAATACTTACGTTGTAATGGTATGCGTTGTAAAAGTACCTGCGTTGTAAATACATGCGTGGTAATGGTATGCGTTGTAATGGATCCTGCGTTGTAAAAAATGCGTGGTAATGGTAGGTCGTGGTAAAAGTTGCGTTGTAAAGGTTGTATACCCCAGTAAATGCACATAAACAGAGTGTGCAGGACCTAATAATGCTTGGAAAAAGGAGGAAAACTCATTTGTATGTGTTTTGAAACTTATGTTCTAGTAGATACTAACAAGTAGGGTTCCTATTCGTAAAGGTAAAGGTACACATGCAGATTAACATATCTGTAACTTTCCTTTGCACTTTACTCCTTTTGGCTTTTCGCCACTGGCCGAGTGTAATGATACTCTATAGTGTAGACTTACATGTCCTCACCCCCAGAAACCAGGGGTGGAGACACATTTTCAAGTTTAAATAGTAAGTATAAAGAGTAAATAATATATGTTTTTAAATTATATATAATGTTTTAAAATTAATGAATTGTATATTTATTTTTTAAATCTGAAATAAGTTAATAAATGTTTTCATTATTTCCTAGGGAGTTTCATGTTATGTCCCTCCACTTTTTTTTATGGAAGGGTGTTGTAATTGTAGAATTTGGACATGTGTGGTGCTGGACTCTGGAGTCTGAGCTGGAGTACATTTATAATTGTTTGGGTACTTTCTTTGGGTGTAGTAGTTTTAAAAGTACTGCTTATGATTAACAATGAGCTTACTCTTTTTGCGGATTGGTGTTTGCTTCTCCTTCAACCTCTTCCTAACTCTTCCGTAGCCTATACTCACCTCTCCCTAAATACCTCCCATTAATAGCTACTAATCTCCATTTTCTAGCCACTCCCCTGTCCCAACAAAATTTGTTATGAAATTGTAGCCTTTCGTGTGCAGAGATCTCATTAATTGGCTCGAGATTTCCACCCAGAAACAGTAAGAGAATTGGAGGAATTTGGCTCCCTGTGTAGGTTTGTCAATACAATGTTGTAGTCCCTGAGTCCTTTAGACAAATGTTACTAGGAAACAGGTGTTCTCCACTTGACACTTCGGTGTGGTATGGGCCAGAATATCGAGTTTTAATTATTGTCATGCAAAGCAAATTCGAGAAGAGGATTGACCACAAGAAGCCAAGCTACAGTCTGGACAGAAACGCACTAGGACCATTGGTCTCTCAGTGCCACACTAAAAAACAGACTTAAAACATAATAAAAAATATTGTGATTGGAGATACCTATAGGGGTGGTAGAAAAATATACCCTGTTCTTGTTTTTCCAGATCAAAATGTTGAACAGAGTTGCTTCCCTAATTCCATGCATTTGGATAGTAAACAGTTTTATAACCACAGACTTCGCTAACTCCCATATGTGATTTCCAAGACGTCTGTCACACGCGCAGTCTATAGCTAGCAAGATGGCTCAATGTGTTAAGCATCAAGCATTTACAGCCAACATCTGGTGTCACTTGAGTTCATCATTGGAATCCCAGCAGTGTGCAAATAGTATTACATTCTTCTGAGGCTGATAAATTGAGTATTAATATGTCAAAAATTAGGAACACCTGTTACTCACAGTACTTAAAAGTGCAGATCCCTGATACTATGCATCATGTGAGCAACAAATTATTTTAGCGGGAGACGTACGCAGTAGCGGGTACTTAAGAAGCAAACACTATGATCTTCGCAAGGCCTATCATCTCAATGCAATGCATTTCAAGGACCATCACCTGCTATACCAGCTGCAACTGAGTTGCCTCCGCCATGGGAATAGTATTGTGGAGGAAGTTTAGCTGGTCGATCCTACAACGTGTTCAAAGTTTCCTCCTGAAATTGGATGATTTTCCTTACCACTTTGTCCCTCTTCCTCATCACAGTCCTCATCTGTGAGGGTGACTCACATGCTGAAAGTGTTGCTTTTCCTCCCTCAGTGAAAGGAGTGTAGGAGGCCAGCCTCCTACAGAGAGCCGTGTTTTCCCAGCCTCCTTGTTGAGCCAGGCCCTTTGCATGGGCTCCTGCCTGGTGTCCCTTCTGTTGGAGGTTGTTATACCCTTATGCTGTTTCCATCTCTCCCCCTATTCTTAGAGGACCCTGCTGTGTTGGGGTCTGTTTCCTTAGTCCTTCACTAGGCAGCGGGATACGGTTGTACAGTCCATCCCCTTGGGTTTGGCCAGTGAGTGCAAACTTGGCATAAGGCATTGCTGTGTGGATACCACCTCCTGTATGCTGCCGTCCTTTTGCCTCTTCATCCTTTCTTCCTCCTTTTGGTTGTCTTCCTTGAGTTTCTGTGCTATGTTGTCACAATTGCAGTCTCTGCATCCCTCGGCTGAAGATAGACGAGTCAAGTACCTCTTTGTTGACGGGGCTTGATGATTCTTTTTCATTGCTTATCTGTCATCTTAGAGAGTTGCCCTGCCTTTATGTTTCATTTACATGCATGTTGGTGGATAATCCTTTTGATTTCTGGTCCATGAGGCTGAGACTGTTTGACAGGTTTCCTTGCTCTGACTACATTGCCTTTTTGTGAGTTTCCTATCTAGGGCATTTCAACTAGTGCTTTTCTTCTTGCTATATATTCATGGATATAGACTGTAATGAGGAAGAGGGACGAAGTAGTAACTCGTGATTACTCACTGGCACTCTTCCTCGTACGAAGACCTACCTCCTTCATCGCAATCTTGCATATGGTGGTTGTGGTTGCATTGATACAAATTAGAGCTGGAGTTACAAGATGGGTTATCACAGTAAATGGGGACTCTGACGGGGAAGAGTAGGACTCAATGTCTTGAAGGTTACCGGTGCGTGATCTGATCATTTTCCTCTAAACTCTGAATGAGGCCCTCTGGTTCGTGGAAAAAGCCTTTTGGCTCAGGTTGCTCTTTTCTGAGCCTGTCAGCCAGATCCAATTTCCAGACAAGAGACCACCTTTGAATAAAGAGAGCTGATCTGGCTTATCGCTCAGTATGGTGGCTCTTGCTCACTCAGGTACCCATCAAAAACATAGGCAGAAAAATCGCCTGACTGCAAACTATGTGACAGATGTAATCCACTTTTTTGTATCCAATTTACAAAAATGGGGAATAATAGTTGTACATCACATTTTCACCAGTTTTAATGGGATTTGTCTACATTTATCCCATTTTGAAGCCACAGTTTCACACAGGTAAAATTGTCCGGTAAGCATGACTGCAGAACCATAGGCACAATTTGCATTACGTTCCAAGGGCCAGATGTAGGTAATCCAGATTTACCGATTCTAAAATACCGAATTTTACCGATTCGGTATTTTAGAATCGGTAAATGGGATGTAGGTATTAATTCGGTAAGTATTACCGAATCGGTAAGATTCGGTAAATACCGAATCGGTATTTACCGATTCTGTAATTCCCATTCATTCCTATGGGAATTACCGAATCGGTAAATACCGATTCAGTAAAAGGGGGAACACATTGAAGGGTGGCAGCGTGTCACTTTGACACCCTGTTGCACCCCTGAATTGTGTATGGGTGCACATGTGGCACACATACATGCCCTAAGGGCATGTATGTCTGCCACATGGCACTGTAATAATTTGCAAAAAGTTGCTTCTTTTGGGGTTTTCGATATTTACCACCAACTTGTAGTTGGTGATAAATACCGAATCCTAAAATGGGAAAAGCACTCATTTGAATGCTCCCTACATTAAGGATTCGGTAATTTACCGAATCGGTATTTAAGAATTCGGTAATTTACCGATTCCTTAAATTACCGATTCGGTAAATTACCGAATCCTTAAATTAGGCCCCTACATCATGCAAAGCCTAATACCGGTCGGTAACGGCCTAAATTCTATAAGTTCGGCCGTTACCGACCGGTATTAGGCTTCCTACATCTGGCCCTTTAAATCTTTTAGTGCTTACAAAAAACGAAAACATCTTTGGTGGCCATTCTAGCTCTATCCCCTTGGTCAACTATAGACCCATACTTTCAATATAGCTCCAAGATCCATGCGGTAAAGCTGTGATCAACAAATGCATTAACATAATTGCCCTCATGAGGAGTTTGTTTACCACGTCTGGCAATATCATGATTCCAGGCCTGCGTAACTGCAACCAGTCATCATAATGCTACCACAAATGCACATCTAAATGGGGAATAACATGTCTGGATGGGCTTTCTGCATACTTCCACAGTAAGGACCTGCAGAGGAAGCATCAGCTTTTTGCTGGTACCAACTGACGCATATTTTACGTGCTGTGATGCGCTAAAAATTGAACATGTATCATGCTGAGATTGGAATACACCCCAGGGTGCTTTTTATTGTACCTCACACCATATTTGAGTGTTTACGGTAAGTGCATCAATGGTGTCTGTTGCTCTCGACTACGAAACCCTGGTATTTTGTTGGCCTCTCTAAAAGCTGTGCTTTCTTGATGCTGTTCCCTGCCGTTAATAGCCGAATGTAGTTTTGAGGCCTTTACTTCAGACGGCGCTTGCTGAAAGTCTGCAGAATGGTAACCATAGGAACAGCAGGAAGGAGAAATGTGATTATAAAGCCCCCAAAATGCGCATTACCAGGTTTTATTATGATGAAAGCAGACCTATTCATTTCTCGGCCTTAGAAGGGAAGCGAGAGCCTATTTCCTATTCATTCTTTTAGCTTTCTTGACACTTTTAGTATTAGGACAAATGTGCAGGGTTTCAGCAGAAATACATTTTTTTACGTTTCAGCCACTGGAGGAGGAATCGCTTTTAAGGGCGCGCTACATCCCATTAGAGTGAGGTGCCAAAGTCTTACAAATGTGCTTGTGGTCAGAAATTCGCCTGCTAGATTGTTTGGTACGGGTCACGTCAGCTCACAGTGGATGATTTTGAGATAAACGAAGCTCCACAGCATTTCTTGTAAACATATCAGATGGGTTTGAAATTACTTCATCTACACCAAAAAGAGACTAATGTGGATGTAAGTTGCCCTACAAATGGCCCACAAAAGTGTATACATAAAAGGCTGAAGCGAGTACTGACCAGGTGACGTTTCCGAAAAGTTTCCTTGCTCTCTTTAAAGTTTTTCCCGCCACCTTGCTAACTAGCTCCTGCTTGCTAGCCTACTGCCACCAGGCACACTAATATCTTTCTGACAGTTCCCGAGATGCTTCGTCTATTTCAAACTACTTGTTCATTTTGCTCACCAGCCTCATGTTTTACAAAAAAATCATAATAAAAATGTTTTAAAAAGGCATTGTTTGGATACAAATATATACATACAGGGACTATCAGTAAGCTCACTTCATCCCTTGGTGTGTACAGGTGTCGATGACATTTTGCTTCTGTCCACGCAGTTTACCGCTAGGGCAATGGATCAGCTTCAGCTGTTGGTTCTCTTTACTGTGACTGCTGGCATTTTGTTTTTGTGCATGCGGACATCCACCTAAAAAGTTGTCCACCTAGTGCCAGAGCTAGAGGGCCTACTCTGTTTCTATTCTGCTTTAAACTTGTTTCCAAAATATATTTTAGGGATGTGTAATTATTTTTATTTTTTTACAAACATATGCAGACTACCTTTAGAGGGTAGCATTATAATTTGTAATACTTTTAAATTTCTAATGCGTACTTCTATGTATGTATAAATACATAATACATTGAAAAACGTAAGGTTTCCTAAGCTCAGACCTGTTGACTTTGCCAGTGTTTGTTTTAACAGCAATGACAAAGGTGATAGCCGACCGAATCGTAATATACACATTTTATTAAATTTGCCGCTTCCTTATTCTGTTATAGAATTTGATTCTTGTCTCTTAGTTTCTTTTTAGAGAATTTGATTCTGAGGTAAAGTTAAACCTTCAGTAGAGGGAAAACGCACACCATTCAGTCATTTACCGCTTTCTGTCCGCCTCTTCTCAAAAGACCTGACCTATTCTTGGTCTTTTAGGGGGTACCCCACATCCTCTTTTCTTATCTGAAACAGGGTCGGACACTGAAGCAGCACAACAATTTTGCAAGTGGTTAGTAACTCAGGCTAGGCCTGTGGTTTTGAAGGACGACTTTAGGAGGCAGAACATGAAAGAGCTGGGCTGTTTTCCAAGCAGAATCCTCTGTGCATTGGGACAGAAAACTTGTTTCATAGGTGCGTTGCAGAAGGGTGCAGAAATGTGCCTGCCGGCCAGACCCACATAGGCTACCTGTGGTCAGATGGTGGGTCTCAGGATAGCCCCGGTGGCGGCTCCTCCGCTAAGGCGGAGGAGCGTCACCCCACTGTTTTGCAGCAGTGAAATGAAGGAAAAATAAAATGATAATAACTCAAGGTTATTATTTTACTTTTCCCCTGCTGCTGCAGTTTTGCGAGCAGGGCGAGGCTGCTCTGCTGCCTGAGCAGGGGAGGAGTGGTTTGCACTCCCTAAGTCAGCATGAATGTATGGCTGGCCGTCTCGGGCCGGCCAAATATTCATGCACACTTTGCATGTTCTCCACCCAGGCTGCATTACAGCCTGGGTGGAGTACATGCCTGGGCTCCCATTTCCTGGCAATCGCAATGCTACATTGCAGGGTTGGCTATGGGGAACCTCTGCCTGGGTGCTTCCTGTTCCTGGAATACGGGCCGGGAGGGACGACAGCAGGATGACGGAGTAGAGGCGCAATGAGAATTTACATTTTCTTTGTACATTCCGCCACCTCCCGCCCGTCACCCCCCGCTCCTGGACGTCCCTATGGATTCTCCTAAAACATCTCACAAGTTGAGGAGGACTTGAAGGTTTGCGCTATGCACCTGGTTGGCTAACCCATCTCTGGGTACAAACAGGGGCTTCCCCACTGACATAGCTGCTCTGCTGGAAGTTGTGGTTGGGGTGGAGGGTGCTGCAGCACCCCCAGAAAAAACCATGCTGGAGTTCAAAAGGTCAATGAGCATTAAAGATGCCTTAAAATGTTGTCTTTATCTTGTTATATTTTCTATTGTGTTCAAGGCCTGAGGTCAATGTCAGGCTATGTTTGCTAACAAATTGCTTCTTAATCGTTTACCATGGAGATTGGTGTTTACTTTTCATTTTCTGACTGCAATGTGAGCTGATTTTTTTAAGTGCACTGTGGAAATCTTGCTGAAGTGCAAGTAATGTGTGATAAGAGACTGTAGTATGTCAAATTTTCACTAACACAATCAAATCGAAATACATGTAAATATATTATACTGGTGAAAGTATATGTATGGTGCTTTAACTGAACGTGGGTTACTCGTGACCAAGAGAACTTGTGTTCTCGAAACGCGTTGAGTGTTTCACTGCCAGCACATTCAAAATCTGGATGGTACTACGTTTTTAGAGCGCGTGCAATTCTTTAGGATCTGCAAAGGACTGGACTGTATATATATCCAAACTGGGAGAGAACTTTGGTTGATACATAGCGACGTAGTTCTGTCGCAGGGAATACGCACCACCAGTGAGAGCGCCAAAAGTTTCCCCGATTTGAACGGCTACTGCACGTCTCGGCAAAACCGAAAACAAGGGGAAACAGGCTGCCGCCTGACTCCGGAGTTGGGTATGGTTCCCCCGCAGTCCCATGAAAGTTTGGGAAGCGACAAGGGAGTAACACAGACCTGGAAACTTGAAACTTGGACGTTCCAGGAAAGACAGAGATGATTTCACCGACCATCTCGCAGAGAGCCATCATGTAAACAGCAAACGAGGAATTGCAGGAATCAGCATGCCGAGTAAACCGCGCAAGACGGGGACTGGCAACGTTGGTATGAACTTTCACTGCAATCCACACGGCACTCTGCTGAATTGAGGCTAAACCCCTTTTTTTTTAAAAGCGTTGAAGTAGAGTTACGAGATAAATAACACATGTGGGACTTCAGGTACCATGATGCCGAGCAAACCGCCACAATGAGGGTGTCCACTAGAGGGCTGGCATAGACTTTAAAAACCGCACCTGTAAGCCATTTTGAACTCTCACGGATTGAGGCAAGAGCTTTGAAAAAGTTTTAAGCAAAACGAAACGTGTCAGGTCCCTCATACTGCCTAATAAATATGCTGCTTGCATCCTGTGTATCGTGTGCGTCTCCTTATCTCTCCAAACTGGGAGAGAACTTTGGTTGATATATATATATATATATATATATATATATATATATTTTGTGTGTGTTTTGCTTACCTTAATCATATTTGCTATGAGTAGTAAATGTATCAGTGTGGTAAAGGCGTGCATGGTAGAGGCTGTCTGGAAAATGCCTGGTGAGGTGAAAATCTGTCCAGCCATGGTTGTGCCATGTTAGATCACTGCAAAGAAGTGATTGGGTAAGACACTCTGAATCCATAGTTATTTGCGTGTGAGGTCCAAGGGTTTTAGGATTGTGGGACTTTGTACCCACATGTGAAGGCTTTCTGGTACTTCATGGACATTTGTTATTCTCTTAATTTTTGCTTGTTACATTTTTAGAGTGCTCAAATAATCCTTTGTGTAAACGTCTCAGCAAATACAGGACAACATGAGTTCATTCAACTCATGGTCCAAGTATGTTGATTAAAGTTTTGCTGATCAAACTTCACCCTACGATAGTGTCAAAGACAACTGTGTTTTCAAAATGTCTTTTTTGATGTTGAAACCCATTTTACTGGTTAAAAAGGAGATTGAAGGACCTATTTTCCTGGGAGTTCCGTTGTGGTGTCGGTTGTTGTTTTGATTCCGTTGAGTATCTTTTTGACAATGATATATAGGCTTAGAGAATTGAATTTAGCGTGGTAGGTATTAGGTTGGAGCAGACCATGTCTTCTAAAAGTATTTCTGGAATCCTGGATATTATCCCTCACCAGCAGTGGCTCATTCTATTGAGCCAGTCTATTTTGGTTGAGGTGATCAGGCACTAGCTTGAAGTCAGGATTCAGATTATCATTATCAGGCATTATCTCCCAGCATAGCTTGTTTTCTTACTTGAGTGTCAGTCATGTTTAGTTCTCTACCTTGATGGGGAATCATCTATTTAGGTGCTGAGAAGTAGAAAGCGGGAATCCATGGATAGTTACATTGCAATGGTTTTAAGTGCAGGATGGACTCTGGTGGACAGTTTTCCTCTTTTGTTCTTAGCGATTGGGCATGGTGGTAGCGCTGCCTTCTTTGGTCATTGAACAAATCTGCATTGTAATACTGACTCAATCGGACTGGTGCTTGTTGGAGGCTCGCTTCACTTTCCTGGGTACCTCCACAACCTGGATGAGTTTTTGGATGTTTGTGTCTCTATTCTTCGATGCTTCAAATTTTGGAGTCAGGAAAAAGAGGACACCCGGTGCAATGAGGATTAGGTGCTTAATAAATTTAATCCGGTCACTACCTGATGTGGGGTACCGGCCACTGCTATGTAAGGAACTACGGCAAAGTGGGTTGCCATTCAAGGTGTGTTGCTTTGCAGTATTGTGATGAACACCACATAGCAAGTTTTGGATTAAAAGATTTTAGGAAAGTAGTAATTGACAGCGCCAACGGACAGCAGCAGGAAATAGAGTTGAATACAGCTCTCAGCTGAAAAGATAGGGGAAAACAACTGTAACAAAATTTCACCTGCACTTTGTGATGGTGGGTGTGCTGCAGGCCGGAAAAGCAGGCAAGGAGGCCGAATATAGTGGGCTATGCTGGTATTTTAATTCACATAAGGCAGAAAACAAGTCACAAAAGAAAAGGGTTCCAGGGGATGATGTCCGTGTCCACTCCGGGTCTTGGGTCCGGGTACGGTTCTTCAGGAAGTCAGATGACGGGTCCGGTATCGGGGAGGATCCACGGAGGGCAGTAGGAGAAGAGAAAAGGGGACCGTTAGTCCTATCTTGGATTTCAAGTACAATCGTAACAGTCACTGTCACCCGGGCAGTGAGGGAGGGAAAGGAGACAGTGGGGAAGGGAGGTATCGGGGTTGAGGAAAAGAAGGGCGGTACGCAGAAAGAGTGTCGAATCGGGTCGTGTGGGGGAGGGCTTGGTACACAGTGAGGGTGCTGTACAAGTATTATACAGTGCAAGGAACGTGCCTCTAAAGAGATGGGGGTTATTTACAGGGACTTTACAGCGAGCTCCGAGCGAGCACAGAAAAATGAATTCGTAGGGTACTTACACGGTCCGCCGCAACTCTCCAGTGAGTTGCGGCCGCTCTTCAGCCTCCTCCTGAGGACTCCACCACTCTTCGGTCCACACATCTTCGTCGTTCGCCTGCTCTCCTTCTTCCACTCCAGTCCGAGTGTCCTGCCACGATGCTCCGACGGCGTTCTGATTCCTGGTCTCGGCTTTTCCCTGTTCTGGCGCTGCCACGGGGGCGGGACTTCCGGGGTCAGAGGGAATTACTTCCTTTGGACGCAGTTCTCTTGTTGGTTCCTGTAAGAGAGAGAAGGGCGGGGGTTCGTTTGTTATGGTTGCTGCTCCGGGCCCCGTTTCCGACACGGGGAAGAGTCCGCGGGGTTGCAGTCCTGGCGGAAAGGAAGGCGGTACGTGTGTGAGAGGGCAATTTCCTGGCAGGGGGGGCAGCGGCACCGTCTCACAACTCCCATTATTTATGACCATTAATTTGGGATTTCGATATTAAAGTGGTTACACCAGATTCAGACTGTTAAGATTTGATCGAACGTTTGAAAACTAAAGGCACAGATCCTAAAACAAACTCTTATTTCCATCGCAAGAGAGCATTCAAAAAATATGACTCACATTTATTTGTTGGCTGCCAGTGATCTGAAAAATAGCGGGAAAGCAAATCACATTATACTTTCCTTGGCATAAACAGAATGACAAAGTAACTAGATTTGAATTGATTCCCGTATCTGAAGCGGAAGAGGTAAGCAGTGCTGTCTTCTAAAAATGCATCTCTGAAAAATGAACCAAGGGGATGCCATCGATCGTAATGAAACCTTTCGTTTAGAATTGTTTAATGTTTTGACAATAAGGCTGAATGGGGAATAGGCAGACCCTGCATGCTTCTGCTGCCAGACGTCTTTCACAGTCCTGCAGTGGTCTCCGAACTGTTTGATTGTACAACTGAATAGTAATGAATCAAAAGGTAAGTACATATAGGGAAGTATAGGTTTACTATTAATAACTCCTCATCTACGTATCTTGAAGACCGGGTAGGTACATATCTGTGTAGTTGGGTATGGAAAATCTAGGCCTACTTACCTGTCAATGTTGGTTTACGATATTTTGTCCTGGGTATTGTGTCCCATTGGTATTCTGGGGTCGATATTCAGTGTGCCTGTAAACAGTTAAAATTTAACCATTTCAGCATGTTCTCAAGTAGAAAGTGATGGGAAATAAAAACTATGGAAAGGTGATTTGGGTGAATCTTGCCTAGGGCTGGTCAATATAAATACATTGGTTTCAGTGTAGTGCTTAACATTTCCATGTTGTTTGATTCAAAAATAGCTATGGGGATGGGGCGACCCAGTGAAAAAGAAATCGGCAAGCATCACGTATTGTGGCAATCTGGGCCATTCAGGATTAGCATGCGGGTTGACTGGTTCATCAGTAGATGGCTTTCACCTGTAGCCTTGAATTTTATGCTAATGGCTTTTGTTCTTGATGCCTAGGATACAAGAGGAAAGATTAACTTTTACCGGTGAGATAGCTGCATAAAAATGCCTACCTCACTACTGTTAGCATCTTTGTTGGGAGATTTCAGTGTCCACACTTGAAGAAGGTACTCGACAATGTCATTTGCTGTTGGCCCTCCCTGGGTCTTGTTTTCACCATCTCACATGTCTTCTTGCTTGTTATTAGAGCAGTAGGGTAGGTCAGCGAGATTGGCGTTTTCAAATGATTATATTTTGATATTTTACCGAAGGGGTCATCATCTCTACAGTTTAGCGGATTTGGGATACTTTTAGTTTGAGTCCGCAAGCTGTATTCTTAAGTCCAGACACAATGATGCTCAAAGTAAAGGTGAGAGAGAAGTTGTACGTTTAGCTGTAAGCAGTAGCGGCTCCTGGAGGGAGTGCTGCGGGGTGGTAGGTCGGGGTGGTGGAGTGGCAGGGTGGGGGGTAGTAAACTCCGTCATACGGTCAATCGGAGTTAGGTAAAGAAATAAAGAAATAAAACAAATTAAATTGCGCATGCTGCAATGCATTTTGGTGTTGTAGCGCGCACAGTTTAATTAGTTTTATTTATTTATTTATTTACCTATCTCCGATCGGCCGTATGCCGGAGTTTACTAGCCCCCACCCTGCCCCTCCCCCACCTAGCACCACTGCCCCGGAGCACTCCCTCCAGGAGACGCCACTGCCTGTAAGGAGTATGCATCTTTCATTTTTAACATTTTTGCACACTTAATACTGATCATACAATTCGCATTAAATAATGGAGATCCATCATAAACATAACTAAGTAGAAAAAGAGCAAAAAAGATCCATAAATGAGCAAGCATATGTTGAATGCATGGAAACCAGAATCAACCCTGGCTAAAAAGTTCAAAGCAGCCCCACACTGTAGGAGAACATGACTAGAATTTGGCCAGGGCAGCATGACTGGTTCATGAAAGCCCGTCTTTAACAAGCATTGGCAAAGCCAATCGGTCTGGGCTATTTGGTGTGCACATGCTGCAGTGACTTTATGTTAGCTAAATCCTTATCCCACAGATTGTCAGATTATCCACTTATATTGTCAGAATGGAAATCTTTTAATTCCTTATCGTATCACACATGGTGGGCATGAGTATCGTTTCTCCACGGTGCTCACACTTCTGTGGAGGAGGGACAATATACCCCTTTTATCTCGCCTGGTGTCTGGAGATCACTTGATAAATATATCCATTTAGCCTCTCAGGGTCTGGTGGCTCAATATCCTTTTATCACTGCTGATTGATTTTCACTTTTCTTTTAGTAAGGCCGGAGTACCTTTCTCTTTTTCTCTTTTGGTCTTCTTCTTTCTCTCTCCCTATCTTTTTATTCTTTTTTTTCCTTTTTGTCTTGTTCTTTCTCTCTTCGTTTTTCTTTTTTCTTGTGGATCTTTTTTATCTATTCTTTCTATGATCAATTATTCTTACTTAAATGTAATACAAATGAAATGACATGATTAGGTTCTTATCTACCTGTTTTTGTTAGGGTTTATCCATTATATATATTATTGCTCATATTTATTCTTTTTATTAATTATTTATTGTTTTAGATGGTTTTATTTTTATGTACTACATGTTGTAGTACCCTAATTATTTATACTCTCTCTTTTAAATTAATAAAACATTTTGGACAAAAATCCTCATCCCACAGAGCTATGTAATTAGCTGTTGCTGTGGGTACACACCTCAGGGTGGTGCCGCATATTGAGATATTTGTGTTTGGTCATGTGGATCATCTACTGTTTCTGGATGTTTTTGGGCTCTGAACAATAAAGGATGTGGGAAGTTTTACAGTTAGTTTGTCTCTTATTTTAGTTAATTTACCTGTCACTTACACATCTGTTCTGCAACTAGTGTTGTCTCGCAAACACTCTCCTTCTTACGGTTGGTTGGAGGATGGAGCCCGCCTTCCTGCCTTGGCCAAGTGGTTGCTATCTAGGGCCTTCCTGCCATTCCGACAAGTTGCCTTTGCCATGTGGAATGTTTTGATGAAAAGACTGCAAGCAGATTCAGTTTACAGGGTTGTTTTTAATTCATAGCATTGTGTTAATAGTATATTTATTTATGTGATTTTTTTGGCAGGCACCTATAGATCCCGAAACCATTTCAGAAAACTTTACTGCAAATGAAATATGTGTAGTCGAGTTTTCCCAGCGTAGTGACTTTCATGCGATGCTTCAAAGTGCGGTTAGTTTAGTCTGCATGCCACGCCCTTCTTGAGCTAGGTGCCATGACTTCTGTTTACCTGCTTTTCACTCCACTTTACTATTTCTTATCAAGAACTAAAAACAAATAGATAAAATGTTGATTCATGTAAACAGTGTAGCTCTAGGACAGAGAAATCCTTGAACCAATAAAGAATGGCATCCTGTTCTCAGTTTGATGAAGTTTGGGCTGATTTCTGCCTTCACTGGTGTGATAACAGTTGCTTTGTAGTGCCAGGCTCTGACATGCTACTCGTCAACTCAGTGTAAGATATATAGTAAGTTGAGACGAAAAGCCAGAAGTTGGGGTGAATGGTTCATTCAAGGTGACAAGGTACAGGCATGGTACATACAGGTTATTACTTTATAAGGAGAGGTTTATGGATACTAGTCTTGTAAGTGACATCATAACACCTGAGCGCTGTTTGTGTTATTCTGCCAGTGGTGAACACTGAAGGCAAGATTGGTGCCTTTGGCTGTCTCTGACAACATCTCACTGGTTCACACTTTGGGAACTATTTAGTACCATACATACAATTGGTGCCTACTTTTATATTCAAAGATCTATGATGCTCATTCACAAACGCACATCCCTTTCAATTCATAAATCGTCACCCGTGCTTTCACCAAAGTTAAGCATCTAACTAGTGTTTTAGCATGAATAGTACACAATCATTTTAAATAACTGGAATGCACTGCAGAATTGCAACACTTTATTCTTACAATGCAATTTGAAAGAAACTGGGGCAATATTTCATGTGACGGGAGAGCACTGAAAAAGTTTGGATCCTTTTAAGAAATGAATACTTTTTATAGGCAGTCTTCACCATGAAAGTTAACATTTTAACACGTATGTTCTCAAAACATAAAGGCGCATAAGGTTGCTGGGGTAAACACAGCACTGTCTTTGCCGGTGTCGCAGCTTTTTAATGTCGCCTCAAGAAAATGAGTTAATTTACTTTCTTCATAGAAGTTCTACCGTGTGCTTCACATGGCAGAACAGAATGGTTTAAACTGAGAAAAACATCTAAGGAGTCCACAGCGACATCAGCCTCTCCATAACATGAAATGTATTAGTAAATTGGCACTGAATAACAAATGTTTAGTGCTTCCCAATTCAGTGGTACTCATTTTATCAACCTCGGAAGAATGAAAGGCAGAGTGGACCCACTGGGATTTCAACCTGTAACTATGAGGTCAAACACAGGCCTTACAGTTGATGCAATAGTCCACTAAGCCGCCAGACCCCTCGTGTTATTTGTCTACGACAGATTTTATTTCAAAATGTCTGCACTTTTTTAAAGATGACATTGGTGCAGTGGTCCAGGCCACTAAGAAACTGAGCCTAGCACATTCACCATTAAGCCATCTCCATCCTGTTTGTAAACACCTAACTCGTATTCTGTAAAGTGCCTACATTGTAGGCACATTTAATTAGTGAGATAGATCACTAACAATGATGGAAGATCACATGTGCTCATGTCCTGTATGACTAAAAATATGACAAGGACCTGACGGTGCCTGCTGATGTGACAGAGGCCTTCTCAGTGACCCCCTCGACCCCCTTTAGACACAACACGTTCTAAGAGGAAACAAAGAAAATAATTAAATGAACACGAACATCAGCACGCCTTCCTGATATAGGCCGGTAATAGGTGCTTGTAACACCAGAACCAAGTGCTTTAAATGTACCAAAACAGTCAGTGCATAATTTGTGGAACAATTAGTGACCGGGCTGTCATCAGGAGGCCCTGCAGCTTGCACCACACTCCTAAAAGCCCCCAAAGCTATAAGAATGGCTTGGGCAGAAGGTAATAGTCATTTTTTAATGTATATTGAATTAATAATTAGCTTTTGTTGTGGTTATCTCTAAATTAGCCAGACAGCGCCACCGTGTGACAGACTGTCACAAGCGCCGGTGTTGACAATTAAATGCCAGCGCTGAGCACCAGAAACAACTGTCTCAAATTAAGCACTGAAAAGAGTACAGTACTGATAACCAACTCTGTTCTCTCTTAGCTTGGAAGAGACTCCGCATGAACCTGTGTAATCACACACTCTGAAGCAGCAGCTGCTGGAAACATTGCACAGGTAACGAGCGCCGCTGGCCCTCTTTGGAGGATCGATTGTGCCCGCAGGTGGGTCTGCAGTTTAAGAGAGCAGGGGAGCCTGATGCGTGCCGTCCCTCCATGCTGTGATTGGACGCACGTCTAGCCAGGAAGTGGTTTCCTACAAGTACCGCTCTAGCTTGTGATCTCGGATCTCTCATGATATTATTTACAGCAGAGAACAGTCAGCGTTCAATAGAGCAAAGAATCCCAAGAAGGAGGGTGAGGGCGCTGTAGAACCTGCCTCTGTATCACAGGCCGGATGGCACTCCTCCTGAAGAGCGTTCAAGATGCACCGTTAATGCATCTGAAGAACATTCTGCTGCTATGGTTGCCTACTGTAAAGTCAGTCTTTAAGTTGAGACCTCCACTGCTTCCAAGACCACGAGCGGCACGCGGGAAGCAGAGTACATACAGTACTTTCATGGGGAGTTGAGTGAAAGGTGAGTGCAGTAAGACTGGCGGCAGTCTGTCAGACAGGAGAGCAGATAGGTAGGAGTAGTGCAAATAACGGTAAGGTGACCTTTGCACGGCACTCACAGCAGCGGCACAGTACAAACCCCGCTGTGGATCTAATCTCTAATAACAGAGAATGTGCAGGGAGCAAAACGAGAAGAGGCTGCAGGACGTGGTGAGACCACTTTGTCTTTTCCATGAACAAAAAGTTGATGGGGAAAAATACCGTCCCTCAAAATGCCTGACACTCCAGTCAACCAATCCCTGTCCTGTGGGCTGATCCACAAAGTGATTGACACTGCAAACAGAGCAATGACTGAACGGGGATGACCCATTTCTTCACTGTATCTATACCGTCCAAGGGATGAATCTACATTTGATTGACACCCAAAGCAGAGCAATGTCTGTAGAAGGCTGTTCCACAGCCCATCTCTATGTGTATTATGTATTATATTAAATGCAAGAGCTCTGGGGAGACAGAGCTGTCTCTTAGCCCAGACCTCAAAATAGCCCCGTAGCCTGCAGCCCACTGGGAAAGGCCAGAGTGGCACTCAAGCTTTGCAATAAGTCATGAAAAGATTCTTAATCAAGAACGTGAACGAGACATAAAAGAGAAGATAGTCTGATCCTAAGTGCAAGAAGAAAACAGTTAAACTATTGAATCCCATGTTTCTACTAAAGATATTTTCCCTGGTTTACTGGGAAGATAACGTTTCATATGAAATGAATCTGTTGCCATGGACCATCATGAGTTCACAGAAGAGGTTGTGGTAGCCGCCGTTGGTCTACAATGGTAAATAGTGCAAGCGTCAACAAATTGAACACCAGTTGATTACCCTCTCTGACATGCTAATAGCCTAATAGTATATGTTCAGACTCTGGGTCCGGTACTTACAATGTTGAAACTTTCAAATTTATTTTTACTGATACATTTCCAGAAATTCAAAACTCAGAATATCTTCTAAAGGGCTTCTCCAGTACGCCATTGCTGTATGACTGCCAAATTTACCCTATTTTTACGGGTGAGTATTTGTGGGTGCTCTGTGGTCAAGAAGTGTAGTACAATAGGTATATTCAACTTTGTTTGCTTTTTTCTTTACTGTGGTTATTGTGGACTCCGGTCCTGTGGAGGATGATTTACAGGGATCTGTTCCAGGTATTACACAGAATGATCAAAACTACTTATAGTACATACCCCTTTTATTCCGCCAACACTAAAACAATAAGTAAATACTAGCATGATCTGTCATTCTCCCAGTTTTATCTTCAGGTCCCAGAAAGGTGAAGCTCGCTTAGTTCAGCAGATTTTGAATGCCTTGCTTTTTCGTCTTGTCAGACATGCCCTTAAATTACACCATAAGATTGAACCTGACGCTCTGTTCCTCCACATCTTCGAAATGTCTTTTATTTAATTATAATTGTGCATTCCTGTCACACTTTAACTCCATTGGCTAATGCCATAACATTGAAATATGGTTATATATCAGAATGGGTTTCCTAAGCAATTGATCAGACATTAACTTTTAGCTCTGCAATAATAAATGCCATTATTGGGTATCGCAATGTCAACGTTTGTGTTGTGATGATTTTCCTTTTTTTTGCCCGACCTTTGTATTTTACGTTATTGGTACAAGTAATTCAATAGCACAGCCACCAAATATGAGCAAGAAAACATGCAGTATGTCTTCTTAAGGAATTACCAAGTGACTCCCCAATCCCATAAAATACTAAGGTTTGTCAAAAAATAGAAAATCCTCACACCAGTGATGTTAATTTTGTAATTCTCAGTAATGACATATGCATTATTGCAGCAGTGAACGTTTATTTCTAATCAATCCCTTAGACCACCCATTTTGATATATAAACTTATACTAGCCCAAGATCCAGAGGTTTTTCAGGTCGTTCCTTATAGTCGCTGGTCTATAAAATTGAAATAAAGCAGCCCATTTTACAGCAGAAATTACAAATCAAAAACAAGGCTAGAGCAGTGGAATCCTATTAAAAGTATAGACAAGGTTAGAAACATGCAGTGCAGTCCATTTGAAATCCAAGCTACGTTTGAGGGATTTATAATGGAGAAGTGTGCACTTGCAGCCGATTGCCCTCGTCCGGGTTCTTACTGATCTGCACACTGACCACTGATTAATAGTGTGAGTGTCTCTTTCAAGAAGGTTCCCCAAACCTATTCTTGGATGTTGTATGGGGTACGGCTGACGAAGATTCCAGGAGCCAAACTTCAAACAGCACAAATGTTGTCCTTTTAGTAGAAGTGTAGCACACTGTAGATCAGTGTGTGAAATTAGATTTGTCCTGTCTACAAGACTGTGGAGTGGCCTTTGACTCATGACATAATCCCAAATCTACCTAGTATTATGTTTCAATATAGAACACACAATAAGCCCTTGAAATACATATTTTGTTATATATATATAGTTTAAAAAAAATATTGTCCCATCGGGTGAGGATTTGCTTTTATTAACTTCAATGGGACGATGTTTTAACAAATGATAGGGCACAATAATTATTCATTACAATGTTCTGACCATGATATTCCGGTTTTAGTCTGGAATAGAAAGTAGGGAATACCATAGCAAAAATATTGAGGACACAAATATCAAAGTGCAAGTGAATATAGGCAGGGCACAAGTCCTATGAAAAATAAGTGGGGGGACTGACCAAGTCAGACACTATGTAAGTGACATCATGACGCATGCCATGACGTCACAACGTAGCGCTTTAAAAGAAATAAAATAATGCTATTTAAATTATTTGTGTAAATACTTGTACAGACCACCCTATCTGACAGTCTTACAGTGTCGGTACTTATATAAAGAGACAGAACAAAGGCAAAAGCATGACTCAAGTGAGTACCTGTGAAGAGATAACACGCTGTGTGCCTCTCTTTCCCCTCCATGGCATTTACATTTAAGTGTGAGGATCCAGACCGCTCCAGTAAGGATATTCAAACAAAAAGAGGCCTGCTAGTCCCTTAACTACGGCCCATATCGAGGTGAAAAAAAGTCCCCTCGCTGCCTGCACGTTGCTGCTGGGACTGGAAAGCAGACAACGTGCAGGCGAACCTGTCCCGGTGTCTTACACTGGGGCAAGTTCAGCATATTTCTGTGGGGCCCACCGTCCTGGCAGGGGGACGGCGTCCACCCTGTGAAAATAGTGGGTGGACGCCGTGTACCTTCGTTTACCCCCGACTCGTGCCCTGAATATAGGGAAGTATAGCTGTGTGGTTAGATATTGACTATCTATATATACTTATCTGTCACTGTTTTTGTCCTTGATATTTGTAGTATCCTACTACAATAACGACGCTACACATGTATATATATAGGAGCTCTTTATTAAGCTTCCTCTATGTTCCCTGTCCCTACTCTAAGTGCCTTAGTTCCTGTCCCCCGGCTCCTCCCGTTCCTGTTCCTCCCCTTAACTCCACCCCAACCACTAGACTGTATCACGCTATCACATCTCCCCCTTTGTTAACAAAAAGGAATACTTAGCGTCCAACATGTTTATAGTTCTTCAATCAACCACACGGGTCTGCAAGCCGCCTTTTTAGGCTCTGGAGACATGTCTTCCTTTCCTTGGTGTGGCTTTCCGTTGCTTTGACAAAGATCGTCCTTGAACACAGGAGTGCATCTTTGAAGTTGCGGAATGTCTCGTGTGATCTTATTGTTCCTAGGGCCATGGTGGTTTCCTATGAGCATGTGAGTTATCCACTCATCTTCAGTTTCTGAGGCGGCCATGATTGCCTCTCGGGAGGCGACCGTGAAGGGCTCCGCTCGACAGCGGCACTCCGTCTTCTTTGGTGGCTCTTGTTCAATTGACGCTCGATCTCCTCTGTGAGTGGATGTTGTTCTGGTTCTCTTCCGAGCACTTGCATATAAGGCTACTTCCTTTTGTCTCGTCCGGTCGGGGGCAACACTGTCCTCCTGTTCCGCGTCATGCATGTCAGCCGGTGGGGCGCTATCTGAAAGGATCTTCCCAATGCTGTTAGGGGACTCATCTGCTGCCTCTGGTTGTCTTGCCCCGAGGCTGGTGAGCCCTTCAGCTATCTGGGTATGGACCTGTTTCTCCCTCATCCGATGACGATCTGTCGCTGTCGCCTCACCTGGTCTTCCTTGCAGAGTGGCTGGATAGCCTTTTTCCATCCAGTTGGTAATGTCCTTTATGTCTGTTTTTCTTCTGTAGACCCTCTTAGTCAGTCTCGCTGACCCCTTTAGAGGTGATGGTATACTGTTGATGTCTTGATATACCTGTGACTGACATGACATGTTATCTTGCGGGGTGATTGAGTGTCCAGAGACATCGGTATGAGTTGCGTCGCTCTGGATGGGAAGAGTGTCCGGTGGTTCTGTGGTGTGTTCGAGCGATTGATGCCTTGGCCATCGTTGGGACCATGACTCGGTCGACCCCAGAGATCGGACAGACATGCTTTCTGAATCGGAGGAGTCTTTTGTTGATGCTCTTTGAGAACATTCTTTTGAGGGTGTCTTGAATGGTAGATTTCCAAAACAGGTAGGCCATGACGAACTGCTCCTCGAGTCAGAGTTATCCTTGGGATGGTTCTCCGGGTAAATTTTCCGACATGCCTTCGTTGTCATTTCGATGGAGAGGTTGTTTGATAACCACATGTTTATTTCTTGCGGTTGATCCCCGGGCGTTTTGTCTCTGCCTCTCTCGTATGGTGATGATGGCCTTCTCTCACTTGCCTCGTTGTCTCGGGTGTCGTGTGCGCGTCTATCTTCCCTTTTCCGGTGTCTGAGTGACTCATTCTGTCTTGTGTGGTTTGCTTCTTCCTCACGCTTGTCTGGTGTCCTGACACCTGGGTTACAGGTGCGATGTGTCTCACTGCTTGATGCTTTCTCCGACTCATCTCCAGACTGTGGCGAGTGGCGAGGTGTTCTGGCATGTTCGTGTACTGATTTCCAGTGTTGACGTGTCTGGTCCGGTCTTCCATATTTTGTCTTTCTTGCCCCTTTGTTGGACAAGTTGTCATCTGGTTCATTGATGCGATCTGTCCTACTGGGCACCTCATCTGCTTTAGAAGCGTTTGCGCTATACCTTGAACGACCCCTTGGTGTTGCCCAACTCCTTGAAGTTGAAGAACCCCTTGAGGTTGAAGAACTCTTTGAGGCTGAAGAACTCCTTGAGGTTGTATCACTGCGGCTGTCGTAATCCTGGGTCCTCCCGGTCTTTCGTATTGTTGACTCAGAATATTTCATGTCACTTTGTCTCTCCCGCTGTCTTATCTCTGGTTCGCCTTCACTCTCCCTGTTTCTTGTTTTGTTTATTGCTGGGGCTAATTCTTTTGATAATTCTCCTGCTTTGACCCGCACTCCAGCTTCGGCCTTCTTGATGATTTCCTTTAGTGACCACTGCCCTCGAAGGATCTTGCGCTTCGTGTTAGAACTTGAACAGCCTTCGATTATCTGGAGCCGAACTGCTTCCTCATTTGTAAATGTGTTGAAATGGCAGCATTGTACCAGGCTCTGCAACCGAATGATGAAGTTTGGTAATGGTTCTCCTGGTTCCTGCCGTGTTGTGCTGAAGGCAATGCGAACATGATCCACGTCTGCCTGTGCGCTGAAATAGGCACGTAGTTTCTCTTGGAGTCTTTTATAGGTGTCTGTGTCCTTGTCAGAGAATGTTCTGATTAAACGTCGGCCCTCATGACCCACCAGCTGGAGGAGGAGTGTCAGACATTTTCCATCTCTTCGTTCACCGATTGCGTCCAGAAAATCGTCCAGTGATTCCAGCCACCGGTTCCATTTGGGACCCAAACTTTGAATGTCAGTCTGTGTCACTGGGGGTGGTACTTCAATGCAGGGATTGGACTTGTGTGTTTCTTTTCTTACCGACATGGTAGTGGCGTGTGCTAGTATGACAATGTCACAGGACTGTTCACTTTGTTTCCTGTTTTCTTTCTCGGTATGCTTCAGTGAGTTGAGCTTGGATTTCCTGAGTTCGAAATGGCCACCATTCAGCTGCACTATGCGTGACTCGTGGCGCCGCAAACTCCCGCTTTCTTCTGTGTTGCGTGCTAACTGAAGGTGGTCGTCGGCGCTTCCGCAATGATACGTGACAACGTTGACATCTTGTTTTTGCGTTTTGTTCCAGACTATTGCAGGTTGTCCAGTCATTTAGTTGATGAGAGAGGCTTCTTTGGTGTTTGTTTACTCCTGCTTCTGGATCTGCATTTGCTTCCGTTTGTCGCATTCGAGCTTTGTACTGGCTTGTGCTTGTTGTGTTTATCGTTGCCTTGGCGTGTGATTGTTGCTAAAGTCACTTCGATTCATCACACTTCTTGGTGCTTGTATCAGTGCTCGATGGTGCTCAAGGTCGTCTTTGTTGGTTACTTGTGCTTGCTCGTGCTTGCTTCATCTGTATTTCTTGCCTTTACCAATGCTTGTCGTGCTTACTGTTGTCCTTGTTTGCGCCTGTTTACATATTGCACTTTTGGCATTTATTCGTGCTTGCTTGTGTTGGCTCTTGTGTTTGCTCGTTTAGCCTCTTGCATTAGCTTGTGCTTGTGTTTCTTATTTCATCTCTTACATTTGCCACTGCGTGTTCTTGTATCTTTGCCAGGGCTTGTTCCTTCACGCTTGTCAACGTTCGTGCATTTGCCTTTGCCAGTGCTTGTTTCCTTGCTTTCTCTCTTACAGTTGCATGTGCTTGTTTCTGATTTGCTGCTTGCAAGAGCTCGTGCTTGTTTGCTGTTCCTCTCTTTACACTTGCTTGTGCTTGTTCTCTCCTTGCCGCCTGACCTTAAAATGGCCGCTCACCGTCCTCACATAGGGGATGTCTGTGGCTGCCTGACCTAAAGATGGCTGCCGCTGTGAAGTCTCGGCTCTCACGAGACTTGGCTTTCTCCCCAGTGTTTCAGTCTCTCGGCCCCCTCGCCACACTCACCGGGTGCAGGGGCTTCCTTTTGGATGCAGGGGTTGTCGCTGCCTCCACCACAGCAGCGAACGGCACAGGTACGACCGGGGTGAGCTCCCGACGTCGCGTCCTCTGTCCCTTCTAAGACTCACGCTTCGGGGGTGAGCTTTGAATTTCTTTTGGCGCGCGATCGCGCTAGCTGCGTTCTTCACGGTACTCACTCGCAGCGCGCCACGCTCCACGCAGCCTCCACAGCCACGGGCTTCAGGACACGCAGGCAGTGTTCCTGGTGGCTCAGTCTTCGCCGCGGTGCTTCCTTTCGTCGCGGTGGTCGCGAGGGCAAAGTTCTCACTCACGCCACCGGGGACAGGGTCATGCAGCGTCACGGGATCCTCACTGGTTGCACGATGTGCCCGATCCCACCCTCGTTGCCAGCTGTAGTATCCTACTACAATAACGACGCTACACATGTATATATATAAGAGCTCTTTATTAAGCTTCCTCTATGTTCCCTGTCCCTACTCTAAGTGCCTTAGTTCCTGTCCCCCGGCTCCTCCCGTTCCTGTTCCTCCCCTTAACTCCACCCCAACCACTAGACTGTATCACGCTATCACAATATTATAGCTACCACATTAAGGTATACCGATATTCCTTGCTCAATATTCAGGACCCTTACCATATTCCTTGAATATACCAATCCACCATCTGTTTTTATATGATTGATCACGTTGATTGTTTGCCAGCAATTAAGGTATAAAGACTCCTTGTGTACCATATGAAAAGGCGCTTCTAATGCATTTTGATTAAAGAGAACGCAGCTGCCATGTTGTATAATTGTGCTCCCTAAGCCACCCTGTGGTCTTGCTGAAATCCTCCATGTCAGCTGGTGCTTATCTGATATGTTGATTGCTTCCTGCAAACTTGGACCCTTCAAAACTTTCATGTGGTTCAAGCTTCAAAGAAATTCCAATTTTTTTTGTAGCCAGTTGGATACATGAAGGTGGTAGCTACTGCCTGACTTTGGTAAACAGTAATTCAAAAGGTCAGAGAGCTTTTTGTTTGCAGCTATTTCAGAATACAGCGCATCATTTTCAAAGGCTCACAAAGAGCTGCAGACTGATGCACCTGGCCTTTTATGCTGCTGCCAGTGCATCTTAGAAATGACAGTCAGATGAGTAGATCTTAGAAGTGACATTTCACTGGGAAAGAAACTGCCTGCTTGATAGCTCAGTGGGCTGAGTGTCTGGTGCATAACTCTGACTGTAATCTACAGGTGTTAATTATTCGAGTTCAGGTGGGAGCCATGTGTTTTGTTTTGATGTTTTTAATATTATGTGCGGTTGTCAGCCAAGCCAGTGGTACTCACTTTCTTCCCTTAAGAGGTTGAAATAATGAATTGGGTTAAATCCTTTTGTGAATAAGTGCTAAGGATATAAATATACATGAAAACCTAGAGCCTATTCACACAAGCATTGTAGAGTATGTAACAGAGTACTTCTGTACTTCTATGCCTTTGTGAAATATCCCCAAAATATCCAAAATGGTGATATTTTGGAAATAATTATTATCAGTTACTACATGTAGAAAGTACTGTGCCCTCTTGGCTCTTTTACTAACAGAGAGGTGGATATTTTGGGGCCGATTCACAAAGTCATATAAAAGTACATAAAAGAGTACTTGTGTTCGACTACTTCCAGTACTCATTTTGTGAATCAGCCCATTTGAGTTTAAGGGCCACTTACTTGCAACTTGTGATGCCGGTCTGGGAGGACTACAAGGTCCACGGGCTATTTCGGGTGGAAGAGGGACCAGGTGGCTCCCCATAAGCCGGCGATTCTTACTGCAGAGCGGGACACCTACCTGAAACCTGCCACCTGTGATGCTATTCTGTGGGAACCACAAAGTTCAGAGGCCATTGCAGGTGGAAGCGGGGACAGGAGGCAAGCCTAAAGTTGAGTATGACTGTTTTTGTGGAACAATCTAACTTGGGAGAACTTGCTAGTAAACAAAATGCCCCGAAAAATGACAGGAGATCATTAAATCCAATTGGGTAAAAGTCAACTATCTCTGGAGGGAGGCGGTGGGCCATCACATGTGATTGTGTTGAACAATGTACACCAGCTGGACCCAAACCAGAGAGAAGAGTGGCTTGGTTAGAAAAATAAGGTAATCCACTGGATTACTTCAAGTCGGAGCCCAAATCAACACCTAAATAATATCATTATGCTGAGAAGAGTCACTTGGTTCAGTAGGAAGGTGGAGGACGGGGGGACTGTGTGGTAAACAACTTTAGAGATCCTGCAGCAGCCATGTCCTTCTTTTATAGGCATCCTGTTTGTAGGAAGTTACTAGCAAGATTAAAGCGGTGGCTGCCTGTAGTGGCACGAAAGAAATCTAAAAAATCCCACTTTTAAACTCATTTGCACCATTAGCAGAGCTGGAAGGTATACATTGATGACCAACTAATGGTTCATAAGAATCTGGGAGTGAGGCAAAAAGTGATAGAGACCCATCCACACACTATGGTCAGGATTAATTCCTGCCACAGTGCCCCAGGTAGCTTGGGATGGGCCTCCAATGATATAAAAAATTCAACTAATGTTCCACATGGCATAATTCCTGATATTGGACTCGTTTTGTAGAATGTAGCAGGATGGCCCAAAAAATTGGGAAATCCGGATTGAGTTAAATTAATAAGGCACTATGATTGAATAGTGTTGTAAGAGAAATGGTCTACAGAACCAGTTTATCTTGTCAATTATCAGTCTTTTTCTATCCCGGCCATACCCTCTAGTAGGGGTAGAGCAAAGGGAGTTTGGTGATTTTTATATCCATTCACTTACAGTGTAAGTTTTTATGGTCAATCAATCAATCATAACATTTGTAAAGCGCATTACTCACCCGTGAGGGTCTCAAGGTGCTGGGGTGGGGAATGCTGCTACTGCTCGAAAAGCCAGGTCTTGAGGAGTTTTCTGAAGGTCAGCAGGTCTTGGGTCTGCCGTAGGTGGATGGGGAGGGTGTTCTAGGTCTTGGCGGTGAGGTGGGAGAACGGTCTGCCATCAGAGGTCGGCGGAGAGGAGCTGGCGGGTGGGGGTGTGGAAGCTGAGTCGTCTGTTGAGGTATGTTGGTCCGGTGTTGTGGAGTGCCTTATGTGCGTGGGTGAGGAGCTTGAAGGTTATCCTCTTGTTGACCGCGAGCCAGTGCAGGTCTCTCAGGTGGGGTGTGATGTGGCTGCGGCGAGGGATGCCGAGGATCAGGCTTGCAGAGGCGTTCTGGATGCGTTGGAGCCGTCTCAAGAGTTTGGCCGAGGCTCCTGCGTAGAGGACGTTTCCGTAGTCCAACCTGCTGCTGACGAAGGCCTGGGTGACCGTTCTTCGTGTTTCAGTGGGGATCCACTTGTAGATCCTGCGGAGCATGTGGAGGGTGTTGAAGCAGGAGGAGGAGACGGCGTTGACCTGTTTAGTCATGGAGAGGGTGGTGTCGAGGAGGACCCCTAGGTTGCATGCATGGTCGGTGGGTGTTGGGGAGGTTCCCAGTGCGGTCAGCCGCCAGGAGTCGTCCCAGGCCAAAGGGGTGGATCTGAGGAAGGACCTCCGTCTTGTCCAAGTTCAGCTTCAGTCGGCTGTTCCTCATCTATTCAGCGGCGGCCTTCATTCCTTTGTGAAGGTTGGTTTTGGCGGTGTGGGGGTCCTTGGTGAGGGAGAGGATCAGCTGGGTGTCATTGGCATAGGAGATGATGTTGAGGTCGTGCTGACGGGCGACGTGGGCGAGCGGTGCTATGTAGATGTTAAACAGAGTTGGGCTGAGGGATGAACCCTGGGGTACGCCGCAGATGGTCTCGGTGGCTTCGGTGTGGAAGGTGGGAAGGCGGATGCTCTGTGTTCTGCCGGACAGGAAGGAGGTGGTCCAGTCCAGGGCCTTTTCTTGGATCCCGGGATTGTGGAGGCATGTTCGTAGTGTGTGGTGACAGACTGTGTCGAAGGCAGCTGACAGGTTCAGG
Source organism: Lissotriton helveticus (assembly GCF_964261635.1). NCBI lineage: Eukaryota > Metazoa > Chordata > Amphibia > Caudata > Salamandridae > Lissotriton > Lissotriton helveticus. Next base: position 1,158,115,230 of record NC_136057.1, read on the forward strand.
AGGATGAGGGCCGCCGTTTCTCCGTTGTCCAGCAGGGACTTGATGTCATCGGTGGCGGCGATGAGGGCAGTCTTGGTGCTGTGGTTGCTCCGGAACCCAGACTGGGAAGCGTCCAGGATGTTGTTCTCCTCGAGGTAGTGGGTCAGTTGTTCGTTGATGGTCTTCTTGATGACCTTTGCCGGAAACGGGACCAGGGAGATGGGCCGGATGTTCTTGAGGTCCTGGGGGTCCGCCTTGGGTTTCTTGAGTAAGGCGTTGATCTCAGCGTGCTTCCAGCTCTCCGGGAAGGTTGCTGTCTCTAATAAGGTGTTGATGACTTTCCATAGATGGGGTGCGATGGCTGTGCTGCCTTTGTTGAAGATGTGGTGTGGGCATGGGTCTGACGGAGATCCAGAGTGGATGGTGTTCATGATCTTGATGGTTTCGTCGTCGTTGATGTTGGTCCAGGAGAGCAGGCGGTTGGTGCGGATGGTGGTCGTGCGGGTGGAGGTCTCAGTGGTTGTCGGGGTAGTCGTGGCGTTGAAGCTGTCGTGGATGTCTGCGATCTTGTGGTGGAAGAAGATGGCCAGCGAGTCGCACAGGTCTTGCGAGGGTGGGACGTCGTTGGTGTTGGAGCTGGGGTTGGAGAGTTCCTTCACGATGTTGAAGAGCTCTTTGCTGTTGTGCACGTTGTTCTCTATGCGGTCTTTGAAGGAGGCCCTTTTGGCGGATCTGATGAGGTGATGGTGTCTGCAGGTGGCGTTCTTGTGGGCTACGTGGCTGTTCGTTCACGGAGCCAGATCTTCTCCAGCTTTCGGCAGGTTTGCTTGGAGGCCCGGAGGTCTTCAGTGAACCAGCTGGCTTTCTTGTTTGTGTGACTGTTGGAGGGTTTCTAGATCGGGGCGAGGGTGTTGGCCCAGATGTTGATCTACTGTCTGAGGTTGCGGGCGGCGGTGTCGGGTCGGTGGGGTCAGCGGGTGGGCTCTGGGCGAGGGTGGTGGTTAGCTGGTCTTCAGTGACTTTGCTCCAGCAGCGGCAAGGCATCTGTTGGGTGCGGTGGTGCATGGTGGGTTTCTTGAAGGTGAAGTGGATGCAGCGATGGTCGGTCCAGTGGAGTTCGGTGGTGTGGTTGAAGAAGACGTGGGGGCTTGCGGAGAAGATGGGGTCAAGGGTGTGACCGGCGGAGTGGGTGGGTGTTGTGATGAGTTGTCTGAGTCCGAGGTTGGCTAGGTTGTCGATCAAGGTGGTGGTGTTGGTGTTGTTGTTGTTCTCGAGGTGAAAGTTCAGGTCCCCGAGGAGGATGTAGTCCATGGAGGCGAGGGCGTGTGTGCTGACAAAGGAGAGGGGGGTGGGGGCACATGGTGGGTACCTATGGTACCCCCCTGCATTTGCTTGCACAACATGCCTGTTTAATATTGTGGTGGGTGCTGAATACAGCACCGCCTGCCACAATGTTAAATATACAGGATGCGACCGCCATGGTGGCGGTCGCATCCTGATATGCACAGCGGGACCGCCACTCCTCTTGCGGTCGGTCCTGTTTACCGTTACGGTAACCGTGACCGTAACGTTACGTTGACGGGCAGACATTGTCCCCCCGCCATCGTGATAGACCCCTAAGTCTCTGGGTTTATTCTTGCTAATAGAGTTAGGGCCGATTTACAAGCCACTTGCACCACTTTTGCATCACTTTTCCCATGTTAAAAGTGACGCAAAAGTGGTGCAAGGGGTTTGTAAATCTGCCCCTTAATCTCTATACACACATTAAGAACATGGCAAGCAATAAAGGTCATCAGCTAATTTGTGGGATAAAACCTTGTCTGTTGCAACAAGCCCCCCAGGACGTTACTACTGTCCGAATCAAACTGAGGGGTTGCCATTTTCTCTGGCATTTGTTGTGCCTAAAATCCACCAGGATTCCTTGCCTGCAACATTATGTGAGAGCTCACGGAGTTGCTGCTTTGATCACATTAATCCTGTACGATACACTGTAGACTCTCAGAGACACTCAAAAACTTGTCTGCCGAGTCTATAAACTGTTAATATGTTACATTCTGTGCACTCTCATATTCTGGACAAAAAGGTGAAGGTCTCTAGAAGCGCAACAGCTCAGACCCTCTTCTTAGAGAGGCCCCTGTCTTTTACACAAAAAGGTCATTGAACTAGTCTTTCTCTTGATGTGCACCAAAAGTTCGGAACCCATTCCACCTCCTATCCAGTCCATCACCTTGTTATATGCTTTCTAAAGAAAACCAACACACTTTCCTCCTGATCAACAATTCCTTTTCATGTTTAGGATTGCTGATACCCTTTTCTTTTTAATCTCCTTTTTCTCTCGCCCTCTTCTCTTTTCCTTTCTCTTTTTCCTTCTCTTTCTTCCTTTCCCCCTCTTTCTCTTTCTTCCTTTTTTTCTATCTTTCTAACCCAAAAAGCAAAAACAAAAATGCAAATGTTATTATGGTACTCTGCGACTTTGTCTTCCTCTTATATTGGTTGTATTCTTGAAATTTATGTTGTATATTTTTCAACTTTTCTTTTTAAGTTGTACTCTCTGTTACTAGGCGACTTGTATTTAATTCTCAGTATTATATTTCTGTACCTTGGTTTCCCTTTCTAAATCAATAAAGCTTTCTAAACAAAAAAAAAACCAATTCCTTTCATCCTTTGTCTAGTTACATACTTCTGTATTGATATCGTGTAGGTTTGTTGTATTATATTGTACTTGGAGATTGATACTGGGCATTTCTATGCACAAGGTGCTCCCAGTTTTGACAGATCACGTATTTCTTTGTACGTATCGTTTGAGCTAGTTCTATTGCATTTCTGCATGTTTTTTGTGGACTATGCCCTTTCCATTCTGAAGTGCTCTAATATTCTTGGGCCTTACATTTGCTACCCAAAAACTCTAAAAAACTTTTCAATAAAAGTGCTGTCTTGTATGTTAAGATCACTTTTGATCTAGTGGGACCTACTGTGAACGCCCATAACAAAAACCCAAGCACTCGCCTCTTCAGACAATGGAATAAACTTTCGCCTAAATCTTTCTTCGAAGCATTTCATGCCCCCCACTGGCCCCCAACAGCACTGTTGAGGAAGACCTCAACCTAATGCCATCAACGTCACTTTAAATGCCATAATACCTATAAAAAAAGTATCCACACTGGCACGCCGCCCCCAAGCCCCTTGGTATTCTGAAGAATTAAAAATAGAGAAAAGCAAATGCAAGGTTGCGGAGCGAAGTTGGCGCCGCTCCAAAACACAATCAGATAAGGACATCTTTAAAGAGATGCTGAGGAAATATCATAAAAACCTAAGAAACACCAGGAAAAAGCACATAGCGTCACAACTAGAGCAGGCTGACAATACGCCCAAAACGCTCCATCAGATCCTCAATTCTCTAGTCAACCCTAAAGCCTGCAGTCCCAAAGACGAGCCCTCCAATCTCTCTGTGATAACATCGCCAATCATCTAACTCAGAAGATTGAATATATCTACTCTAAATTTCCTTCCCACAGTTCACGTGAGCCAAACACAGTGATCCCACACACCAGGTCTTGCCCTCCTATCCAGCCACTCCTAAAAACATTTCCCCTTCTCACTTTTGGAGAAACAGAAGCTCTTCTTAAATCAGCCAAGTCAGGATCCCCCAAAGACCTAGTTCCGGCGAAAATGGTAAAAGCTCTTGCCACAGAACTGGCAAGACCCCTTGAAGTCATCTTCAATAAATCAATCGCAGAGGGTACACTCCCCAAAGAATGGAAAGATGCACAGGTCATGCCCATCAGGAAAAAACCCAAACTACCACCGGATGTGATCACAAATTACCGGCCTATATCCTTACTTCCAGCATACAGCTAATTGCTGGAAAAACACATAAACAAACATCTTCGAATTGCCTAGATTACTCCCAGTCGGGCTTCCGGCCCCGTCATAGCACAGAATCCGCCCTGGTCAATGTCATTGACGATATCAGAATGCAGGTGGACGGAGGTCGAGCGGTAATTCTGATACTGCTCGACCTATCCGCCGCTTTTGATACCATCTCTCACCATATTTTATTTGAACGACTGTACAACATAGGCATTCGGGACAAGGCCTTGGAGTGGCTAACAGACTTCCTCAAGGATCGGACGCAAACAGTAAACTTGGGCACGTTTAAAGCTAAGACCACAGCTGTTACCAAGGGAGTCCCACAGGGCTCCTGTCTCAGCCTCACCCTTTTCAATATTTATATTGCCCCACTGGCATCTCTGCTTAGGAAGATCGGGTTTATCCCGGTCTCCTACGCAGACGATACACAACTCCTCCTAGCCTATGATATTGATGCGCCCAACATCCAAGAAATCTTCTCTGAGGGCATGCTCAAGATCACGGCCTGGATGACTCAGAATTTTCTCCAGCTTAACACAAGCAAAACGGAGATCATGCTATTTACTGAGACAAGTACCAACTGGTCCCCGAGCTGGTGGCCACAAGAACTGGAAATAGCGCCAACCCCCAAAACAGTGGTAAAGAAGGGGTATTAGTAGATAACTTAACATCAACTAAACATGCTTGCTTCCACGCCCTAAGTCTTCTGACTCTTAAAACTTTGATACAGGCTTTAGTACTTTAGTACTCAGTCGACTAGACTTTAGCAATGCCCTCCTCATTTCTGCCAAAGATTCCGCGTTACAGTCCCTGCAGGTGGCCCAAAATACAGCAGCCGGCCTGGTAACCAACTCCCCTCGCCGTTCCCCTTCCACTCCCCTCCTGCATAAACTTCATTGGCTCCCCATTCGCAAGCGAATTCTTTTTAAAATATGCTGCTTTGTTTTCAAAGCCTCCACCAACTTGGCCCAAGATACTTAGACAACAAACTGATCACCTATGCCCCTGCACGAAGGCTACGGTCGGAAGGTAAAGGCCTGCTGGTAATCCCCCGCTTTAAGAAAACAAAGTGGGGTAGGAAAGCCTTCTCCCACATAGGGCCAAAAATGTGGAATCAGCTCCCTGAGACACTTCGACTCAATCACAGCTACCTTAGCTTTAGAAAGAATCTGAAGACCTTCCTGTTCTAAAAAACACAAATTTACTATTCCACTTTCACCAGCGCGGAGATACCCCAGTGGGGTGATTCATGCGCTTTACAAGATATCAAATAAATAAATAAATAACGATATATTGAAATGTTGTTTGGGCTAACGCAACCTACTCTTGGCCTTTCCATCTTTTGATTTTTAATTTCGCATTCCAGAGCTGCTCTAATGTGGCATGCTTTTAAATGAGTTATTTTCCTTTGGGTTAGGTTGGTTTCTTTCATCTTTCAATTGTATCTAAAGAAATAAATAAACCTTTTTTTTTTAGAGAGAGAAAAGAGAGAATAGAGCTAGGAACCACTGGGACATTTCACTTTTGCTGCAACCACTGTTAATCTCCCCTGCTCGTCATGCCACACGATACTCTTTGAGTGAAAGAAGGCCTCCTACACCTGCCTATTTATTTCGACATGCCTCTGATTGAACATCCTCTGTTGGTAAACAACCTGAGGCTCCAACGGCATATCTTATAGACAAGCAGCAAGCATTTGCCACCATTTTCGCATACAGGATGCTGCGAACTCGCAATACACCGTCCCTGCCAGGTTACAGCATGTTGAAATTGTGCGAGGATAATTTCAACATGCTGTAACCGCCCCTACCCTGCAACTTCAAAACGTGAAATGTTTCTTTCAGGTGTTCCGTTTGAACAGCGCACTCTCTGAGGCACAAAGATGTGTAGTATTTCCGGAAAACAATTTTACAAACATTTGCGGCAAAACCCAAGCCCCCTACATTTGAAACAGAGATTTGCTACTTAGGAGTACAATGAATTGTTTATACCTGCGCAATCAGTGCTTCTTACTGCTTCAGAGTGTCTCCCCGTTGCACCAGATTAAAATGAAGAACCTCGTTTACCTTCCCGAATGCGTCATTGACATCACTTCGCACCGGTATCTGCAATGCTGCGTATGACCTTGATGTTAGTCAGGGACAATTAGCATCTGCAAGAATCACAGAGGCGCGCGCACCGCGCGACAGGTTTTTTTTCTTTCCAATTTTGATTACTGATGTGGCTAGGACATGATGCCACCTGCATTATAAATACCTCAACTGCCTGCTCGAATAACCGCTTCCCTGTCTTCCCTCCCTTGCTCTGTTTTGCATAATTCGAATGTTTCAAATCCTTGCACTCGATGGAGACGCTCAGGGTGAACAATCTGTCTCATGCTGACTTTGGCCATAAACCTCACTGAAACGAACATAATCAAATTTCACCGAAAATGGCTAGAAATGTATAGCTTGTCTTGTTATAGGCTAAGCGCTATTTTAACAGTGCTTGCTTCTTGTAGCAAGAAACCTGTCTTCACTTTGGCCAACACCAAAAATTAAATCAATTAAAATAAGCTCCCTTTCATCAACTTTTCGTATTTGTTAGCAGCTTGAGGTGGTGGATGTTGGTATACTCATCTTATTGCTACATCGGTCTGTGACAATCAATTTTTTCTACCTGACCTGTACTGTTACTGAATTGTTAGTCCTGGAAATGGTCATTTAATGAGAGCAGGGGCATGTTGAGCTTTTCTTGCTCCAAAATCTATTTGGATCCCCTTCAAAATATGTGTAAAAGGGGCTCTGCACTGTTGTTTGGGACACCACTGACCTTGCAGGCTGCAAACGAAAATGTATAAATAAAAGGAGCGAGATACTGTGTTATGGCTGGCCACGGTCTTTGATTACAGTTATAGGGTTATCTTCAGCTTAATGAATTTTCTGTGCCTCTTCTTGCCAGTATTTTCAGTGTCTGGAAGTGAGTCCTGTCCCAAAAAATGTTTGCTAAAAAAAAGGCATGCGCAGACTCTAGCTATCCAATTTCAGACCAATCTCCACTCTCCTGTTCATAATCAAACTTTTGGAAAGGAAAATTATTCAACAACTTCAATGCAATTTGGGAGCCAACACCCTACCATATGACCACCATCGGCTAATAAAAGAGGAAGAGAGTCAACACTCCAGTAGCACTGATTCAATATTATCTCTCAGTAGGCGACAACAACATGGATCACTCGAACCTGCTCAACAGACTGAAAGATAATAGTCTGTTGTAGCTCAGAATTAATCAGATTCTGACACGAAACACTGGAAACCAGTAAGTACTTTGTGGAGTCCCTCAATGATCTTCATTTTCATCTTTACTACTTAATTCAGATTTTCAACGGCCTAGTGTGAAGAAAAGTGTGATTTTATGAAAAGGACGGTGACAAACCTTATGCAGACCTTCTTATTGGCCTCTTGCACAACAGCATCAAGGAAATAACAAGGTCAATAACAGAACATTCTAGAACATCCATGAAAACACATAACATGCAGCCAAATTCTTTCTTTTCTTCTGCAAATGAATAGGCCCATCAATCTTGCTTCCAAAAACTCCTTGAATGCACTCCATTGCCTTTCCCACATATCCTGCCTCTTACTCTCACACCTAACCAGGGGGCAAACAATAACAAAACATAATATAGGGTGGGGAAGAAGCATGACCAACAGGCTGTGAAAAATCTAGATTTTATGGTAGACCCGACGGACAATATTATGCGTGCACACAGCTTTGCTATTACATTTTTCAGAGAATTCTCAGTTAGTTCAAAATAAAAACTTTGAACATGGAATCTCCTGACCAGTCAGATGATTTAAAAATATCACTCAAGCTGCCTTCCGCAACACACCATTCTTCACAATAAAAAAATGCACAGAATATGCTTTTCACTATGTTGTTTCATCGTGACTGGGTAGGAGAAGAAACAGACTTATGTGGCAGCCTGAAGAAAACTAATAACTGCGTATCCTCTCTACTCTTCAGAACCACTGACCTTGCCTCGTTCTCTTCCAAGCAATATATCACACAGTTAGTTTTACGGTCAACCATGTTTGGGTAAAAAATAATCCTGGGCATATTTTTAGTCCTTATCCAGACGAAAAACCATACACCCACTGGCTGATAAAACCTGGATGAAACTTCCAAAGTCCTAACATCAGAAATACACCTACATTTTATAAAACGATAATGCAGAGCTAATGTCATAGATATCCTTCTCAAATCCAATACCTCATTCTCTCCCCAACTTTGTATTAACCACAGCACCTCATTCATATCCCATAAGAAGTCATATTTATCCACTGAGGGCTTCTACGAGAACACACCTAATCAATGTTTTGATCATGGCATTCTCCCCAAAAGGCAATCATTCTCGAAGTCATGACCAGATAAAATCGCCAACCTGTAAAAATTCACAGACCTATATTACAAACATTTTGGAAACACCTCTGTGAGAGAGTCCAAAATATGAACTGCAGATGCTGAAATGGGATCCAAAACCAGCTTGTGACAACCTCCTTTCGGAATTGTCAACATATCTTGAAAACTTGAGCGTGACAAACACTCCCACCACATACAGAAACCATGTCTATGATAGTAAAAAAGAGGTCACTAGAACCAGTCTCAAAATATTCCCCCACGCAATAAGAAGGACTCCCAAATTCATAACCAATGGAAGGAAACATTAAAAAGGGCTCTTGTTCCCCATCCGTGTGAATGCCTCCTGTTCTGGTCTCCAGAATGGGCGTTCAACCTGCTTGCAAACAGATCCATTGCAAAAGGATCCCAACACTCCTCTATCTGCATGAACACCTCCTGGTTCAAATTATAATCACTTGAGCCCCTCAAATTCCTTGAGTTCCAATCTGCTATCAAGTTCTTTAAACCTGGGATATGCTGAGTCTGAATCAAAGTATTCCTGTTTAGACAAAAATGCTGAACTCCCTTGGTCAACTCTGCTAGTGCATTTGAATGAGATCTCTTTAGCTTTTTCAAATATACAATTCACTCAAAACTTTGCCAGACCCGCCAACAATTCCAAGCAATTTATATGGACTTTCTGTTCCAAATCTGACCATTTCCCTCCTGTCATCACATCTCTGCACTTTGCCCCCCCCGCCCTCCATGCTCTCATCCGGTTCTATGACTGTCCCTTGAACTTGCCAAAATATTGCACAGCCATCCACGGTTCCATGTTGTCTAACCTCCAAATCCAACTACTCTACTGCATTCTTACTCATTAACAACTTCTTTGACTACCTTGATCCCATTGTCAGATGATACGCTTTCAATCTCTACAAGGCCAAATAGTGTTGAGGCCTTGGGAATATCAATTGAATCGAGGCAGACAATAAACGTAGAAGTCTTGCTAACTTCTGTAAAAATACCAAGTTTGCCTCAACCACTCTCATGATCTTCCTCTGAATTTTCCTCATGTTGTCCTTTTGTAACCTCAAAACTCATTCTAATGTCTGTTTGCCAAAGCATAAAGTTTAGTCTCCAGTTGAGGTACCAAAGTCGACTTGTCAACAAACCCCAGTCCTCTAAAATTCAAACCACTAGGTATGTATGCTCCTCCAACTGCTCCCTTTCAACTTGACATCTAAATACACAACTAGAAGAACAACTCAAATCCCCATCCAGGTTATAACTGGTTTTCAGAACCTTGTAAAACACCATGAGTGCAGGTCAGCCCGGAGCGTAGACAGGTAAATCACCAAACGTTTCCCTGCCATATGAACCTCAGATATTCTTGATGTTGTCAGCATACCAGAGCCATCAAATATGTATCTTTTTCATCCACATAAGTTAGCCAGTGTCCTTTCTTCAACTAATTTCTCAACATATGAATGCATCCTTCTTGAAATGTTGTTACATCACCCAATCATTTAGGTCCCACAAGCTTAAGGCCATCCTCATGCACTATTCCTTCTTTACTACCAAGAATATATTGCCGACAAATCCACTTGTACCGTTGCTCACACGATTGCACCTTTCTGAAACAAAGCCTTCACTTCCTTATCCAGCAAACTCATTTCCTTCTCTGAAAATCTTAGCTCTCCAATACAGTCTCCAGAACAAAAACATCATGAATAATCTTCTTCCAACTGTCTATGAACTGGGCAAGTCTGCTCTCCAGCCTTATGGGAAGAAATATGGTCTTGATCCAAGCATACCTGATACACCTCATGTCTTCTTCTCTCCCCTGAAGCCTTTCACACAGTATATCTGTGTCTGAGAGAAGAAGGCTGTTGAAAACTGTTTTAATCCACATGGTCTAAATCATAAAGCAAAAGATACCCACCTAAGTCTCATGTACTTAGCTGGGGAATTGACCTTGCATTCTCCAGAGCCCACCAAAAACCTTCTCTCCAAAGACTGTGACAGCGGTGCCTTTCAATGTACAGAGATGATTGCTGGACAAGAGGTCATCTCTAAATTTGGTGGGTTGAATTCCCTGGGGATAGTGGCGGTAACATTCACAGTCATCTTGATGGACACTACTCTGTCCATTAAACTTCAAATCAGGCTGTAGCTTTCTAAATGTTTCAGTCTTACCACGTAAATTATCCTCTGAAAAAAGAATTTGTATTTAAGTTAAGACATGAGTCTCATTTCCAAAGAAGCTGGAACCTCCATTCAGAACAGTAGAAATCAATTGAAAGTTGAAGCCTCATATTTTGTTTGTCAGTCACAGCTGGCCAAGAGTTAGAAAATTCTTTAGAAGTTGTAGGTAGAAAGGAAGATGATGGATTGATTCTGCTCCTGGAGGACGCTAACCTTCGCCTTAGCGCCATGAAACCTTTTTTGGTAAACGTGCGCTTTATAAATTGCCCCAACTTCAACTTCAACTTCCTCTGGATCCACCTGAGTCACTGGTATCTCACCGATATGCCCTGTTGTTGGTGCCATCACTGATGTGAAGGGAAAGCGATGAGTATTTAGTCTTCTGAGGAACCGAGAAAGACAAAATTTTAGAACAAATGTTCAAAAGCTAAAAAGCTAACGATTGCCGCGTCTGCGGCGATACTTGGCCGCCTCCTTGCTGTGGTGGTACTTGGCAGCCTCCTAGCTGCTGGATGTGCTGGGTCACTCAGCTGAGCAGCACGGTGTACGGCGGCTGTGCAGCGAGGTGGTTTTTGGTAGGAACCCCTTCAGCGGCGTCGCTATCATCTTTTCGATTACAGAGTATTGCCAGTATCATCAGCTGCGGCTGTAGTGGCTGTGACAGGTCTTCGTTAAGCGGCTGCTGGGGAGTGCAGGACTGCAGGGGAGCACCTACTTAGCCAGGCTTCTACCAGAAGAAGGGGATGGCTCCTCAAACCACCCGCCGGGGGCGAGTGGAGGCCCAGGTGGAAGCTGGGGGCTCTGCGGAAGCTGTGGATGCCTCATTGATAGAGGAGAGCGGTAGAGCTACCTGAGGTGGAGCTTCACCTGGGGAAGTGCTGGTAAGCGACACTGCATATGTGTGGGTGTGCAACTCTAGCAACTCAGGATGTGACACCTCAAATGTTCCCCAGGTGGGGAAACCGATCCTGAAACTTTTGCGCCCAGGGAGGGCAACGGCACTCCTTCGATCTTGCCGCTCGGAGACAGCCATCCCTGGTCTTTAAATGGCCGAAGTTCTAAATGCTGCTGTACATGAGGGCTGGGGGCATATGGGAGACCCTTCTATACCCACAGTGCTTACTGCCCCATCTGATTCAAACCTAGCAGTACTATCGAGCCCCCTGCAACAACCCAAGAAGCAACTACTGCGGATCCCGCTCATGAGAAAGCGCTTGACTTAAATCTCTCCCACGCTTTTAATGTCTCTGCTAATTCAGGTCACACTTTTGAGTCCATTGGGTCGACTGGTGTGGGGAACATCCTTTACAACGCAGTAATGACACCACAGTGCCATTACAACGTGGGTTTCACAACACAAGTCGTTACCACGACTTGCGCTGGAGGGCGCTCTAGGACAAGGAATAGTATAATTTACTATTCAACACCTTCCCTACTGTATGTAGACTGGAGTTGGAATAGTAAATTATACTACTCCTAAGTCCAGCGCCCTCCAACTCAAGTCGTTGTAACGACTTGCGTTGTAAAACCTGCGTTGTGATGGTCTGCGGTGTTTTATACCGCGTTGTACCGTCATGCATCCACTGGTGAGGACCCTCTGGCAGATATGAACCAGCTAAATGTCAGCTTACCCAGTATTGGCCTTGGTATCGGTCCTGGCAGGGCAGGTGAGAGTAACAGAAGATCTGAAAACAGGAGCCTGCTCTTTTAAACGTCATTAAGAATGGTCACACATAGAAATAAATCGGCATAGGCAAGATGGCCGCTGACAGTCTGTAGGGGCAGGACGCGCTTTACCCTGCTCCCCCGCTCGAGCCTCTATGCGAGGATTAAGGTGTAAGGAGAAGGAGAGGAGCGGAACTAAATACGGCGGTGCTCTGTTCTGAGCTGTGGCTTCGATTTTGAGAAGCATAACGGAAGAAAAAGGTCTATGCTACTAACCCCGAAGGTAATAGCGGAGGCAGCACTCCCAACGCTGGAAGCGGTGCTGACTCGAGCATTGGCCAGTGCTCGTCAGCTGATGGTGAAGGCGAGCGGCTGGAGAAAACAGTATCAGCAGCGGCAGCAGCTGAAGAGTGATTGGCAGCTCAGTGCAGCGGGCGTTCTGTCCACAAGCTGGCGTTCAATGGCGCCGAAGATCTCTAGAGCGCTGAGAGAAGAGAGAGAGAAAGCTGCTTGGAGCGAGTTTGATGCTCCGGCGGCTAACCTCCGCACAAAGAAATACACGCGGGCGCAGGAGATGAGTGAAGACCCTCGCGCTGCTGAGCAAGTAAGGAGTGCAACACGGAGTAAGGAGGCTGGAAGCAGCGTGGGGGAGAGGCTGAAAAAAAAAGATAAAAAAGATAAAAAGGATAAAATTAAGCCTGCACCGACAGATAAAGGAAACAAGGGTAAAGTAACAGAGGGGACTTTGAGACAGCCACTAGTTTTAGAGGCTTTTTTCCCTCTAATTACAAATAACTCTCAAGTAATGCCCGGTTCATCTATATCTCAAATAGACTCTGGCGAAGGTGGGAGCGGAGATCTCGAACCTGCCCATGCATCCCTTGCAGGGGAGATAGACAGTAGCTTGCGGGCAACTAGCTATTTAGCACAGACCGTTAATCTGGAAGCTCTAAGTGAGAAGGCGCACAGTGTTAATGATTTACTACAAGGGGCTCTGGCGCAGGAGAATGTGGAGACCTCGTCTGGACAGGTCAAACAGAGTCATGAGAGAGAGAGTAAAACTGCGCCCGATACTGGGAATCTCAGAGACGATAATGTACTGAATAATATAAATGTTATTCACGGCAGTATAGAAAGTGATAGTATGTTGTATCACGTGGATTTAAGCAATCTGCCTTTAGATTTGGGGTCAAACAGTAAGCTTACGGAGGCGACGACTGAGGCATTAAGGGAGGAGCAGAGTAACGTTAATGCTTTTGGTACTGTTGCCGCTTCAGAGGGGGGCAGCAATAATACTAATGTACCTAAACAGCCTGAGAGGGGGGGAGCTGGTGAAGGAATTGGCGATGGCAGCAGAAGTGATAATGCGAACAAAGTGATTAATAATGACTCTAAGGCCATGGTATACCTAACAGGTTCCCCTTCTGATGAATGTTTTTTCTCTGTTAACGAGGGTGAGGATGAAGGCGAGGAGGTGGGGGCAGTTGGGGGGGGGCGAGTCAGAGGACTCGTCTGTCGTCGGTTTGGGAAGCGACCGGACATTATCAGGACTTGTAACAGAGACTACATCCACATCCGGCCCTGGCTCTGGAGAGCTCTCTGATAAGGACCTAGCTGCAAAACGTAAATCTAAAGTTTTGACCAAAAAAAGGAGAAGAGTAAAAGGATCTGTAAGCCCAGCAGCTATTAATGTGGCAAAGAGACTTGATTGGGACAACACTGCTACATCTCAGATGTGTAAAGAGGGTGTTGGGAGTCCAGATGAGAGTATGGGGTCTTTGCGGCTGAGTGAAGAGAGAGCCAGGCAAGGTTTACCCGAAATTCAGATTCAGAGTCAGGAGCAGCCCCAACGACAAAATACACCTTTGGGGTTTGAAGCAATGTTCTCAATGCTTAAACAAATTCAGACCGAGGCAAGGGTAGAGAGTCGGAGAGCCAGGCAGGAAAGTAAGAAAATACAAAATGCACTTCGAAAAGTAAATAAAGCATGTACAGAGCTGGCAGGGAGAGTTACAGAGGTGGAAGAGAGAACGGGAGCCTTGGAAGATGAAATAAATGGATGGAAGGAATTTAGACAAGACCAAGAGAAAATTAACAGTGATGTATTATGGAAACTCGAAGATTTCGAGAACAGGCAGCGAAGAAATAATGTTAGACTCTTAGGTATTCCGGAAGGAAGGGAGGGACAGGATGCTAGAGCTTACATAATCGAATTTCTTAAGGGTGCATTTCCAGACATAAAGGGATGGGACTGGGAATCAGAGATTCAGCGTGCACATAGATTCCCTTTTACACAGAAGAAGGGGGATGGGTCAAAAAAGCCTAGAGCATTCTTAATCTATGTGGGCAACTTCCTATTGAGAGAAGAGATACTGGCTAAAGCAAGACCACAGGCAAAATGTAGATTTCAGGAAGTGGAGTTCTTTGCCAGACCAGACTTCTGCCATATAACGGTAGAGCGCAGGTGGAGACTTCGGGAGCTGATAGCTCCATTTCAGAGAATTGGGTGCGAGGCATACCTAATGTTCCCTAGCAGATTGAAGGTGGTTAAAGATGGCCAGTTTAAAATCTTTCATTCTGAGATTAGAGTGGCTGAATTTCTCGCATGGCTCAAGGAGAGGACCCCGCAGAATAGTACACAATCTCAAGATCTAGCAGTAGATTTACCATCTAAAGGCAGCAAGATATAAAGTCAAAATTTTATAGAAGCACAAGAATAGAGAACTGTAGTGTATTGCTACGTAAATATGCGAATTGGTAATAGTAAGAGAGCACCACCTATATAAAGGATTAGGAACACAATAGGAGCGGGGGGGGGGGGCGTGGGACCCAAGCAGACACAGCTGTCACACAGAGGTCCGCTGGACCTTTTTGCCTGTAGGGGGGGTGGGATAGTCGGGGTGGGGGGGAAGGGTGGAGTTCACGGGGGGGGCAAGGAGCATAAATCAAATAGGAAATATATAACACAGGAAATATTACGGAACAAGAGGAACAATGAAACAGAAGGAAGGCTTGTGTCGGCTGAGGCATATAAAACTGTGGTCATAATGTGTAATTTGTGTAATTTGTTTTTTTTAAGAGCCAAAATTGTGATGGTACTTGTTAAAAATCCAACATGAGTACACGTATAATGACATGGAATGTGTGTGGGCTTAACGATAAGACAAAAAGGCAAAAGGTAGCTGTTTTGATTAAAAGTTTAAGAATAGATTTTTTAATACTTCAAGAGACCCATATACAACTGTCAGAAATTAGGCTGTTAGATCAGCTAGGTCTTACTGTTCTAGCGCACTCTAGGCAGGGAAGCAGGAATAGGGGGGTTGCGGTTATGGCAAGGCAAAGAGATGTAACCACCAGGAAAAAGTGTGAGGATGTATGGGGTAGATGGGCCCTGATAGAATGCCTGGTTGGAGAAACATGGGTCACTCTTGGGTCTATTTATGGGTCCACAGGTGATGACCCGGAGATTTTTGAAGCAATCGACATTGAATTGGCAACCTGGGCTCCATTTATTTTGATAGGAGGAGATTTTAATATTAATGGAGCAGGGGGATTGGGGTTGGGGCTGGGGCCTCCAGTTAAATATAAGGGGAGGAAGAAAAGAGTCTTCAAGGCAATTGTTAACTTAGCCAGAAATAACGGCTTGTTGGATGTGTGGGATACCCTTAACCCTAGTCAAGATGGTTTTACATACTACTCAGCACCCCATAGGATAAGTGTCAGATTAGACTATTTTTTAGTTAGTAGCCAAGGTATTGATGGGATAGATATTGAAAGAACACCAAGATTATTATCGGACCATAACCCTCTTATAGCCACTTTAAAGGGGTTGATAGCGGTGAGGAAGACCTCGGAGTGGTCTTTTGAAAGGGCTTTTCTAGTGGAGGACGAATATATCCAACATATGAGGGGATGGATATCTGAATTTTTGAATATAAATAGGCATACAGCACCCGTAGGGGTAGTGTGGGATTGCTTCAAGGCTGGAGTGAGGGGTGAGACCATCAGCTATGGGGTTAGGAAAAGAAAACAGGAGAAAGAAAGAAGTGAGGGGGTAAGGAGGGAATTGTTGCGGGCAGAGGACGAATTGAATAGCAGGACAGATCAAGCTGGCGGGGCAGCTCCAACGGATTCTGTATATTTTAAACTTGTTAAATTGCGAATGGAGGAGGAAGAACTGATAGCAGAAAGGGCAGCCAAACAATATACAGTGAACAGAGAGAAATGCTATGAGATGAGTGAAAGGGTGGGCAAATTGTTAGCAACTAGAACAAGACAGAAGGTATCATTTGGGGAGATAAAAGCAATTAATGACAGTACAGGGGCGATCTTAACCAATGTACAACAAATAAGAGAAGTTTTCAGGGACTTTTATACGACCTTATATTCTGAGAGTGATATAAAGGACCCTGAAGACATAATGGAGTATTTGAACTATTATGAGGGGAGGCAGCTGGAGGAAACAGAGAAGAAGAGGATAGACAACATGTTAGACTTTGAGGAGGTAAAAACAGCTATGAAGAGTTTACCATCAGGAAAGGCGGCAGGTCCAGACAAAATTCCGCTAGAGTTTTATAAAGTGTTCTGGGAGGAGCTAGGTGGAGATATGCTTTACACTATGAAACAGGCACAGAAGGGAAGCTCAATACCAAGCACTTGGTCTGAGGCCGAGATTGTGGTTATTCTTAAGAAAGGGAAAATGTCAACTAATCCGGGGTCATATAGACCAATCACTCTTATGAACACGGACACAAAGATTTATTCAAAGGCACTGGCAACTAGATTTGCCAGTGTAATAACACCTTTAGTTACTAATACCCAACACGGTTTTATACCGGGACGGGGGACTACACATCATGTTAGAAAGTTAATTACCCTTATAGATAAAACAGAAGCTGATGGGGACCCGTTCGCAGTATTATTACTAGATGCCGAAAAGGCTTTTGACCGTGTGTCGTGGGTATATATGTGGAGTGTCTTGGGAAAATTGGGATTCGGTAGTGGCTTTCTAACAGCGTTAAAGACATTGTATAGAGACCCTGTTGCGGCAATCAGAATTAATGGGGGGTTAACAGAGAAAGTAAAAATTAATAGGGGCACAAGGCAGGGCTGCCCATGCTCCCCGTTACTATTTGCGGTATATCTGGACCCACTAATTAGGAGACTGGAGTCAAATAGGAACATCTCCCCAATAGTTACACTCAGGGGGGAATGCAAGATTCTGGCCTATGCCGATGACGTGGCGGTTATAACATCATCCCCCACAGAGGCTATAAGACACGTGGAACAGGAGGCAAAGGAATTTGGGAAGGTCTCCGGGTATTCGTTGAATACCAGGAAAACACAAATCATAAAAAATAGTAAGGCTCTATGCCAGGATCCACGGGTAGTGCGGACGGGAACCTATTTGGGAATAACTATAACTTCAGAATTAGACAAGCTAGTGGATCTAAATATCGATCCTATTATACGGAAAGTTGGGGGTGAATTAGACAGATTGAATAATCTCCATTTTACCTTGGCTGGAAGAGTGAATATTATAAAAATGTTAATTATGCCGAAATTTTTGTATCTTTTCCGAACAATCCCCTTATGGTTTGAGAACGTGTGGTTTAAAAGGATTGAAAATATGATTAACAAATTTATCTGGTCAAAAGGTAAAACTAGGAGAGCGGCGAGATTCTTGGCACTCCCACGGGATAGAGGGGGGTGGGCGCTACCAGACTTGAAGATGTATTATTGGGCCGCTGCCCTGCAGTATATGGTAGGATTAATAGGTGGAGCTGAAGCAGAAGAAGAAGATCACTTAGGGTCACTAGCGATTTATGGCATCTTGCTGGGCGAAGAAACAAAAAATATTTTTTTGAGAAATTTTGACACGGCATATTTCAAAAGAACACGTTTTAAGACGATACTGGGTGCATATAATATATGGAAGGCTTTTATGAAAAAGTTTGGTCTGGGGAAATTTAATAGGTACATGAGGTTATATGAGAATGTGATACTTCCGGGGGATATATTTTCTGACTCGGTTTTTACGGAATGGTATCGGAAAGGGGTAATAAAACTAGGGGATGTAATGGGGACACAAGGGGTGGAACAATTTGTAACAATACAGAGAAAATTCAATTTGTCGACAAATCACTTCTTCAAATATCTACAAGTTAGAAGTTTCCTACAAACCAAAAGAGGGGGAATAAGAGGATTTGAAAAAAACAACATATTAGAGATAATAGAAACTGGAGTAGATTGCACAATTAAAAGATTTTATTTTGAACTAAATGAACAAAGACCGGATGATATGGCTAAATGGGGGGAAATTTGGTCAACGAAGCTGGGCATAGAACAAGATTGTTTTAAAACATCATTAGAATTAGGGACGAACATTCTATGCTCTGCGTCATTACAAGCACAGCATTACAAGACTATGTATTGGCTTTATTATACCCCGGCTAAACTGTCACAATGGGGAGCAACAACTGGTATAAATTGCCCTAGGTGTATGAGTGTAGATGCAGATGCTATTCATATGTTCGCAATATGTCCCAGCTTAGTTACAGTGCTTAAAGAAATAGAAATGTTTTTACAAAGGGCACTAAAACTATCTGTTAATCTATCACCTGCGATCATTATGCTAGGTGTAGATGGAAACAATGATGTCGAGACGGGGAAATATTTTATCTTCGTGGCCATGGCAGTGTACAGACTGTGTGTTACCACCGCATGGTTAGACCAAGCGGCGCCATCATTTCAATTATGGCTAGCCAGGTTGCTGAGCATATACAATTTAGAAAAAGCAATCTACTCCAGAAGTGGGAAAAGATTGAGGAAATTAGGTTTGGAAATATGGGAAACAATAACGAAATGGAAGGAAGAAGGATGATTTGTACAGGAAATATATATGTATATAATTTTGTATATAGTTTGTATATAACTTGTATAAATGGGTATGTAAATCGTAAATGAGGTATAACAAGGTATAATTCCATAGAATATATATAGAAAGTATAATTGATGTCAATATGTACGTACAAGGAGAGTGATCTCACCCAAATAAGGGGTAATGTATCATTTTGGTATTAAGATGTAGGTTCTTCCCATTTTTTTTTCTTTTATTTTTTGCTTTGGCTTATCCTAAACGAAATGTATGTTGTAAAAATTGACATGTGTAGGAAAAACTGTTTTTTCTTTATTTGCTCCATGTCCCCTCTGTGCTCCAGAGGGTGGGAAAAGTTTAAAAAAAATTCTGTGAATAAAAAGATTTAAAAAAAAAAAAAAAAAAAGAATGGTCACACACATTTTTTGTTCAATGAGGAGGAGGCAATAAAGGCACTCTTGAAGTGGCAACCTGCCTCCAAAGTCTGATGTTTAATAATGGCTTAAGGAAAAAAAATATATATATAGGGGGTTGATTAACAACCAGCTTCTAACTATGTTTGTCTGAACTTCCCTTCTTTTGGCCTTGATGGTACTGCTAAGATGGGTTCCCTTTCTGTTTCTGTTTTTGTTATTTCATGTTTCTTTGACGGTGGCATGGTTGGAATGTGGTGGGCTCGATGGGGGTTTCCAGGGTGGCACAGGGTGGGGGGTTGGAAGGGTGAGGGATGTGTGGAAATAGTGGTTTGGCCAGGTTGGCCTATTTTTGCTCTGGGTTAGTAGGTGGGGGGGTAGCTGGCGAGGGTGGAGGATAAATAGCCAATTTGCAGTTAAAAAAGCACAGACAGAGTACAGGATTAAGGAACGTTTATTATTTTTGATAGATACTAATCCGAATTTAAAAAACGAACTAATGCCGTGTGTTAAACTTATGAGTTGGAATGTTTCCGGGCTTAACCAGACCAGTAAAAGGCAATGGGTAGCTGAAGAACTTAAGGTGTTTAAACCTCATATAGTTGGGCTTGCTGAAACACATCTAGCTTTTAAGGATAGAGCTCTTTTTAAACAACTTAGTTATGATTTGATCGTGTGCACCTCACAGTTGGCATCTATCCGTGGGGTGGCTTTATTGAATTCTAAACAATGTTCAATAACAGTCTTACGTACTTTGGCAGACTCTAAGGGAAGATGGGCAATTGCCCAACTTTTGATCTCTGGTCGCAAGGTGATGATATGTATGGTCTACGGCGCTAATGTTGATTGTCCTGAGGTTATCTCCTTTTTGTGTTCTGAACTTCTGGAATAGGCCGCGGATCCTATACTCATGGGAGATTTTAATTGTATTCTAGATAAAAAAAATTGACACCACAAATACTTCGGCAAGAGTGAGAATGGCTCAGGTGAGGGCAGCTATACATGATCTACTTCACATACACCAAATGGGGGATGCCTGGAGAAAACTTTTTCCTACAATACCAGGCTATACCTTCTTTTCAAATCCACATAAACAGTACTACAGAATTGATATGATTTTTACTAATAAAGCCAAGTTAGAAAATTCTTCTATGGAGGTGTGTCCTAAAGTTACATCGGACCACAATCCTATTATGCTTACAGTACACGTCGATTTTGAGGTGAAGGAACCAACAAAGGAATTCTCATTTCCCAGCAACATCTTCAGTAACCCGGACTACGTAACCTATATGCAAGAAACGCCGAGGGAATATATAGTAAACAACCAACATACTGCATCCTGCGCTATAGTTTGGGACTGTCTGAAGGCATATGTGAGAGGGGCAACACTCCAATACATTATTAAGCAGAACCGGCTTAATGGAAGTCTGGTTGGAAATGAGCATAGGCAATCTATGGAATTAGAGCGGCTACATGCACGAGCAATTGCCTTGTAGGACACTGGTGGAATATCGATATACCTCCAGCTTATTGGTCAAAGCTCAGTAGAAGGCTAAAGGACAGAGTAGCTAACAGCTTTCATAAGTTCAAAATGAGACAATATAAATATTGTGAACGGGTGTGACGGGTCTTGGCCTATCAGCTAGCGGACCAGAGGGCCAAGTCACATATCAAGCAAATTAAAGGAGCAGATGGTTCAGTTTATACTAAATCTCAAGATATAATAGAGCAATTTAGGTTATTTTATGCCGATCTGTATAGTGACTCAGCCATTTTTAATCAGCAAGCAGTTATAGAGTACATACAAGAAAGTGCAATGGCTGTTTTGGATTCATTTCAATCCAATAAAATGGACAGAAATGCGGATTTACTGGAAATTAACACAGCAATTAGCACACTACCATCTGGCAAAGCGGTAGGTAAGGATACTATCCCCCTTGAGTTTTACAAAACTTTCAAGGATACATTGGTCCTGGTCTTTCTAGAGCTGGTTAATGAAATACTGCAAGCTGGGGATGCGCCCCCTCTTGGAATATAACTAATATAATTGTTTTTCCAAAAAAGGGGAAAACCTTAGGAGGATAGGGTTTCATACTGCCCAATATCCTCAATTAATGCGGACGCAAACACATTTTCAAAGCTTCTTGCTTCTCATTTAGCTCCTCTGATTCACTTACTGGTATCTGAACACCAGCATGGCTTTGTTCCGGGGTGAGACACTGCTGCACACATAAATTCAGCTATTTCTGCATTCGATGTAGCTAGTCAATTAGATCAGCAGATCGGGATGCTGATGCTGGACGCCGAGAAGGCCTTCGACTGAGTGGCTTGGGGATCTTTATGGCATACAATGCTATCTTTAGGTCTCGGTTGGAGGTTTATCTCGGCGGTACAGAAACTATATAGTAAACCAACCGGTACTATTAGGCTCAATGGCTTTTCTTCTTCTTCTTTTAGTATTCGGAGGAGTACGCGGCAGGGATGCCCACTATCCCCATTATTATTTGCTCTGTACATCGAGCCTTTTATCAGGCATCTGCTTCATAATAGTCTTATCTCTCCAGTGTCCTTCAATGCTATGGCTTTAAAGGTTACTGCTTACGCAGACGATACTGCTATATTTACCACAAGACCGGTAGAAGCTATAGCCGTGATAACTCAAGAGGCTCAGCGCTTCGGTTCTTTCTCGGGCTATAAGCTCAATTTAAATAAGACACAGTCAATTTAAAACTTTGAACCTGAATCAGCCCCACTCTCGCTAGGAATCACTAGAACTGCTACTTATCTCGGAGTCTGGCTTAGCTGTCATACTGATGATGTTATTGCTTTAAATTATGAGCCACTGTTCAAAAAGGTGGTTGCAGATATGCATAGTTGGCACAAGTTACCACTTACTATTATTGGGAGGTGTAATGTAGTAAAAATTAATATTCTACCGAAGTTCCTTTACCTGTTTCGTACTATTCAACTGAGGGTTCCCCTGTCATTTTTTAAGGGGTGAGATAGTGCTATAGGTAGTTATATATGGGGTTATCGGAGGGCAAGGAGAGCTATTAGGTATATCAAGTTAACGTACCAACAAGGCGGTTTTAAACTCCCAGATTTCAAAGATTATTTTTGGGCCGCTTTTGTTAATCGGATTCAGAGTTTACTTAAGGGATCTGGTGTGGGCAAACCTTGGTTTGCATACCAGCTGGCCTGTGGCCCAAACACTGGGTTTTTACCGTATAAAATGGCTCACCCGAATTATTACAAAAGGGTTCGATTTAAGACCGTCAGATCTATTGCCCGGATCTGGCTAGATATACGTAAAGCTTATGCAATACCAGATCTACACAAATTTACTTTTTTGGGGGGTAACCCGAGATTGTCTGATATATTTTCCGATTCGGTGGGGAGAGGGGGGCAACGCTGCGGCATAACACAGCTTGGGCAGTTGTATGATGACCAAGGTTTTAGATGATCTGCTTCACTTAAAGACGATTTCGGGGAAGCACATGATTCTTTTTTTAAATATTTACATATCAGGGATTATTTTATTCAAGGGAAAGGTTTATTAGCCCTACCGGGTTTAACTGAGGTATTACGTGCAATTTTCCAGATTTCAGGCCGAGACTGCATATGGAAAGTCTATCAGAAATTCCTATCGGCTGTTAATGATGATGGTATACAGTTTACAGCCAAATTAAATCGCATTTTTGAAACCGATATTACAAATGAGGAAGTACATTAATCATGGGCTATAATCAATACTGCAGTTACCTCAATTAACCTGAAGTTGCAGCAACATCGTATTATGTTTATGTTGTACTATGCCCCGGAGGTTGTCTCCAAGTGGGCTACGACCCACGCTTCTTTAAAGTCATGCTGCCCGAAGTGTAATGAATATGCAGCTAATCTCCGGTATATGTTTGTTACATGTCCAAAGTTAAATACGTTTCGGGTTGAGGTTACCTGCAAGCTGAGTAAATTACTAGGCAATGATACTCAATTAACGGAGAAAGAGATTTTATTGGGGACAGTAGCTGATTCGGGCAATTTATAGAAATCTCTAGTTTCAATTATTATAGTTTGTGCTCATTTGTGTATTGCCAGGGCTTGGATCCAAACACTTAGCCCAAAAATGACGGAATTTTGGGTATAGTTGAGGGGGGGTTTATGAAATGGAACTGGCTTTAGCAAAAGCAAGGGGTCCACACTCAAGGGTAAAATTTGAGAGGGTTTGGTTGAGCCTTCAGTGGGATTAGTAGACACCTCGTCTACAATATATCATTTTATGTATGTTTGCAAGCATTTCAAATTTTCTGATGTTGTCATTGCATTCTTTTTCTTTCGCTGTGCTCTTTTCGTTCTTCTGTGCTATTTATGTTATTGTATTAAACTGTTGGCTAATAAAAACCTAAAAAATAAAAAAAATAAAAAAAGAAGTTGTAGACTATTGTGAAGCTTTTGAACTTTCTGTAAAGGATGTTTCTGGTACTATCACTCCGCTGAGGATAGTTATTTTATTGCTGGTGATAAACCTGATCAGAAAGCCAACCAGATACGGTATTTTAGGGAGAATCACAATTTATTTTATTACATTCATGAAATGTGTTTCTTAATCTGTGTTGGATCTGGTCCTTTCTGCAGGGTTATTCCCCACATGTTTTGCCTTCCTTCTTTCTTTGTTTTCTGACCTTCTTTAGTTGGCTTTTGAACTCTGGGCACTTAGAAATGCTAACCAGTGCTAAAGTGCATGTGCTATATCCCTTAAACATGGTATACTTGTTTTACACCTGTTTGGCATATTTGATTTTCTTGTAAGCCCCTTGTAAAGTGGTATACCATATACCCAGGACCTATAAATTAAATGCTACTAGTGGGTCTGCAGCACTGATTATGCCACCCCCCCCCCAAAGTAGCCTGTCAAACCTGTCTCAGGCCTGCCTTTGCCCGGGCCTGTGTGTACAGTTTACTGTCACTTCAACTTGGCATTTAAAACTACTTGACAAGCCTTAAACTCCACTTTTATTACACATAGGTCACACCTAAGGGAGGCCCTAGGTAGGCTATGGGCAGGGTACTGTGCAAGTATAAGGTAGGACATGTACATTTATGTTTTGCATGTCCTAGTAGTGGCAAACAGCCGATTTCTGTTTTCACTTCTATGAGGCCTATTCTTCTCAGAAGCTTGCATTGGGAATTCCCTTATACACTTTTAAGTGGTAATTCATGAAAAGGAGTACCTTTGCCATGTTTGCTATGTTTAGAATATTAGTCATAAATCCTCCTTACTAGTGAAGTTGGATTTCACATTGCTATTTTAGAAATGCCACTTTTAGAAAGTGGGCATTTATCTGTGCTTAATAATCTTTGTGGTTTGCAGCCTGACTCCAACACACATATGGGCTGGGTGACAGCTACACTTGGTGCATACTTTCCAGACAGCCACAACACAGTAATAACTGGGTATGACAGGGGCTACATCTGCATTCTGATAGTTTTCCTGGTCAGAAAGAGGGAGAGGTAGCTCACACTTACATCTGGATAGGTTGGGTACTGCCCTCCCACAAAGGGCTGCTTTACTCTCTAATGATAATCTGGAGCCAGGGCCGGGCTGGAAGGGATCCTTGTGCTTTTCAGAGGGCTCCTTTGAAGTCACCCATACAGCAAAGTAATTTTGGGGTATAAGTACTGTTTCTGTGAGCCCATCTAATCAGACATTGCGTGGGACTTGTAACCAGAAGCTACTGGCTCTACATCTGCACATTGCCAGGAGGACTTCTGTGCTGCCAGGATAGAGGCCACTTTGATAACTGCTTTGCTGTGTTGGCCTGCTGCCTACTGAGTGCTGGGCTGCAGGAGGGTCTGCCACTCTGGAACTTGCCTTGATGTGCTGGCCTGCTGCCTGCTACCTTCTGTTGTGCCTCTACAAGTTTTCTGCAAGGGCTTGTTGGCTTACTCCCTGATCTTTGGGACCTCAGGACCATCAAAGATCCCCCCAACCTACCCCTGCAGCTGGTGGGTCTGGCAGCAGAGTGTTGGCATGATTAGCGCATGACTGATCGACTGTTTGTCTGAGGTGCTGTATCTGAATTTTCGAGCTCTAAGCTGGGCCCTGCAGCTCGTCTTGATACTGAATGGTGCTTTAGTGAAAAGGGAAATCTACATGTTTACTGGAACTGCCACTGCAGTGCCCTGGACAGATCTCCCAGCACAGCTTTTGGCTAGTGCTTTGTGTGGGCAACACCAGGACTCGCTTCTCAAGTCGGGCTTCATCCCTTCCCCCAAACAAAAGATTGCCTTTGTAACCCAACTATTTAACTCTCCAGCAACACCTTCATCCCTTTCCCCTACGGGGTCTGCCGATGGCACTGAGCCTCACCGCCCTGGACAGAGATGACACATCACAATCATCCCTCCGGGGTTGGGATGATGACGAGGGGATTGTGGAACCACTTATTGCCTCGTCAGTTGGGACTGAGGCAGACACCTAATGCCCTCGACCTCACTGTCCCCCAAGAGAAGTATTGCCAGGCTACACTCGTGGGTAGCTGAGCTTTAGCCTGGACTGGTCTTGTGGGACCCGTGAGGGACTTTTGTCATGGATTGCCTGTACATGTGTGATTGGTTGTTGCCTCTTACCGAGTGGATTGGGAGGGTGACAATAACACTGTGGTTCCCACGAGGTGGAAGTGCATTTGCCTATCACCAACAGCCATGTAAAGAGCTTAAGAGAAGCAAATGCCTTTTTTGGTGATCACGTTGTTTCTTTGTTGCATGTTATGTGATAACTGTTAAAGTTCTGATGTGAATTAATCGTTGAGATTCTACAGTTTCCCCAGAATATTTGATAGGCGCATAAGTGCTTCTGTGCCCTATGCTTACATGATGCAATCATTGGGGTATATCCTTTAAACCTGTATAACCTAAAAATATACACTGCATTTATGTTGTTTTCGTCTTGATTCGGTCACAATATAGTAATCTATTTTTATAACCCTGTGTGGGGGGCCTTTTTTAATGTATTCATTGTGCTACTGTGTGTGTGTGTTGCAAATGCTTTTACACATTGCATCTGTAGATAAGCCAGCCTTCTCTGCTCCAAGCTTCCAGAGGGTAAGCACACATTATCTTTGGTGTGTATCTAGCTTACTGTCAACAACAGGTCCCTTTGGGCTCCTTTTGTTCAAAACATACAGGTACTCGCAATTGTCAATTATGCATCCTTCAAATCAACAACATTCATGCGAAACCCAAATAAATATAAAAAAAGGATTTTTATTTTGTTATCTAAAAGACTGTGACAATTACTGGAGACATAAAACCCAATCTAAGCAGATTGGCACACCAAGGCTTACAACTGTGTTAAACTAGGGTCAGCACATTTTCATGTTATCCTCTTTCTTAGTGACCCCTGGAGATGCTTGGGTACTCAAAGAACACAAAGCGACACGTTTCGGTGGCACAATATGATTCATCACCTTCTTCAGGCTTAACGTTACAAATCAGTGTCTCCCATACAATCTAAAAAACAGCAATATAAATAAACAAACAATTAAAAATGAAGCCCAACAGGTCTTACATATAATATAGTCCATATTTCTCTTTTTGTCATTGATTGACTCTTTCTAATACAAACATATTTTAAAAATTAATTCACGAATACAACAAAAACATTTATATTACGATTCTGGTTTCAAGCATGACGATCCAACAATTTATCCGCAAAACACTGCACATTACACACCATCAGTATAGAACCATATGCATACACGCATAAATGTCACACGACTACCCACCCGTTGTGAAAAATGGGAGAACTGTTTTTTCCTCTGATGTGGTTGCTTGTCACCTCTAGCTTACCCTGACTAGAGTGGTGGGTTCTGCCTGGCCTGGGTGCATACCTTAGCCAACCAGAAACCCCATTTCTAACAATCTTGCATCACAACCATCATTAAAGAGGAACTGTATCTAAGTGAAACAACCATGTTTATTGTATCACTTCTCTCTATTGTATGCTCCACAGAGACAAATAGAATTTTAAATAAAATCTTGTAGAGAAAACATTTGGTTAAATAATACTTGTTTTTTCATTTGCAAATAAGCAAGCTTGTTGTTTTTATCCTCCCACAGGTCAAATCTAATTTAATTGGGGACTATCACAAATGTTTGCTTTTCGTTGCGCTTCTTCTACAAAGACTGAGACAGGGCAATTTACAAATCAGGATCATTCCTTTATGCACAAGATACAGCCCTCTACAGTCATAAACGTTTCTGCTTTTGTCCACAAGTCATCTGTTAGGTAACCATCTACACACCACACATGTACAGGTATGTGGTAATCATTAGGTCAGCAGGTTAGTTGTACCAGTCCCAGGTATGTGAGTGACCCATTGCACCCCAATGATGGATTGGGGTGCAGTGGCGAGTACACTACATTTTGTTTGCTTTCATTAGGGGCCATAGTACCCTTGTTTCATCACTTGAACCTGTATCACATCCTTTTGCTTCTAGGGGACATCCATGGTCAATGTACCTCACATTCTATACTCACGCTGCCCCTAAAGCACTCAGTGGATTTTTAACCATTTGAATGAACACTGCTGTTATATATTTTATCCAATTGACCTGATGCTGTGCTGTGCTGTGCACTCGGTTCCGTGTGGTTATCCACGACCTACGGTGGGTGTTTACTGCTTTCTAGGGGAAATTTGTTTAAAATATGTCTCGAATTTGCAATGCTGAAGGCAGCGGTTGGGTGAGGCAGTTTTGTCTTCTTACTGCAACACGTTTCCCTGCTGCGCGCTAGCATCAATCTTGTACAAAAGGTCGAAGCAGAGGACACAGACCATGGAAATGTGGTCCTGATGCTGGCCATTTACAGGCATCCACTACATCCCATTACTCTTCAGATTGATGTCCAGCTACAGATTAGTTTGCTGAGACTGCTTGTTTCTGCCAAACTCTGCGAAGCCTGCTAGTGGCTACAAGCTCTCCCACATCCTGGCATGCTGCTAACCGGAGACTCATCTGCCTTCTCCATACAGGGCTGGGTTAGGAACTGAGAGCAGGAGTGGGCAATTTTAAAATACAACACTAAAGTGCAACAAGCAAGCAAGTCACATCCTACGACGAGGAATTTGGGAAGTGGGGTTCCTTGCATATGCAAATATTGCAAAAATGGAAATCAGGTGCTTCCCTTCTGCCTCAGAGATTGTATCCATGCATAGGAGCAGTGTTCCTATAAAGCAGCAAATTAACTTCACCGTCTAGCAGACACAAAGGCAGTATTTCACTTTCCATGTGCCCTAGTCTAACTAAGGGGTCTATTAGAATGTCGGGCGGATCGCCACCGCCCGTATGGCGGTGGCAATCCACCCGACATTTTCCTCCGCCCACATCCCATTTCCCCCCGCCATATTACGATGGCAGGGGACCCCGGCAGACGAAAAGACCGTCCGCCAGTTTTCTGCCGGTCGACGAGTTGACCAGGCGGAAAAGGGGCTGTATATGTTGGCAGTGTCTGCAAGACACTGCCATCCATATTACAATTCAGGCGGTGATGTGCCTTTCCATTGCGACTTTGCCGCCATGCAAAGTCATGCGGTTACTGCATGCGGGGGCTCGTTGCGGGCCCCCAGGATATTGGGGGGATGGGGGGTGCACATGTTTTTTTTTTGCATGCACAACGTGGCAGGTACCCCGCGGTGCAGCCACAGCATTGTGGCGGGCAGTGCTGTGTGCACTGCCCGTCACAATGTTGTGGATGGGGGATGCAACCCCCACTGTGGCGGTGGCATTGTAATAGCTGGTGCGGGACCGCCGTACCACTGGCGGCCCATCCCAGCACTGCTAGTCCGCCCGCCATCCAAATAGGCCCCTAAGTCTTTATGGCACAGCAAGATGCATACATAAACTAGAAATGGCAGAATTGTTCTAAAAAAATCGTAAATCTGCATCCTTTGCTTTTTTCCTAAGTTTGGGTGTAGAATGTAAGCTTTTGAAATTTAAAAATATGCTCAGTTGCATAGAGATCAAAGGATAAAACGGCTCAGAGGTTAGACTGATCATTCAGGCTCAGGGCTCAGACAGCAATAGTGATAGTATCATATTAACGTTACCAATACAGATAATGGCATGACTCCACACAAGTGAGGAGTTAGGTCACGGATAAGCTGCTTTTACCCCAGTGATAGCCAGAATTAGGCGAGGGATTGAGAAAAGATGGCAATTGTGTACCACTAATATGAAAGGGATAATGTTGTAAAAAATGTAAAGTTATAGCAAGAAGGGCTCACTACAATGTGTTATTTACTTATCGAGCAAAGACTAGCTTTGGCTAAACTATCAGTGAATACTACAGGTTGGCAGCCGCGGCCCGTGGAGGGAGTTGCGGTGGGGCAGGCAGGCGGGGCTGGAGAGGGGCAGGGTGGGGGGGTGACGAATTTTGTTCTGTGCCCTAAATCACAAAATGCGATGCAGGGCGCACTACGAAATTCGTTTTATTCATTTAATTGTTTACTTACATGCAATCATCCAGATTCCGTTGTTTATCACCCTCCACCATGCCCCTCCCCCGCCCTGCCTGCCTGTTCCATCGCAACTCCCTCCACGGGCCGCGTCTGCAGGTTGGTGCTCTTGGGTATCCACATATGTAGGAGCGCAAGAGTAACTTGATATGAATGAGTTATAACCCTTTCCAGCATGCATAGGTGAATCTTTCAAGGAAAATGCAACAGTAGGGAGAGAGAAGGAGAGCAGTTCAGCTGGTAGTCAATTCCAGAGGTAGGATCCCTGCGGATGAGCAGAACTGTGACGCAGCACATAAATATAGTGGCATTTGGAAGGTTTAGGTTGGTTAGGTGAGGGTTACAAGTAGACTGATACCTGCTCTGTGGCGGCTGCTCTAACATCAAAGTGGTCAGGCAACTCAAATGCTCAGGGGAGTGAGGGGGAGATAATAAATTGAAGCACATACCTGCCACTGCGGCAACCACCTCGGTGCTCCTCTCCTGACGTTGGGCACACTGCACAGGCTCCCAGGGGCCAATCACGGCATTGCTCTCTGCTGGTAATACCAGTAGGGAGCCGCACTGTGATTAGCCTGACCGAGCTGACAACGTTCGCTCAGGCACAGGAGTCTGTGCCATTTCTCCACCCGGCTGTGCAGCTCTGCTGGGTTGGAGAAATGTAAGTGCACATGTCAGTCTGGTCATCCTAAGACAACTGGCTAAAACGACGTGCGCACTTACAGTACCCACCACTCCTTTTCCTTGCAGCTGAGTGAAGCTCCATAAGGATGTCCTCTCCCTAAGACTGGCAATTGGCTAAGTAAGAAAAATAAAATCATAATAAACTGGATTTATTATCATTTTATTTTTGAGTGGTGTTGCAGCCCTTCTCCTTAATGGAGGAGCCACCCCTGATCATGTTACCTCTCAAAATAGATAGCTGACTGATTGATTACTTTTAATAAAAAATATAATTAATAGTTTCCATGTTGCTATGTTTTTGCTGAGCATGAGTCAATTTCATAGCAATTGTATGATTTAGGAGTGTGCTTAGGAAGGTTATACGCGCTCTTGCAGCAAAGTTTAGTACTTCTTCCAATGGAAGGAATCATTTTGAGGAATTCCAACCTGGGGGTTGTTGTAAGAATCTAACTTGCTCACAACAAGAGTTCAGTGCAGTGTTTGGTCATATGAAAGGGGGGGGGGGGTGGATTTTGCAGAGCTTAGGTACTTGGTGGGCCATTAGGATGTCGGTCGCCTTGCGACCACGGCGGTAATAGAATAATATGGTGGCGGTGTCCTATGGACACCGCCAGCCATATTACAATGTCCACAGTAAGGGGCATTTCCACTGCGGCAATGCCGCCACGGAAAGGCAGGCGGTGTTTGCTGCGGGGGCCCCCTGCGGGCCCCAGGTGACGCCAGCTTAGGGGGAGGACAGGGGGGGTACCTATGGTACCCCCCACATTTGCATATGCAAAGCGGCAGGCACCGCGCGGTGCCTTCTGCTTTGCATATGCAAATGCGTTCTCTTATGTTTTGCATTGTTGTGGGCGGTGCAGAGAGCACCGCCTGCCACAATGCAAAACATGTAGGATGTGCCCGCCACTGTGGTGGGCACATCCTAATTCCCCCTACGGGACCCCTGCCCTTATGGCGGGGCGGTCCTGTTCTCCGTTAGGGTGGCGGGCGGACAAAGTCCGCCCGCCATTCTAATGAGCCCCCTGGTATCTTGCAGTGCTGGCTGTGGAAGTGAAGGAGGTTTACTGGTTCATAGTTGGGTTGAAATGTACAGAAAGGATTCTGGCTGAGGGTTTAAATATAAGAGGCTCCGAGGGAATCAGAATATGCATCGGTAGATTTGTGGGTTCTAACTTAGCACTGAAGTAGACAATATATGTATTTGTGATGTTTAGCAAAAGGTAATAGCCACCCAGTATAATCAAAAAATGGGGCCACTGTTCCAGTAGCGGGGTACAAAATGTTACCCACTCGCTATGAGGGAGAGGAAAGAAAAGACGAGAACAAAAAGAAATGAGAAGTGTAGGTCCTCCTAGGTTTTGGTATCTACTTAAGAGAGGAGAGAACTAGTCTTGCCTCTTGTTGCTCTCGTCGGGCCGGCGCTGCAATACCCTACGGGTCCCCCGAAGAATCACTTTGGCAGAGATCTTTTTAGAGAACAGCCATTTGATGCATGCCGGTGTGTGGGGTGGGTCCTATTTGAGGGTGGTGTACTGCGTGCAAAGTGAATTAAAACTGCCTACGGGTTATCTTACTCTTCCCTTTCAGGTCCAGGGAGGTCCTAATTTGGCAGTTCGGGCTGGACTTTTCCCATGAGGAGCAGGGTCAAGACTGATTTGCATATGGTTGGGTCTAAACTGTGGTGGTATGTTGAGCAAAAGAACAATGGGTTTAACTGATGTCATTTGACTGGGGTGAATGTTTGATTTGTTCCGCATTCCGTCCATCATTTATGTGTCTTTTGCCCATTCTGACTCTAGCCTTAAGCGGCTTGCACTAAGGTGAATCAGTGTTAGTCGATGGGAGAGTAATATAAACAACTCTCTTGGATGAATTGTTAATTGTACAAAAATCCCTATTTAGTTATCTCATGCTTTCATACTCATCCACATACACTTCAATACCCCACAGACCCTATTAGTCAATCAATACATATATGATGAAATTGGCAAAGAAATACATGAAAAGGATATTTTATTTGAAATTCAATTTTTATATGCGACGCATTGGTTTACAGTATTGGGTTGTATCCAAGGAATGTGTGTGGGTCTAACGGAATATAGAAGGCTGTAGCCTCTAACACACATAAATAGATTAATTCCATAGGAAACAACTGTACTAGTGATGTGATTATTTGTTTCCACTGTATTTTTGGTCTCTCCTAGTTTTCTCGTATGTTTTTTTTACATTGTTATTTTATGGATGTATTGTTTTTAATATTTCTTACGCACTTGTAGTGTTTTTATCAGAAAAATTGAATATAAAAATTGAATTTCAAATGAAATATCCTTTTCATGTATTTCTTTGCCAATTTCATCAGATATGTTTTGATTGACTAATAGGGTCTGTGGGGTCTTGAAGTGTATGTGGATGAGTATGAAAGCATGAGATAACGAAATAGGAATTTTTGTACAATTAACAATTCATCCAAGAGAGTTGTTTCTTTTACTTACCTGTGGTACCCCCTCTCTTGGCTTTTGGGGTCACTCCCTTGCTTTTGGAGTTAGTCGATGGGAGAGCCAGACCTTGCAACAGCGAAATTCGAAATTGGGAGATTTTCACTGTAAGGACATGTGAAACCTAACTTACATATGTCCTACTTTTTAATCACACAGCACCCTACCCCCTGAGCTGGAAGGGCCTACTCTAGGGGTGACTAACATATAATAAAAGGATGGTTAAGGCTGGGTAGGTGTTAATTCTGCCATGTTGAAATAGTAGGTTTAAAACTACATTGTGGGATGCAGGAGTGAGGCCTGAGAGATAGGTCTAGAGCTAAAGTAGTAGGTGGCACAATCGGTGCCGATGCCCAGTAGCAGCATTTAATGTACAGACCCTGGGTACTGCAGTACCACTTACCAGGGAGTTACAAGTAAATTAAATGTGCCAAACAGGTATATACCAATTGCATCATGTTTTTCGGGAGACATCATGAGCACTTTAGCATTGGTTAGTAGTGAAAAAGTGAGCAGCAAGAGGACCAAAAGGGAAAAAGTCTGCGGAGTGGCCACTCAAATGATTTTCAGTCTTTTCCAACACAAAGACTGTTTGTTATGTTTGCTAAAAGCCAAGTAGTGTACTTTCTGTGTATGACATCACAGCGATAAGCACTGAAAAGGCATTGACAAAGCCAATAGAGTTGTATTTAATAACAAGCAGATGTGCATGCAGAATTAATTTTTTCGTGTTTTAACCCATTGAACACGGCTCGAATTCCGCTGCGGTGCAGGTGATTTATGGAGTGGGCGTGTTTCATTCGGCTCCCGGCCATCCTGCGCACACGCCCACTGTGAGGTTGGACGGCTGGGAGCCGTCTGACACACCAAAAGAGTTAATACATTAAAGACAAGCCCATTGGCTTTGATCAGTTCTGTATGCACATTCCATTCCAGTGTTTTTTAAGCTCAGCCTTCCATTATCAACTTGGAACAGTCTTGTGTAAATCAGTCTTGCCCTGCCAAAAAAGGGACAGTATGACCCAAAATGCTTTCACTTTTGAACAACAGTACATGAAATCTAAGAAATCTTTTGGTCTTTGGTAAGGTTAAGCTGGATTCCCTAGAAAACAATGTGGTGCAAATCCCACGTCTTGGCTTCTGTAATTTGTATTATCCTTTTAATGTGTGTTACAGGTGAACCTTATCCAATTTAAAA
Organism: Lissotriton helveticus; assembly: GCF_964261635.1. Classification (NCBI taxonomy): domain Eukaryota; kingdom Metazoa; phylum Chordata; class Amphibia; order Caudata; family Salamandridae; genus Lissotriton; species Lissotriton helveticus. The sequence continues at coordinate 1,158,149,513 of NC_136057.1, forward strand.
TGTCAATGAAATCCAGAAAGGCTTCCATTTATGCCATTTATGCCCTGTTTGAGGGAGGCAATAGCCTGTCTCTGAGATACTGCCATCTGAGAATCAGACATCAATAACAAGGTGGAGCCAGAGGTGGGTGTAGTGCCAATCAAAAGACAGTATCCTGGTCTCGGCCACCGCCAGTGTCCAAGCAAAGCCCCACAAAGTAAGAATCATTTGGCAGTGCTTGCAGGCCAGATTTTACATTGTAGAAGATAGTGTATTGGTGTGGGATCCCGCCATCTCATAACTGGTGGTCTTTCCCACCTCACCCTCTTCTGAGTTTAGGGAATCCCGGGGATTTCCCACCAGCCTGCTGTGCATGTTACTATTTTTGCACCCCAAGGCACTCTAGTAATCCCTATGATTAAGTTCCTTGGTGAGAACATGGACCACCAACAAAAGAGGACTCCACAGGTTGATCTAACAGTAAGTATCACTAGAGCTCGAGAGCTGACTTGGTCTGTTCAGATCTTCTTTGTCTGAGAAGTGTAGTAGTATTTGCTGAACACAGCCATGCGCACACACACCCACACAGAAATGCTCAAGCTCATTCATGCATACTTATACATTTTACTTTCTGCAGTTAGTCAAGTAAATATTCTTACATAGTGACCGCAATCAGCATTTATTTCCAGAAAGGAGCAATGAGCATACGTTGATAACAGTATTGAGCTAAGCTCTTCTTTGTGCACTGATGTAACCCCAATTTGTGTCAATCAATCAATCATAAAACTTTATTTCGGTCATTACGACCATTGATACAACCATGTGCTGGACTCTGACCAATGACAGTAAGGTGACAACTTCAATTAAACTGTTCCAAAATAAATAAATCATCTTGTTAATACAGAGCACCGAATGTATGGAAACTGACTAACAACCTTGATACATTAAAAAGGCTGGACAGTGGCTGCTGCATGTCTCACATCAGTGTATATGATTCCTGCATTTAATCTGCACAGGCTTCATTTAATCCGTACAAGCTCCATGTAAGCTGCACACACTTCATTTCAGCCTCACAATCTCCATTTAATCTGCAGTTCAGCATTAAGCCTTTTATCTGAGTAACAAGGACCGTGATGAATGTTGTCATGTAATTGCTTGTGACTTTAAATTATTGCGGACATTATATGTTTCCCTAAATATCTCTTCTGCTACATAACTTGCTTAATTTAGAAGGCCGGTGAGGGGTTTGTGGTGCCAAGTCGATTACTGTGTTGTAAAGAAAAACCTGCCCTACAGAAAATGCTATTTTTTAAATAATAGTTTCCGGACCTAATATTTTTAATTTCGCGCCCTTTAAACGTTTGTATTCATTTCCGAAAGGCTTTTAAAAAAAATCTTCAGTTATATTGTGTGGAGGTCTTTTGTATCAAAATAGGGATTGGTAACGAATTTTGTACCTACAATGATGGTAAAAGTAGTGCTAATTATTGTTCTTCAAGCTTAAGTAAATTTGGGCATTAAAATGTAAAAAGCAGATCTGATGATGCCAGGAGGGTTGCCTTGGCTATCACCCTGCCACGCGCAGTGAGGGGTCATTCTTGGAGAATTCGAAGTCTTCACTGTTGTCCTGCTGCAGACTGATCCGGCTGAGCTGTGGAGGGGCAGCCATTGGAGGGGTACTCTCTGAGCTGTTGAGCTCTGAGACTACTGTGTAAAAATTCTCAATAACATGAATGGAATTGTAGACCAAGATGGCCAACTATGGAAATGTGTATCTGCAAGAAGGTTGTCATATTTCTATAAGTGTTCTACTCAATTTAGGTTCACATTCATTTCATCAGTATTAAGTCTAACGGTTCACTGATAGAATATTGATTACAAAAATATCAAAGTTCTAAATATCGATAAAAAAATATACACTGCAAAAATATCGACTCCTGTAACTAAACAGGTAAGTACAAAACTATTGAATTAAAGATATTGATGTAAAGAATAGCGAATTAAATATATATACAATAGAATCATATATATTAAATATTAATATTAATTTTAACAAAATAAATGTAATGTAATATATATATTTACAAAATATAACAAATAAACGTAATTTAAAAAATAAACACAGAAACATAATAATGTATACATATATATATATATATTTACTTTATCTTATTTAATAAACTATTATCTTTAATTTATTTTAAAATTGTAAACTTATATAAAAATTAAATATATATACATATATATATATATATATATATATATATTCACTGAAAAAAACATAGGTTTTACACACGTTATAGTTAGGAAGTAGCATTTACAAAACCTATGAAATTCACTGAAAAAAACATAGGTTTGACACCAGTTATAGTTAGCTGGAAATTTTACTGATATAAAACCAATGAAATTCCACGTTATAGTTAGTTGGACTCACTATAACTTGCGCGTGTAATGCACTGCTGATGACGTCACATATTACATCACTCATGACATCACTGATGACACCATCCTTGTGACACAGTGACAGACCTCCTTTCACTGTAATCTAACCCTTGAAACGCATATTCAAAAATAGAAACTAAAATGTTCAAAAAAATGGAGATACTCATACCAGTTACAACAACCAATTCAATAATTCCACCATCTATATACACATGCACTAATTCACCAACAGTTCTATATAGTCACTCATACATATATTCACTAATCATATGTAGTGATACACCTACACATCCTGTTACACACCGACAGTCATCCAAAAGTTATTCACACACATACTCACACATGCAAATAAACTATTGAACATCCATTTATTTGCATAAACAGCTATACACACACTACCACTTTACTTCTAAGGAAACTTACACATACTTACTCTCTTAAAAAATCACTTATAGAAACACATACTAATTTAAACAGGAACTCTTACAATACCTCACTCTCACATATACTCACTTATATACATCAATATTCACATATACTACATTAAAACATATGTAGTTACTGATAAAGACACTAATAAGAGAGTCATTCACTCACTAACACAGACATATACACACTCATCCACACATACAGTCCTGCACATATGCTGTCTTCAAAACACATACAAACAGAGACTCAGTCATTCTTGCATCTATGTACTAAGTAATACCCCCACCAAACCATGCAAACACTCATACTGATACTAAGAAAAACATCTAATAACCTATATACATACACATGTACCTACTCATCAACCCATGCAGCCACTTATACACAAAGTGAAACACTAATACATATATTTAAAAATTTAAGCATTACTCAGTAATATATGTATTCACTAAGATATTCAATAATATATACATATATAACACATATTTATTTTTCAGAAAGACACACATTCACTGGATGGTGTCATCAGTGATGTCATGAGTGATGTAATATGTGACGTCATCAGCAGTGCATTACACGCGCAAGTTATAGTGAGTCCAACTAACTATAACGTGGAATTTCATTGGTTTTATATCAGTAAAATTTCCAGCTAACTATAACTGGTGTCAAACCTATGGTTTTTTCAGTGAATTTCATAGGTTTTGTAAATCCTACTTCCTAACTATAACGTGTGTAAAACCTATGGTTTTTTCAGTGAATTTCATTGGTTTTTAAAATGCGAATTCAGAAATATCTTGTGTATACAACCTATACTTTTGTCCATAAAGTTCTGGCAATATTTTTTTCGGAAACAAGCCGTTTTCTTCACTGTTCAAGTTGCATAGAAACTCCTTGTAAAGCGATACAGAATTAGAAAGTCTGTACCTTGCCTTTTTTTCAACGCATTAAAATTTGCCTGTAAATAAAAATAGCCTTTCTAAACTTTGGTGCACGACCCGGTGTGCGCACTCTCGGCAACAGTTCTCAATAAAATGGATAGCGCATTTCCAGGCTTTCGTGCGCGACCGTGTGCACGCACCCACCTACATATTTTGTGAAAACTATGCAATCTGAACTTATTGAATTTCTTCATAGACCCATCAAAGAACTTATACTACGTCAAAGACACTAAACCTAGGCTTCTTTTTTATTATTATGAAAATTTTCATTAAATGGAGCCGAATGTCTTTTTAAACTTTCGTGTGTGACCGAATGTACACACCTTGCTATTTTCAAAAAAATATATAAAAGGTTTTATACTTTAACAATTGTATGCTTGAATCGAGCTCAAAAGATATATTAAATCCGAATATGTTTGAATTTACTTCTTTTCACGTTTTGAAACTTCGCTGAATTAGACCGCTACTTCCAAATGGCGTACGTGACTAGATACTATCACCGCGTACACGTCCTGAGACGCGCATGTGAAGTCATGTGACTTGAAAACAACACTTCCAATTGGTTCTTAGTAGTTTCTATTCTGCAATTTACACGGAGGACTCCACCCACTTCCCTCACTATCTTTTGTACTCTCAAAAGAGAACAACGTTCAACACCCTTCGGAAGACTTTGCTGAAATGGCTGCCGCCCCGCATTCATCTTCCGAATCTGAAGGAAATGAGCGACTACCTTTAAAAAGAAAAAAGGAATCTTTTATTTGGCAATTTTTCACTTATCCTGAAGAACAAAAGAAAGCAAATGCGCCAAAAGTTACCTGCACGATATGCAATTCGGTTCTCTCAAGAGGAAATCCAAGAAAAAAATATTCCTTTTCCATACATACCATGATGCGGCATGTCAAACAAGTGCACCCTGTGGAATTTGCAAAGGCATCGACAAGAGCCCTGGCCACGCTATTACCATCAGAGGTGGCCAGCACATCTTCTGGTGGACGACCTGTATCTCCATCGAGTGCTGTGATGAACTTGAGACCATATCTTGCAAAGGTGCACATGAAATGCAACGAGTGTGGAGAAATTCTTCTGTACGGAGAGCAGAGCCTCATTCTTACTAAACTAAAAATTGAGAGTCATAAATGCCCAGAGAAAAGATAAATTTCTTCATTTCATTTTGATCCTGTGTCACACTTGAAAATGTTGTTGCAAGTTTAAAAAATAAAAAACAACATAACAGTTGTTTAAAAAAAAAAAAAAAAGTTCTTTTCAGAACTAACTCATTGTACCAAAAACAGCTCCAGGAGCATATTATAAAGGTTAAACCTCCACGACCGCTTTGGAAACTCCTGCTTTAAACCTTTACATTTCATTTTTAAACCATACACACGTTTTTTTTCAAAGCTGCATATTAAACGCCTAAACATGTATTTAGTCGTCCACATGCAGGCACTTTCAATTACATGACTTATTTAAGTGGAATCCCTGTAATGTTGCATATCTTTCCAAAAATACACCAGTGCCTATTATTATAATGATTTTTTTTCATTCTTCATCAGTGATATTATTTTTTACATATAATGAAAATCACTATGACTTTTTAAACGACAAAGCTTACGCGGTAAAAATCACTCTGCATTTGCTTCCCTTTAAGAATGTAGTTTATCTACCCCACGCATGTGAACCTTGATGTTTTCATCTGGCAGCGAATTCCGGCCTTGAATAACAAGACATGAACAACAGCCTTATTGTCACAAAAACAAGCTAGCGTAGCATCTGTTCGCGAACATATCTTTCACTTAGCTAATATTCACAGACAACACCATTCCTTATAAAAGAGTGGCCTTCCTTTACAATTTACTGAGGTGACTCCCTTAATTTTAAACACATCCTACACTTCAAGACACGCTATTTTTTTATAACTACTAACCAATGGTTTATTGACCGGACTGCCAAAAATTATATCAAGTCATTCTGCTACTATTCACTCCATGCTCTAGGACCTATTTCTGTGGACTTCCTGTTGAACTGCCAGTGCTGCGACGTTTGTGTTCCCATCTCGTTTATTTCAAAATGGATGTCCCTCCTGTCTTCGCAAACAAGCCGGAACACTTAGAACTATTTCGCCAGAAGATGCTTGACTACTACGGCATCTTAGCACTCTCGACTCTGAATACTTCATATCGATTATCATTTCGATATTCCTATTTCACCTGTGTGCAGCCTGTATTTCATTGCCTGAGCTGTGATTTCATGTGGGCCCTGGACTTATGTCTCTGCACCTTGGTACCTCCTGAAGTGAATTACAATCATCTCATGAATCCGTTAATTGATCATGAACAACTTTGTTGCAACGGAGGGATTATGGCCTTTGCAGCGATACAAGGAGTTCTGGGTCATTGGGATATATTCGCAGCGGCGCAAGATTTCCTGACAGACAGCTACATTGAAAACCCACCGAGCTGTCCTCTGATGGTACTAGAGGCTCCGATAATAACAGATCATGAATGCTGCTTTCCTTTTTTCAATTGGATGGCTGACATGTTTTCGGATCATAACAGTGACTTCCTGTTAGAAGCAATTGCTGCCTACTTCGCCTATACAATCCTGAGTTGACTGTTATGCAAGCCATTGACGTCCACATTTCGTTTTGCCTCCCTATATTTTTCACGTTTTCTTGCATACTTTCTTAACATGAACAGACCTATTGGCTTTACTAACAGTGGACATTATAATTTCCTACTGGTTAAATTTTGATCTTTTATGTGGACAAATTTTTTTTTCTTCAGCTACTCGATTTTGAACTTTATTTTTTATTAAAGTCTAATCTCAACAATTCTATTGTATATCTTATCTTATGTTATTCCAAACGTACTCGAACCAAAACTCGCTAATATATGCTACATGTGCCCTAATTAATGTGTAAATATAGAATGAATTTTTTATAACTGTAAACGCCATTTCGCATTTGAACTGCTTAATTCCGCCTCAGACACCTCTGATCATTTAATTTTCCATAAACTGAAATATTTTCATTACATACATGCACCTCTCGCCATTTTGTCCGTTTTGGCGCGTTTTTTTCCCCTTACACAATAGCATAACAGAAACGTGATAGTGCTTCGCATACAGAGAGCTGATTGATAAAGACATAATGTCTAACCACTAGCATTTTCATGTATCGTTCCTAAACTGAAAGGCCAGAGACCTTCTTCCATTTATTAAAATATAATATACTTCCTCATAAGAGTGTATAATTAATTTTGCAAAACCATATTAATTTTTCATCAACTATACCGTTTGTATTCTATGTACTACTGACTATACCGATTACTTTGTTTTTTGCAATATCTCTACTCGTATTAGATTAGAAACTTGCCTTGAAAACAGTGCATTTCTGAATAAACATTTCAAATATACACGTTCTCTCTTTTAATCCATAATCTCAACTAAAATGATTGTATATTGAAACAGTATTCATGTGTTCCACGTAACTTCAGCTGTACTAACTTAATATTTTCTTTTGTCGACCTGATTTACTCATACTAGAACCCACAGCCCTATAACAGCCCGTTAACCCTTTCTTAGTAGGTCGCGCACCATGCAGACAGTTGTACCTCTGTAAAAAAATTATTTATTACTCTTCTCAAGCACCGTCGCAGTTCCGCTCCACTCAGTGTTAATCACTGCTCCCACGCTTCTACAGACCAGACGCTATGTCGTATTTCACTCCTTATCACGCTTTAATCTCCACAATAACAAACACTTCTCCGCCAGCCACCAGAGAACAGAGTGCACATGCAAAGGCACTAAGTAGTGAAATACAACATACCCTCTGCTCTATGGAAACAATTCTGAAAGAAAACATTCACTAGCGCTTCAAAAAAGCATTTGAATTATATAAATAGTTTTTTGAAAACGTTCCAACTACTTTGATGCGACTATCTGTGTGTGCCTCCACAGCAAAATTCCTCAGCCCGGACTGAAGGCAGACACAGACAGACACACACACACACAATAAGATAACACAGGGCAACGGAGACGGAAAACAGAAGAGAGATGAAGATGCAGTCAAACAGCAGGAGTGACAGAGATATTTTTATACTCCGTTTGGTACCTCAATTTACGAACACATTTACTGCACAAATCTGTGTACAACCTCATGGTCAGAACTTTTCATTTTATTTTACTCGACCACCTGCCCTTCTCACCCTACGCCCACCAATGCAGGCCGCGGCCACAAACCGCACTATAATTTTGTCGTCTGACACAAACTTTAAGAATTCATTAAGCATTACCACTTTTTCAAGACCGTATCACATGTAATGTACCAACTTTTCATTTTATTTTACTCGACCACCTGCCCTTCTCACCCTACGCCCACCAATGCAGGCCGCGGCCACAAACCGCACTATAATTTTGTCGTCTGACAGAAACTTTAAGAATTCATTAAACATTACCACTTTTTCAAGACGGTATCACATGTAATATACCAACTTTTCATTTTATTTCACTCAACCACCTGCCCCTCTCACCCTACACCCACCAATGCAGGCCGCATCCAGAAACCGCACTCTAATTTTGTCGTGTGACAGAAAGTTTACGAATTCATTAACCATTAACATTTTTTCACGACGGTATCACATGTAATTTACCATTTCTCTCTCTATCTGCTAATATCATTTTTTCACTTCATAAACAACTTCTCTCATTATATATAAAAGCTTCAAAATCACACAAATAATTACTCTTTATATTAAACATATTTTATACTTCATATTTCACATTTAAATTAAAAATAGTTTTAGAAATACAACACATTATGACAGCCAAAAATGAGTTTAGTTTCAAACTATGAGGAAAATCAATCCTTGTTTGTGAGTAAACCATATTTTACTGTACATGACAAAACAAACAATCATATTTCCTCCCGCAAAATTTTGTATTCAAATTTACATTTCAGTTGGTTGTCCCTCACAATATTTTGAATGTCACATAAAAGTCACCCATGACCCACTGCCATCTCTGCCTGTTTCCATGGTAACACCTCATTCTGCACCTGGCTGAAGGCACAGGTCAAAAGTTCATATCTCAACGTTCTACAGCAAACTAACAACACTGTTTTCCCTCCAAAAACACCTGCCTATCCACAGCTCTGTTACATGTCATGTCAAACAGAATCTTCCTCTGCAACATCAGACTCTGCATCGGTACTTACTTAAGTAAGTAAGTAAATCGATTATTGTGATGATTATTTAAAATCTTACAATATTACACATCTCAGACAGTACTTACTTATAAATGCAGAAACAACTCAATTAACACAAGGGCTCTTTTCAGAACCACCTTATATCAAACCACTCAAACTTCTGTTTTATCTCCATTTTCACACTCTTGTAAATAGGTGTGCGCGTCCGAGTGCGCGCACCCCGCAACCTTATTTTAAAAATATATATATATATATATATATTTTTTCGCGTTTAAGGGCCTTACTGCACACCCTGAGAGAACCTATGCAGCAAAACAATCTCTACCTTCTCCCCTTTCCATGTTCTAACACTGTGAAACGAGAATATATTTACTCGCGCGCACCCCGCAACTTTTTTCGAAAAAAAAATATATATATATTTTCGCGTTTAGGGTCCTTACTGCACACCCTGAGAAAACCTACGCAGCAAAACAATCTCTACCTTCTCCCCTTTCCATGTTCCAATGCTTTGAAATGACAATATATTTACTCGCAGTGACAAAATGGCGGTCAACACTTCCTGATTTCCTTCGAATCGAACGTTAACAGACGTCACGCAGCAAAAAAAAATTCCGCCCGCGCGCAGCCGCTTGAGTGCGCGCACCCGTGCGCGCTTATAGATATATAATTGACTTTTACTTTAATTTTCTCAACAACTACTGAACGGATTTACACCATTCCACAAAAAGCGTAATCTGCGAGCCGGACTCTACAGTTTTGCCAAATTTCTTATAAATCCATTCAGCCGTTCGACCTGTAGCCGTGTCTAAACGTCCTATGGAAAATAACATGGAGAAAACACGTTTTGGGACCCCCCTTTTATCTCAGCCCCCACTTCACCAATCCCCCCCAAATCTTCAGGGAAGGAGCACAGCGGACCGAGCCATATTCTTTGAGAAATTCGCAAAGATTCATCCACCAGGGCCAAAGTTAATCTAAATAGAATGTTGACGATTTCCTATGGAAACTAGGTCCTAACTATAACTACCTACTGGCGACCGCCAGTAGGTAATATATATATATATATTTATATATGATTAAAAATAAAAATAAAACATTCTAGAATAAATTAAAACATTAAACTTAAAAAATATATATTGAAACTTAAATTGCTCAATACAATAAGTGCAGCAGTAGGGAAAGTTTTGGATAGCAAAAAAATACAATTTAATATTCCCACTCAAATGAGTGCAACAGTAGGGAAAGTATTGGATAGCGGAAATGTAAAAATGACTATACCCACTCCAAAGAGTGGAACAGTAGGGTAAGTGTTGGATAGCAGAGGGGTAAAAATTACTACTCCCACTCCAGTGAGAGTAAAAGTAGGGATAGTGTTGAATAGCGGAGGGGAAAACATTACTATTCCCACTCCAGTAAGTGCAACAGTAGGGAAAGCGTTGGATAGTGAGGAAGAGAAATTACTGATCCCACTCCAAAGAGTACAACAGTAGGGAAAGTGTTGGAAAGCAAAAGGGTAAACAATACTATTCCAACTCCAGTGAGTGCAACAGTAGGAAAAGTATTGGATACCGGAGGGGGAAAATGTACTATTCCCACTCCAGTGAGTGCAACAGTAGGGAAAATGTTGGATAGCGAAGGTGTAAAATTTACTATTCCACCTCCAGTGAATGCAACAGTAGGGAAAGTGTTGGATAGCAATGAAAAAGAAATTACTATTCACACTCAAACATTTCTTTTTAAATTAAAATAATGAAACAAATTAATAAAAAATATTTAAAAATAAATATAAAAATAACACATTTTAAAAATTAATTACATATAACAAAAACCTAGAAATATTATATACATTTAATTAAATAATACATTTGCAAAAAAAAATCTTTTAAACAAAAAAATTTACAAACAAAAAAATTAATGAAAACATAAATGTATTTCTTTAATTTCCTACCCTATAACAGCACACCAATAACAAAACACTTCAACATTTTTAATTACATGGAAAGCTTTTATAAAAAAATTTGGGTTAGGGCGATATAATGTATATACAAGATTGAAAGGAAATCCGAATCTATCCGAGGAAATCACTTCGGGGACTATTCTTGGAGAATGGGAAAGAAAAGGGCTCAGAAAGGTTGGAGACATCTTGGGCCAGCAGGGAGTCTACCAGTTCTCTGAATTACAAACTAAATTTGCATTAGATAAAAGACAATTCTTTAAGTATCTACAAATTAGGACTTTTTTATACAATAAGAAGGGTGGTCCGTCGGGGTTTAACAAGAATGCAATCATGGAAGTGATACAAACAGGGGAAGATTGCACCATTAAGAGATTCTATGCAGAACTGTTGGCCTCAAAGGAGGATGATATAGAGAAATGGGCAAGTAAGTGGAAACATAGCCTGAACATTAGTGAGGAAATTTTTGATATCTCTTTAGAAATGGGATATACATTGTTATGTTCGGCGCCTCTGCAGGCACAACACTACAAAACATTATTTCACTTATACCATACGCCTGCTAAAATAGCTCAATGGGGTGGCATAACTGGAACTAATTGCTTCAGATGTGGGGATTCTGAAGCAGATTTAGTACATATTTTTGCAACATGTCCCCACTTGCAGCCAATGATAAAAAATATTGAGGGTTTTTTTCAAGGCTTAGTAATAGATGTGACTCTCACAGCGCCAGTTATTCTCTTGGGGGTAAAAGAAGAAGGAAATGAACAGCAACAGAATAACCTCAGGGTAGGCGAGAGGTGGGAATATTTTTTGTTCATGGCTATGGCAGTACTGAGACTCATTATTGCATCGGCATGGTTGGACCCTAAAGCACCATCATATCATCAGTGGCTGGCTAAATTACTCTCAATTTATAATTTGGAAATAGAGATTTATGCAAGAAAGGGGAAAAAGGGTTGGAAAACTGGTAGGCAGATCTGGGGACCTATAATCAGATGGAAGGAAGAGAGTCTGGATTGAAACTTATGTTGTAAGTATTTATTGGTTTGGGAGGACTCGGATAGAGAATGTTGAAAATGTTAATACTGTTTGACATGTATCGAGATTACATAATATTGTGTTTCTTCTTGTTTCTTCTTTTTCTTTTCTGCCATCATGCTTAGATATCTATAAGGTAAATGCTACTGTTGTGCCCTGTGTGTATGTAAAAATATGGGAAAAATCTGTCAATAAAAAAATTTAAAAAAAAAAAAAAAGAGAGTAAAAGTAGGGATAGTGTTGAATAGCGGAGGGGAAAACATTACTATTCCCACTCCAGTAAGTGCAACAGTAGGGAAAGTGTTGGATAGTGAGGAAGAGAAATTACTGATCCCACTCCAAAGAGTACAACAGTAGGGAAAGTGTTGGAAAGCAAAAGGGTAAACAATACTATTCCAACTCCAGTGAGTGCAACAGTAGGAAAAGTATTGGATACCGGAGGGGGAAAATGTACTATTCCCACTCCAGTGAGTGCAACAGTAGGGAAAGTGTTGGATAGCGAAGGTGTAAAATTTACTATTCCACCTCCAGTGAATGCAACAGTAGGGAAAGTGTTGGATAGCAATGAAAAAGAAATTACTATTCACACTCAAACATTTCTTTTTAAATTAAAATAATGAAACAAATTAATAAAAAATATTTAAAAATAAATATAAAAATAACACATTTTAAAAATTAATTACATATAACAAAAACCTAGAAATATTATATACATTTAATTAAATAATACATTTGCAAAAAAAAATCTTTTAAACAAAAAAATTTACAAACAAAAAAATTAATGAAAACATAAATGTATTTCTTTAATTTCCTACCCTATAACAGCACTCCAATAACAAAACACTTCAACATTTTTAATTACATTTATTTACATAATTAACATAATTAATAATCAATTAAAAATATTATTATATAAAATAAAAAAACAGTATAATATCCACATCACACACTTAAAATGAATTCATCAATAAAAAATAAATTACTTCCCACCCTTTGCACCTATAAAAACCACAACACACACCTAAAATAATTACAAAATTACCATAATTAATTACCAATTAATGAATTAAAATTAATGAACAACTAATTATCAATTCATCAATAAAAAATAAAGTACATCCCACCATTCTCACCCTTTACACCTATAAAAACCAAAACACACACCTAAAATTAATTACACAATTACCAAAATTAACAATTAATTAATCATCAATTTAAATCAAATTACTTCCCACCCTTCCCACCCTTTACACCAAAATTAATTACCAATTTAATAATTGAAATTAATTAACATCCAGTTATTAATTCATCAATTAAAAATATTCCCACCCGTTACACCTATAGACACCACGAAACACACCTAAAATGGATGACACAATTATAATTAATTACGAATTAATTATTAAAATTAATTAACAACCAATTATTCATTAACTAATAATAATTTAATTTACATATTTAACACTATAATATATCAATTAAACAAATATTAATACATAAATATTTATCAATACACTTAATATAATTAAATTAATTTCCGTCCTATCCCCTATAAACCCACAATCCGCTATGGACTAAAAATGGAAAATTCCATAATTTTTTTAAAATTACATTTAATTTAATTACTTCCCACCCTATTCCCCTATAAACCCACAACCCGCTACAAAACAAAAAACTGCAAAATTTAAATAAAAATAAATGAATACATTTAATGTAATGAAATTACTTTCCACCCTATAAACCCACAACCGCTATGGAACTAAAAGCGCAAAATAGAAAAAAAGTCAAAATAAATAACTACAAAAAATGTAACACATATATTAAAAATACAAACAATTCTTATACAAAAAAACATACATCACATTCATATAAAATATATACTAAATACATCACATTAATAAAAACGATATTTTAACAACTATATTTTTGCAAACGATATTAAACACTGTGATATTTTTAAATCAATATTACTTACATTAGATCATTATTCTTGACCACGATATTCTTGCTGTTGATATTTATGACCCACGATATTTCTGACTCGATATTTGTGCAATTCAATATTTCTGACTCGATATTCTGTCTCTGCACCAAGTCTAACTATAGGTGGAAGTTGTCTTCCTTTATAACAGTGTTTTTTTCGGTGTACCAAGTTTAGATATATGTGCAAGTTGTCTTCTTTTACTACAGTGTTTTTTTTGTAGTTTTGTGGAACTTGTCTTCTTGTACTTTAGGGTTTTTTGGAGGATGCGAAGTCTGGAGTTGTCTTCTTTTACAACATGGTGTTTTGGAGGTATGTAATGCAGATATGGAAGGAAATTGTTTGCTTTTCCAACAGTGCTTTTCTGGGCGAGACCATGGTAAGTCTAGATTGAGGATTAGATTGACATTTTAAACTGGGGTTTTTCTTTTCCGAATGGACCTCTTTACATTGGATCATTGTTACCTTTTGTTCTCTGGAGATGGAGAATATATGGTGCTGCTGAAGTGGAAAAGGCTGTACCTCATAATCTGTCAGAGGGATTTTAAAACTATGATGATTGTTTCTTTCCCAAAATCCACCTAGATTTGGATCTTGGTGTTGTCTGTGTGCCCCTGAAAATGCAATTAGTGCTGTTCAGTTAGTTTATCAAATACGTATATAAGTCCTATGATAGGGAGTGAGTGCCATAGCAGGAAATTTCATTTGGAGGGTAAGGAATTAAACAGGGCATTTGTTATGCTGTTATCAGATGTTTCTATAGACTCATTATTCTTAGTTCCACATCTACCTACCATGAAAATATACATATGTCACCAAGCTAGGCTGATGTGGAGTTAAGAATAGTAAATCTACACTTCTCTGTGTGTGTATGTATTTATGTAAGTACTGACAGCCTTGGTCACACAACCAATGCGCTACCATTGTGTCAGTTTTCTACCACACTTCATCATAGAAACAAAAGAAACACAAGCAGAGAACCAATTGAATATTTATGTCTAAAAAAGAATTATGATGAATCGTGAATTTAACTCATTCATTCCTTATGATCACACTTGATTTGTTGTTGAATTACATAATTGAGCCCAAGAGGGCCAGTTTTAGAAAAACACAGCATATTATTATGTGCTTGATGGCACTCACTACATTTGTACGCAATTCCACAAATTTCAAATATCATACTGATTCATGAACCAAAAGCATTAGTATCTAATCATCACAGTTGCACTTCACAATTACGCCTAAGTTGGAAAATTCATTAATACATTTTTATGTTTCTATGTTCAACTCATTTTGTGCATTACAACAAGCTTCATGAGAGGACAACTTTTTAGAAAATGTTCCACCGCCCTTAACCCATCGTTGTGGTGAATGCTCGTATATAACTTGTTACATCGAGAGATATGAGCAAATAGTCGTCATCCCATGGAATGTGATATTTGATCTTCAAGAAATCTGCAGTGTTTTGTATGACTGATGGCAAGTTTTGTATATTGTCTTGTAAAAAATAGTCAATGTATTTTGACGTATTTTCAAGCAAGCCATCCACTGCAGATATTATCGCCTAACAGAGGGCGTGACAAGGTCTTTATGAACCTTAGTGATTAAATACATGACCAGTGTCTTAGGGTCATCGTTACGCTAAAACATGTGCTCACTCTGACTGAGTAAACCATTGTTTCACCGCTCAATTAAATCAATTTTGAACTGTGCCTTCACTTGGATAATGTCACTATGACTCCATTGAGCGTAACATTCAATATTGCCCAACTGATTGTATGCCTCTTTCTTGTATGCTTCTACTGGCCAGAGGACAATGTTGCCCCTTTCTCAGAATTTCTTACTGCTACGTCATTGTACGTTTGCAACTTTTTGATTAAGATTTGATATCTCCGGTGCTGCACATCCTGAGAGGACTCTTCAATTAGTATGTCATTGAATACTTCATTCGCATCATGTGGAGTGACAGGTAGAAATGTGGAAGCGTGTCTGAGCGGTGATTCTACTTTGCACTAAACCTCCAACTGATTCTTATCTATTACATCTTGTATTGTATTGTAGTATTGTATCTGTGCTTATATAGCGCAACTGCCACCCTACAGGTATCCTGGCGCTCACATATAACAACACCTGATCAGCATAATGAAGAGCAGAGAGAGAGATGGAACATACGGATCAGACTTTCGGGAAGAGCCAAGTTTTCAGGCTCTTCCTGAATTCAATTAGAGAGTCAGACTGTCTGATCCTTTGTGGCAGCTCATTCCACAGCTGAGCTTCTACCACACTGAAGGCCCTCCCTCCCATCCGTGAGCGTTTAAATCTTGTGGTTGCTAATAAACTAGCACCAGAGGACCGGAGCTGTCTCTGCGGAAGGTACCATGAAAACCTTTCTTGTAAAGGGATTGGGCCCATCTCGTGTGATGCTCTGTACAACTGACAGAGTGATTTAAAGAGAACCCTTTCCTTGATTGGTAACCAATGGAGCTCTCTCAGGGCACGAGTAGAGGACACGTTACGCCGCAGATTCAGCACCAGTTTTGCTGCGGCAGACTGAACTCTTTGCAACCCCTGGAAGATGTACTGAGGAGCCCCTAAATACAAGGATTTGCAATAGTCCAGCCTGCTCATCACTATGCTGCTTACTACCAAGGCGGTACAAAAGGGGGTCGTGATGGACGGACCAAGGAGCGCAGATCCTTTGGTAGGATCGGAAGTATCCGACGAAGCAGACGTAGCAGGCCAAAACATATGCTAGCTGTCTTAATTGCCTGAGACTCCATCTGGAGGTTCTTATCTATTAGGACCCCGAGATTCCGTACCGTACTGGTCGGAGTCAGTGGATCCTCCTCGGGGGGTAAGCCTAAACTCTATCGGGGTATACGAGGACAGCCTCACGGGTGCGCAATATAGCACCTCCGTCTTCCCTCCATTGAATTGCAAAGAGTTCCTCCGCAGCCAATCTGCGGTCTGACGCAGGAACTCTTGGAAGCGGTCCATGGAGACTGCCTGTTTTCCTTCCAAGGAGAAAGCCAGCTGCGTATCGTCTGCGTAGTTGACCAAGTCAACCCCGAACGATTTAATAATAGGGAAGAGCGGCTGCAGGTAGACATTAAAAAGGATGGGGCTAATGGCGAAGCCATGTGTGACCCCATAGGCAATGGGTGACTTACAGGATGTAAAAGGCGCCATGGTGACTGTCTGTTCTCTCTCTGTTAAGTAGGACCGTAGTCATTGCAAAGCCCGTCCCTTCACGCCTATTCTCTCCAGTCTCTCCAGAAGGATTGAGTGACTCACTGTGTCGAACGCGGCTGACATATCGAGGAGCACTAAAACCGTGCCATTCGCGTTGTCGGCCCGCATTCGTAGATTGTCCATCATAGTCGACAGAGCTGACTCCGTCCCATGTCCAGGCCGAAACCCGAACTGGTCCTTGTCCAGCAAAAGATGTTCCTCCAAAAAGACGGATAACGATTTGCTTACAACTTTTCCCAAGATTTTAACTGGAAATGGGAGCAGAGAGATTGGTCGAAAATTAGCCGGGTTTGTCGAGTCCAAGGTGGGCTTCTTTATCAGGGGTGTTACCACCGCCTGCTTCCATCCCGCCGGGATGGTACCTACTTCCAGGGACTGATTACAAATCTGGCGGAGCCAAGAGAATGTCATTTGGCCATAAGTTTTCCACACTTTCTGTGGTAGAGGGTCAAGTGGGGAACCTGAAGATATACTTTGCACCACAATGTTAAAAGCAGGGGCAGTCAGAGCCTGGAAGCTATCCAGAGTATATAGCTGACACGGAGTCCCTTCCCTCTCCTGTAGATCATAAATCTGGGCAACAGTATTATTCTCCATAAATGAGCTGACAATCTTCCCCACTTTATCCAGGAAGCGCGAAGCAATTTTATCGCACAGTTCCTGGGAGGCCACCACTTTATTACTCAAACCGGTTGGAGTCGAGATATCCCTGACTATCTTAAAAAATTCCTTGGTCCCGTTAGAGGCATTTGGGATAGAATTGGCATACAAATTTGCCTTACATTCTAGGATCCATAGCTTGTACTTGGCTGTGCCGACCTCAGCTCTAGCTTATCTCCCTCTGAATATCTCTTCCTCCATTTTCTTTCAGCCTTTTTACATAACAGGCGTAGATGTTTCAATTCATTATTATACCATGGTGCTGAGATTTTATTTCTGGTTCTGATTTTTTTATCAGAAATAATTGATCCAGAGAATCCATGATATATTCCTGGTAGATATTGCAATTCTCCTCTACCGTGGCAGAGGCGCAGAAGAGATCTTCAGTTGGCGGTGTAAGTAGGACACCCGACCTTCCTAGTTTCCCCCATTCCCTACCTACCCGATAGACCACTGACATATTAGATTGGTCCCTCAGGCTAGGTGTTGTAATTCGAAAATGAACTAAATAATGGTCTGTCCAGTGTTGAGGTATAATATTCAGTACATCCGTATCTGTACCATTAGCGAATAACAGGTCAAGAATGTGTCCTCCCCGATGGGTCGGGAAATTGACTAATTGTTGAAGGCTAAAGTTAGCACAGGTGTGATTCAAGTCTGTCAAATGATTACCCAGGGTAGCGTTCTCCCACAGGTTAAAATCACCCAGGATGATCATTCTGGAGTGCGCCAAGGAAAGATTGGTAATAGTGTCTAGCAAGGATTGATACTGAATGACACTCCCTGGGGTCTATAGCAGACCAAGCCCATGAATTGGCTGCCTTTGGGTTCCTGCAACGAGAATCCCATAAGTTCCATCCCATCTACCTCATCGACTTTTAGAGGGGCAAAATTCAGCTCCTCTCTATGTATCACTCCAACCCCTCCTCCTCTACCCTCTGTTCTAGGATTGTGAAGAATTTTAAACCCCGCAGGGCAGGCAAGTCCTATTTCTACCACGGACTCGGCTCTGATCCAAGTTTCTGTTAAGAACAATACATCCAAATTCATGTCTTCAATCAACATGGAAATTTCCGCATGGTGCTTAACCAGCGACCGACTATTAATCAGCCCGCAACTCAAAGTGTTGTTCCTAGCAATTCTTGCTTCCTTACCAGAGAATCCCTGATAGGTGATGTCAGGGTCTGCCCTCTTACCTAGTTCAATTAGCTGTTTCCTCGTATAAACGAAGCGGTGTCCATCGCTCAAACGGACGGCGTGTCTAGCACTAGGCACGTCCTAGGCGCGGACGGGCGCAGACGGGCTTGCCTCTGGCCGCGCCATTGGCGCGTGCGCTGCGTGCTTGCATTGCCCAAGGTTATATAGGCAAGCAGGCGTGTCCCTCCTTACCACTAGTGCGCTCACCAAAATGGCGCCCCCCAGTGGCAAGTCCTTACCCAAGATGGCGCTAGTCAAAGTGAGCAACAGCCACAGATCCCGCTCGAGCAGCAGGTGTATTAATTCTTTTAGAGTGCGGGTATGCGGAAATAAAATGACAGAGATTTTTAATAAAAGCACACAATTCAAAAGCTCAATCTGCGAGATGGGATTTTCCCGCTACAAGCGTTCCCAGTGTCAGCTAACCTAGCGCGATCGCTCCAATGTCCCTCTAAGCTCAACACCAAGAGTGGTCAAGCGGTATCATATCTTTATCAATTGCGCGCTTGCATTGCCCAAGGTTATATAGGCAAGCAGGCGTGTCCCCCCTTGCCACTAGTGCGCTCACCAAAATGGCGCCCCACAGTGGCAGGTCCTCACCCAAGATGGCGCTAGTCAAAGTGAGCAACAGCCACAGATCCCGCTCTAGCAGCAGGTGTATAAATTCTTTTAGAGTGCGGGTATGCGGAAATAAAATGACAGAGATTTTTAATAAAAGCACACAATTTAAAAGCTCAATCTGCGAGGTGGGATTTTCGTGCTACAAGCGTTCCCAGCGTCAGCTAACCTAGCACGATCGCTCCAATGTCCCTCTCAGCTCAACACCAAGAGTGATCCAGCGCTATCATATCTTACTCAGATAAAGGTTCTATGTTTCCCAAGCATTCATTTTCTAGCTCTATGAGCTCCTTGAGCAGGAGGTGAAGAAACTGAACAGTGCATTTGTTATGTTATTATAAGGTGCTTCTGTAGATTTAATATTCTTAACTCCACATCTACATACCATGAAAATATACATATGTCACCAAGGTAGGTTGATAGAGAGTTAAGAACAGTAAATGTATACTTCTATGTATGAGTGTGAGTATATATATATATATATATATTACCTACTGGCGGTCGCCAGTAGGTAGTTATAGTTAGGATTGATTTCCATAGGGAAATCGTAACATTCTATTTGGAATAACTTTGGCGCCGGTGGAGGACTATGCCTGAAATTTTCAGCAACTTTGCTTCGCGGCGCTCCGGTCCTTCCCTGGAAGTTTGGGGGGGATTCGTCAAGCGGGGGCCGAGATAAAAGGGGGTCCCAAAATGTGTTTTCCCCATGTTAATTTCCATAGGGCGGTCGGTCGCACTTTTAGCTCGAACGGCTGAATGAATTTTCACCAAACTTGGCAAAATTGTAGGGACTGGTAGCCCGATGTGCCTTTGCTATGTCTCAAGATATGTGCTCCAGAGGGTTTTGAGTAAATTAGGTTTAAAAAAATGTATATATCTATAGCCGCGCCCCGGTACGCGCACCGGGGAGCGCTCCGGGCGCGCCACGCGACTTGCGCACGGAAAGCTGATTGGCTCTCGGGTGTCTGTAAACATTCGAAACAGTCCGGAGCGGCCGCCATCTTGTGTCTCGGTAGGATCGAGACACAAGAGGTGGTAAAAAAAAAAGGGGAAATAATCAAAAGGGGGCAGGGTAGACCCCCCCTAACCCCCTAGGTTTGATGTGGGGGCCATAAAAGGGTCCCTCGCGTAAAAAAGTACTTTTTTTTGGGTTTTCGCGGGGGGAGCACCCGGTACGCGCACCGGGGAGCTTACCGGGGAGCGTACCATGGGGAAAAAAGAATGACAGAGGTTTTAAAATTTTTTTTATTTTTTGGCTTTTCTGAACAATTTTATATTTTTTTTGTAGTTTTTTCTGGGGTCAAACAAAACACAGGGAATTGCAAACAGCTCAACTGGAGCAAAAAAAATAGAAAAAAATTAAAGTTGCTTGCTGCAGTGATGGTTGTCTGCAGCTCGATTGAGTAAAGTGATGCTTTGCTCACCATATGAAATTGTTTTGTTGCAATATATGCAAACAAATTTAAATTTTGCAAACTTGATTTGTACATTAGGGACCATCTCCCTAGCCTCTTCACCCGATGGAGTGGGTTGATTGGAGGCGCTTGAAGAAGAAGGATGGGGAGGGTTCCTGGTCAGTTCCCTGACCTCTGCTGCCGAATAATTGATCGGGTGCTTCCTCTGCATATGTCTGATCATAGTGTGGTTCCCAAAAGAGTACTTCTTCTTTGGGTTCCCTCTTGACAGTTCTGCGCCACAGATGAAACAAGTCACCTTAGCTGCATTCACTTTTTTTGCACCCCTTGGCATCTTGTAAAGCCAAATAAAATGTTCCTTGGGTCTGTATGGGGGATTGTCCTCACACAGAAAGTGCCTCTCCTCCTCCTCCTCTTCGTCCTCCTCTTCTTCTTGATCACCAATGTAGTCTTGTGGTGGTCCTTGTGGTGGTGGTGGAGGTGGTGGTGGTGCAGATGCACCTGCAGCTGCTACTAGTGAAGCCATTTCTCACAGAATGAATGCAGGTCTTCTTCACTCAAACAACAAAGTGAGAATAAGGAAAAAGGAGGGGTTTTTCATCATTTTGAAAACAAAACTCTTGTGAACCAATCAAAAGTGTTATTGAGGTCACATGACCCGACGCGCTTACACTACGTGCCCCGGGGCGCGTCGCGTAAGCGCGTCAGGACGTTGCGCGATCGTATGCGCTCGCATGCTTCCGGGTTCGCTTACGCAGTGCGTCATATGACACATCACGTGGCTACGCGATACGTCACGATGTTGTTTTCGTTCGCGAGAATAGCGCTAACGGGACGCTCCCCGGTACGCGCCCCGGGGCGCTGTAACATTGCGCTTACCCGTGCGTTCACCGGTACGCTCCCCGGGAGCGCCCCAAGGCAAAAAAATAAAAAATTACATAATTATACAATATAAAATTCGTTATAAAAAATATTACTTTTCATACCTATAGGGATTTGCTATTAAAAAACCATTGAAATTCACTGAAAAAACCATAGGTTTCACACCAGTTATAGTTAGGAATTAGCATTTAAAAAACCTATTAAATTCACTGAAAAAACCATAGGTTTCACACCAGTTATAGTTAGCTGGAAATTTTACTGGCATAAAACCAATGAAATTCCCACGTTATAGTTAGTTGGACTCACTATAACTTGCGCGTGCAATGCACTGCTGATGACGTCACATATTACATCACTCATGACATGGTCGGTGACATCACTCATGACATCACTGATGACACCATCCTTGTGACAGAGTGACAGACCTCCTTTCACTGTAATGTAACCCTTGAAACACATATTCAAAAATAGAAACTAAAATTTTCAAAAAAATGGAGATACCCATACCAGTTACAACAATCAATTCAATAATTCCACCATCTATATACACATCCACTCATTCACCAACAGTTCTATATAGTCACTCATACATATACTCACTCATCATATGTAGTGATACACCTATACATCCTGTTACACACCGACAGTCATCCAAAAGTTACTCACACACATACTCACACATGCAAATAAACTATTGAACATCCATTTATTTGCATATACAGCTATACACACACTACCACTTTACTTCTAAGGAAACTTACACATACTTACTCTCTTAAACAATCACTTATAGAAACACATACTCATTTAAATAGGAACTCTTACAATCTCTTACTCTCAGATATACTCACTTATATACATCAATATTCACATACACTAGATTAAAACATATGTAGTTACTGATAAAGAAACTAGTGAGACACTCATTCACTCAGTAACACACACATATACACAGTCATCCACCCATACAGTCCTGCACATATGCTGTCTTCAAAACACATACAAAGAGAGAGTCAGTCATTCATGCATCTATGTGCTAAGTAATACCTCCACCAAACCATACAAACACTCATACTGATACTAAGAAAAACATCTAATAACCTATATACATACACATGTACCTACTCACCAACCCATGCAGCCACTGATACACAAAGTGAAACACTAATACATATATTTAAATATTTAAACATTACTCACTAATATTTATTTTTCAGAAAGACACACATTCACTGGATGGTGTCATCAGTGATGTCATGAGTGATGTCACTGACCATGTCATGAGTGATGTAATATGTGACGTCATCAGCAGTGCATTGCACGCGCAAGCTATAGTGAGTCCAACTAACTATAACGTGGGAATTTCATTGGCTTTATGCCAGTAAAATTTCCAGCTAACTATAACTGGTGTAAAATCTATGGTTTTTTCAGTGAATATATATATATATATATATATATATATATATATATATATATATATATATATATATATATATATATATATATATATATATATATATATATATATATATATATATATAAGAAAAGAGTGGAAAAAAAGGTGAAAAAATAAACGGAGCAGGGTAGAAACACCCTGACCCCTAGGTCTGCTCACAGGCTCCCACAAGGACCCCCAGGGCCAAATAAAGCATTTTTTTTAAAAAGGACAAATTCTCGCTGGGGTTGCGAATCTGGCTGAGAAAATAAAAAATAAAAATGCTTGAAAGCATTGAATTTAAGCCCCCAGGTGGGCCAGGTCCAGAGGGCATGCTAAATTATGTGGCGGGGCCCCCGCAGCCCTGGAGACCGCCACCTTCCTGAGGCTTTATGTATGATGTGCGGATGGCACGTAGCCCCACGCAGCCCTGGGAACCGCCACCTCCCTGGGGCATTATGCAATAAGTATGGGGGGGCCACGCGGACCGCTCTGGGGCTCTGTTTAAAAATCAGAATGTGTGGGGGGCTCGAGCCCACCAACACGCCCGAGGACCCCCGGGCTCTATTTAAAAAAAAACACCTCCCCGGGTCACTAAATATTGAAATTGGGGGGGTCTGTTATGGACCCCCAAGCTCCGGGGGCCACCACTTCCCAGGGCTTTGAAAATGAAGGGTCCTGAGGACCTCAGGACACAAGTGGACTGCATCCCCCGAGCAGCAGTGTGCCAAGAGGTGCGTTTGCAGAGTGGTGTAAAAAGGGGACGAGGCCTCAGACCACCTCTCTGCAATCCAGCTCTGTGGTGCATATCAGAGGTACTTGGTGGGCTAATTGGCCCCCAGGGACCCTCAGTATTCAAGGGGAATTAATTCCCCAACTAACAATGCGACAGGGGGCGTGTTTGCAGAGTGGTGGAAAAAGGGGGCGTGGTCTTTGTTTACCTCTCAGCAATCCTACTGCGTGGGGCTTACTGGAGGTAAGAGGTAGGCTAGTTGGTCCCTAAAGGACCCCCAGCAGTGAAGGGGACTTCAATCCCCATCCAGGAGCACGCCATGGAATGTGTTTGTAGAGTGGTGGGCAAAGGGAGCGTGGGCTGGGGACAGTGGGATTGCTAAGACGCCTTCGGTGGCCATGCCCCCTTTCTCCACCACTTTGCAAACGCGCCACCTGGCAGACTACGGGATGGGCGATGAAGTCCAACTTAGTCCTGATGGAGTTTGGGGGCCAAGAAGCCCTCCTAGTATCTCCTGTAATTCTTATGCAGCGGAATTCCTGAGCGCTATTCGGAGGCCCAGCACCCTTTCTCCACCACTCTGCAAACGTGACTACTACTTAAAGAAGTATCTTTCTGCACATCTGACTTAGAGGTAGTTTTAATCCCCTGCCCTATTATGTACTTGGGCCTTACAGAGGAGGTCATGCTAATCACAGGTGTACCCCAATGCATAGTGTTCCCTAGTGTATGTAGGTGTTTTCACTGTATTCTAAGTCTCTTTTAGCATAGCACTGGCTCTAGGCCTGGTTAGTCAGAGTCAGTTACCACTAGTACCCGTCAGCAAAACGTTGGGGGCACAGGAGGACTTTCTGCTCCTCCCTTGGTTTCTGCACATGTCTTGCTTCTCCCTGCACTTTTCTTCGTCTTTCTGGACTTCTGTTGCCTCTTTCTGCATTTGTCTTGCTTCTTTCTGTGCCTTTGTTCCTCTTTCTTCACATGTTTTACCTCTGTAGACATAGTTAGAAATAAGCATTTAAAAATCTTTTGAAATTCACTGAAAAAAACAGAGGTTTCAGGGATGTTATAGTTAGAAATTAGTATTTAAAAAAACTCTGAAATTCACGGAAAAAAAACATCGGTTTCAGGGACGTTATAGTTAGAAATTAGCATTTAAAAAAACCTTAGAAATTCACTGAAAAAAACAGAGGTTTCAGGGACGTTATAGTTAGTTGGACATTTCAGTTGTACAAAACCAGTGAAATTCGGCCGTTATAGTTAGTTCAGCTAACTATAACTCGCGCCCCCGCAATGCACTGCTGATGACGTCACATATTACATTCTTCATGACATGGTCAGTTACATCACTGATTACATATCAAATGTGTGTATATATATATATATATATATATATATATATATATATATATATATATATATATATTACCTACTGGCGGTCGCCAGTAGGTATATATAGTTAGGATTTTTTCTCTATGGGATTTTTGAAAATTCTATGTCTAATAACTTTGGCGTTTGTGGACGGAATTGGCTGAAATTTTCAGGAAAATGGCACATTTTGTTTCTGAGCAGCCCTTGAAACTTTGGGGGGGTTCGTCAAGGGGGGACCGAGAAAAAAGGGGGGTCCCATAACTTGTTTTTAACATTGAGTTTTCCATAGGGCGGTTGGCCTCACTTTTAGCCCGAACGGCTGAATGGATTTGCACGAAACTTGGCAAAATTGTAGGGACTGGTAGCCCGATGTGCCTTTGCTAGGTCTCAATATATGTGCTCCAGTGGATTTTGAGAAATTAACGTTCAAAAAAAGATATATATCTGTAACAGCGGACCGGGCAGCGCTCCGGTTCGCGGACTTTTCGCGGTACGGAGCTTTGTGAAGCGAAGCTGATTGGTTCTCCGGCGTCTGTGAACATTCCAAACAGTCCGTAGCGGCCGCCATCTTGTCTCTCGGTAGGATCGAGAGACAAGAGGACGCCAAAGCGAAGGGGCAAATGACCATAAGGGGGCATAGTAGATCCTCGCTGACCCCCTAGGTTTGATGTGGAGGTTTTAAAAGGGTCCCGCGGGGCAAAAAAAAATAATAATAATAATAATCGAACGGCTGAATGGATTTGCACGAAACTTGGTAAAATATTAGGGACTGGTAGCCCGATGTGCCTTTGCTAGGTCTCAATATATGTGCTCCAGTGGATTTTGAGAAATTAACGTTCAAAAAAAGATATATATCCGTAACAGCGCTCCGCTTCGCGTAACGGAGGTTTGGGAAGCTGATTGGTTCTCCGGCGTCTGTAAACATTGCAAACAGTCCGTAGCGGCCGCCATCTTGTCTCTCGGTAGGATCGAGAGACAAGAGGAGGCCAAAGCGAAGGGGCAAATGACCATAAGGGGGCATAGTAGATCCTCCTTGACCTCTTAGGTTTGATGTGGAGGTTTTAAAAGGGCCCCACGGGGCAAAAAAAAAAATAATAATAATAATCGAACGGCTGAATGGATTTGCACGAAACTTGGCAAAATTGTAGGGACTGGTAGCTCGATGTGCCTTTGCTAGGTCTCAATATATGTGCTTCAGTGGATTTTGAGAAATTAACGTTCAAAAACAAGATATATATCTGTAACAGCGCTCCGCTTCGCGGAGATAAAATTATATCTGTATTACCTAGCTGTTGCTAACACCAGTTAGCGACGGCTAGTAGGAGATAGCGACCATCTTGGGCCCCACTTTGCATGTGAGTGATATTTATCACTAATGACATGCAAAGTGGGCATGCCAAGATGTTAGCGACTGGAAACAGTCGCTAACATCGCTATCTCCTATTATCAACTTTTGGAAATATTCGCGATAAGCGCGAATATCTCCAAAAGCTAGCACCTGCCCTGAGCAGTTCTTAGCCATGTTATCCAATGGGAGGTGGATAACATGGCTAAGAGCATTAGCTCGGTAATGCATGAATATCGCGGAGTTTTCAGCGATATTAATGCATTGCGGTCGTTTTTTATCGTATTTGCGATAAACCTTGATAATAGCAAGGTTTATCTGCGATAATTTCTGACGATGCTTAGCGGTAAAAAAATTGTTGCTAAGCATCGTTAGGGATAAATATCGCTTAACTTTGGTAATATGCCCCAACGTCTGTTAACGTTCGATTCGAAGGAAATCAGGAAGTGTTGAAAAACATTGTCTGCGCCATCTTGTCTTTTTTCAAATGCCACACTTTTGTCGTGCACGGCAGTCATTTTAGATGCCTTGACCAGACCCACTCTGTGCACGCTGTCGATCCTTAGCATGGCTCCCCACCCTCACAAGCATCTCCCCCAGGCAGTGGTCACCCCCGCTCTCTGTCTTATGCATGGGTAATAAACCTCCCCCCATCTGCGCTGCTCTTCCCTGAGAATCACACCCTGTGCCCGCCCGACACCTCCCTTTCACCCTATTCACTACCGCACCCTCTGACACTCCTTTTCCTCTGTGTCCGATTGTCCAGGCCGGTGCTAGGGTATCAGCTAGCCCTGCAGATGTAGTTATGGCCCCAGCTGTAAAGAAACACCCCTCTTCAAAGGAGTTATAGTAGATCAAGGCCCACACTCGATGAGATCCGTCACAGCAGACGCGTTCCTATTATCTGAAAACCATCCTGTATTGTGATTGGGGAGGGGACCGAGCCTGAAGCGGAAGATTCCAGGGATGACTCTTTGTACATCAAAGTTTTTACAATTATGTGTCACAATAAAAATATATAGCACTCCGACAAAGTAGTAAGATTATAAAACTTTAATAACTTATAAATATATACAAGAAAACAAAAACAGTAATAACATATAAACATTTTTAGGGAAAAACAACGAAGTAGCGGTCGGCTGTGCGAATAGTCCCAACGCAGCACAACGTCCAGATTTCTGGCGTGGGGCGTCGCGGGGGGTGGGTCATCAGTAGCAAACTGTTGTGCGAATAGTTCCAAGGCAGCAGAACGATGGCACCAAGGTGATGTCCAGTAAGTTGCCGCACTGGTTTTGGTATCCTACAATGCTGCTCCGAATAACGGCGTGGGGCGCCCCGGGGGAGGCGGCGTGAACGGGCCTCTCCAGGTGGAGTCTCATCTGTTGTAGTGGGGCGCCCCTTTACCGTTTCAGTTGCCATTCCGTCCGTTTTTGGTCCACTGTGTCAAAAGCCGCAATTCAGCTGAGTTGCGCCCACTCTTGCGGTGCAGCGATAGGCGGCTGTCACAGGACTCTCAAAATGGCGGCAGGCTGTTTCCTTTTTGGGCCTGGTCCACTGAAATGGCCCTGGGACACCTTGGAAATCGGACGCTTGTCTGCTAGGTCTTGGACCCCATTCTCGAAAGCGTCCCCTCCGCCTTGAGGATTCATCAAAAGTTTTGGGGGCCCCCGACTCCTGTAGGCTTCTGGTGGGGAGCGGCTGCCATGATTGCTCGCGGAATGACCACGACGGAGCTACGAGATGGTGGTGCTCTCATGCTGACGCCAGCTTCAGTCTGAAACATCCAGAAACAAGGTGGGGCTTTCATCGTTTGGGAAAAAAAAAAAGTTTTCATCCAATGAAAAGTGTTGTTTTTAGGTCATATGATCAAGCCTTCCATCATTAGGAAACCAAAAGTAAAATGAACCAATGAAAAGTTTTATAAACAAGTCACATGACCTGTTATGCGGTATAGGGTATAAAATGCGGAGAAAATACGTTGGCACGTGAGGCGGCGTCAGTAGCGGACCGATGTGCGAATAGGCCGAAGGCAACACAACGCGCCAAGATCCGGATGGCACCGAGGTGGTGTCCAGCAAGTTGCAGCACTGGTGTGGCCATCCTACAATGCTGAAAGTCGGCGTGGGGCGCCCCGTTGGCCTGTGAGTTTGCGTCAGTAGCGGACCGATGTGCGAATAGGCCGAAGGCAGCACAACAATATTTTCGGAATAGAAGACACCACAAGGCGCTGAGATGCCAAGATCCGGATGGCACCGAGGTGGTGTCTAGTAAGTTGCCGCACTGGTGTGGCCATCCTACAATGTTGAAAGTCGGCGTGGGGCGCCCCGTTGGCCTGTGAGATGGCGTCAGTAGCGGACCGATGTGCGAATGGGGCCAAAGGCAGCGCAACAATATTTTCGGAATAGAAGACACCACAAGGCGCTGAGATGCCAAGATCCGGATGGCACCGAGGTGGTGTCTAGCAAGTTGTGGCACTGGTGTGGCCATCCTACAATGGTAAAAGTCGGCGTGGGGCGCCCTGTTGGCCTGTGAGATGGTGTCAGTAGCGGACTGATGTGCGAATGGGGCCAAAGGCAGCGCAACAATATTTTCTGACTGACACCACAAGGCGCTGAGATGCCAAGATCCGGATGGCACCGAGGTGATGTCTAGGAAGTTGCTGTACTGGTGTGGCCATCCTACAATGGTAAAAGTCGGCGTGGGGCGCCCTGTTGGCCTGTGAGATGGTGTCAGTTGCAGACCGATGTGCGAATGGGGCCAAAGGCAGCGCAACAATATTTTCTGTATGGAAGATACCACTAGGCGTTGAGATGCCAAGATCCGGATGGCACCGAGGTGATGTCTAGCAAGTTGCTGTACTGGTGTGGTCATCCTACAATGCTGAAACTCGGCGTGGGGCGCCCCATTAGCCTGTGAGATGGCGTCAGTAGCGGACCGATGTGTGAATAGGCCGGAACCAGCACAAGGCGCCAAGATCCGATGTCACCGTGGTGGTTTCATAGTTGAGAGGCACTTCATCTGCAGTGGGGCGCCGAGATCCGGATGGCACCGAGGTGATGTCTAGCAAGTTGCTGTACTGGTGTGGTCATCCTACAATGCTGAAACTCGGCGTGGGGCGCCCCATTAGTCTGTGAGATGGCGTCAGTAGCGGACCGATGTGCGAATAGGCCGAAGGCAGCACAACGCGCCAAGATCCGGATGTCACCGTGGTGGTTTCATAGTTGAGAGGCACTTCATCTGCAGTGGGGCGCCGAGATCCGGATGGCACCGAGGTGATGTCTAGCAAGTTGCTGTACTGGTGTGGTCATCCTACAATGCTGAAACTCGGCGTGGGGCGCCCCATTAGCCTGTGAGATGGCGTCAGTAGCGGACCGATGTGCGAATAGGCCGAAGGCAGCACAACGCGCCAAGATCCGGATGTCACCGTGGTGGTTTCATAGTTGAGAGGCACTTCATCTGCAGTGGGGCGCCGAGATCCGGATGGCACCGAGGTGATGTCTAGCAAGTTGCTGTACTGGTGTGGTCATCCTACAATGCTGAAACTCGGCGTGGGGCGCCCCATTAGCCTGTGAGTTCGCGTCAGTAGCGGACCGATGTGCGAATAGGCCGAAGGCAGCACAACGCGCCAAGATCCGGATGGCACCGAGGTGGTGTCTAGCAAGTTGCTGTACTGGTGTGGACATCCTACAATGCTGAAAGTCGGCGTGGGGCGCCCCGTTGGCCTGTGAGATGGCGGCAGTAGCTGACCGATGTGCGAATGGGGCCAAAGGCAGCGCAACAATTTTTTGGGAATAGAAGAGACCACAAGGCGCTGAGATTCGGTTAGCACCGAGGTGGTGTCTAGCAAGCTATGCAGCTGAGTTGCGTGCGCACTTGCGGCGAATAGGTCGAAGGCAGCATAACAATGTTTTCTGAATAGAAGACACCACAAGGCGTTGAGATTCGGTTACCACCGAGGTGATGTCTAGCAAGTTGCCGCACTGGTGTGGCCATCCTACAATACTGCTCCGAATAATGGCGTGGGGTGCCCGAAGGGGGGGGGAGGCGGCGTGAACGGGCCTTCCTAGGTGGAGGCTCGTCTGCTGTAGTGGGGCGCCCCTTTACCGTTTCAGTTGCCATTCAGCTGAGTTTCGGCTGCTCTTGATGCTACAGCAACAGGCGGCTGCAACAGGACTCTCAAAATGGCGGCCTGTTCTTTGGATTTGGGCCTGGTCCACTAAAATGGCCCTGGGACACCTTAGAACTCGGACGCTCGATTTTTTTTTCCTTTCCTGTACATGCAAAAAAAGGTAAATGCCCGGTACGTTACACGCTTCATCTGCCACGATGAACTCTCCAGAGGAACCGAAAAAAAATATAGTTATGGTAACTATACCATGCATCGTCATATGGAGAGGTGGCACCAATTAATTATAGTGCTGCATAAAAGAGAGATTTGGAGGAGAACCCCTGACCTGCTAGTACATTCATCAAAGAAGTGGCACTGACAGCATCAGAGGCAAGGGAAACGGTCCCAAATATTTAGAAGAACTTTGGAAAGATTAAAATTACATGTTTAGATTGTGGCAAATTAATTTCATGTGGACAGATGAGTGTTACTCTAATAAATACAGCATATGAACATCATCATAGTCGATGGTTGGTAGAGACATTTTGACTATATCCTGGACCTGCCCGTCCTCGCCCAAAATGGCGCCGGAATAAATGGGACTCGTAACTCCTTGTTGTGTACTGGTTGCAGAACCTTGAAATCACGAGATACGTATGCAGTTTTGAAGCACATGGCGGGCGGGGACGAGAATTGATTGAATATTTCGACATCCCTATTGATATTAAGTTCTGATGTGTTATTGATTACTGTACTATTGAAAGTTCGAATTAACGTCACCCATGGTACTTGCCCGCAAATGTATATCTAGATAATTTTATTGTAACTGGCCCTGTCGTATTTTAATTATAAAATGTACGTCCACCGATTCCGTAACTGTTAGACACCTTAGTTCTTGCAACCTAATGGCCCGCCCGTTACGTTCCTCTACAGTGTAAATGTCTACTCATCATATACGATTACAGTTTGCTCCGTGGCCGGCCCACGTGGTTATAGGCTCGTATTTGTATAATGAAATTTTCACAATAAAGGTTTTTAAAAGAAAACATGGTAGTAGTATATACATTGGTAAAGTTTTTAATAATAGTCACTGTTTTAGAATCATTAAAAGGCAAGTGAAATAAAGCAGACCAATTACATGAAGGGTAAAAGGTATAATACGAAGGAACGCAGTAAAGATAAATGGTCAAGGGCTGTTGTGTTTTCTATTCCTGCAACATAAAGTGATCGATAAGAATCTCATATTCAGGCGTATCGGCGACTAAGACAGCAGGTCGACCCTCTTTTGCTCAACGGCTCCGTCATGGGACGAAGAAACGGTCTTTTTCTCGAAAAAAGAATATATTTTACTTGCAGGACAGTTGTAAATTTTCCGGGAAAGTACATTAGCCTGGAACATTATAACATATATTTAAGAAAAAATAATGTTCGGAAGTAATAAAAAGCGTAATTTTTAGGTCATATGACCAAGCCTTTCATCATTAGAATAAGAAAAGTAAAATGAACCAATGAAAAGTTTTATTAACAAGTCACATGACTTGTTATGCTTACGTTACGCGCTGCGCGCCCCGGATGACTTCCGGATGCGCTAACGCGGCGCGTCATATGACGCATTACGCGACAACGCAGGTCCAGAATATAGTCAAAATGTCTCCACCAACCAGCGGTCGGAACACAACCCCTTTCAGCAGGCTAAATAGTTCTGTTAAATGACAACAGAAGGGACAGGCAACAAGAACCATTAGTCAAAGAGGGGAGGGCTAGTTCTTCTCTACCGGGTTACATTGGGGCGCTACCGGAACTGATCGAATTGGTAGTCTACAGTGTTTCTGGATGTTTCAGACTGAAGCTGGGGTTAGCATGAGAGCAGCACCATTTCGTAGCTCCGTCGTGGCCATTCCGCAACCAATCATGGCAGCCGCTCTTTATCGTTATTTTGGGCGGGGTGGGTGGCGGAGCCGAGCTGTTTTGCAGCCATCATTGTGTGGAGTTCAGTTCATTTCACTAGTTTTGTATTTGTCATGAGGGGTTGTTCCTAATGTTTCTATTTTAGCGAGGTCAAAAAGAGATCCCATTAGTGGCCTACTGATTTTGCTCGATTCCTTTTCTTTTTTTTTTACACGATTTTTCGTTATCTGCAAAGACTAAACAGAGTATTGCGACTCTGTGTTTGTTTGTAAATAGAGAATGAACCAAAGAGAACCAATTCTAAAACAGTAAATACTTGGATAACAATCAATCAAATGGAGAGAGAAGCAGGCACGACGTATTACAACGGGGGCAAAGGCCTGCGTTAACTACCCTTCACTATGTGCAAAGAGAGAGTACTCCTAATAGAAATGAGGGGGGGGGGCACCATTCAAAGCAGATCAGTGTGCATAAACACGAAAATGTTTTCACTTACCACGTACTTGACATTCGACAGCTTATGATATTTGCTATTAAAAAACCATTGAAATTCACTGAAAAAACCATAGGTTATAGACCATATATAGTTAGGAATTAGCATTGACAAAACCTTGAAAATTCACTGAAAAAACCATAGGTTATAGACCATATATAGTTAGGAATTAGCATTTAAAAAACCTTATTTTACTCACACAAAACCATTGAAATTCCATATATAGTTAGTTGCACTAACTATATATCGCACACCCGCAATCCACTGCTGATGATGTCTCATATTACATCATTCATGACATGGTCAGTGACATCACTGATGACATCACTGATGACATCTCAAATGACATCACTGATGACATCACTGATGACATCTCATTTGACATCAATGACCACATCACTGATGATATCATTCATGTGACAATACAATGCATCTCCTCACATTTTAATATAACCTCTGTTTCACCCAGTGTTAAATACAGAGTATAATTTTTGAAACCATTGACACACCAATACTAGTTACTACATATGTACTCACTGATTCCTACGTCTACACACACATTCACTCATTCACCCATACAATCATTCATACATACAATCACTCATCTTTACAACACTATCATATGCACTCATACACCTATACAGACACTCACACTCTGCCACTCATCCATGGAGTTACTCACACACCTAGTCAGTCCTGTAAAGAATCAATCACACTTCCATTTTCTTGTCTATACAGTTAAACATAGAGCACCTTACATTTTCAAACATATACTAACACATACTTACCTTGTTATACAATCATTGATATAAGTACACATTGATCTGCACAGAGTCACACACCTCCCAGCCAGCCACACACACACTCAGTCTCCCATACAAATACTTGGACAATCAATCAGTAACCCATATAGTTAATCATATAGCTACTGATCAACACATGTAGCAGTTTACAGAACAACAGACATAATGATGCACAAATTAAGACACTTTAATCACTAACCCATGCACTCAGTGAGTACATTCAGTCATGCACCTACTAAATCCTTTGTCCAGACACTTATACTTCCACTCATTCTTCAATATGTAAGACACATTTTAACTTTACAGAAACATACAGTCACTGGATGTTGTCATCAGTGATGTCATCAGTGATGTCATTTGAGATGTCATCAGTGATGTCACTGACCATGTCATGAATGATGTAATATGTGACATCATCAGCAGTGGATTGCGGGTGTGCGATATATAGTTAGTGCAACTAACTATATATGGAATTTCAATGGTTTTGTGTGAGTAAAATAAGGTTTTTTAAATGCTAATTCCTAACTATATATGGTCTATAACCTATGTTTTTTTCAGTGAATTTTCAAGGTTTTGTAAATGCTAATTCCTAACTATATATGGTCTATAACCTATGGTTTTTTCAGTGAATATATATATTACCTACTGGCGGTCGCCAGTAGGTATATATAGTTAGGATTTTTTCTCTATGGGATTTTTGAAAATTCTATGTCTAATAACTTTGGCGTTTGTGGACGGAATTGGCTGAAATTTTCAGGAAAATGGCACATTTTGTTTCTGAGCAGCCCTTGAAAATTTGGGGGGGGTTCGTCAAGGGGGGGCCGAGAAAAAAGGGGGGTCCCAAAACGTGTTTTTAACATTGAGTTTTCCATAGGGCGGTTGGCCTCACTTTTAGCCCGAACGGCTGAATGGATTTGCACGAAACTTGGCAAAATTGTAGGGACTGGTAGCCCGATGTGCCTTTTGTAGGTCTCAATATATGTGCTCCAGTGGATTTTGAGAAATTAACGTTTAAAAAAAGATATATATCTGTAACAGCGGACCTGGCAGCGTCCCAGGACGCGTACTTTACGCGCAACGGAGCTTTGTGAAGCGAAGCTGATTGGTTCTCCGGCGTCTGTCAACATTCCAAAAAGTCCGTAGCGGCCGCCATCTTGTCTCTCGGTAGGATCGAGAGACAAGAGGAGGTCAAAACAAAGGGGGAAATAACTATAAGGGGGCATAGTAGATCCTCGCTGACCCCCTAGGTTTGATGTGGAGGTTTTAAAAGGGCCCCGCGGGGCAAAAAAAAAAAATAATAATAATAATCGAACGGCTGAATGGATTTGCACGAAACTTGGCAAAATATTAGGGACTGGTAGCCCGATGTGCCTTTGCTAGGTCTCAATATATGTGCTCCAGTGGATTTTGAGAAATTAACGTTCAAAAAAAGATATATATCTGTAACAGCGCTCCGCTTCGCGTAACGGAGGTTTGCGAAGCTGATTGGTCATTCTGTCACTGGGCTATAGTTGGGCTACATCTGGCTTATATTTGGGCTACATTTGTTTTTTTGTGTGTCTGGCGGCCATCTTTGGGCTAC
Organism: Lissotriton helveticus; assembly: GCF_964261635.1. Classification (NCBI taxonomy): domain Eukaryota; kingdom Metazoa; phylum Chordata; class Amphibia; order Caudata; family Salamandridae; genus Lissotriton; species Lissotriton helveticus. The sequence goes on from NC_136057.1 coordinate 1,158,185,279, forward strand.
ATTGGGCTACATTGGGCTTCATTGGGCTACATTGGGCTACATTTGGGCTCCAACATATATATAGGCCAATGTAGCCCAATATATATTTTTCAAAGTTAATTTTCGTAAAAACCACTGGAGCATATATCTTGAGACATAGCAAAGGCACATCGGGCTACCAGTCCCTACAATTTTGCCAAGTTTCGTGGAAATCCATTCAGCCGTTCGAGCTAAAAGTGAGTCCAACCGCCCTATGGAAATGAAGGAAATGAATGGGTAATTTGTAATTAGCAAATAGCTAATCGCAAACTACGAATGGTAAAGAATCGCTATTTATTCCTTAAAGTTCGCTATTTAGGAAATGCAAAAAACTTTGATGATACATATGGCGGTTCATCTCTAACAAGATAAGAAGCATAGGGATACATTTATGATGACTGGCGCATCACCAGGGATGTGTTAGTCATTCTGTGCCGCTGTTCCGTCACCTATGGTGTGCTGCATTTACAATGCGGCGCATCATGGGGCAAAAACAGCACAGATGCGTGATGTATCTGTGCCGTAAAGGTGGCGTATTGCTGGAGTTGTATCGCAAGTGTGATGAAGCTCCAGCAAGGGTCGGGGGTGCCCCTGTCGCAGGGTTTCTGTTCTCACACAGAACTGTGGACAGAGGATTGGAACCTCGGCGAATTAGGGTGTCCCAAAACTCACGTTAGTAATCAAAAACTCCTTAGCAAGCTAGGTACAGTGTCACATTGGATATAACAAACTCTCAATGTTTAGACAATCCAGAATATGAACTTATAGTACCTCAGGATACGTGGAACTCATGAACAGTCGGTCGTTATATATTTCTTAGAAACCAGAACATGGAGTTAAGAAGAACACATGTGTATTTGAAATGTTTATTTACTAATGCCGTCTTCTCAGGCGTAGTATCTTAGATAATACAAGTACACATATTATCAGTAGCAAAATTACCAGCATAGTTACTAGTACATAAAAAGCGAATGGTGATAGTATGTTAACATGCTGTAAATGAATAAGAGTTAGCAACACTTATAAGCAGCCGCGGGCCGTGGAGGGAGTTACGGTGAGGCAGGGAGGCGGGGAGGGGGAGAAGCAGGGTGGAGAATACAAGTACACATATTATCAGTAGCAAAATTACCAGCATAGTTACTAGTACATAAAAAGCGAATGGTGACAGTATGTTAACATGCTGTAAATGAATAAGAGTTAGCAACACTTATAAGCAGCCGCGGGCCGTGGAGGGAGTTCCGGTGGGGCAGGGAGGCGGGGAGGGGGAGGGGCAAGGTAGAGAGGGCTCCACCCTGCTTCTCCCCCTCCCCGCCTCACCGTAACTCCCTCCACGGCCCGCGGCTGCTTATATCTCACCCTCCTTAATACACATATTATATTATTTGCTAAGAAGGTCTCTTTGTGTTGGTTTAGGGCGTGCCCATACTTTAGTGTCTTAGATTTGAAGGAATCACATCAGCATACACCAGCTCTCTCTTCATGTGAACCGCATCATCTGTTGTGTATGTGTGTTCGGCAAAGCAATATAAAACCCGCCTCATGCCCAGAATTGGCAGAAGTTGCACTTATGTTATGAGTATGAAGTCGTGGAGATCAGACCTCATAACAATTCTGTATCGTGTTGTTCTTGAAACTTTAGCACTCGCTGTACAGATATAGTTTAACAAGCAAAGCAGATAGTAGAGCAATAACATATTATTCTCATGTAAACCACGATGAACTACTAGGTGGAAAGCTAAAGCAACAACTAAGTGTCGTGTGCAGAAGTTGCAAAAAAGGAAAAATGGCGCTTAAACCGGTAATGAGCCCATGCTAACTTAACACGGTGTAAAGATATCCAGGACCTAGATGACACCTCCCCATGATCCGGAAACGAACTGAATAAGATAATAGAAGTGCCATCTCATGAGAGCAGATTGCAAGTTTATATGTGGACGGTCCGCAAGGTAAAGCATTAAAAACTAGGAAAATTTAATGCTAAAGAAAAATAAAACAGCCAAGTACTTTATCGAGTCTTAAGCCAATAGGCAAGGTAAAAATTAAAAACTTGACAAATAAGTCAATGAATTGTCAATGAAATGCTAGTACTCAGCATATCAAACATGAAAAAGGTCTATGACATAACTGTGTATGCAAAATAAGCTGCAACAGCCTCCAATAGGAAGTCACCGTCTTCATCCGAAAACAGTTCAGCCATCCAATTTAAAAGCGGAAAAGAACATACGTGCTCTCCCAGCACCGGATCCTCTATCACCATCAGAGGACAGCTCGGTGGGTTTTCAAGAAAGCTCTGTTCCAAGAAAGACTGTGCTGCCGCCAGTAAATTCCAGGGACCAAGTAGTCCATGCATCAATGCCACAGCCATAATCCTTTCGCCAGGACAAACCAACTCGTGAGTAATGATAGGAGTCATCAGCTGATTAAAGTCGACGTCAGGAGAAACCGGTCCGCAGAGACACAAATCAATGGCCCAATCGAAATCACAGGTCAGGCAGTGAAATACAGGCTGGACACAGGTGAAGTAGGAGAATCGAAAAGATAATCCATATGCCGTGCTTAAAATCGCCAACGGCATTGTGCCATAATATTCTAGCATGCGATTGCGGAACAGTGTCAGCAGCTGCAGGGTGGGAGGTTGCATAGGAGGGACATCCATATTTAAAAATGTAAAAAAGCACAAGAGCGTCCGCTGGTAATGCAAGTAAAAATGCCAATCCACGAACCAGAGTGGAGAAAATAGAATGAAAGGAAGCAGGGATGACTCCAAAGATTTTCTCAAATGAAGTCACGAGACCACTGGTAACAACTTTAAAAAAGTGCGCCAGGGTCTTTGTGGAGGATGCGTTAAAGATAGTCGGAACCATCTTGCTGAAATTGAAAGGCAAATCTGAATTGAAAAGGGTCTGCACCTCTGTACGGGTGTTCGCTATGTGAAGCACGAAAGTTTCACGGGCCGAACTCAAGGCCACCTCTCTCTGAGACAAAAGAGCTCTTATTCTTGCCATGCCGTTGAAATCTGTCCCAAGGTTGGAATTTGTGGCCAGATTGAAAACTCCCTATGTTCATGTGTGGGAGGAAATAGAACATTTCTGCAGCAAATAACCCGTTCACTTACTGTTACGATAAAAGGAATACTTTTAATTAACTCAGAACAATCTTCATTATTGAGCATCAAATAACTACCATTTTCCAACAACTTGAACGTGGGGATGATAGCAGGAACTGGCGTGCCTTGCAACACGCATGCCATATTTGGTCGGTGTTTGTTGCATGAACCGTGTAACTGTATGTGCCTACACATTAGTGAATGATCTGGCGTCTCAGTGCATTCCTCTCCATTCAGATAAACTTCTTGATCATCTTTGAAACATCTGTATGTGTATGGAAGCGACCAGACCTCATGAAGAAAAGCACTACCTAAAGGTTCATAACGACCTATTGGTATATATTTCATACAATTTGAAAACTTATATAAAGCAAAAGGCAGCGTTATTAAACCGTGGATAAGGCACGTTGCCAAAAAACCCGCAATCCTCTGCTGATGATGTCACTGAGCATGTCATGAATGATGTAATATGTGACATCATCAGCAGTGGATTACGGGTAATAGTATCTCTAGTTTACTCCCCTATAGCTGTCTTTCTTTTAACATAAGTGTCTGTTTCCTTCCCTTATACTTACTGTTTTTGGTTCGCTTCTGGTTCGCGTACCGGCGAGCGAACTGGGAAGCGAACTAAGAGAAATAGAGGTTGGCACAGTTCCAAATATTGTACCAATTTTTTAATAACGGGGAGGTAGTTCTGAAAAGAACTTTTTTTTTATTGTTTTTGTTGTTTTATATTTTTTTTATTATTTTTCGGAACATTTTTTTACTTTTTTTGAATTTTTCTGAACAGTTTTATATTTTTTGGGGTTTTTCTTGGAGGGGGCAATGAAAACGATTCATTGTAAAGGGCTCAACAGGAGCAACAAAACAAAAAAAGAAGTATTTATTATTTTGGGCGTTTCGTACAAACTTGCATATGATAGTCAATAGCTCTGTTGATCAGAGTGATGCTTTTTTCTCCGTAGGAAAGGAATCCATCGCAAAATACGCAGATGTGTTTTACTTCACCAAATTTCATTTGTATATTTGGCACCATCTCCCTGCCCTCTGGTCCCGTTACTTCCGGTACAACAGATCTTCTGGCCATAATAGGGAGATTATCTAGGTCGTTCCGAAACTGTGCAGCACTGTAGTTGTTAGGATGCCACCTAGTCATATGGCGATGCATTGTGTAGTTTCCGAAACTGTATTTTTTCTCGGTTCCTCTGGACAGTCTATCTTGACATATAAGGCAAGTTACGTATCTTGCATTTACTTTTTTCTGACCTTTGGGAATTTTAAAAAATTGCCAAATGAAGTTTTCTTTCCGGTGAGACGTCCTGGGCTGCTCAGGCAAAAACTGCCTCTCTTCGTGCTCGTCGTCCTGTTCCTCTTCTTCTTCTTCTTCTTGAATTATAACTTGAGCAGGTGGTCCACTCTTCCTTGGATGTGGTGGAGGTGGTGGGGAAGCACCAGCTGAAGCTACTAAAGAAGCCATTGCTCAGTGATCACAAAGGGTCTTTCTCTCACAATGATGAAAGTCAGAGTGAGGAAAGAAGGAGGGATTTTCATCATTTGGGAAAAACAAGAGTTCTCAACCAATCAAAAGTGTTCATTTTAGATTATATGACCTAGTCTTACATCATTAGGAAACCAAAAGTGAAATGAACCAATGAAAAGTGTTATTACCAAGTCACATGACTTGCTGTGTTTACGTTAAGCGCTTTGCAGGGCCTCCCGGTTTGCTTCCAGAAACCTGCGCTTTGCGACTCGCTTCGCGTACCAGTTCGCTAACGTAGCACGTCATATGACGTATCACGCGACAACGTGAAACGTCATGCGGACGGGAGGCGTCACGATGTTGTTTTCTAACGCGCCACTTGCGGTAAAGAAACGTTTACCGGCTCGCGGTCTATTTCGCGGCATCAAGGTCAGCTAACGGGAAGCTTCCCGATTCGCGAAGCGGGAACGAAGAAAAAAAAATATTTAAAAAAAAAATTATTCATAAACATATAAAATATATTTTTGGATTTAAAGAAGAATACATTTTACAGCTACAGATATTAGCTGTTAAAAAACCAATGAAATTCACAGAAAAAACCATAGGTTATAGACCATATATAGTTAGGAATTAGCATTTACAAAACCTTGAAAATTCACTGAAAAAACCATAGGTTATAGACCATATATAGTTAGGAATTAGCATTTAGAAAACCTTATTTTACTCACACAAAACCATTGAAATTCCATATATAGTTAGTTGCACTAACTATATATCGCGCACCCGCAATCCACTGCTGATGATGTCACATATTACATCATTCATGACATGGTCAGTGACATCACTGATGACATCACTGATGACATCTCAAATGACATCACTGATGACATCACTGATGACATCTCATTTGACATCAATGACCACATCACTGATGATATCATTCATGTGACAATACAATGCATCTCCTCACATTTTAATATAACCTCTGTTTCACCCAGTGTTAAAAAGAGAGTATAATTTTTGAAACCATTGACACACCAATACTAGTTACTACATACGCACTCACTGATTGCTACGTCTACACACACCTTCACTCATTCACCCATACAATCATTCATACATACAATCACTCATCTTTACAACACTATCATATGCACTCATACACCTATACAGACACTCACAGTCTGCCACTCATCCATGGAGTTACTCACACACCTAGTCAGTCCTGTAAAGAATCAATGACAATTCCATTTTCTTGTCTATACAGTTAAACATAGAGCACCTTACATTTTCAAACATATACTAACACATACTTACCTTCTTATACAATCATTGATACAAGTACAGATTGATCTGCACAGAGTCACACACCTCCCAGCTAGCCACACACACACTCAGTCTCCCATACAAATACTTGGGCAATCAATCAATAACCCATATAGTTACTCATATAGCTACTGATCAACACATGCAGCAGTTTACAGAACAACAGACATAATGATGCACAAATTAAGACAGTTTAGTCACTAACCCATGCAGTCAGTGAGACACATTTAATCACTCACTCATACAGTCAGTCATGCACCTACTAAATCCTTCGTCCAGACACTTACACATCCACTCATTCTTCAATATGTAAGACATATTTAAACTTTATAGAAACAAAAAATCACTGGATGTTGTTATCAGTGATGTCATCAGTGATGTCATTTGAGATGTCATCAGTGATGTCATCAGTGATGTCACTGACCATGTCATGAATGATGTAATATGTGACATCATCAGCAGTGGATTGCGGGTGCGCGATATATAGTTAGTGCAACTAACTATATATGGAATTTCAATGGTTTTGTGTGAGTAAAATAAGGTTTTCTAAATGCTAATTCTTAACTATATATGGTCTATAACCTATGGTTTTTTCAGTGAATATATATATATATATATATAGTTCCCTTGACAATGTTGTGTTAATATTGTGTGTGAGTCGATATTGTCTCCTTGATATTCTGATATACAACCTTTAGGTACAATTTGGTACAGAGAGAGCACAGAATTCATACTAGGCATGTACTTACCTCATTGAAAGGCAAACACCATCCTCAGCAGAACATGCAAGAATATAATAAGTGGCTCTTTGTACTTCTTGCTCTGGGTGTTACAAAGTTACTTCAGTGATTATAGAAGAGAGAGCTTATGACCACAATTTCATGAAAGTGCATCTGCTGCAAAAATGAGCACAGTCGTTGGTTGTGATTGTCGGTTGTGGGTAAGGCAAGCCAATTAAACTGAGGCAGAGTGTGCATGCTAAGAGCAAATTTATCATATTACTGTATAATGATAATATATTTTTGGGAGTAGAATTTAAATATTATGCACCCATTAGTCAGCAGTTCTGAAAATCCTGTGTGTAATTAAAACACAGCATAAAAACAAGAGAGTCAGACTATTGTCAAATGATCTTCCTTAGTCTAATGGAGAAAACCTTTTCAGCTTGACCATGGCCATTAACTTAGAGATGACTAATCTTGCAATATAAATAAAAACTAGTTGGGAAGCAGTTTTAGCCTTGACACTATTCAGGCATTTTAAATTAAGGAGGGCCCTGCCCACTTCATTGTTATTATAAGTATAAATAATATACTAATTCTAAGAGCAAGTGCTCTTAGACATAAAATGATGTTTGTGCAGACTGGATGATGCATCCTGGGGGTTTGACAGCTTTCTCCGACCTCCACATTTATAAGTGTTTAAATTACCAGTGAGTTGGTCCCGGTCCCTTATAGTTCATTACAGAAAGCTGATTTAAGCTCACTAGCATCAAAAAAGGTTTATAGCAAGTATTGGTGTTTTTATCAAGGACAGTTCTGTATATATAGATATGAACAACTGAAGTGTCTGAAAAAGGTACAAAACCAACGAGAATTACTTCATACTAAATGCTGTGTCTTGCAATCGAAGGTGCATGGGTTGGTCTACCATATTTTGTGAGGTTCTGTAGGCTTTGCCATGACACAGTGAGATGTCTAGAACCAATTTTGTTCTTGTATAAATCAATAAACAATCTATTTCAAACCATGGCTGGAGGCTGGCAATATTGATATTGATATTGACTGTGAATAGATAATGTTGTGCAATATAATGAATTGAATGAAACAGATCCTGTTTCACTGAAACATTTCACTGGCTGTTTAGATCTTATTATTTATGGAATCTATAGTTCTGTAATTAATGATTATCTGGGGTATTATCGGAATGTATTTACTGTTTATACTGCTTTGAAATTAAAAAGGAAATAATAAAACAAAATAATAATAAATCTAGTTTGACCATACCAGTGGCATCACTTTCCAAAATGTATTTGTCATATGGTATTTAAAAAAAAATCTAGTAGAGGTACCCATTACCATTTGCACGTGGAAGGAGCCCACTATAGTAGTCCATCTATTTCTAGTGCTTTCCTGGCAAATACCTGTCACAATCCTTGCAATACCGAATGGGCAACATTGAAATTTTTCTGTAACAAGATGACATTCCCAGGTTACAATAGACCAGTTACAACAGCCCACTGCTGGGCGATCAGCAATGTTGCTTAAGAGTGATAAGTGAAATAAAATTCTCCTTGGCACTCTATAATTTACACGAAGGTGTTATTCTAGAAACAGCCAACCTGTATGGTGCAGATAATCGTTCTATGATCGATACTTCCTTAAAATATGATGACAATTAAACCACAAAATTAGTAAGACACACCATGCAAACATGTTTACATCCATCCATCCTGAATAGTAGTCTAGACACCCAGAACTACTTTCAGACATAGAGTGACGCATAAATTATGCAAAAAAGATGCAGAGAACTCTGGGTAGTTCCCAAGTTTAGGTGGAAAGTAGCTCCTGTATAGAGCCCCCTACAACACCAGCGACACTCTGAATTTGCTTACCTCAAATGTCTGCTTTTCCATTAAAGTTTTTAAGCATGGGATTAGATCATTGCCATCCATGCCAAGATAGAAAGGGACAAGGGGCCAGATGTACGACCATTTGTGCATGTGCAAACGGGTTTGCAAACCTGTTTTCGTATGCAACAATTGCATAGGGAATGTACAAACACTATTTTGCAAGTCGCAATCTTTTGCGACTCTCTATTAGTAAAGGGCGTTTACTTCCTAATAGCGAGCACAACCCTATCTAAGAATGTTTTGTGTCCGCAATTGCGGGCGCAAAACACTCGCAAATTACCACCCTCTTCAAGAGGGTGTTAATGGGGTGTCAAAAGTGAAGGGTTTCCCTGGGGACCCCTTCCCCTTTGCAAACACAGGGGGAAATATTTTTTACGGGCAGGCAGTGGTCTCAGGTACCACTATCTTCCCTTAAACAATGAAACAAAAATGTTTAATTTTTTTTTAATGCATCCCATTTAATGGGGTCTCACATTGCGAGAGGCTCATTATTATTCATGAGCCTCTCTATTTGCAACCCCATTGGGAATCGCTAACAGTGTGAAATACACTGTTGTACATTGGTAATAGCGCCTTGCAAATTGTGAGTCGCAAAAAACTCGCAATTTGCGAGGCGCTATTTCTAGGGTCGTACATCTGGCCCAAAGTCTTTTGCCATTTCTCCAACAAAGTCTTTAACCATAGGATTAGTATAGTGCCATTCACGCTGAGCTGTAAAATTACAAAAGCATTAGGGTATTAGGGTAAGGGCATTTCAAGGGTGGGTAAGGGTATAGAGAAGCAAGGGTGTTTTTAGAATTTAGGGGTGGGTAAGGGTTTCTGGTGATAAGGGTATTTTTAGGGTTTAGGGTTGGGTAAGAGTTTATGGGTGGGAAGGATATTTTTAAGGTTTAGGGTGGGTAAGGGTATTTTTTATTTTTTAGTTTTATATAGCGCAAACTTGACCCAAAGGTATCAGGTATTGGAGCGCTTAACATGAGCACCAGTAAAAAAAAAAATTACACTTTTTTGTAAAGGTATGCATGGTAATGACATGAGCATGGTAATGGCTTGTGTGATAAAGGCATATGCGTGGTAATGGATGCGTGGTAAAGACATGCATGATAATGGCATGCATGGTTCCGTCATACATCCACACATCTACCATCCAAAACACCAACCCAAGTTGTGTCATGAAACTCAGTTGTTTGCATCTGTATATTTAACAATCACAAGTTAATTTAACTCATGATTGGTATTTTACATTTACATTTTACGTTATATTACCAAACAGGTTTTAAAGTCTATTATCTTGATTGTGCTGTTTCATGCCTGTATTTTCAATGACAATGTTTCTTTTCTCCAATAAACGCCTTTTTCTGATATAGTTTCCGAAACATACTTTTCAATTCTGATTCCTTTTTTCAACCATGCAACAGAGAGCACACAAATGGCAAACTGTCCTTTACCTCAAGATCTGGTGGTTTAATTCAATGCCAGTTTGCACAATTCTGTGCATGCGCAAGTAGCTCCAAAGGCATCAAATCTCTGTTGTCAGTTAATTTGTTGGTGAGTACCAAAATGGAAGATTGTTCAGATCCAACAAATTGGGCTATTCTTGGATCCGGTCATGACACCATTAGTGTTGATGCAGTTGCTAACTATGGGATTAGTGACGTGCGTTCGGAGCAGCGAATAATCTCTAAAAACCACCATCTGTGCAGCTAAAACTCTAGCATCTGTGAATCACACTTCCAGCCTATATAGGAAGGCGTAATGATTGCATGATAATTCGTTGAACATCATGGATCAGTGAATACTCTCAGTTCTGCCTGTGGTCTTTTAGTGTGGTATTAGAAGCAAATCTTAGAATAATGACTTGTATACAATCCAAGAGTTTTATACCATATGACATTTCACGCAGAAGCGCATCCATATGGGCGCCATTGATTTTACTGAAACAACAAACTGAAGATACTAGGCATTTGTATTGAACTGTATCATGCCTTTTTTGCTTGCATTTGATTTTTGTTTGCTCTGCAAGGAAAAAATATTCTGAAAAAAAGCAAATCAGTAGGTGCATTACACATTAGTGGACATAGCAGGCCTGAAATGACAAACCAGGTATCTATGTGTGTATGTTGCTTGAGTATTATCAAGCATTTTAGTGTGGAAATAGGTATGTGGTTAGTTTTAACAAACCGGAAACAGAATCATTAAAAAATCTGTTATATGACTTTTTAATTATTTCACTATTGAGGCCTATATATATTTTGGACGTGGTGCACTTGCATAAGTAAACTGGTGCATAATGATGTCATACAGAAGAGTGGCTGGGACAAATACATGAGCTAGCCACCATCCTGGGCTGTAATCACCAAAGACAGCACAGTCCAATACAAAGGTTCTCGTGTAGGTGCAGCAGGGTCCGAGTCAAAGCAGATTTTCAACATAATTTTAAAATATGATTTCCAGTAAGTATAGGCAAATATATATTTTTTACGGAGCATCCCTTTTCTCTTTCAAAGAGTAAATATTAAGAGGGGAATCCATGATGGGATAGTCATCATAGATTGAATCATAATTATTGATCACATGTCATTTTAGTACATATTATAGTTACACCAAAAGATGTGTAATTACCTTTCTAGATAAAAGACACGAACTGTAGCATTTTCTGTTTGCTTCGGGATCTGCCAGACGCAGATCATGGGAAACAACAGAAAAAAACCTCTGCAACCTGAGTCAATTTGTTAAATGGGGGAAAGAAAACTAAACATATTGGCCCCTCCTTTCACAATAAGAACAACCAGTGAATTACTACTTGTGCTAATTTTGTAGTGGAAACGGAAGCACGCCATTCAAGCTTCTCTGAGAACTCACCGAAAACCTGCTTCAAAATGATTGACGATAAATATTGATTTTTTTTTGTTGATAAATATTGATTTTAACTTGAAGTGCCGTTTGCACAGGAAGCACAATCCACAGAGAAAGGCGAGAAAAGCTTCAATGAATTTCATATGAAACTGACCTTCTTTCATTTCAGCCTCAGCCGGAAGCATCACATTGGAGTCAGTGCTTTCAGAATGTCACTTCAGCAATAGGAACATTAATGATACTTTAAGAGGTGTACCATGAGTCATGAAGATACTTCATGAAGAAGAGTATGCTACATTTACACAAGCAGGGCAGGTGTATGTGATGCCTTCCTGGCGTGTCTCTTAATTTACTAATCTGAAACAGTTTAGTCACCTGCCCGAATATTTTATAAATACAAAATAATAGCCACCAATTTATATTTAACTAAAGATGATTTGTCACTTAGGACGTTATTGTTAGACATTGAAGTCTTAATAATTACTTTTATTGATCTTAGTGGCCCTGATACTTTTTGCTGTCTTTATACTTTTATTCATTTATTAGTTTAGCATGCTTGCACTTCATCTAAATGTAGCTGACTGTCAAGTCCTAGTTCTCTGATCGTTAGATATAACGTTTTTTGACACTGAGAGATTGGCTTTTTTTTAAATTTCTGTTAGCCCTCACAATTCATCACTTGTTTTTTAATATTTACTTCAATTGTTCTTAGTCTGGGGTCTGCGAAACCCCTGGAGGATCTTGATGGCTACTAAAGGTTCTACATCCTGTTTAGAAAACGAAATAAACTTAGCATATCAATAAAGCACATATTCAGAAAAGGCAAAATTTAAATGCTCTGTAAATGTGAAGGAATTTGAAATGGGAGCCTAAAAATTAAGTTGGTGCCTAATCTTTATTTTGTGGAAGCAATGCAAGTACAGCAAATGGAATCTAGTGTGGATAATTGATAGCCTTAATAAAACACTAGTATGCTCTTATAAAAAAAAGCTTGAATTAGGAGCAAAAAAATAAATAAAAATACAAAGTGAAATCCTAGAGTCTAGCAAATTGCTTTGTCTTTGTCTTTTAGGAATAAAACTAAGGGGGTTACTTATGATAGGCTTGCACTGCTACAGCGTCACTTTTTGTAGTTGCTCCTAGAGCGCAAGCCTCTCAATCATATCTAGGAGGCAACGCAAAGCCACTTTACATGGCTTTGCATGGCCTCATAGATATGGAGTAAGACAAAGCAGTGCAAGTCACTGCCTTACCTTACTCTGCACCAAGGAGGTGTTCCATGCGTGTTGCTGTGGATTTTCCCATCACATTGACAGGGGTGGCTCCTCCACTAGGGCGGAGAAACGTCGCCCCACTGATTTCTCACAGTGCGAGAAAGCCAAAACATAAAATGGTGATAACTAAAAGTTATATGGTGATAACTAAAAGTTATTACCATTTTATGTTTGCTTTGCGCATTGCGGGCGGGCGGGGCTGCTCTGCTCTTTGAGCAGGACAGGGGAGGAGTGGTTTGCCAACTCCTGACTGCGCAAAGACTGTTTGGTCGGCACTCTCGGGCCGCCCAAACCAGTCATGCGCAGTCTGCCCTTCAACTTGCAGGCTGCATTGCTGCCTGCATGAAGAACATGGCCACCCCATTAGCCCCTGGCTGGGTGACATCTCGACCAATCACAACCCTGCTTGCAACATTATGATTGACTTAGGGGAGGGACCTGGATGCCTGCTTTCTGTTCCAGTCGGATGGAGGAGAGCAAGAGCAGAGAAGACGTGGGACCTGGCAGATAGGTATTAAAATATTATTTTTCACATTTCTCTGTGATCCCCCTGTGAGACCTCCACAAATCCCCCCTCGCAACCCCTCCTCACCCATGAGGAATGCCGCCTGCTACTGCACATTGATGTCACAGGTGTTGCTGCATCTCCTCCTCTTTTCGCCGAGGTTCATTGCTTGACTCTGTTGTCCTGGTATTTTTCTTTGCCAGTTCTGATATAGTTATGTGTCAATAATTAATCCCTGGTTTCCTTTCTTCTGAATTTCATCCACGCTGAGGTGAGAGGGGTTTCTGCCCGTAGGAAGTTGATTGCTTATTATTGGCCAGCTTTGCCACAGATAGCCATGCAAGGGGTATTCTCCTACAAGCTGTAAGGACTAAACTCAACTTGTAATGGGTAGTCAACCCATCATCCACTTCTGGATGTGCTCCAGAGAAAGATATCAGCCCTTTAGGATAGGTATTCCAGGCGTATCACCAAATACAATACTGTCAGTCCTGGAATAGTGAAGATGCAATAAAATGCTTAAGCATCTCATAAAATGGCCTTCTATAATTAAATTGATTAAACGGGAAGTCAAGGAAAATAAACCTTCCCCTCGGTCAATTTTTTTGGATTTCATCTCAGATTTTCTTTTTAGGTTTTGGCTACAGACTGGTTCAGCTGTCTGTTGGCAGACCTCTTGTTTCCAACACATACCATTTATACATAAAGTGGGATTAGGGTCAGCCCATTTTTCATGATGATTTTATAATCTAACTCAATTGTCTGCTCTTAAGTCAATGGCTTTCCTGTCTGTTCTTATCTTTGTTACGCCCAGTAGCATTTCCTTTCAGAGTTCTCTGTTTGGAGGAGTTGTATGCCTCCACTGCTGACTTAAGGGACTCTTTTTTTCTTTTACAATGTGCACTCTATGGGAGTACGTATGTTTTCTTCTCACCTCTCTTGTTCCTCTGTCCTTCCCCCATGTTCTCTTTTTTCTTCCCTCCCCCTCTCCTTAGTCCACCATGTGTTATAATGCCTTCACACCTGTCATGAAACATGCATGTGCATCATCGACCATCTTGGAATTACTTTAATTTAAAAGAAGCCAAGTTGAATGATTTTCGACCGTGCATCATGTTGCATTTGAATGGCCATGAGAATAGCATTGGCAAAGCTATTAGTGCAGTCTTTTACAGCCTAGATCTATTGATTTTGCCAATATTTGTTTATGATCTTGCTCTTTGTTCTTCGCTTTATAGCCCAGTGTCTGAATAGATGTCCTGTATGCACGGCAGTGTCTAAGTAAAACTGCACATGTTTAATAATTTATTGCTTGTGATGTATGATATTACCCTCAGGAAACTCCTGCAGCAGGTAGTTAACAGCCATGATATGTGGTGGCCCAGAAGGTATGATCAATGCAAAAAAAAACATTTGAATATAGATTTTAAACTATTCAAGGCTTATTTGTATATGTACCACTATGATTATTAGAGTAATGGTTTGTAAACAGCATGTTCATCGTTGTTTTATTACTCCCCAACACAATGGTGCACATTTCACGAACCACAGAGAATTGAGCGGCCCCACTAGGATTCAAACTGGTAATCAAAGAGTTAATCTGAGACCCAAGCTGGGGATGCCTTGGTCCTCTGAGTAGGGTTTTCCCTGAAAAATATGTGTGTGCTTCCTGAATTATAGGAATAGTGATACATTTTAACCCATATTGCTTGTCCCTAATGGTTTTGATGTCATTATAAAGAACCCTAAATTCCCACATAGGCCCTATCCTGAGTATGTTGGAATTACACAGGAGGCCACAAACCCTAACTCTATATTCCTAGATTAGTGGCATTACCAAATTCCAAATTCCCTCAAGCGGGGTTAGTAAGGGTGTATTTCACAGGTAAAACCTAATCAAATAAGTTTACAAAAACATCTTACATGTGGCTATCAATGTGGAAACACTAATTTGTACAACAGTTCCCCCTTCCATAGAGGACATCTCTTACTGGTGTGGTATCATTGTACCCAGAATTTATCATAACCATAGCTAATGGGAATGCTGGTGGATATCTTTACCTCATTGGGAGTCTCCACAAAACCTTATTTAGGGCCATAGTGTAACAAAATTGGAGTCATCTTCCTTTTCATCAATCTGTTTTACAAGCTAACACCCCCAGTATTTACTCTATCACAACAAATGAAATGACCAGGAAATCCTGTATGTCTTGCCCAACAGAGTAGCCAGAGTACCAGTATAGAACTTCCTCTGAGACTAAACATCCTTCATTTTCCATGCCGCAAGAACACATTTTCATCATTTGGCCAGGAATTTGAGGTAGGCCATCTTTCTCTTTATTGATGGCCCCAAAAGTGCATTCATCCTTGCCAGACAAATGCAAACCGTCATAATGAAAGCACACTTTTTGATAGCTGCATTATCTTCATGGGATGATTTGCTGCTTTCTGATTGTATATCAATCCCATTACTCATAGCGGAAGTTAGGGAATTATATAACATGCAGAAGTGAGTAGTCCTTGTGATGGAAACCTTTTTCTCACATGTTAAGTACAGGGCCTGATTAAAAAATAAAGACTGCAATGGGTTGCGTAATAAATTAATACATTTGCTTTTGTTACGTTGTGTAAGGTATGATTTTTGTCATAGATGTATATTTTGCCAGGCTTATTTTGAGTGTTTGGGTAACTTGCTTTAACAGGAGACATGTGTGGTAACCCAAGAAAAGCACGTTTTCACTATTTGCGTGGTTTCAAAGGTGAGAGGTAACAGTTTAAATGGTTGTATGACGTTACAACGTATACTTTTACAACGCATACCTTTACAACGCATTTTTTACAACGCAACATCCATTACAACGCATTCCATTACAATGAATTTTTTAAAACTACCTTTACAACGCATTCCATTACAACGCATACTACCTTTACAAGGCATACCATTACAACGCATAACATTACATTGCATGTATGGTAAGTATTGGATAGTGTAGGGGTAAAAATACACTATTCTAACTCCAGGGGGGTGCAACAGTAGGGTAAGTGTTGGATAGTGTAGGGGTAAAAATTACTATTCTAACTCCAGGGGGGTGCAACAGTAGGGTAAGTGTTGGATAGTGTAGGGGTAAAAATTACTATTCTAACTCCAAGGGGTGCAACAACAGGGTAAGTGTTGGAAAGTGTAAGGGTACTATGCGTTGTAATGTTGTGCGTTGTAATGGTATGCGTTGTTATGTTATGCATTGTAATGGTATGCGTTGTAATGACATGCGTTGTAGTGGTATGCGTTGTAGTGTCATGCGTTGTAATGGTTGCGTTGTAATGGCATGCGATGTAATGGATGTTGCGTTGTAAAAGTTGCGTTGTAAAGGTTGTTTCCCGTTTGAATGCTTTGGTAGCACAGCAGAACCACATCAAGCGTAACAAAAATCTGTGCTATTGCACCAGCAAAATGCTGGTGCTAACTTTAGGGAATAAAAGTCCAGGAATGTAACCGAATTGTGTAACCACATGTTATTGCGCATTCTTCCCTCAAAAGACCTAAATCACAAGGTAAGATGTGATGTTCCACAGTGTGTCAGTGGTAACTTTCTTGCCACAGTGCCAGCGTGTTTCTTCACTAGACAAGCGCGCGCAAGATTTGCAAAGATGCAATCGTTCACCAAAAAGTTATTAAAATCAATGTTTCTGTGTGAGGGAATACAAGATTCAGAACTATTTTTCTAAAGCTTAACAAAACTGCACACAATCTGTTGGAGGAACAAACAGCCCTTCTCAGCTAATCTCCAGGGGTTTCTTTTATCTTTCAGATCTAGTTGCTGCAAAACTCTGATAATGCACACATTCCGCGAGGCGTTAAATCTCCCTCTTCCAGGGCCTTGCAGAATTAATCAAATTACCTTTGAAAGTTAATGCAGTCGGTGAGAAGGGTTTAATGATATTCCAAACCTTCATGGTAATAATCACTATTGAAGAGGGTCAGTCAGTTGAGAATTAATGCAAAAAAGCGCGGAGAATGATAATCTCGGTTAATGTATTGGAGCGCACATAAACTGTAGGATATGTGTGTAAAAACTGCCATCTTCCATCTGAGAGGGAAACATATCTGCAAGATAAAGTGGTAACGAAATGGAGCCACGCTGTAGCACGCTGCCTCCTCGGATCTGCAGAATGTCCCCACAAGCATTGGCAAAGCCGATGGGTCTCACCTTTTGTGCAGCACTGGCATATAAACGAAAGGTTAGAAAAGAAAAGGGTGCCTCATTCTGAATGCACGCACATGCATGATGGCTGTGCACACACTTGGGTACTACACAGTTGCGCACGTAAACAATGACGCGGTTTGCATTGTATTCATTTTGTATTTCTAGGTGGCGCTTTTTGGGAGAATAGTAAAGCAAGTGTGCGAGGAACAAATGAGCTTAAGGAAGGGAAAAAAGTAAAAACAGCCCACGTTTGGTGGTCATATCACTTGAGGAGCTTGGGTTGTGGCGAGGACAGAGCAGCACGGACCAGTGGAGAGGTTATTTGAGGGAGGGTAGTGTGGTAAATAAAAATTACCCTGGCATAATTTCTAGTCATTAACCGCATCGATGCTAGGAGATTTACAGCCCTGTGCTGGGATTTACAAAAACCCATTATTCATGACGAGCTGGGCTCGTCATGAGCGTGTGAGCAGGCTACTGCATGACGAGCCCAGCTCGTCATGAGCGTCGAAGGGGTTAACAATTAGCATGCATCAAGTGAGAGGCAGAGTCCGTGGTATCTGAGTTAAAATGGGCTTTATTCCAATAACTCGAGTCAAAGGGAGAATATGTTCCATCACCTCTGAGGTTCAGGAAGAGTCTTCTAACATTTAATAACAAAACATTATATTATATACTTTTTACTCCTTGTACATAGGAGCAGGCGCAAGACAGAAAATGAGATAAGAGCATGTGGGCGTGCATGAGGGTGTGTACTTTGATGAGTCATAGGTGTGTGATAGGTAGGTGTCATAGGTGGGTGGTTACTTAGAGGAGGAGTTGGCATGACCAGCTCGAACTGTGCCCTAATTGTGCAACTTTGAGCATGACGTGCAATTGACGTGTAACTGGGTGGAGGCTGACTTTCAACCTAGCAGAGAGATCTTTTATGTCAAGGCGACCAGCACATCTAGTACAACTGATATCTAGAGTCAGCAAGCAAAAGAAGCAAAGGTTGTTCGTCACTAAAAGACAGAGAGGGCATATTTATTTGTTGCATGAGCTTTCTATGGGTGCAAGCACTGTGATTCACTTAAATGGAGACAGAATGGCTAGGCCTATCTCCCTCGGACGGGTTCTGTGTACTTTTCCTCAGATAACTGTTATTCATAATACTGTCTTGGCCTCTTGCTGGGCTTCTCTCGGCTGAGCTAGAAGTATGCGAGGTCAGAGGGACGTAACTGCAGCTTCAGTGTGTCAGGAGTCATGAAACACCCTTATTTCAGAAAAGTGGCTCGGGCTGCGCCACAAAATGGGTTCATTACATATTTATTTAAAAGTGCACAATGCAATGCAAATACATGGGCCTTATGCTAACTTAATGTTTGGGAGACTTTGATGACTGGCATTTCTAATGCAGGACATGATTGCAGAGGCCTAGTGATTCAGGCCACTACGGGAAATATGCATGGGTGACATGCACATGACATGTAACATAGGGTATATGTAGTGGACATATTTGGTCATATTTGGTCAGGCAAAATATCATTTTCCTCATTCCCTCCTTGTTCCCTACATAACCCTTTAGGATACATCTATATTCATGAGACCGTATAGTTCATCATACAGAATCATTTGTTCATCTTTAACTCTTTGTTTACGTGGATGGGGAATACAGGCAGTAGCACACAGGCCGCAAATCGCCGGACCACACTGCAGACAGAGACAGCAACCAAATACCATAAGTAGGGCCATTCCTAGGAAGGACATAACTTTCCATCCCCATGCAGATATTACGCCCCAGAACCAACTGGACCAAGTCCATGTGCCTGGGTCTTGATGCATGGCATGAGCAATCTTGTGGAGCCTTGTTATTGCTTCGTACACAGATGGTGCATTATCTGGGATGAAAACGCAACAACTAGATCGGATGACTCTACAGGCTCCGCCCCTATCCGCCAAGATGACGTCTAGAACGAGGCGGTTTTGAAGAACGACAAGTCTAATAGCAGACTGTTCCTGGGTTAAGTTCGCCAGGGCAGATGCAGTTACATTTACAACTGTTTCAAGAGTCCTTGTTAACCTGCGTATCAGTTTACTGTTTTGGACGGGACCTATGAAGAAAAAGAATCCTTTGTTGAAATCTGTATATTGCTCCAAAGCTGTTTCAGTCTGATCGATACCTGCAGAATCTGTCTCTCTCTTTTGTCTAACATGTTCTAGTCGTGAATCTCTATGATAATTTGATGGGGCTAGAAAAATGGGTGGCAATAAGAATGCTATATAACAAGTCCCACCCCAGTCTAAGGGCAGATGTACATAGGCTGTCTGACCACAAATGAAATAGGTATGGCGTGATGTTTTGAAAGAAGATAGTCCGTTATCATCAAACTCTACTACAGTGTTACACTCGCTGTGTCCCATATGTACTGAGCCTTTCTTACTAACACATAAATCACCTTTTGCTGGCAGGACTGATATAAACGGTGGACCTGTATTTTGCTTGGGCTGAACATTTAACATTATAAAATTAACAGATGCATTTCCCTGTTCGTACTCTTCATTCTCTAAATCGGATCCCTTTCTTTGGGGGAATCCGTCTTTGTCTGGAAAGCATGCTTCATTCATTACTTTATTCAGGTTTCCATATATCCAGCCACCTGGATAAGCTATGTACCTTCTATCTATTGATGTCATTAGAGCAAACCATGCTCCACACGAACCATTGTGTGAGAACGGTAAAGGGTAGAAGGGCAAGACTCCCTTCGTCTCTTGATAAGGTGGCATTTGGCCACATACCCAGCAATCGGTCGCATTGCTGGTCTGATGAGAATGGTGTAACATTCGAATAAATGTATTGTTACGTAGTGCAAGTCGATATGACAGTTCATGGGGAGGCAGGTCACTAAATGTGTGCTCTGCGGTGCTGTTACTGGAAGAGTGTATATGTGAGGAAATGGGAAAGAAAACATGTAGCAATAAACTAACACCAATTATAACAATGCACAGAATAAAAATGATGATCAAAGTAACTATACATCTACTGCGTAATCTCTTGCAGTATTCTTCCTTCTTATCTCTCTTCTTGCTATTCTCATATGTGATCTTATGCATGTCAGAATCGAGTCTAACCGATTCACCACCGGGTGGGCTTAAACAATTAAACTACGTCTGACTTGCTATCTTGCTAATCTAGACCTATACTCTTGCTGAGGGGTATTTTCTAGCAAAGGTCTTCTTTATTAAAAGTTTCAATGTTCCAATGTTCCAAAGTTCCAAATAGTGATGAAGGTGAGTTCGGCCTTTACGTCCTTCCACCAACTTCGGCGTCTTCCAACGTGGCTCAAGGGGACTTGAACGATCAAAAATCCGGACACAAGTATAGAATCCTCTGGTGCTATGGCATGTTCCTTGACCTGGGTGTCAGGTGTCAGGGAAGGCAGCAGCAACCTGTGAATGAAAAGAGAGTAGTGCAGAAATCAAGGAAGCCAGGTAATCTGTCAGCATGTTACTGTCAACATCAGTTAGTTTTCTTTGGCATAGGCGTACCCCACATATATACTCCATAAGGAGATAGGCCTGTTCTGGAATGAGCTACCATACGCATGTAAAAGAGGGCGACCGGCAAGGCCACCATCCAATCCACGCCTTTCCTTTTTCTGTACAGATCTCAGCAACTTTTGTCTTAATTGTCTGGTTTGTCTTTCTACAAGGCCTGCGGCTTCTGGGTGTCTGACACAATGGAATGTCCTCGAAGGGACACTTGTTTCATTAATTCAGAGGAGAATGGCTGATCGTTATCTGAATAGATCACATGAGGTGATTCATATCTGGGGAAGTACTGCGCACTACTTGTCTGGCTGTTGTAACAGTAGTATAATCTGGAACTGGATATGCTTCTGTCCATCTAGACAGTGCACAACTACTAAGACATATTTGTAACCTCTACATCTGTCCATTTGGATATAATCCGTCTGGAGAACCTCAAAAGGGTGGTCAGGAGGATGAAATCCGCCTTGTTCCACCGGAATGCCTTTACCTGGATTGAACTGACAACAGATCATACATGTTCGTAGATCATATATGTTCGCACTTTCTGTTGCACATAGGTGCTTGTTAAACCAAATATACTGTAAGCTGTCTATCATTGCCTTCTCTCCTAAGTGTGTTGGACTATGTGCTGAGAAGAAAACAATGTACCTTTTCCCTTAGTCATCTAACCTTGATTAGTCTGGACCCCTCCTTGTTCAGTCCAATTCTTTATCTCATCTGTTGTGGCATGTGTCTGTATGTCAAGTACATCTTGAGTGGGATCCCTGACTGTCATACATGTTGTCAGTAATGGTACCTCTGTCCTTGTCGTGTCTGGTGGTGTCTGTGCTGTCTGAGCTGTTCGGTCTGCCAGGTCATTACCCTGGGTAATGGTGTCTGTAACTTTGGTATGAGCTTTATATTTCAGGATAGAAATGGCTGTAGGTAAATGTATGGCCTCTAACAGGGCCTGAATATGCTGGCCATGCTGAATCTTGTTCCTATGGGAGGTCAAAAAAGAAATGCAGGCTTGTGTCAGAGCAATAAGCTCTGCTGCTTGAGCAGACAGTGTGTCTATTTTCTGTGTCTCTATCGCTTCAGTGGTCACGACATACGCTGCTACTAAGTCTCCTGTACTTGTTCTCATGCGTGATCCATCTACATAGAGTGTCAGGTCTGGGTCTAGAAGCGCAATATCTGTCAGGTCTTGTCTTGGTTTATTCATTACTTCCACACAGTCATGTGGTGATGCATTTACTGTACTTGAGGGCAAAAGTGTTGCAGGATTCAGAATGTTACAACGTCTGATCTCTATGTGTGGTTGAAACAATGTCAGTTCATATCCTGTCGGTCTCGCTACAGTCAAATGTAAAAATAAATAAAAATAAAAAAGCATAAAATGTTTACTGTGACATGGAGTCGCTTAAAACTGGCGCTTGACATAATGCTCTTTTTAATTCCTCAAATGCCAAGGTGTGTTCTTGTGTCCAAGGGAGAACAGTCAAAATGGCTGCCTCCTGTGTAGTTAACTGTATGAGTGGTTTGCTAGATATGCATACTGTAAGAAGTGAGGCCAATAAAGGCACGTACTTCCTTTTGTGTCCTGGGCTGTGAAAGGTTAGTAATGAGCTGTATGGTTCTTGTGTTAGCTGTCTACCTGGTGTACCCTCCTTGGAAAGCAAGTGTTGTACACCACTTGCTTTACACAGAAAGTGCAAGACTGTCAGAGATGCAATGTCACAGTCTGGTTCTGATCTTGCTGTAATTAGAATGACGTTCGTGTTGGTAGGCATGTAAACACTGTCCAACCGTTCCCTTAGTGTCTGACAGTAAATGCTAGGGCTTTCTAGCATCAATCTAGCAGAAATAATTATATAAAAATAAATAAATAAATATAAACGAATTCTCAATTCAAAAGCACTATTTTATATTGGGGAACTTCTATCCAAAACCTCTGCAGTTTTACAATAAATCCTACTCTAAATCCTGGTAATAGTATGACCATACTACCTACAATATGTTCTCTAAATGTATCTGAATAAAATCCACATTATTCTTGTCATAAACAGAAGGCCTAGAAGCCTCGATACTCCTTTGAGAAACAGCCCCTCCCTCTAGAATTATGTTTGCGCTCGGAGCTTTGAATCAACTCCAAGCCGGGCTACACTGTGATCTAAAATTGAATGACTGCCAGATGCTGAACTCATTGCAAGAGCAAGACTCCTGCCAATTATTCTGTTTACACTACTGGGGGAATAACTATCCATTTGCAAGCGTGACTTTATCTGAAGTCAATGAAGCTTATAGTGTTGACTGTAATGAAGAACACTTTTTCTGTACACAAGTCAGAGGGGCTGGGGAGGTAACTTCGCTACGAACTCACTCCTTGCTCACCTACCCCTCCCCTCAGAGCCAGGAGCTGGCTCAGTGTCAAACATCACTAAGAGGAGACAAGCCTCTCACTCGTCTCTGCTTCTCTAAAATTGGGTCGCTGCCAACGCTGAGCTCATTGAAAGAGTCAAGCGTCTGCCAAGTTTCTTAAAGAGTGGGCTTGGTTGGAATGCAAGCTTCCACCCTCTACAGGCGAAGGAAGCTAGTGTAAGTCTGAGCAGTCGCCCTCCCTTCACATAAACATTTTCTCCGTGGCTAGTCAAGTATTTTTATTCTGCTTGCGAAGGAAGCCTGACTTAGCTGGAGAACAGCCAATAATCGTCCGCGGAAAGGAATTGGAGGATGGCCAATATCAACAGACAGGCACTCCAAGAGAGAAAAAGCCCTCCCTTTACATAAACAATTACTGGGAGCCAGGCCATCTCGGTCTCGGACTGTGTCTCAAGGTCAAAAACACATTCCTTGTACTTCAAAACATATCTGTTCCCAGGCCAGAGCTTTTCTAACTTTAACTGAAGCAAAATTTAAAACGTGGTAAAAAGTAAATTAATAAAGACATATATTTTTCTGTAACTGAGTGACATGCTAGCATTTTAAAATAATTCTGTACTGCTACTAGCTGCAAGGGAAAAAATAAACAGAACAAAACAATCATGGCATGGAAACACACCATATTTTACTTTTTTGAAAATAACATGTCGAACTCCTTAATTCTGCATTGCATAACCAATATTTTCATAAGTAAGTGTGTTTTCTAATTTTAGTGGGGACAGTTCTCTGCACATATTAATTGAAGCAGCCTGTCAAAGTACAAAGGTGAGCCTTGAGACTAAATGAATGCAAATCAAACTAATGTAGGGGACTCTTAGCAATGCACTAAGATGGTAGTGTATTGTAGCTATCAAAAAGGGCCACGTTCATTAATTTACAAATAGCCATTTTCCTAAGTGAGTGTGCTAACATTCACACGCTATTCTAAAGGGCAGCTTGCATTGGGAAAAATATTCTGTAGAAACATTCCTATTTAAAAAACACACTGTTCTATTACACTAATTAAAGCACATTCTAAGATGGGTCTGATTTATATTTTCTTGTCAACCGTGAAAACATTGAAGCACTCTTCGTGGTGCAAACCCTTATCTCAATTCGACTGGTCTATTTACAACTATACTGACCTCTGAGCCAAACACCCTTAAGGCAAAACCCTTACAAATGCACTTCTTTACTCTCCATGCAACATTTTACCATTCAATCTGCAAACTGAATACGCCCATTGGATAACATGGCAAATCGCACCTCCACACAAAACATGCTTTTTCCACCACTTCCACAGCTCAGATCCTTTTCAAATTTGGCATGACAGTAGTCCAAGCGGTTCCCTAAATCCTCGCCAAAAAGCAACCTAATCCCTCCACAGGAACGGGTACGAATGTCCGCTCAAAAACACGCCCCCCCCCGTAAACACCCAAAAAAACCGTCAAAATTCCTCAACACCTTGTTCAAACAAATACTGCCTTATCAATAAAAGATATTAACTCTTTGGCAGCCGAAGCACAATCATTCCCCAATGACTGCAGTACATGGGAAAGCCATGAACTCATCTCTCCACGTTATCACATAACACATATGCACATCTTCAAAACATTGTCTCTAAGCACTTGAAAGAGATCCAGCTCTCTCCTGCCTAACGTAATGGCTAGGGACCTGATGATAACATGCTCTGCACAAAACATAACTACATGGCGCTATTTACAAGCCATATTTACAAGAAACTCAACAAGTCACAAAAATGACACGCTATTCACAAGGCATATTTACAAGGAGCTATACTTAAGAATATTCAACAAACTACTCACAAGTCTTAATCTCAAGTCGCTATTCACAAGCAACTACAAGCCAGTCACAAGGCGTTACACACATGGATGTAACAAACTATTCACAAGTCTTAAGCACAAAGCGCAATTCACAAATAAACCAACTAGTTACTCACAAGGCACTTTCGCAGTCCAGAAGGGACTTGTCTGGATACAAGGAAATGAACGCTTCAGATGCTGTCGGCTTTAATTCTACATACTCTAAAGGGTACAGGTGGTGGCGTTCTCTACCTACTGGGTCTTTCTGAGGTGGTCACTTTAGCTAGTTTTTCTGACAGAACGGGATAAATACCAGTTAACAACGGCATTTCTTGGCTTGTTTAGTTCTCTCTGCTTTATTGAATTCATTCTTTGTTCTCCTATGTCACTCTTTGCGCCATAACTCAATGGCATCTTTCTGAGAGGGTCTTGACTTCTTTTTCCAAATGGCGTTTAGCCCATGCTTATTATACATAAAATGACCAGGTGTGTCTCTAGGCCGGATTTTAACTGTCTATTCTAGTATACCTTTTCTGGTCCCTATCTGACGTAAACTTGAAAACAGAAACCAATACAATGGAAACACAATACACAAAAATAGACTGTAACAATCAACAACCATTCACACTAAACAATTTAAACACTGAAACAGATACAGATACAACCTAAACTGATACAGAGAGTTAAACATGTACTTGAAAAACAGTTTGTGCACTGAAAATACAGTACAACCATACCGGTCCCAAAAAATTGTGACACGTCTTTACCGGGCCCACCTTTTACCGTGGGCCCGTCTTGACCGTTCTCATTTAAAATTAGCCCGTCTTGAAACTTGATACATTTCCCATAGTGGTACTCACCGGGAAAGCAGAACTTGAAACTTGAAAGCCTCGGAAACTTGACTTGACTACGCTTGCGCCTTGGAACAGGTGGACCTCTGGAGACCTCGGACCTTGCTCTCTCATGGGCTGGGCCTCTGGTTGAGACGATCCGCGATTCTCACCGCCTCACATGGATGCCTGGTCGCAGTCCGTCCTCCTCCGTGGGCCTGAGGGAGTGGCAGGAAGTCCTGCTGGTGCGCTTTGAAGTCCGTCACGGCTGTAGAAGGGGGCAAAGACTAGACCGACAACTCCGGCGAGTGGGGAAAGGGATATGTACCTGTTCGGGCGCCAAATTATGTGGTAAATAAAAATTACCCTGGCATAATTTCTAGTCATTAACAATTAGCATGCATCAAGTGAGAGGCAGAGTCCGTGGTATCTGAGTTAAAATGGGCTTTATTCCAATAACTCGAGTCAAAGGGAGAATATGTTCCATCACCTCTGAGGTTCAGGAAGAGTCTTCTAACATTTAATAACAAAACATTATATTATATACTTTTTACTCCTTGTACATAGGAGCAGGCGCAAGACAGAAAATGAGATAAGAGCATGTGGGCGTGCATGAGGGTGTGTACTTTGATGAGTCATAGGTGTGTGATAGGTAGGTGTCATAGGTGGGTGGGTACTTAGAGGAGGAGTTGGCATGACCAGCTCGAACTGTGCCCTAATTGTGCAACTTTGAGCATGACGTGCAATTGACGTGTAACTGGGTGGAGGCTGACTTTCAACCTAGCAGAGAGATCTTTTATGTCAAGGCGACCAGCACATCTAGTACAACTGATATCTAGAGTCAGCAAGCAAAAGAAGCAAAGGTTGTTCGTCACTAAAAGACAGAGAGGGCATATTTATTCATTGCATGAGCTTTCTATGGGTGCAAGCACTGTGATTCACTTAAATGGAGACAGAATGGCTAGGCCTATCTCCCTCGGACGGGTTCTGTGTACTTTTCCTCAGATAACTGTTATTCATAATACTGTCTTGGCCTCTTGCTGGGCTTCTCTCGGCTGAGCTAGAAGTATGCGAGGTCAGAGGGACGTAACTGCAGCTTCAGTGTGTCAGGAGTCATGAAACACCCTTATTTCAGAAAAGTGGCTCGGGCTGCGCCACAAAATGGGTTCATTACATATTTATTTAAAAGTGCACAATGCAATGCAAATACATGGGCCTTATGCTAACTTAATGTTTGGGAGACTTTGATGACTGGCATTTCTAATGCAGGACATGATTGCAGAGGCCTAGTGATTCAGGCCACTACGGGAAATATGCATGGGTGACATGCACATGACATGTAACATAGGGTATATGTAGTGGACATATTTGGTCATATTTGGTCAGGCAAAATATCATTTTCCTCAGTAGGACCCACGCATTTAAGAGAGCAAGAAAACACATGCACTCTAAAGGAGTGCGTAAAGGAAAAAGTAGTTCCCTGAATGTGAGAAGTGGAAGGATACACACCATCCAATCTGAAGGGTGTTAAAAAAGCTAATCTCCAGGGGAGGGACAAACACAAGAGGAAGGAAAGCCATCACATGAGAACCAAGCAAATGAGAGTGGCAGGAACATTAACCAATGGTATGCAATTGGTGGTTTGCCTACAGACAACTTTTATGGTCCTCAGGAAGACTTTTGCAAATAGTCAGCTAAAAGCTGTTTGTAGATGAGACCTAAAAATCTAATACTTTTGGGTCCATTTATATATGAATGCAGAAAACAGATACAAATACCCTTCCTCCCTTCATGCAAATGTAATTTACACCTGTTGTGAGTGCTATTTGAAACCAATTTACACCCATGTGAACATGAATGTGGAATAAGGTGCTAAAATTGTAATTTCGCCCATTATGAGCACTCTAGTTTTGCTTGATGATAACAGTGGTGGTTGGTGACATTTGAAAGTGGTGAAGCGTAAAACAATTATCGTACTGCACCGAACCACCTACAGGGGGTTCGGGGGAGTTCTTCTCCTGATAAAAGTTTGAAAAAAGAGTGGGAAAATGGTACATTTTCAAGCAAATTTGAAAAAGCAGGAAGGTCAATAAAGCAATTGTGAATCTGTTCTAACGAAGACAATGGCTGGCAAAACTGTCAGTCTAATCGGATGCATATCAGATGACGGCCTACCACGTGCTCTGTCCGCCTGTGCCACTGTGTGCTATTCTTTAACAAGTCTAATGTGTAAGGGGCTCTCTTGCCTTCTACATCCTCAGAAAATCCACTCATGAATGAATACAGCAGGGGTAGATCACTTTGGCACCACTCTTGCAATCTTTGTTGTCTGAGACTAGAATTTAACTTTTGGTTGTCTGTGATTCTTCCTACTCCGTAGCTTCTTACCTTCAACAGAAGGGTCCCCATCTTGAGTCTGTTCAATTTACATGTATGTTACCACTCCTGAGCAATACTGAGAGCAGTGGTGAAATCCACGTACATCCCATACATCACTGTGATGTTCTCTTGTTCCCTTATCCCGGAGCCAAGAAGGTCCACATTCAAGTAGCACAGTGCTCAGTTTTTGGAGCCAAGGTATTTTAGAACCTACCTTTTTCTCTTTACATGCCACACTGTTTGGTTCTCTTCTCTTTTATAGGTAGAATAATGACTTTCCTTGCCTCTCATTGATGTTTGGCTCATGTGGACTGTCAGGTTCTGTTTACTTTTTGCCCTCAGTTTTCTGGAATGGATCTGCAGCTGTAATTCTACAGAACATTTTCCAATGTTGGTGGATCACTGAATTGGTAAAGGAATATGCCACTAAATATGACATTCCTAGGGTCCTGATCTTTATACTGTTTGAGTACCTGTCATCTACAGAATATCAGGAATTTATCATTAACACTCCTTTCTCGAGGCCAAAACCCATTTGCATTTAGAGAACAGCATCTTAGATCATTCTTATTTCAAGTCTCTTAAAAAAAAACTTTGGCCGCAGTTACTACACATTTGAGCATGTCTAATATATGGCCAGTGTGAAAAATCCAGACTTTCTAAACAATATAATAATCTGCAGTTAAAACAGCATCCCTTTGTGAGCACTATACAAGTATTCCAGCCCGAGTTTGGAATCAGACCCTGATGCACTCCAAAGGTGGGGGTCTAAACTTGCCTGCGCTTGATGTTCTGGAATGACAAAAAACAATGGTGTAGCGATGAGAAGGAGATGACCGGTGCTTTGATTATGCAGCTGTGTGAAAGTGAGAAGGTATTATCCCAGGTGTGCTTCCTTCCAAACTGTCTTCCTCATAACAACAACAATTGCCAATACTGATGGTTATTCAAAGAATAATTTCTTCTAAAAAATGTATACTATATACACATCTGAAACTCATTAGTCGCTTTTATTCAGATTTTTCAAGTATCATATACCACAAGGGATTTTTAATGCACAGTCAAGATACAAAAAACATCACAAACAAATTACATAGAATTGATTTGGGGACAAAGAAATTAATAAATATTCACACACTCAATCATACATGCAAACCTCATTCCACATACTTTCCACATTCAAACACCAAATTCCGTATATACACCACAACAATAGGAATGAACCTATGGTGTAGCACACGGTCTGCCAAAATAGTCTAAACAATATTTCTTGTTTGATAATAATGGATATCTTATCAAAAATTCAACATGTAGTTCTTTTTTACATATACACAATGTAGTGAAGACCAGTTCTTAACAAAAAAAGTATATTTGGCAGCACCGACAGTCTACGCGTTTCGAATCCCTGTAGTCATTGGGATTCTCATCAGGACCATAGAAATCAATCTGAAGTACACCCTAAGGTGAAATCGTTCGTGTTTTCAGTCCCCAAAATAGTGCTCCAAGCACCTTTGTCAACTGTGATGACCCAGTGAATTTAAAGTTGCTGAGTCACCATCTCATTTCGCCCACCAGCGAGGAGTCCTAAGTGTAAGCCTTCTGTATCAATTAATTCGAATGACGTCATTTCTGGGCGCCCCGATTTGATTGCAGAGAACGCGGAAACGATCTCCGACTTTGAATTCATTATACCCGAGACGGTGACACGCACTTGATGAGAATCCCAATGACTACAGGGATTCGAAACGCGTAGACTGTCTATGCTGCCAAATATACTTTTTTTGTTAAGAACTGGTCTTCACTACATTGTGTATATGTAAAAAAGAACTACATGTTGAATTTCTGATAAGATATCTATTATTATCAAATAAGAAATATTGTTAAGACTGTTTTGGCAGACCGTGTGCTACACCATAGGTTCATTCCTATTGTTGTGGTGTATATACGGAATTTGGTGTTTAAATGTGGAAAGTATGTGGAATGAGGTTTGCATGTATGATTGAGTGTGTGAATATTTATTAATTTCCTTGTCCCCCAAATCAATTCTATGTAATTTGTTTGTGATGTTTATTGTATCTTGACTGTGCATTAAAAATCCCTTGTGGTATATGATACTTGAAAAATTTGAACAAAAGCGACTAATGAGCTTTCAGATGTGTATATAGTATACATTTTTAGAAGAAATTATTCTTTGAATAACCATCAGTATGGGCAATTGTTGTTGTTATGAGGTTATATTGTGCTCAGCCTTACTGATTAGAGCTATCCCCATTTTTTGGTATTAGTCCTTCCATACTGGTCATTGCTCAGACTCATGCACCACCAATAATTATGCGAAGGCTAAGCACATGTTGGCTACATAGAGTTCTACAGCAAGTTCTTAAAGACTTCTTCCATTGAGGAAGCAGCTGTGCAACCTATATGACCGACTTATTCAATAACTGACAAGCAATTGCAAGACCCAAATCTTTACACCTTGTAGTTAATAAAACTGACCTCTTGCACAGACAGAACCTGTGAAACATCCTCTATAACCCATATGGTCCTCTCGCTCATTGATAATACATTACACCTTAGAAACTGGCCCACACTAAACTTCAATCACTCTTCCTACTGTTTTAATCATCAAATGACATCGACAGAAAATTAAAGGTAAAATATTCATGAAAGACAGAGAAGGCTCAATTTAAAGACAATTCAAGTGCAAGTAGCATTACACAAAGCCAACAAGTGAGCTGCTGTTTCTTAGATAGTGGTGAAAATTAGCAAATATGTGGCAAAGTGGAACTTTCGCCACTGATGGAGGCTTGTAAATGCTGGAGACAGAATGCTAGAGATGCTTAAAGAGACCGGGTAAAAGAGATGAGAGAGGAAGATATAGAGTACAAAAGGTATAGAAGAGGAGAACTAACAACACGAGTGATAAAGAGAGAAAGAGTGTGAAATGGAAAGAGGGCCCTAGAGAAATGCAGAGATCAAAAATAGTTAAAGAGATTGAGTGACAGGTAAAGAGAAAGGCGTGCAAAGTACTGATACAAGCAGATAAACGCGGATTAAAGAGTGAGAAAGAGAAAGAGAGGGAAGAAGGGAGCATGAGTTAGAGGAAAAGAAGGATGAATGCAATACTGATGGAGTGCCCCTTTCTGCAAAGTAAGAACGTATCTGTGGACCGTTGCATATCTAGATGTGTCAGCAAACATAGGTTGAACACATGAGTAACATCCACCTGATCCAATTGGCATGCTTTTATAATAAACAGCATAATATGTAAACTACCCGTATGGCAAGCAGGATTTGTCACCTGGAACTGATAAAAAAGTATATAAGATAGGTGTGACAGCATCTCTAGGGTGTGATGCCACGTCTCTTGCTAACGACGTGGCAGTACATTTGCTTCTCTATGAGTCTCAGGAGGATTGTAGCGATCTGCCATCTGCTCTGGGACAAGGCATTTCGCCACCCTACATCTTTTCAGCTCCTGCCACAGGCTAGCCACTGGCCAGCCGTCTGAGGCTGTCTCGCGCCTGCGCAGAACCGACCAGAGTGGAAAGAGCTCTATCTCATACACAAAGCCCTCTGCACTCTCCCCTTACTCACAAGAAGTACCCATGCAGGACTGGCCAGCCAGCCCAGGACAAAGACCCTCGGCTAGCCTCTGAGTGATTGTTCCGGCATCTGCCCCTTGCTCTTCACCCCCTCCATTGGATCTGTCACAGCGCCTAGAAGTGGCTGGAAAGTTGCACACAACACTTTACAAAAACAGGAAAATCTTTAGCCCTTTTGAAACCAAGGCCGTTTAAGGACATGCAGTTGGGGTGCAAATCATGTGCTACTCTTTTGTGACTCAACAAACACAGGTGTGTTCTTTGGTTGTATGAGAGATCCGATTTGGTTAGTGCTGTATTGCGTTACCATGGTCTCACAGCGCTACTGGGATAAGGCACCATCACACCCTGGTTTCGAGGATTCTGTCACAGAAAGGCCTTGAGTTCCCTCGTGGGCGCGTTCCCTGTTTGCACTGCCCGCCCTTGGCAACTTGTTGGACACTTCTGTTGTGCACATGCAAATAGAATGATATGGGTGCTCCACTTCACCCACCTTAAAGCACTCAGTCATGCTTTGCAGAAATGTTAAATATGTAAAGGTGACGTGGCATTGCACACGAGCATTCCAGACTCTTCGTTCTTTGTGAATCCTAGGCATTTTTCATGTACATAAAATGTGCATTCGGGGAGTGGGGCTCTACAGCTACATTGTGAATTTGTGACACATATATTCCTTCTGCGATGCGGGCTCGTGGTGTTTTCATGCAGTTGCTCTGCATGTCTCTGCTCTAAGTACATCAGTGCAGACGTCGCTACAAACACTACTGCAGGCCATCTCGGGTCATCACTGGACAGAGCATAGCACTGCTCCGGAGCTGTACAAAAGTAGACGCAATGACGTTGCAAAGAAACAAAAAATAAATAAAACGTACGTGACCGGTGGTGACCAGGTCCCGCGCTGCCTCTGCTCCGGAGCCTCTGAATCCTGGACTGGAACAGGCGTGCTCCCTCCCCTCCTAGCCAATCACAACACTGCAATGGCAGCGTTGTGATTGGTGCAGAGTCAGGGGCAGCGCCCAGCCGGGTGCCTGTAGGGACGCCATTTTCTTTATGTAGGCTGCATGCAGACTACATAGAGAAAATGTAGAGTGCGCATGGCTGCTGTAGTCGGCCCCAGGACCGACCAAGCAGTCAGGGCACTCAGAGTGGTGTAAGCCACTCTTCCCTGACCCGCCCACCCATCGCCCCGAACCAGGCATACCCTCCCTCCCGCCCCAACCAGGCACACCCCTGCCTTCTGCTTTCTCGCAGCGCGAGAAGCAGAAAATAAAATGGTATTTCAAATACCATTTTATTTTCTGCTTCTTGCACTACGAGAAAGCAGTGGGGCGACGCTCCAACCCCCTAATGGAGCGGCTGCCACTGGATGATAAGATTTTATGGGCAAGTGCCACTAGGCTGCCAAATAGAGACTCAAAGAGAACACATTTGTGCTAATCTCCTAATGGTCTGTAGTGCATGAACAGGTACAGTTTGCATTTGCATCCATTTTAGCACTAGCATATGGTCCTGAATGATCGCGTATATCTATTTCCTTGATATCTGTTTTCATGGCCCCTTATTACACCATATTAATTTCCATGAAATTTGGCTGCAAACCTTCAGCTGAAAATCCTTGCATTGTGTAAACACGATGTGTAATAGTTCCAATGGATTACCACATATTTAACAGGAAAAAGTAATGTGGCGCTGACTAACTGCGCATTAGTATGAGTATGCTTCTGTATGCAACAAAGAAGGAAGTAAAAATCAATTTACACAAGTTAACCACTAAGTATATTCTGTAAAGGTGATGGGGTTAAGTCACGCTACAAAAAATCCTTTCTGCTCAGTATCTACAATGGGATTTGTTTTGTCCTATCAAGCTGGGGCTAACACCCATACAGCAATGCCCTGTGAGAGGGTGGGAAACCATAAGTAGCTCATGTAGACAAGTGTATGAGAGCAAATGGGGCTAGTACCCATTGCTATCCCTATGTAGGGAAGAAACTAAGTGTAAAACGTACACATGTAAAGCAAACAATGAACCCAAGTAGGAGAACACAGAGTCCATGAATGTAAAATGATGAGCGCGCTTGACACCCAAAAAGAAACACCCTGTGTGTAAATGGGAGAGACACAACATTATGCCACGCAAGCTTTGCACGTGTGGGTTCGTATCTCATCCTCGTCGCCAAATAAATATAATAATGAAGGTCCAAGCAGGTAGGATGAAATTCAAGAAGCTTTAGTGAAGATAGTTACATGTACAATAGGTAGTTAAGCTCTGTAGAGAATCCCCACCAGCAGCAGCCTGCTTGCTGCTCAGCCCATTCTCAACTATCATTCCAAACCTCTCAGACACCCAACATTCCAATCGCATCATCACTCCAACATTCTGAGCAGCACACACACAAACACACTGGCTGAGCAGGGAGAGTAAAGGGCATACCAAGAACAAGAGTACAATACTACACTCTGGTTTTTGGCCTTTGCTATGGGCTGAGGTCTGCTGAAGAGGTCTCAGAACCATGGTACTTGTTTAAAAGCGTCTCACCTATCTACGTCAGTGCAACAGATTTTAACATGGGACCAAAAGTCACTAGTCTTTCACTCGAAGATGTGATAATTGATTTCACCATCAACTTGTTATTTGACTACCTCAGTGTGACAGGTCCAGACATGGATCAAGTTATACCTCACTGACGAGAACTAAGTAGGTTGAAACCAGTATGGGGCTGCTTGTGTTACAGTGTAGAGGGAATTTGGACAGGCATTTGAGGCTGGATTGTTCCTATTGCAGCAAGAAAAATATTTCTAATCTCTGTCTAGAGCAGTATAGTTGTCAGAAAATGATGGTCTGGAATACGGCCTGAGCGATCGCAAATGGCTTAGAATAATTCAAGCATTTCATCCATTACTTTGTTGTTTATTTGTGTGAAATATTAATAGCCAGTCTACTGTAAATTAACTGTCCATTTAGAATTCCATCCCTCTATGACCATATGTGTATATGTGTATGATGATTTAAATATGAGTGTAGTATTTTACCTATATCCTCTCAATGACCCAAATTTAGCTTTATACAACTATATTCCTGTGAGGTTTACCAACCCACAGCTAAGTGTCTACAAAAGCTTTTAAGTTTAATTTTAAAAGCAACTTGATTTGGGAATACATCTCACAAATACAATATAAAAAATAAAATAACTAAATTGTAACTATATATTTAAGAAACTAACACTTATTATGGGTTTCACAGTCACTCGAAATGGCAACCAATGTTTAGTGGGTGGTAAACCTTTGCTGGTCTCACTAATAACCTGGCCTTTGCAGGGTCCCTGCATGAAGCTTTTTTGGGAGGTGTGAAAAGTTTTTAACATAGGACAGAAAGACTGGCGCCTACAGAGAGGATTTGTTCTAAATGATCTGCCATGAAGCGAGAAAGGTAGGAACCAGTGAGAACTGGTTACCCTGAGGACATCTATTGCTGGCTTTTGCTCACATCACATTTCAGTTAAACATGGTGTGTGCTGTCTTGTAATACATTTAGGGGTATCTTTCAAAAAGAGCTCCTATTTACTTTTGGTCTTGCCTTACTGGAGCCTTTCACCTCTTTAAAGCTTTGGAAGAAGTAGAAGATAAGTCAAACCCTCTTCCTGTACAGAAGAACATTAGAAGATTTGTTCTTGTATTACGAGTTGCTAGCTGGGCTAAAGGAGCTAGCCTCCGGATATGGCTATGATGTTCAGCAGTTCTTGTTATGCTGTGATGTCTTCACCCTGCTGTTTGCAGTCCCAATACTTCAAGCCTGAGACTTGTTATCACTTTGCTGCACTATCAATCAAGCAGAATTTGTTGTGTGCGGTTAATCACCCTTGAAGATATCCAGGCTCTAAGGATCTTGCTGATCTTAGTCAAAAAAGCCAGGCCTTGAGTCCCCTTCTGAATTCCACAAGACAGGGAGATGTATGCAGGTGGAGTGGTAGGTCTTCCCAGGACTTGGCGGTGAGGTAGGAGAAGGAATGACCTCCACTGTAGCTTCGGCATATGCATTGAATGTGTGCAAGTGTGAGGGAGGCAGTGTGCAGGTGTTTGGTGGATTGGTAGACGTTCAGGTGGTGGTTGATAT
Organism: Lissotriton helveticus; assembly: GCF_964261635.1. Lineage (NCBI taxonomy): Eukaryota > Metazoa > Chordata > Amphibia > Caudata > Salamandridae > Lissotriton > Lissotriton helveticus. The sequence goes on from NC_136057.1 coordinate 1,158,221,360, forward strand.
ATGCTGGTCCCTGGTAATGAAGAGTCTTGTAGGCGTGTGTCAGCATCTTGAACTGGCATCTCTTTTGGTCAGGGAGCAATTAGAGGTTCCTGGGGTGGGGGGTATGTGGGTCCACTTGGGGAGATTGTGGTTGAGCCTGGACACTGATTTCTGTATACACTGGAGTCTCTTGAGGAGTTGGGTCGAGATTCCAGCAAAGATCGAAATTTCTTTAGTCCAGCTGGCTGGTGATGGGTGCTTGAGTGACAGCCTTTCTGGTATTGACAGGGATCCATCTGAAGATTTTTGGGAGTATGCAGAGGGTATGGAAGCATGCGGAGGAGATAGCATTGATCTGGCACTGCATGGTGAGTTTGCTGTCCAGGATGAGGCAGAGTTCGGGAGGCCACCAGGTGTCGTCCAACGGGGAGGTGTTTTTCCCAAAAATCAGCACTTCCACCTTGTCCGTATTGAGCTTTAGGCAGTTGGTCCTCATCCAGTTAATGACACTCATCATGGCATTGTGGAAGCTTACTCTGGTGGTGACGTGGTATTCCATGAGTGAGAGGATGAGCTGGGTGTTATGCAAACCATTTGAGGGTGTCTCCCTGTATGCCGATGTGGTGAAGTTTTTTGATGAGGGTGTGATGGAATACTGTATCGAACGCAGCTGAGAGATCAAGGAGGATCTGGGCTGAAGTTTCACCATGGTCGAGGAGGGTTTTGATGTCATCAGTGGTGACAATTAGGGCAGTCTTGGTGCTGTGGTTGCCAGATTGGGAGTCATTGAGCAGGTTGTTTCTTTCTAGGTGTTTGGTGAGCTTGTGGTAGATGGCCTTTTCGAGGACTTTTGTGGGGAACGAGAGCAGAAAGATATGGCAGTAGTTTTTGAGTTTGCTGGGATCAGCAGAGGGTTTCTTTAGGAGTGTATGGACTCTGCATGGTTCCATTCATCGGGGAAGACAGCCATGGTGATAGATTCGTTGAGAATGGATGGGAGTTCATTGCTAATTTCCTTGCTGCTGAGGTTGAAGAAGTGGTCAGGGCAGGGGTCCGTGGGTGCTCCGGAGTGTATGAAGATCATGATGGCTGTGGTGTTCTGTGTAGTCAGTAGATTCCATGTGGTGAGTGGGTGGCTGTGAGTGGTGTCCGTTGGTGTGAGGAGGTTGTCGAGGTCAGTGGCTTGGGGTTCAAAGTTGCTGTAGATGGTAGTTTATGCTTGCTTCATTATGGTCTGTCAGGTTGTCTCTTTTCGTGTCCTTGAGGCGTTGGTGGTATTTGTTGAGGACTGTCTTGACGGTGGCTCAGGGGTCTCTGCTGACACGCCATTGTCTTTCTAGTCACATGCAGTTGCATTTAATGGTCCTTGGTTCAGGTGTATCCCAACTGAATTGTTTGGTGGTTCTGCTGGTTTTGGCTTTCTTTATGGGGTGACTTTGTTGGAGCAGTTGGTGATCCAGGCGGAGAAGTTCTTGACGATCTGTTCCATGTTGGTAGCGGTGTCGGGTTGGATGGTGTCCAGGGCTTCCATCCATTGTGTCTGTGGCACTTTGTTTCAGCTATGGTGGGAGAAGTTCGGGGGACTGGTGGTAATGCCCGGTTGTTCTGTGATGGTGAAGTGGATGATGGCATGGTCGGTCCAGGTATATTCGGTGACATGGCTATACTTGACTCTGTCGCTGGCTATGAAGATCAGGTCCAATGTGTGTCCTGCATTGTGTGTGGGGTGGTGACCAGTTGGATGAGCTGATGTTGCTCATGTTTTCCAGGATATTGATGGAGTTGGCATTGTTGGGGTCATCAAGGTAGAAGTTGAGGTCAATGAGCATGATGTAGTGCTTGTAGTTGAAAGCTAGCGGGCGATGAATTTGGTAATGGCATCACAGAAGCTGGGCGTGGTTCTAGGAGTCTATCCAAGAGGCTGTGGTGCATGCAGTTTGTAAAAGAGAGTAACTGGCCTTTGAGGAGGTTTGAAATGAGGTTTGACCAATTGCACAGTACACAGTGATCCCTTAGAAGTGCTGCCTTTGAGAACGGAGTTAATTTTGTCATCTTGAAGATCTGCAAAAATGCATTAAGAGATCACAGCTGCTATTTTTGCAGACATGAGCCCAGCAGCACAAATCCAAAGCAGACACAACCTGTGTGGAATAGATAAGAACCTTTATGAGCCAGAGGATGCCCGGAAGACAAAAACTGGTGTACGGTGCTTAGGCCCTTCTGCCCAGGGGATCAGTCACAGCACGCATTTAATCTGTGTCCTCTTTTACCCTCTCCTTCTAAGTGGATTTCTTATACTCGTGGATTTACTCTCTCATAGTAAGAATCATGATCAGCTGACTTCAAATCTATCTTGCTGTGGAATCACCACAGGAACTAACAAGCCCACTTCCACACTGTAATGTATCCCAAAATACCTACCTCTCATTTGAATAAATAAAGACTATGGCATGCACAGTTTGTACTTAATCCACCATCTCTCCTCTTTCAAGTAGAAATCTATTCCCTGCAGAATGTGATAATGTTTGTTAGCCAACTGTAAGAAATTGGGTTATTGTAATGAAGGTGGTGGAAGCCACAACTAGGCAGCAACCACAATCCGTGTCAAGGTGAACTACAAAAGTCACTAGATCAACCTGTGCTTAACCCCCTGGTAGCTTGGCACAAAGCAGCCAGGGATAACTTAGAGGCAAAGTATAAACTATTTATACAGCACACAAACAGTAATAAAGTTAAAACACAACACGAGAAAAATCCCAAAGCATTTAGAAAAATAGAGTAAATTATAGTAACTAAAATGATACAAGGTGATAAAAAGTCAATCAGTAGAACTGGAGATATACAATTTCTCAGATATAGGTAGCTATAGCACCTCAAAGTACAAAATGCCACTCGCTGCCATCTAGTCATGCTACACCGGATGAAAGTCACAAGTTCAGGCCAACCGTAATGGAGCGCAGGCTGGATAAAGGGACCTGTTTAGTCTCTCACTCACTTTTTGTTGTAATCGAAAAAAAACACTTTCTCCAGCCCCCTTCTTTGGGAAAGTAATGGCTTCTACTAACAGGAACTACTTTGTAATCCCTAAAACTGTCACAATCTGACTGTGAAAAGTAGAAGGCATTCATCTGCTCTTAACTTTCATCCCTATGCTGACAGTGCAGGCCTGTAAACACATTTTGCAAAACATGCCTCCAGTACTTGGCTGGTTTCTCGAAACGTACAATGTTTTACATTTGGAAAGTAAAGAGTTTCTTCAAATTGATTCGTTCAGGCCTATCATCACAGAAGCGTGTGCCTGCAAATGAAAAAAAAGTGAGAGACACATAGCTTTGGCAACCACAAGAGAGAAAAACATATGCATTACACATGAGCATAAACTCTTTAATATGTAACTACAGCATCTTAAACCCAATCTTCTTAGTAGAGCTGACATTTCGTACATAAAATATGGATTTCATAAAGCCCCATAAAAATTTCATGCTACCATTAAACTCAGCCGGGTATTCATAACCTGGAATAGTATTTCTCAACGACAGCCATTATCCTTCAGAAAGTTAAAATGAAGAGGACTCATTAGCATATTTCTTTGATTCTTTTTCGACCAAAGTTTTTAATCCTACAGAACATTATGTACATCCATTGTATTATTTGAGATTTGAGACATCATGCCTCTTCCCCAGAAGGTGATAAAAACGAAATAGTGCAAGACCTTTTGTTAATGAGTGTAATCTGCAATATGAACACGTACTTTTTGAACAGATCATATTGGTGGTAGACATATGCGTCACGTCAGGCTGATTTAGGGTGCGCCGAAGATGGCGAGAAGATCACACCTTCTCTATCAGGCAATGAAGAGTTGTCAGTTAAGGCTGATAACAAGAGGTCCAGTCACAGATGCGGTCTTCTGCCAGTAGATTGTCAAGGAAGAAACTGTATGCTGATACACTGAATGATACAGTGGCATAACGAAACTTGAGGGTGCCCCCCTGCAAGGTACATGGAGGGGTCCCCCTCCAGACTAACTCAGGAGTGCTCAGGCCAGGGGACCGTGATGAGGGTGCCCTCTGGAGCTCGGCCCCCCTGCACCGTGTGGCCTGAAGGAGCCTTTGTTACACCACTGAAATGATAAATGCAGACAAAACCATGTTGGTTCTGATTTGTTGTCCAGAGCCAAACAATGGCTTGACGTGTGAATAACCATTAACGTTTTGAATGATTGTGCATCTCAAGCAGGTACGGCCACTGAAATTATTTGACGTGGGGGGGTGGGGATTATGCGGCAGGAAAGAGCAAAATATGTGGCTTAATGCTGTACGTTTTTTGATAGTATTCCTTCCTTATTTTGTCATTTTTACACAAGTTAGCACTGTTTGGGCAGAGGTTTCACCTTATTAGTACTAGTTTAACCCCTTCGCCGCTCCTGATGAGCGCAGCTCTTCATGAGGCACAGTGGAGCTGTGCTCATGACGAGCTGAGCTCATCATAACTGCCGCGGAACGCCCACGCGGGGCTAATTCCCCTCCTGTGTGGGCGTTCTACAGGAGTGGGCGGAGTCGTGACAAGCTCAGCTCGTCATGAGCACAGCTCCACTGTGCCTCATGACGAGCTGAGCTCGTCCTGAGTACCGCGGTGCCGTGCGCAGCCCCCCTCCCCCTGCACCGCGGAAGAATTAGCCCCACGTGGAAGGGGTTAAGACCACAGCAAGAAGCAACGGAAAGTGACCCGTCAACCTTTTCAAAGAGTTGCCTCTTTGCAGCAACAAGTGTCACTGCATTTTTAATAACATTTGATCCATTTGAGCTAGAATCGATTGTTTTTGTTAAACTTTGTAGATTATACTGCAGATGATGGAGTATGTGCAAAAGTCGCGAATCCTGACACAAACTGCTCCTGGCCAGTAGCAGTGATCTGCAAGGAGGTGATCTGCACAGTAAAGTGAGTTACATTTGGCTTATTGACATTTGGCAAGCCAATGATATCCAAGTGTACCTTAGTTGTAAGGAATACAAATGACTGTGGGAGATAACATGGTAGTAGTAATTTGAGCTGTGACAACAACACCAACATACAATAACATTGAAATGTCCAAACCAATATTAAATTAAACATGTGGCAGAGAAAATTAAGAAAAACGATTGTTCAGGGAAATACTAGTTCACATGACAAAGTTAAACAATCCACAAAAATAACTGAATGTTATCAAATATATTGTCTAGAGGGGAGCAGCATAGCACCAGTATTCCCTTTGAGTGTGTCACTCCTGACAGAGTGCAGTAGAGCTGAGGTGGAATAATTTACCTTTGTTGAGGCATGCTATTTTTCATTGGTGATCTTGCGGGATTAACAGTTGTTTTTCTTTCTGGTTTATTCTGGTTTAGTTTCCCTTCATACACATTATGTGAGGGGACGTAATACAGGTGCCAAGGGTTCTCAATTCAGCTGCTGGTTTCTCCATCACTTAACCTGGAGCTCTCTAACTTGGCACAAGGCTTTCTCTCTGCCAGGAACATTTCAGCACCAAACAGCTGACCCTTCACAAGGCATGTTCTATACTGGGTTTCCTGATGCACAGAGCAGATAACACATAAATAATCCTGAGTTTCTGGTAGGAAGGTCTCATCTCCACCCCGGTTTACGTTTTGGATACAGAGTGGCCTGAACAACTTGTATTTCTTTCTGCAGGCAAAGTACAAAACATCTTCCTCATGCAAGGCTGAGGTTGCTTCATCATCTTCCACCCTTGATCTGAGGAGCAATGGGTGTTTCATACTTTTTTAAGTAAAAGGCTGCATTATCCTTTGTAGCTACCCATGGACCAATCCATAGCTGTCCCTAAAATGCCCAACTCCCATCCTGTCATAATTATGGCACATTTCTTTCTTAGTGGGATTTTTGATATTGCAGATAAAGCCCGCCTGCCAGCACAACACAGCCATACTTCTTCTTTCCTCACAGTAGGAGACCTCCCCTGGAAACTTGGAGAAAGGAGGTTCATGAAGGACTCAGGGTTGAGCACAGGGGACTGACGCTATTTTCACGCCTTGCATTCATAGGCTGCAGAAAGATCCAAGAAGCTTCGACTCTCATTTTTCTTTTGCATGGGAAGACTTTTAACCGGAAGTAGCAAAAATGGTGAGTGAGGCCAATCCAAATGACTTAAATATTATTTTTCCCGAGCTCAGTGTTGCAGCTAGCATTTAACTCATATTAGCGTGCTAGCATTGAAAGTGTTATCTTTGGTAACTTTGTGACAATTCACGTTAACCTTCACAACTTCAAACTAATAGTTGCTTCTAGCCCTGACTTAAATGCAGACGAAATATACTTCGATTGAGAAATTAAGCTCTTGGCATCAAACTTTCAGCTGTTATGTGGCACATTAAAACACTTTTCACTGAGCCAAACAGTTGTCCTTCACCACAGCCAAATAACACAACACATTTGGGGCCAGATGTACGATGCACAAAAAAGCGCCTTGCAAATTGCGAGTCTTTTCGAACTCGCAATTTGCGAGTGTTAGACCTGGCATCATTAGCATGAGTCTCTCCTCCATTTTTTCTTTTTGCCTCCTCTGTTTACGATGTTTTTGCTGGTATATTGCTTTGGGCACTGTGCCACTGCTGATCAGTGCCACAGTGCAAGTGCTCCCTGTGTAAAATTGCTGTATTCATTGAATTCCATGTTTGGCTTATTTGGTTTACTATCAGTCCCTAGTAGAGTGCACCAGGAGTGCCAGGGCTTGTAAATACAAATGCTGCTAGTGGGCTTGCAGCACGTGTTGTGCCACCCACAAAAGCAGCCTAGTAAAAGTATGTCTAAAGGTCTGCCATTGCTAGACCTACGTGCGCAAGTACACCTACTTGCCAGCCCTTAAAACCTTCCCTTAACTTCATGTTAGTCACCCCTATGGTAGGCCCAAGGGCAGGGTGCATTGTAAACATAAGATAGGACAAGCCTGACAAGGTTGGCATGTCCTAATAGTGACTTACAGCCATATTCGTTTTTCACTATTGTAAGGTTACCTGCTCTCCATCAGTTAGAATGGGCTGCCAGGATTATTAATGATATAATCCTAGCGGGCTCGGGGAGCATGGTGCAATGTCGAGTTTGGTATCCCTGAACTCAGGGTTTAATAACGCATCCGTTTGGGTGGATGGTTTTTAGACTCTGTGTTTGAAAATAGCACTTTTAGAAAGTGGCTATTTTTCTTGTCTGACTGTCTACTGGTCTCTGCTGGTTTGGTGTACGTGTGACAGGAGCTGGGTGGCTCCAGAGGCCTGAATGAGTCTGTGTGGGGTGAGTGGGGCATTTGCATTGAGAGTAGGGGAAGAGTAGCTCCTGATAGCCTGCCCTGCCTGACACAATGCTGGCTCCACCTCCTGCCAGGCGACTGACGACTCTGTGCCTGCCAGGGACGATCCTGGCCCCACCTCCTACCGGGCGACTGATGGCCCTGCCCCTGCCAGTGACAATGCTGGCTCCGCTTCCTGCTGGGTGGCTGAAGACTCTGCCCTGCACAGTGAATAGGCCAGGTGCCTCGGCCTGGCAACACCCACAACAAACCCAGGATGGGGGGGAAATTCCCCCATGGACAAAGGGATCAAAGCCAGAAAGGGGTATAAGAGAAGGACCCCTGAACCAAGAATTTAGATAACTTCTGACAAGGAAACCGGAACCAAGGACAAGAAGCCTGCTGATCCAAGGACTTGCCTACCCCTTCTGCCAGTGTGCTGTTGTTGGGGGAATCCTGAAGTTGCTTCTTTATTTTTGCCAAGGAACCAGGAGAGAGGAACTAAGTGTGTACTCTCAAGCTTTGCCAAGGAAATCTCCAAGGGTTGGAAGATTGCCAGCCTCCTGTTGAAGTCACAGGGTCAAAGGACTTCATTTATTTGCTGAAAGTGCTTGTTGCTGGAACCTGAAAATCCAGCACCTCTGAAGAATCCAGCAATCCCGCCGCCGCCGGACGCCGCCGAATCCAGCTCAACATCGTGAGTGCAGCTTCCGTGTCCCGCACCTTGGACGCCGGCCGCCGGGCCCGATCGACGCTAGTAGCGAAGCCGCTGCCGACGCCTCGACACCGAGCCCTCTCGACGCCGTGAGCGCTGCTCACTCTTGCAACATCATCATCGACATCGACGACGACGCCGTATCCTGCTTCACTTCGTGAGCGCTGCTCCGGCCTGACATCTGTCGACGCCGCTGCAGATCGCCCCGACTCCGAGGCCCGATCGACGCCGAAGACGCGACGCCGGACATCTCGACGCCGCTGATCATCGTGTGCTTCACTTTTCCAAGGTACTGTGTTGTGGGGGTCTGTGCGACTCCGGGCTTGACGTAGCGCTCCTCGCGGTCGACGCCGAACCTTTGGATTAACTTTGCCTCAACGTCGTGTGACTCCCGTGTGGGTTACCTTGTTGCCAAGAACTGTGTTTTAAAGAAGAAGAGTTGCTTTTGTTACTAAAGACTTTGTGCTAAAAAGAAACTACGCTTGAACTATTATTTTTCCTTTCAAGAGTATTTATTAAGATTGTGGTATATTTTTGTCGTTATTTGGTCTTGTGCTAAGCCTTATTTAAACATCCTTATTTTTATAATACTACTGTGTCGTGTCCATTTGTAGTGTATTCACTTTATTACTATATGTGGTCATAAATGCTTAACGCACTGCCTCTGAGATAAGCCTGTATGCTTTGCCAAGCTACCAAGGGGGTGAGCAGGGGTTATCTAAGTGTGTGATCCCCTTGCCCTGACTAGAAAAGGTGTGTCCCTATTTGTCAGAAGTGTATACCTCTGCCAACTAGAGACAGCCGCTTCTAACAGCGAGACGCTATTTTGCTATTCCCAATGGGGTCGCAAATTGCAAGGCACCTGAATATTAATGAGCCTCTTGCAATTTGCGAGCCCATTATGAATGACAGGCCCTCCCCGGGATGGTGGCCTGCTGGGCTCAGCGGACCACCATGTCTGAGATTGCTTTTAAATAAAGCAGTTTTTTTTAATGCTGCCCGTTTTCCTTAAAGAAAACAAGATGCATTTTTAAAAACAATAATGAAACGTATTCGTTTAATTTTTTAAGGGCAGGCGGCAGTGGTGCCTGCTCAAAAAAGTATTTCCCATATACGACTTCATTACCACCCTCGTGAAGAGGGCGGTAATATGCGAGTGTTTTGGTACTGCCATTGCGGCTTCAAAACATTCATACATGGCACTGCAGTCGCTATTAGGAAGGGAACGCCCCTTCGTAATAGCGAGTTACTATACACTATTTTGTGAGTAGCAAATTATTTGCAACTCGCAAAATAGTGTAAGTACATGGCCCAGACTAAAATTGCATGTGCAAACGGGTCGCAAACCCATTTGCGCATGCAATTTGACGTCATACATCTGGCCTTTGGTGCTGGGTCAAATGGCCTGTACGTTAACACTTAATTTCGATGGGGATATTATTATTTTTTAACACCTCTCACTGTAGGCCTTATATGGCCTTAAATAATATGTGGCCAGCTCCATAATTACGATAAGTGAAGGAAAACATATTTTACACAGATCATAAAGTGACAGATGTCTGGTTATCAGGGCCAAGACCCCAGGAGATTTAAACGCCCAATAGTCCAAAATCATAGGCACATGGATCACTTTAGAGAGCAAACAATTGAATAAAATGTTACCCAAGGCTTTCCCAATGCAACTTCATGCTGACCCTCACCATGCATCACTTTCCCACTAGTGAGACACTCATTAAGCTCTCGCTATGTCATCATGCACTGATCTCTAGGGACTGAAACATATCCCTCTCTGGGACAAAGCGGGTCGAAAGCATCCTTAAGAAACCCCACACAAAGACTAGTAGTACATGCACTGACTGTAACCCCATGGGGGACGCTGTTACCCTCCAAATGCAGGCTGAGCCTGAGACACCCTGAGAGCATCCAGGAGCACACCTTCTGTGTCCATCAGGGGGCACTCACTGCACTCCATCATCTGGAGGGGGTTCTGAAGTCTCCACAAAGGTTTGTGCAGTCTTTTAATAAAGAGTTGGGTAGTCTTAAGGGATGTGGGCAGTTACACAGAAACAGGGAGCAACTATTCAAACCAAAACTCCAGGGATCCTGTTGGTCTCTGTCCAACACATTTGCTCACTTTAAGACTTTGTGAATGTGATGAAGAGTCATGCGCACATCCCTGGTCTGTCCCAGGAACTTCCAATGTGGAGGTACACCAGTGCAGAAACAAAGCAATAAAAGGAAGCATGTTCTAATTCTCAATTAAATCCATTAATTAGAATCGAAATTTAAGAAGGCGTAAAGTACATTTAAATATGGAAATTATACGCAGTTGTTAATTTGTGAAAAAATATGTACCGGTGCCCAGAGTCCCGTTTAGAAGCCTGCGGCTTGAGCTATTAAATGTCAGAGCACGATTACCACAGCTGCAAAGTCTTGAACCTGCCTCATGCTTCTTGAATCCATCCCAGACACCCCCCCCCCTCTTTATCTCACTCTTCCATGTCCCTGGCTTCTCCCTGTGTGAAGATTTTGCAATCTTTCCCTACCTCCATCTATCTTTTTTCTGTGTTTTTCCCTCTCTTGCTCTCTGTAAACGTCTGATATAAAAAAATAAGTTCTAGCCCCCAAAAAGGAGCGGTGGTGGCATCCGCTGGCACACATGAAGCACTGATTATACCACTGGAAATAAGAGTTGCCTTCATAAACATGGATTTTTGGGAATGCAAGCAAATATCTGACTTGCCCCTACCACAGTCGTTGCTTTTCCCCCACATAACATAGACATACAAGGACTGCCTGGCAATGATGATCTGGATCTGTTGCCTTGCCCCCCCCCAAAAAAACCAATAGTAATCTGTTGATTTACACAAAGAACAAACTAGTATTCGTATTCCCCTACTTCTTCCCCATGACAGCAGATACATTTTCAATGAGTGTTAATTAAAATATCAAGCACTTTACTGAGCAATTAGCAAGGCCCTCATCATGTAATATACTCCATTTGCTTCACCTGCCCTGCTGCAGGCGGTCACATGTTGGGTGGCAGCAAAACAAGGAGGTCCAGGGAGCACATTCATCTGATTATAGTTATTGCACCCATGATGTGGCCAACAGGAGACATACATGTATTTACTCTTTTTCTAAGGCCCAGGAACAACCCCATTGGCAATCACATTTGTGTTGAGAGCTGGTGGAACTCCTCCATGCTGCTTAAAATCAAGCTTTGATTTAGCAATTATTTCAGAGTCGGTTCAAGAGGAAAGGCACAAGACAAGATTCCCCGCCGTTTCTGCTACCTGAGTTAATTGTCATGTGGAAGGATGATGGTTTGGTATGTGGAGAGGAACAAGAGATATTATTATTAACAATATCGCTTCAGAAGGCAGTGTAGAATTCGGAGAGCGCGTCAAACCTGTCTTCTTTAAGATTTTTTATTCCACAAAAAGGAATGAAATGAGGGAAGTTCAGTGGCCTAAGCATATTTTTAGAGTTCCTTGATCAACCAGCAGAGAGAGCAGGTCCACGTGCCTTATTACACATTCAGGTAAGGCGCAGTAGTTGACTTAACTCTGTCTACTTAAATCCACCTTCATTGATTTCAATGCAGGAAATCTCAAAATGTGGGGTATGCAGAGCTTTATTCTCTTGAGTTGTATCCCCAGGCCCCCATCTGCCCTCCGAAGAGTTGATCAGAGATAAATGGTGTCAGATCCATGGACCTTAGTTAGGGGGCTCCATCAGCAGCTTCAGCTCAGTGGTTAATTTGTAAAAAACATAAGCGCCGGGGCTCTCGTCAGGAGGCAGCTTGCACCAGCCCATTTCTCCTATTAGTGCTGCCTAAATCATCTAACCATGAAAGTAGGGAGAGGATGTGGCGTATGGTGAGAGCTGCTGACTTCGGAGCTGGGGAACCAGGTTCGAGTCTCGGCGTTGGCTCAACATCCTGTGATTCTGGGCAAATCATTTCATCTCCCAAAGGCCTAGCCATAAATGAATTATCCTTAACTGGTGCTCATTAAAAGTGTCCGGTGTTGGTGCTGAGCACCGGAAACCACCAGCTCAAATTAAGCTTTCACGGCAATGAAAGGCAGGAGCAGAAAGGAGACAGGGCAACAAGTAGGAGGTCCTTGTTGAGAAGTGACCTGTGATGTCAAGACTGGCCACTGCTGCAAATGGACCAGGATTCTGCCCACCAATCTTGCTATTTTCCCTCCTAATTTAGAGATGGGGGGCTGCCAGGTTTACAGATGGAGGAGTCTCAGATGGTTCCACTGTCAGAAACCTTTGACTGGCAGCCCAACTATCACTGGCCTCCCCTAAGCTTGTCCATGAGTATTGTAAGGCCTGCCCAGTTAGGGCAGGGAAGCTGATGTTCATGTCTCCTGCCTGGGACAACCATGAGAGGCATGGCATCCCATGCTTGGAAAAGGTGTCCACTGGACAAGCGGAGGTTCTGTCCTCTGCCATACAGGTGGACTTACAGGCCGCCCACCTTACTTGCACTGTGTTGGAAAAGGACTAAAATTAGTAGGGTTAGGTACCGAACTAGTCAAGACAAAGCAGACTAAAGGGATGAAAAATAGATTCTTGGAGATTTCTTTGATCCAACAGAGGCTATTAGCTACTGGGACTTTTGGAACTACCAAGTGAAAGTGATCATGGGGCAGATGTATCAAGCATTTTTGCATTCGTAAACACGCATATTTGCAAAAATAAAATTGCTTATCCGATGCAGCAAACCTAATTTTGCGATTCGGTAACCTGTTACCGAGTTGCAAAATGGGTTTGTGATTAGGTATTAGGAAGGGGCGTATTTAGGGCATCCCTTCCTAATACCGAATCGCATCGGTATGTATGAATGTTTTGTGACCGCATATGCGGTCGCAAAACATTTGCACGTCCCACGGACCACTGCCTGCTTATTAAAAATGAAAAGAAATCTTTTCATTTTTATTTTCTGTAAAGCATCTCGTTTTTCTTTAGGGAAAACGGTTTGCTTTACAAAAAAAAGATTGCTTTATTTAAAAGCAATCACGGACATGGTGGTCTGCTGATATCAGCACGCCACTGTCCCCGTGATTTTTGCGATTCCTAGGGGGTCGCATATTGCGACCTACCTCATTAATATTCATGAGGTAGGTCATTTGCGACCCCTAGGAATCTCAAAAGGTGTACCATACACCTCATATATGGCATTTTGCGATTCCCTAAATGCGAATACTTGTCAGTTGGAATTAGGGAATCATAAATAACTATATTGATACATCTGGCCGCAAGTAACTTGAAAGTTTAAGAACCTTCCTCAAATGTTCAGAAGTATTTCTGCATCAGAATAGACTACAGTCTATGTCCAGACTTATCTTTTGAATGGCTACAGTGATGATGTTTGCTGGTTAAAGTAGAGTTCAGGTAATGCACGCCTTCTATCTGAGACTATAGGCTGCAGATAGCCTACAGAAGAAAAGAGCACCCCTTTTGTATTATGTGAGCAGCTACTGATTCAGCATTATGAGAAATTTCTTGAAAATAGATTTATTTAAGGGTTTTGTATTTGTAGAATGGGCATTACGTAACAAATGTGAAAAATAATATGTGATCTTTGGTAATAAGAATGTAATTTTTAAGATATTCTTCAAGATTCAAGATATTCTTTATTTTTCCAATGATCAGATAGTACCAGCAAAAACTCTAACACAAGAACTAACTGTGTTCTGTGACAACCACCATCTCATGAAATGTCATTATATTCATATACTCTTGTGCAGAAAAATAAAGAGACCTTTGAAAAAATCTCGTTAAGAAGTCAAAGGTTTACAAGGAGTTGCATTAATAATCTGTAATTGGGAAAGAATGTTACTGATTTAAAATGTTGAAAATTAGTGAAGGGAAAAGCAATTGCCTCTTGTTGCTAAATGTAGTCTTACACTGAATCATCGCAAGTGTCTTTCCTTAGAAAGCTAACAAGTCTAATTTGATTCCTGTTCAGAAAGAAGAGAATGTTTCGATTTTTGATTGTCTGAGACTTTGATTGGAAGCCCTTCCTTTGTTTGTTGGGTGAAAGGAATTGAAAGGTTTATAGTAACCCAGAAGTGTGGATGCCCTGTTACTTTAGTTGGCAAGAACATTTTCTTGCGTTGGCTCAGGTAATCATTGGTGGTTAAAGAGATATCCACTGAGCGCCAAAGTGTGATAGTGATGGACCCCGCCTTCTATAGCATACCAGCGTTGTTGGAAAAATATTGCTGCTCTGCCAAGTTTACAGTTTTGACCACTCCAGTTTTGATCCAATCCAGTGCATATTTTAATTAGCAAAGATCCACAGACCTATGAATTCAACTATGGATGTAAACAATGTGTCTTGTAGGCCCAATGTAAGCACTTACTTCAGTAAGGGTTCTTTTCAGCATCAAAAAGTGGATAGCATCTAAAGTTGATAGCAGGACACACCCCATACTTTGGGATCCGCAGCAACACACGTTAGAGAATCTTTAAGGTTGTACTGAAAGAAGATAAATAACTTGTGCAGGACATTTGAGAGTGATGCTGGATGAGAATTCAAGTCCTGCAAGCCAGTGATAAGATTCAACAATACATGGATAATCCCCAAATCTAAGCCATAGATAGTTTAGCGTATCAAACACAATGAAGATTTTGAGTGATGTTCTGGATAACAGTTTATGCTAGAACAAATAACACTTTACTTTCTCTGTAGATAATATGAGTGAATCAGTTTTCTAAACTACTTTAGCAACAGGACCAAAGTAATTAGCAAAGAAATTTGAGAAATCAGGGATGTAACTGACAGTCATATCCCTGAGTATCAGAGGTCATGGACAGCTATCCAGAAGAATAGTTAATTAATCAATAATGCATTAGGGATACTTGGTAAACTGCTGACACATGCCCAAAACAAGTCTCCTCAGTGACAACTGATGCAAAAGGTGTGAGGGAGGCATACATCTGGGCTGACTGTGAAAGATGTGGGCTGTCCTAATAGGAATGAGGCAATTTGAGGATGGTAATTACAACACCCTTGGGGAAACTTGACCCAGTGTAGCAATGATTTCGAGTATCCATGGTGGAAATTACGGTGTACGACAACAAAAGCGCGAACAGACTTAAAGCTAATCCACCCAGACGGAGTAGTTACTAAGTGTGTGCTTTGTGACCATCCATGTGCTATTTGTGGTCACCGTGTAAATGTCTTGCCACATTTAGTTTATCTAACCACATTTTTGCGTTTAGAAAGTGTCGCCACTACAAGGGGAGAAATAGAAGCTATGATTCATTTTCCATGACATTGCTTTCTGCACATATTTTCCTATTCTACACTTCAAGATGATTAATGTGAGCACCGAACAGGCCTTTCTGTGCCCCGTCCTCAGTCCCACTTTGCTGAGTGATGAATGTGTGCATCATTCGCTACATTGGCAGGCACGTTGAACATCATGAAGAACTGCACATTGTGTTCCAATGAGGAATATCCTGGGACAACAGTAATTGGCTTCCACTGGAGCTTATGTTAGCGCATCCTGAGCTGCAGGCGGAATTTCTAATTTTCCCTGAATTATACAGAGTCACAAAAGAGTCACATGTTCACTGTCTTAAATGATCTGACTTCTCCTATTGACCATAGCCCTGATATCCACCCGCTAAAATTTACGAGACGGCAATGCTTAATTTGTGTCAGTGTTTGCAGGTGGTGCGCACAGCCACTCTTTTGGGACTTGTTTTTCTTCACCAGAATTTTACTCTAATTTTAGCCAGAAGGAGAAAGGGAGAAAAGGGAGAAAGAAGGAGAAAGATAGGAAACTGTCACTGTGTGGCCAGTATCTAACCTTGCTGTCTTATTCTTCAACCATTAAAGTTTCTACATTAGGTGCTTAATTTGAGCTGGTGGTTGCTGGTGAGGACCACCGGCGAGATCCACCAGCACTCATCACCCATTGTTTCTCATCAGATATTGACTGGAAGCACGAGAGAGAAAAACATACGAAAAGGAAAGAAGGAGGAAAAGAAAGCCAGAAAACTGGGACAAGGGGGAAAAGCAGCGAGGAGCAAGAGTGAGATAAAAGGGCAGCAGTGTGTGACAGTGGATTAAAGAGAATTGAGGTAAATTCAAGGCAGCAGCACTCATTTGTTTACAAATTAGGCATGGGGGAAGGCCGTTGTACCTTGAGTTTTCACAGTCCAGAAATGCAAGCTTGACAGCTTCTCTCTGAATGTCGTTGCCAATTACATCATAATGACCATTTCCTCAAATGTTACTTTTTTAGTTCATTCCTAGCAAGTTGGGTGCATGAGCCGTTGTGAGGCCACGACACATTGAGGTAACTGCATAACAATGCAACACTTTTGCATTATGGGCCCGCATTGTGTACAGAGTGCATTGTCCAGACTGTATTGCGGTGAAACTTTAAATGCATGCAGACTGGGACAGTGCTCCCTGTTACTGTTAATGCAGTGATCCCCAGCACAGCCGCAAGCTCATACCTGCCCTGAGAGCTGCAAATTAGTGAAGTTTGACGTAGCCAGTCTGCCTTTCACTCTATGGGTGGCAGCCAGGCCTACTTTTAAAAGGCGGGGCGGGGGGAGTTATGTATCATCAGGTAGGTGAAGTGAGTGACTGGACCCACAGGAAGGAGGATGACAAGGGGGTCCATTGAACCCCTTTCAACCATTTTGACAGTCACCCTTTGGAGGGGCACCCTGAAGTTGTGCTGTCTCTTTGTGCTGCACAGTCAAACATCTCTCGCCAGCTCCTTTGTCTCTGCACCTGACTTTGTAATAAAGTGTGGGCTCAGACACAAAGTATTCTCTCATTTGCATGGGGCCACACCCCAAGCAAATGAAGGAATGCCCTCTTGAGATCACACCGGCTTACATGTAGCACTGGTGCAATCTGTTTTACAGAAGGTGCCACCCAATCATCTGCCGCACCTTCTGTAATACCTCGGTGCCCCAGGGGTGCAGATTCTGTAATATCTTTAAATTGAAATTAATTGTAGTCACTATTGTGTATGATTTTTTTTGGTCAATAGAAAAATAGCTGATCGCAGAGAGGTAGGCCACGAGGACAGGCAGGTTGAATGAAAAATGTGTGATTGATCAACAACCAATCCGAAGTCCCAAACCTCTCATCTGGTCCAGGGGGCGCAAAATCTAAACACCCGTTTAAAGATTAGGAGGCCACTTACATATAGTACTATCAGTTGCCCATAGCTGGTACTCCAGTATGGCAGACATTTAGAGTACCAGAAATCACAATTGAAGACTTAAAACATGACTGTGTTGCTGTGGGAAGGGTAGCAAAATTTAACTTTGCCTGGTTCTCTTAAAATTCTTTCATCAAACTTGCATATGCTCTTCAAAATTTAAAATGGAATTAATTATTCCTCTTAGCTAAAGATAATGGTGTCAATTTACAAATGCATTACGAGTAAGGGAAGTAGTAGTAGATGAGTACTCTTTTACGTGGGGAACGTCCTTTACAACGGAACTTTTACAACGAAGTACCGTTACGACGCAGGTTTAACAACAAAAGTCATTACAACGACTTTCGCTGGAGGGCGCTCTAGGATAGATAATAGTTTAATTTACTATCCAACACCTTCCCTGCTATCCACGGGGACTGGAGTTGGAATAGTAAATTAAACTATTCACTATCCAGCGCCCCCCAACGCAAGTCGTTGTAACGACTTGCGTTGCAAAACCTGCGTCGTAACGGTACGCATTGTAAAAGCACGCGTTGTACCGTCATACATCCCTTTTACGTAATCTCAGCTTCCTTTGTAAATCAACCTCAAAACATCCAACATCCAATTAGTAAAAGTATTTTTACTAACTGCTTTTGAATATTCATATTTTAGTCCCATTTTAGATGTTTTGATGCCAAATCACAAAGACATATAGTAGTATGTAAGCCAATATCTCCAAAATGCCTGTGTGAATAGGCCCCATAGTTGTTCCTCTGTGTCATATTGCTGAATAGAAGAAGAGTGTGAGTGCTGCCTGGTGTTCTATGGACTTTTGGCATCTGGAGAAGGAGCATAGAAGGGTGCGGTGATAGTGTGGATTGTATCTCAATGCGCCTAGGGGTAAATTATTGTGATGCTCCACATAGGGATAAATGCAAACATCAGACCTACATCGACAATCACTGGTAGTCGAGGCATTGCGGTGCTATTATCAGAGCAGTAACTCCAGAGAAGCAATGCAGAGTAATGTATTGATTTTTGTCAATATGTACAAAGGCATCAGGGTAAAAATGTAGCAATAATGCACAGTCAGTTTTGCTCCAAGGGCACTTTTTCTCATACTCTGTATTGCACATATACTGTCCAACAAATCATCAAACTCATTCAAACTGTAGCTTGGCTGAGTGGGGGATATTGTGGTTTATACCTATAGAAAATTATAGAGTCCTTAAGGTGGCATGAGACCAAGTGGTCCAGTAGGGAATGTGTCAGCCAGACCTTTTTCTCAGAGGTAGAGGAGCTGGGTTCTCAAACAATTACCCTTGCAACCATTGATCAAGAATTCAGGACTAGAAGTTGATATGATAATGAATTGGTGTTTGATCTCTAATTTCTACTTTAAGTGCAGGGTATTGAGACGGGGATACACTTCAAGTTAAAGCCTGACATTGTCGCTATAGTGACTATTGATTTATTCTATGGATTCTGATATACAACATGGATTAAAACTGTTTCACAAAAATACGTCATTACCTATTGGTGTGGAATGAAGCAAACACAATATAGTTGATCAAAATTAAATATCTATATAGCAAGCAAGTTTGATTATATACATAATAAGCATAATATGCACTGCATGCTATAGGATCTTATCATAAATGTGGTTTAATTGAAAAGAACACAGACTTGGTGAAAATAGAAACTTCAAATTGTCTTATAAAAGTAGATCAATATTCTTGTTGACCCATGGTGAGATACATTATATTTAATAATTATGGGGTCTGTGCTGTGAAAAGCCACCCATTCTCATGTTTTATATTTAATTCCCTGACGTCCAGGCCACCCAATAAGAACTTGTCTTAATCTTGATGAGAAAAGGACCTGATCTCTTGTACTTGAGGCATTCCACTCTAGTGGGTTAGAGGGAAGACTGGGTCAGAAAAATGTAATTTGATTAGATGACATAGATTGTGGTAAAAAGTGGACACACCTCTGTGTATGGGAATTGAGACGCTTAAACCTAAAACTTGCTTCCATTGCAGTATTGGACGAATAAAGAAAATAATTTATTTGAACCACGTCTGTCTGCACCATTGGAAACTGGCACTTAAATGGGGTTCCTTTTGTTCACACTACAGATTACTTTGTGAAGTATAGCACAATCCAGTATTACGCTGTATTTGAACAATTTATACTAGGATGGTTCTCAATGACTCCACTCCTTCATTGAAATGTCTGTCTTCTTGTAGCCCAGTTTTGAACAAAACTGTAGTGGTTCTAAAGATGACTTCTTGCTAAAAAAAAAAAAAGACAAAAAAGGATATGGCACCTTCTAGCTGCATAGACTAGTGAGTGTAGATTTGTAATAGTTTCTCAAGTTCTTGTGAAACGTTGAATATTCTTTGGCTCACTAATCTGTAACCATATGACCTGAGCTTAATTTGAGCCGGTTGTTTCTGGTGCTCGGCACTGCACTTATTTGTCAACACCAGCGCTTATGAAAGTCTGCCACAAGGTGGCGCTCTCTGGCTAATTTAGAGATGACCACAACAACAGTTCATTATTAATTCAATAGACATACAAATGATTATTACCTGCTGCCCAAGCCATTCTCATAGATTGAGGGCCTAAAATGGTCTGAACTGTCACACTTGTAGGAGTGTGATGGTTAATAGTTGTGTTGCTACTATCACTGGCAGTATGCAGTGATCATATGTGGTGCAAGCTGCAATGGCCTCCTGACGAGAGACCTGGCACTTATGTGTTGTGATATTTCTTGTAAAATGTACTCATAAACTGTAGTTTACAAGTCTGGGGAAAACCTGGCATTGTTGAGACAAGTAGTTGTGAGTGGTTGCTTTAATTACCATATCGGAATATGTGTGACTATGTTTAATGCAAACATATTTCCTTTGCTGTATTGTGTCATTTTGTGGCCCAGCATAAATACTACAAATGTCAGTCCTGCAACATCCCAGATTTTTAATGCAACTCAAATAGAAAATAAATAAACACTGATTGATCACCAGTAATTGACTACAAGCTACGTGTTATGCAGATACCAATTAGGGTAATTCCACAAAACAAACCATGGTTATAAATCACAGTGATTAGCATTTAATGGAGAGTAATTAAAGAATGAGTCATTTATTAAACACATTGAACAATGCTTCACTTAGTGTAATTCAAAAGTACTGAGTAACTTATCATTTCCTTCACTAATTGTTGGTTGTTTTGAGCAGCCTTTGTGATGGACCAGGTTTTGGCATTACTAGGGGATGATGCACTCAAGGTGCTTGAAGGTGAGTTGGGAGTGTTTATACCAACAACCAATAGTTCCAGATGCATTTTGTTTGGTAAAGTAATACCATGAATGGGAGGGGCTCCTGCAGCTTCATTGCTTAGAGCAATATTATGCTGTTTTCTTGATTATGTTTATTTAGTTAGTTGAAGATTATTTTCTCTTGATACAAAGTTGCTGTGGTATAGTTGAAACACTGGAGGACAGAGGGAAAGAATGGCTTAGATATCTTAATCTGACCACAAATGTGGTGCAAAACCTTGGCCCAAGGTCCAGCCCTGTTCAGTATTTTTTGTTATTGGTATTTATGAAGCAGAAACCTAGCATTAAGAAGCAAAGGAGTGCTGCACTGAGATGGGGCCGGGTCATGTGCACACAACAGTACATTGAAGTGATGTGCACTTACAAGTATTGTATAGTCAGAGAGAGGATTTTGTGATGAGTCACAGATAAGGCACTGAGGCGTTTCCATAGAAATGCAAGCATGGATGTATTGAGAATTTTGGTCAGGAGCTCATTGTGAGGGTTCACAATTTGGAGAAAGTAGGTCAGGTATTGGTTATTGGTAATTATAATAAGCATTTGTAAAGTCAATAGATCTGGCTTTTGTATGGTAAAGCAAGCGTGCAAATGCAGGCATGCACAAACGTTGTGATAATGGTGTTGGTAGTGGTAATAACAGTGGTGGTAATTGAGTCTGTACTAATGGTAGTAATGAAATGATGGCAGTGGAAATGGTGTGGTGTTGATGGTGGTAATGGTGGTGGTAGTTTTGGTGGTTGTAAAGGTGGAGTTAGTTGCTTGCAGTTGAGTCTTGACAAAGTCTACTGCAGTTAAAAACAGTTTAAGGGACTGCTTTTTAGTACAATACAGGAGGCGGAATGATACACCACTGAGCAAACAGTACGAGGTGAGCGAGTAATACTTCTCTCGGAATAGCCAAAGCTCATTCGATGTTTGTTTTTAAAGTGCTGGTAACAATAAGTTCTCAAGACAGCTGTGTAGTCAAGCAGGCCTAAAAATGTGCAAGCAGTCCCCAGAGGCATTCACACATCTGGCACTATGAAGTGGAGTATAAGTGGAACCAAAGAGTAACTAACACTCACGTGTTCAACTTAAAAAACTGATTCTCTCCCTCTGAATCTCCTGGGCTCGATCTTGCCGCCTGCCCGCCTCGTTCCGACCCGGCAATAGTGCCGTTGTGCGGAGGGTGGACAGGCAAGAGCCAGGCAGACAGCACTTCCGGTTTCCCGGAGTTGAGGTTAGCGCTCTAGTGGCTGCCTCACTCCGGGCTATTTAGGCCGTCCTGACCCTCGAGCCAACGCGGTAGGGAGACGGTGGCAGTGTCCCCCAGACCCGCTGCTGTGCTAGAGAGCGTCTGTTACTTCATTCAACAACAGTGGTAAATACAGGGGGCTGCGAAAAGCGCCACTAACAGCGGACTGATTTTAGAGTCTGTAATATTTTAAAACTGTATATTGTAATTTTATTTGGACAGACTCACGTGTTCAACTTAAAAAACGGATTCTCTCCCTCTGAATCTCCTGGGCTCGATCTTGCCGCCTGCCCGCCTCGTTCCGACCCGGCAATAGTGCCGTTGTGCGGAGGGCGGACAGGCAAGAGCCAGGCAGACAGCACTTCCGGTTTCCCGGAGTTGAGGTCAGCGCTCTAGTGGCTACCTCACTCCGGGCTATTTAGGCCGTCCTGACCCTCGAGCCAGCGCGGTAGGGAGACGGTGGCAGTGTCCCCCAGACCCGCTGCTGTGCTAGAGAGCGTCTGTTACTTCATTCAACAACAGTGGTAAATACAGGGGGCTGCGAGAAGCGCCACTAACAGCGGACTGATTTTAGAGTCTGTAATATTTTAAAACTGTATATTGTAATTTTATTTGGACAGACTCACGTGTTCAACTTAAAAAACTGATTCTCTCCCTCTGAATCTCCTGGGCTCGATCTTGCCGCCTGCCCGCCTCGTTCCGACCCGGCAATAGTGCCGTTGTGCGGAGGGCGGACAGGCAAGAGCCAGGCAGACAGCACTTCCGGTTTCCCGGAGTTGAGGTTAGCGCTCTAGTGGCTACCTCACTCCGGGCTATTTAGGCCGTCCTGACCCTCGAGCCAGCGCGGTAGGGAGACGGTGGCAGTGTCCCCCAGACCCGCTGCTGTGCTAGAGAGCGTCTGTTACTTCATTCAACAACAGTGGTAAATACAGGGGGCTGCGAGAAGCGCCACTAACAGCGGACTGATTTTAGAGTCTGTAATATTTTAAAACTGTATATTGTAATTTTGTTTGGACAGACTCACGTGTTCAACTTAAAAAACTGATTCTCTCCCTCTGAATCTCCTGGGCTCGATCTTGCCGCCTGCCCGCCTCGTTCCGACCCGGCAATAGTGCCGTTGTGCGGAGGGCGGACAGGCAAGAGCCAGGCAGACAGCACTTCCGGTTTCCCGGAGTTGAGGTTAGCGCTCTAGTGGCTACCTCACTCCGGGCTATTTAGCCACGCCCTTCCCATAAGCGCGCAGCGGTTGCGCGCAGGGGGCGCCTTCGAGCGCACCTAAGAAGCGCCGAAGAAAAGCCCGTCTGCACCCGTCCGCGACAGGACGGGGCGAGGGGCTATGGACCCTGACCCTACCCAACGAGCTCTGACCGGTAAGGGCACACGGAGAATTAGCTACTCGGCCCAAACGCTTCTTACCCTCAGACCGGCTCGGTCATGTAGTACTAACATTCCATGGCACCGGGTAGAGGGAGGTTTCTCCTGTTTGCAATGTCGGCTTCTATCCCGAAACAGTATTCCCCCCTCGGCTCCTAAACCCCCTCTTTCGGGTCTCAAGAGTTTTTTTCTTAATGTACGGTCACTACCTAAGCACCAACATCAAGTGTGAGATTTAATCTATTCTATGCAACCTGACATCTGCTTTCTGGCCGAAACATGGCTAAAGCCTCATACAGTTACTGCCATTGCCATGGGGATCCCTGCTGGGTACAAAATTCAACATCTAGACCGAGAAATAAAAACCGGAGGTGGCCTTGCTATCATACATAAGGAGTGTATAAAAGTTACTATAAGTGAGCAGCACATGCACCCTCAGTTAGAAATGATGATTTTTAAACTCACTCTAACCAATCATATCACCTGGAAAGGTGCTTTGGTATACCGACCCCCAGGCACTAACATGAATTTCGCTCTTCTTCTTCAAGAAATCTTGGCCCCTCACATTAAATCCAAAGAGGATTTCCTTCTTCTGGGAGATTTCAACACACATGTTGATATACCCACACACTCTGATGCCACTGCCCTGATTACAGACCTTGCTAATTTAGGTCTGGAACTACAGAATCACGGACCCACCCATAAAGGAGGCCACACGTTAGATCTACTCTTTAGTAATTGTGCTAAAGTTAATTTTTCCAGGGCAACAGAAGTAACATGGACAGATCACTCCATGCTTGAATTCTCTTTGGTTACCCCTGCAAAAATTGTTAAGAATGCTCCTCTTCCCCCTATCTGGCGACGAGAGTGGCATAAAGTCACTGCCAATAAAATCCAGGAATTCTGGAGAAATCCAGAAATCTCAGCAACTGACACCGCTGATATGGCTTTAACTAAGCTCAACGCCTCTATCAAGCTTGCTATTGACACTGTAGCCCCACTAAAAAAACACAAAGAGTATCCAGTGTCTAAACAAGACAGCTGGTATACTCACGAACTAAGGGTAGCTAAGCAAAACTGCAGACGAGCTGAGAAAGCTTGGAGGAAAGGGAAGACCGAGAGTAGTAGGGTAGCTTTCTTAAACACTCAATCCAAGTATTATAAAGATATCAAGCAGGCCAGGAAGCAACATTTAACGCAGCAGATAGCACAGGCTGGCAACTGCTCTAAGGAGCTTTTTAACATTCTGCAGAATTTTATTAAGCCGATTGCCTGTGATAGCTCTGAGGACTTCTCACAAGACCTATGTGATAAAGTCTCGAGATATTTTGAGGATAAAATAGAAACATCTATGAAAAAATAGTGGCAGCAAATGATGCAATAATAATTTCCAGTACAGGCCACCCCCATCCTCAAACATCGGTACCTAGTAATAAACGCACCCTTTCATCTTTTCCTCCGATTACCAACACAGAGCTCCTCTCCTTCTGCAGCCATATTAAATCTGGGTCGCCTAATGACCTTATTCCAACTAAAATGGTCGGCCCCATGATCTCTATCCTGAGCCCGCATATGCTGGATGTGATTAACATCTCCCTAACTAAAGGCCAGGTCCCTGCAGATTGGAAAAGGGCGGTGGTGAACCCGATTCGGAAAAAGGCATCCTCTCCTTGGACAGACCTCTCCAATCTACGACCTATCTCCCTCCTGCCTCGCCTGGGTAAGGTTACGGAGAGGCACGTGAACACCTATCTCTCTCAACATCTGGAAGCGACGGATGGCCTGGACTATTCACAATCTGGGTTCAGGCCAAACCACAGCACAGAATCAGCCCTTCAGACAGTGACCAATAACATCAGAATGGCACTGGATGAGGGCAGCTCCGTGATTCTGGTGCTGTTGGACCTTTCCGCCGCTTTCGATGCGGTGTCTCACACGGTGCTTCTTGACCGCCTAGGTGAGGTGGGTGTGGAGGGAGAGGCTTTGACTTGGTTGAGGAGCTTTTTGACTGGTCGTGTCCAAGAAGTTAGGCTGGGCTCCCACAAATCCACACTAAGGGAGCTCAATAAGGGAGTGCCACAAGGCTCATGCCTTAGCCCTACACTTTTCAATGTGTATGTGGCACCCCTAGCCAACTTAGCTAGATCTTTCGGGTTCACCCCGGTGTCGTATGCTGACGACACCCAACTCCTTTTCCCTTTTAAAACTCTCACATCTGCAATAAAAAGATCCTTTGCAGATGGTATGAGAGCCATAGCAGACTGGATGTCAACTAACCGTCTGCAGTGCAACGTGGGGAAAACGGAGGTTATGTGTTTTGGACAAGCGGCAACATATTGGTCATCTGACTGGTGGCCCGTGGAGCTAGGCCCTGTCCCCACTCCCAAGAGTTCTGTTAGGAACCTGGGAGTGCTCTTTGACCAGCAACTCACTTTTAAGGGACATGTTAACCAGGTTGCTGGTACCTGTTTCCGGGCTATCGGGATGTTGAGACGAGTCTTTCCCTATATACCAGATCATCACAGAAAAACGCTCGTGCAGGCTCTGGTCATCAGCAGGGTGGATTATTGCAATGGGCTGCTCCTCGGAGCTAACGAGGAGCAGCTCAGTAAATTGCAAATAATTCAAAATACAGCAGCAAGGGTTTTCCTGAATGTTCCAGCCAGGACCCCTTCCAGTCCCCTGCTGATGAGACTCCACTGGCTTCCAGTTAGGAAGCGAGTCCAATTTAAGACCTTATGCACCATCCACAAGAGCATGATAGGGGAGGGCCCGAAATACATGATTAAGATCTTTCAGCCCTACATCCCGGGGCGACTTCTGCGCTCCAGCCATCAGCAGCTCCTGCAGATACCAAGAGTAAAGAAGACCAGACAAGGTGGCCGTGCATTAGCTTATGCCGGCCCAACACTCTGGAATTCTTTGCCTCCAGAACTCAGATCAATTTCCAGCCATCTGAGTTTTCGGAAGAATTTAAAAACGTATCTGTATCCTGACAAATAAATTACTTCTCTGCCTCTCCACCCTATACTAACCACACTCTCGTAATTAGCACAAACTTGTGGTACAGCAATAGCGCGGAGATGCCCCTTCGGGAGTCTAATCTGGCGCTCTATAAGAATATAAAATAAACACTCCTCTGGGTTTAGCCGAACCCACTTTATATATATTTAAGGAATTGTCAACAAAAGGTTTTGCAGACTGCTGTCAAGCCAGACCTAAAATTGTTTTTTCAAACAAAACTAGGAACGGGGACCCTCGCGAGGTCAGGAATTTAATTGCATGCATGAAAAAATGCTATATTTGCAGAAGCCATTTTTCTGTAGTAATTATTGTTTTCTGGGTTCTGTCTATGCAGAGATAAAATGTAAGGGTCCCACCTATGTCAGATGAGTTGCCTGGATGATTCTTTGCAATGTGTGCATGTCTAATGCTCTTCTGAAAGAACTCCATTTTTTGATGGAAGGTTATGATTAGAGCCATTCAGTGAGACAAAAACGTGCGATGAGTGTTGTTTTTACTGAAATCAGTATTACGGGCAATTAGGGAATGTATCATTATCTGATACCTTCCGCACGGAACACATGGGAGTGACATGTTTTGAATATATTAAAATTGGATACTAGTAGTTCTATTGATCCAAAGAAAATGTTTCCATTTTTTAAATTAATGTTTATTTGTGAGGAGTGATTGCACGTTTAAGACTGAAGGATTAAATATGATCATTAACCTGCCGTGAAATCATTCAAAAATAAAGAACACTTACACGAAATATGCTTTTCTCCGAGATAAACGCAAAGAGTCATCATTGAAAAAGGAAGTAAGATAGTTTAGTGAGTTAACCTTTCTCTTGGGAGAGCTGTGTTTTATCTGAAGGACACGAGCTCATATCTTAGCAGGTCTGATCTAGCAGTTTATCTATCCTTCTAAGATTTATAATGGAAAGTACAATTCAATGTATTCAAACAAAACATGCTGTGGAGAGCGTTACGAAATTGATAAGGCCTTTGTAGCAATTTTTGAGCTATCTATTAATTTTTTTTTTTACCTTTTACCTAAATTTGATAGTAAACCATAATATTTATCCCACCGCAGATGCAGATACTGCAAAGTGCATGCACTTCACAAACAAAGACACACATTCACAGCCAGAGAGCATCAATTAGATAAGCACAAACTCTAGGACTTGTTGAACAGGGATCCTCAGACAGGTAGAAATGGCACCCGATCTCAACATGAGGCTTTCTTAATGGCGTGGATTACTTTTTGAAGAGTACATTGCTCACTGTGAGTTTGGGCTTCCAGGTTTCAGCCCGTACCCTTTCATATTTCTAGGATTTCCCCTGAGCTGCGCACTCCGAGCAGCACTTTCTCTAATTCAAAAAATTACTTTTCCGCCCTTTTTAGAAATAGTTGTGTAATCTATCATTTTTCTCAAAATATTCCAGGACTGGCGTTAGAATAGTTAATAATCCTCTCGGAATATTTGGAGGAAAGTTGCTGTTTGCCCAAATATTCTGGGTCTGGAGTGAGAACAGTAAATCTGATCTTTCAGTGTCCGCCAGGCACACTGCTGTCCTCGGGGCGCAGATCAGAGCAAGAAACAGAAACGACCATACATCAAATGATGTACAGGTTCCAGGTTCCCACATTCTTTGCCAGAGTTTAGCTTTATTGCAGAAGCTGCTATGTACAGCCAGCACAGGAAGTCCAATGGCTAAACATGACTATGGAGCCCCTGTGCACACGTTCAGCCCTGTTTATCTGATTAATACTCCTATTCACTCGTCTGCACTAATGCTCCCTCTTGTGATACATGCAGATGGTGTATTATATTATTTTCTAAATATTGTATATTTCTCATAGTTGTTTCTTATTGAGCGTCTGGTAATAAATCGTTTTTTGCACTAATTTAAAGCGGTTATAAATCGTGCAGTACTGGGTGAACATTTTTACAGTAAGGAAGCATATGAGATTATTTTGGAAGCAAACTTTCAAGTGTTTTTGCTAATTCTCAATTTAGAACTCAATAAAATATGCACTAATTTTGTAATACTTTTAAACCTCTTTCACACACCCAAGCAGGTAAAACGTTTTGAGAGCAGCTACAAGCAACCTCCTTCAGGTTCCCAGATCTGAGAACACTCAAGTATATGTTCATGGAATAGTGCAGGGTGCAGGCATTGTTTGAGGATGTTTTGTCAGAATTCGTTCAGAATAGTTGCACCTAGAAGTATACTAATGATTTAGAGATTGATACAGGTGATTATGGCAGGCAGGGATCAGCCCCCTCCTTTTTAAAAAGCATGATAAGTGTCTTTTAGACTGAGGAAAGAACAGTCTGACAGACACTCACCAGTCAGCCAAGTACTTTATCTGCTCAAATTAGAAGGCACCTGGCAGCCTGACCCAAGATTTACACAGTTGAAGAATTTGTAGTCCTGAAAGGAGTGGCCTCATCAGCCCGGCAAAGCCCTGTGAGATCCACCCTCATGACGAGGGGGAGCGTCACCAATAGAGTCTGCCCGAGACACTTCAGGTTTTAGCCCTGAAGTACCAAGGGCTGACTCTTAGTCAATTATGCCTCATCACAGAGTGGGGTGGGATCAGCAAGTCTCACTGACTATGTGAGGAGATAGGAAGGTCTTCCTCTCATTAGCTGACCCATGACAAGGTTACCCAATGAGAGGAGGCGGCGGGATCTTCTAGTTTCCTCTTCTCTCCCCGATGCACTCAGTTCCTTCCTGTGCCTTCTACTTTCCCCTCCCACTGCCTGCTGTTTCTGCCTTCACTGTTGTGGCCCACTAAGTGTTTGTTTTAAAGTTAGCGGGTATCCGCGTATGTGTGAATGTATGTGTTTTGGCATATATGTGGATGGGTGTGTGCAAGTGTGAGCATGTATGTGCTTGTAGATGGTGTTTGGGAGTCTCTTTGCTTGTAAATTGATGTATGTGAGTAACTATACTTGACTATGGGCCGGTGTGAGTGCGTGGGCACACTTTTGAATTGATTGGTGTGAGTGAGCATGCTTGTGGATGGGTGGGTGTAACTATGTGTGTGTGCTTGTGAGTGGATGGGTGGAAGTGAGTGTGTGCCCACCAGTGCCCACCCTGCTACTGGTAAAAATTACAAGCCACTGCTGGGCAGATGACAATGAAACCATGCGAAGAAAGGGAATAATATCTGTCACAGAATCCATTGCCTATATATTTTTTCTATGAGCAAGGGAATGGCAAATAACATTGATGTCATAAAACAAGCACTGGCAAAGCCTATAGTTATGACTTTAGTATGCTAACACAGGCATGCACAAATGCACACAGGCTATTTGAGCCCTGTCTCTGTGTAACATGCTTCTGTCTTAGCACCTTTGTCTGTGTCCTATTTTTTTCCAAGCTCACTGCGATGCTGCATGGAAAAGGCAGCCATACTAAAAGCAATAGGAGTAAAAGTGTGGGTACAGTAATAGGAGGCGCATAAACAGATAGGTTTCACAGAGACACAACACAAATAGATTGTGTTAAAAAGTATGTCACCTTTAGTAGATCCTAGTCTGGGATTATGGTGTTTGTCACTGATCAAGGTATACAGGTTCCTATAATGGCTCAGTGTTTGTGGTATTTGAAAGTAGTTTTGAGGAAAACACAAATGTGATAGGTGGAATGTTTGCAGAAATATCAGCAACTGGTAATTGTTTAAGCCCATTTCAGTCTATTGTTTTTCATTTCAGATAGGGACCAGTGATATGGAATCCACCTTGGTCCTTCTCCAATAGGAACAGTCCAGCCTGAACTACCAGGTCTCCACTGAATGGAATCATAAGCAGCCCATAAGTAGTTTCCGCATTTTTAGGCTTCATCAGTGAGGTATGACTTCAGCCCTGTGGCACAACAAACATGGACCCAATGTCTTGGTGTTCCCCTCGCATTTAGTCACACACAGGAAAACACAGAATTATTGGGTGGAATGCATGCAGTAGTCTCAGACACTAGCAATCGGTCTGGGATACTTGCCAGTCCATCACTTTTCACAAATTATGCCACTTCAGACATAGATATGCAAGTCATCCTGCTATTCCAACAGAAACAGTCCAACCCAAACAGCCAGGCCAGGCAGGACATCTGTCATTGCTTTAGGTTCCAATAGATAGAATAGGCTTACATAAAAAGCAAGATTGCTTAAGAAGCAATATTCAGTGAGTGACAGCTACCGTATCGAGCCATGGCATATTGCTCAGTGCAGGCACAAAATACAGTATGTCAAAGTAATTTTGGGTAGCACTTGTGCTATATAATCACTGTTGCAATGTGGAAATATTTCAGGACCACAAACCACATGGATGTGGAAAATCACATTAAGGTGCAAACATCATTTTTCAGTGTAAAATCACCATTGTTGCAAAGTAAGAAGGATTGTGGTATTGCACGCAGGAGCAAGATCACGTCACGTCAGGGTGCAAAACCATCACTGGCACAATATTAGCAGAAATATGAAAACATGTGTTGTATAAGAAAAACACATCTAGGTGTAACATCTCCCATGCCAAAGAGTCTTCAGGAGTGGGAAAACAAACGTAGGAGCACAAATTCAGCTCTTTTCTACAGCACATGGGCACTGCTTCACTGTCCATTGCCTGCAATGGAAAGCACTCTTAATTGTCATTATCTTATATTTAGACTAAAATACTTCTCCGGCCTGATCCTGTTAAGAGCACTTTCTTCTAGCGATGTCTGAAGGGGCTGACCTACATGGCTAAAAGGATGTGACTCAAAGCACCTCTCTATACATGTTTTGGTGTTCATAGCATATACTCTGGCAGAAAGCCAAATCTAGCTTTATCTATGCTCAAAATGATATGTGTCCAGATCAGCTAAAGTGCAAGTCAAGTCAAAAGCTTTATTCGGTTTGTCAAAAACAACCATATAAGCATCATGTTAAAAAACTGATATTAACAGCCCACTTTAGAATCTCAAATATTTGCTTAGCAACGTGGGTAACATAGAAACAACATGTGCAATTTTACATTTCGTGCAAAATCTCAAAAAGTGCCAAGTGCAATCAATTTTACATTTTGTGCAAATTCGCAAAAGTGCAATGTGCCACTAATACTAAATTAAATATTACAACCAGTACGTGACAACCCAAGTTAATCACATAAGATGCTATATATAAATCACATATTCATAACCTGTCTCCAAAAATTCCATAAAATGCTTGCGTGCTTTCTAGTTGTTTAAATCATAACACATAAATGTACATACTCAAAAGTTGATAGATTTCCTAGCAGCTATACATTTTAAAATATAAGATGCAACATAAAAGCATAAATCTGGGCCTTCCAAGGAAATCAATAACTTCATGGCATTTTTAATTGATCTTACATTATATTTTAAAAAGATAGGTTTTAAATAAAACTTCCTTAAAAAAGAGTAAAATTTGAAAAACAATAAAAAATGACAGCAGCTTTGGGGGGATATATTGTCACATGGGCAAACAGAAGTAGAACTTCTTTTCATAGTCGGAAAAGCCACAAGATGGTGGACAATCCCTAACCTTAAGCGTGTCAATACAAAACGGTGAGAAATTCTAGTCACTTCAGTCAAATATAACTGAAAGCCATTTTTAAGGTTTAGTTGCTGATAAAATACGAAAATATGTTGTACCCCAATTGTTCTGGCACAAACCTCCCTTTTATATGCTAAAAAGGTTGTTTTTAGCTTGTTCTTAGCAATTGAGGCCGCGTACTCGGGCTCTACCTGAATGGTACAATTAAACAAAAGACTATACCAACGATGGATAAACCTTAGCCAGGGGATACGAAAACAGTGGTTCAACTTCAAACAGTCTTTAATAATTGATTGGGTAAATAGCATTTCTTCTTTAGACCAAATAGATCTCCACAATAAAAGGGGGCATAGAGCAGCTAGGTCCAATATATATTTTATTCCCACTTCTCGGTGTACCAATTCCGTAGAACCCATGTTGGCATGCTCAACAAACGTTTGAGGAAGGTGTTTTCGTCTTTCTGAAGTGACTTATCATGGCAGTGTCCCCAAACTCCCGCCCCATAAAGTGCGTAAGACACACACCTGGCATTGTAGATGGCCACCATATCTTTTACTCGGCGGTCCCCCAATTTTGCAGAAAATCTAAAAATACTGCTTGTATTTCTACCCATCTTGTAACGCACATTTCCATGTTCACATGTCCATTTCCCATTACCAGCAAATGTTATACCCAGGTAACAAAACGATTTGGCCGATTGTATTTTAGTGTTCTCTATGTAAAAAAAAATCCTAGTTGATTTAACATTTTTCCCACACATCATAACAAATGTTTTGGATGTATTAATCATAAGTTTTCTCTCTTTGATAAACAGTATAAAATTATTAATAAGCCGCTGGAGACCAATTGGGGTGAGTGATAATAAAACGGCATCATCTGCATATAGTAAAATAGGTACAGCCTTGCCATCTATCAGTGGGGCATCTGCAGGTATCTGTCTTAGTGTTGTGTTGACTTGATTAATAAATAAAGAAAACAATAATGGGTCTAGGACACAACCCTGTCGTATGCCTCTTTTAACATTAAAAAGGGGGTGCATTTCCCCATGGGCCCATAGCGTACTCTACTTGATAATCTCTCATAGACTCTAACTAAAAAATATACAATCTCCTTTTGGGCACCGAAATCAAGTAATGTAGACCACAAAATTGAGTGGTCTACAAGATCAAATGCGCTACTCAAGTCGGCGAAACATAAAAACATATTACCCCCTTTGGCTAATGTGTATTAACTAATCAGAAGATCAAGGTTGACACACTGTCCCAAGGTTCCTAATCCCTTTCTAAACCCATATTGTACTTGTGAGAGGATTTTATTGTCTGAAGCCCAAGTTTCAAGTCTTTTTAGCAAAATCCTACTCATAACCTTGACAGACGAGTCCAACAATGATATTGGGCGATAATTACATGCTTCCGATTTGGAACTTTTTTTTAATAATGGTATGATTAGTGACTGGCCCCAAGATGATGGGAATTGGTACTCTACAGCAGCATTAAAAATCCTAGCCAAAATCGGGGCCCATAAATTCATTTCGCTTTTATACAAATTGATCGGCACCCCGTCAGGGCCTGGGGCTTTGCCCACCTTACTGTTAACTAACCCTTCGTGCACCTCTTTGACATTTATTAACAGAGGTAATATAGGCCACATAGAATCGTTAGTTGTCAGCGAACCCAAATCATCCCTGTCTGGATTAAAAATATTTGTGAAATGTTCGACCCAGGCATTGCTGTTTACATGCGAAGTTAATTCTGGAACGCAATCATCCTTTAAAAAAGGACAATTTATTGTCTCCCAAAGCAATTTACTGTTACTAGTGACTGCTGCTAGGCTAAGTTGGTCCCAAGCGTCAGCTTGAAGTTTTCTTTTTCTAGCCTTAATAGCTAGCTTATAATTAAGACGTTGTTCTTGCACATGGGCTGTGTTTCGAGGCTTGGTACCAAGTGCCTGTTTCAATCTATATAGGGCTTTAGTACAGTTATGGTCAAACTATCCAACATACTCCTGTGTTTTTTGCTCTATGGCCAGCCGCGGTCAGTAGGGGGAGTACCTGCCGGGGCGGTGATGTGGGGAGGGGGAGGAGCAAGGTGGGGGTTAGTAATGTATGGATAATGGAGGTTTGCAGGTAAGTAAACATTTAAATAATTTAAACGAATTTCGTTGCATGCACTGCATCCCCAAATGCAATGCAGTGCGCGCACAGAATTCGTTTGATTTATTTAAATGTTTACTTACCTGCAAATCTACATTATCCATACATTACTAACCCCCACCCTGCCCCTTCCCCTCCCCACGTCACCGCCCCGGCAGGTACTCCCCTACCAACCGCGGCTGTCCATGACTCTTGGTAATAAACCTTCTATGATATTATTTATCTTTAATCCCTTCCATGCTCATGACGAGCTCAGCTCGTCATGAGGCACACTGGAGCTGTGCTTATGACGAGCTGACCTTGTCATGAACAATGGGATTATCAATCAATCAGCACAGGAGGGGAAAAGTCATAGCAGCCAAGGTGTTAAAAAGCTTTAAAGCAAAGAGTTTGGATTGCCTCATCACCAAGACAATAATCGATTTCCCTTCTACATTTTGTTACAACATCCCTTTGTATCTTTAGCGAGTCAACACCAGCTC
Source organism: Lissotriton helveticus (assembly GCF_964261635.1). Taxonomy (NCBI): domain Eukaryota; kingdom Metazoa; phylum Chordata; class Amphibia; order Caudata; family Salamandridae; genus Lissotriton; species Lissotriton helveticus. Next base: position 1,158,255,695 of record NC_136057.1, read on the forward strand.
ATTTTATCCTCATACAGTTTGGTCTTATAGGGGCAATGTTGGAGATACAATCGTCATTGTTGGGTGATTTATTCCCCCAGCATAGCAGTGATAAAGAAATATTATTGTGGTCACTTACAGCCTGCTCTGTGATCCACAAATTTGAGTAATCACTATTACATGAGATCAATATATGACCAATATTAGTTGTGGCATTCCTACCAGTAAAGGTTGGGCATTTTATATTTCCCCTAGTCTTGGTACAGCTTAATACTTCAAGATCGAATTTTGCTATCAGTGTGTTTAAGGCTGTACCATATTCACAATGGGGGAAATGCATGTGGTCATCGTTATTGTCGACGTTTTGGCCCTACCTAAACCCACAAATCTTAGTTTGTGCCAACGGACATGCCTGGATGTTAAAACCACCAACCCAGAGGATGATAGCTACCTTGCTGGTCGATTCCATCACCCTTTCAATTTTATTTTTCCAATGTATAGACAACGGACCCCCGTCTATTATCAAACCTGTTGTTGTAATAATTAACTAAAACCAAGTCTTTACCCTTGTAAAAGTGGAGCCTCATTATTTGGCTATACATATCAACTGCTATACAACTTTTAAATTTATATGCATTCAATTTATTAGAGATGAGAATCAAAAGGCCCCCTTTTGCTCTACCTGCCACGGAATCGGCTGCTGGTAACCAATGCGAAGTATAGCCCTCTACAAAAATCGGTTCTCTGCACCAAGTTTCCTGCAAACAAATTATATCATATTTTAAGGTAATAAAATCCCTCCAGAACGGCGTATCTTGTTTCTTTCTAAGGCCTGCGATGTTCCATGTTACAAGGGTATAGCCTTCATCTATGTTACCATTAACAAACTAACATATAGGGGTACCTGGGGTCTCCATAGGGGATATATCAGTTACAATTATGGGGGTTTCTGTTAACTCCCCTGGAGATATATCTTTTATTTCTCTTGTGGTAGTTATGGCCAATTCTAGATGGGACTTCCTATGTTCTTGCGACATTAAAGGAAAAGGGTACTTGACCGGTAATTGATAAAGAGGGTAATCTACAACTAATTCATCAACATCCGTGTACAAAGTCCCATTTAGATTATGTTTCTGAGATGTTCCATAAACTATCATGAGTCAATCATTGTCTTCTAAGGAACTTAATGCTTGAAATCTGTTATATATTGGGACAGTAATACAAGGTGGTGGTATTAGTGGTCGTAGCATTTTATTGAAGTTAGGGCAATAATTAGGGCTGTCTTAATTATTGGTCATTAGCAGATGTCTATAAAAATTTCCTAAAGGCATGAGGGTTGAATTATATTCCCAGTGTGATGGAGAAGGGGCACTCGCAAGGGTATTCCGTGCCCACACTGGGGTCCTGAAATTGATAATCATGCAATCTCCCTCAACTTTTTTCTTGAGGGGGCCAATCCATCCCACCCTTTGAGTAAGCAAAATCTGGGTTGCCCCGGCCATTGGAAAGCCACAATTATTATTTAGCCAATGTATTGTTTTATTCTTGAGCATTTCATGGTTTTCCGTCTGATCTTTCCGTAATTTAGGCACGTTAACGTGGACCGCTACATAAGCACCACATTCAGGTGGTAAATTGATAGATGTGGGTATCTTATTTGTAATGGAAGACATTGGATCTAAAAGACCTAGGTTAGTAGCAAATTTTATTGGATGCTTGCTGGCTCCTGGGGTTAATTTCTCCCTTTGATTTATGCCAGGGTTGGGATCAATAGTTGACATTACTCTTGTTGGCATAGAGGGTTCCTTTAATTTGCCCCTGATGCCTGGGTTTTCCATGGGTGGACTCTCCAGATAGTGATTATGTGTTTTGGATATAATTCAAGTGCTATTGCTGACAGGGTCCAATGTAATAACCTCACTGTTTAGGTCTACCCTTACTCTATCTTGTTGTGTCCTTGCATTCATTTTATCAAGGATTCCACTCAGCTTGTGGACTTCCTTGGCTAGGTTGTCTAACCTATCATGAAAAGGCCTCAGCAACTCAATTAGCTTGTCAGAAATGGCTTCTAAAGTTAATGTACCATGAGGGACATCTAAACCCTGTTTATTACTTGTGGTTCCTGGACCCTCCCGTGTGATAACTCTTTTATCTTTCTTAGCCTTTGAATTTCCCTGACCTGTTATTTTCTTTTTACATCCCTTTGTTTTTACAGGGGATGGGGGGGGGAGAGTTGGCCAGTATAGAGTAGGTGTATTAGAGATGCAAGAATGGTCGTCATTATTGTTAGTCATACTAACAGCTATACCGATTTCATCTTCTAAAGTAGCACCGAACAAAGATATATTCTGTCTATCTTCTCTGGCCAAAGAACACTCTTGGCTAGCCTGGTCTCCACAAGCAAAACTAGATCCCATAGATAGACGCCTCTCAGTGCGGTCAATTTCCTCAGATAAAGCACTGACTGCTTTTACTAAGTATGTATCTATCCTAGTGCAGGGTTTTTCCATCAGGGGCTTTGTGGCTCGTCTTCTGGCCATGTTGAAATTATTTATAAGAAATGAACAGTGCTCAATCCTCAAATGTAGTGACTTAACTTACAGCCCAAGATGGTGCAAAACCCCAAACACCTGCAATACAATTAACAACCTTTCCCCAACAATATAACTTCAATACGTTTTAAATACACAGTCCAAGTTAGTTCCAGAGGTTTAGAGGGGGGCCCAGCCCAGCCTCCTCCGGCCAGTGACGGTCTAAGACGGCCCCACCCTTGTCCTGGGCTTCTCCCGGCGCAGCCGCGTGCGTCCCGCGGGACGAGGACCCGAGCGTCCTTTTGAGCGCCTCCTGGTGAGTGGTAACCGGATCAGCGGCGTGCTCACCGCAAGCGGTACTGGGAGTGGTGGTGCAAGGGTCCGATGGCGCCAGCAATGGAAGTCCTGATGAGGCAGGATGCAGCGCGCAGCCCTAGAGCACCGGTAAGTGTGTGGCAGCAAAAAAAGCACAGTTCCCAGAGAGACTCGGCCCCGGGCGTCCTCTTGAGCGCCTTCTGGCGCGTGGTAACCGCGTCAGCGGCGTGCTCGCCGCAAGTGGTACTGGGAGTGGTGGTCCGAGGGTCCGGTGGTGCCAGCAATGGAAGTCCCGATGAGGCAGGATGCAGCGCGCAGCCCTAGAGCGCCGCTAAGTGTGTGGCAGCAAGAAAAGCACAGTTCTCAGAGACTCGGCCCCGGGCGTCCTTTTGAGCGCCTCCTAGTGCGTGGTAACCGCCTCAGTGGTGTGCACACCGCAAGTGGTACTGGGAGTGGTGGTCCGAGGGTCTGGTGGTGCCAGCAATGGAAGTCCCGATGAGGCAGGATGTGGCGCGCAGCCCTAGAGCGCCGATAAGTGTGTGGCAGCAAGAAAAGCACAGTTCCCAGAGAGACTCGGCCCCGGGCGTCCTTTTGAGTGCCTCCTGGTGCGTGGTAACCGCATCAGAGGCGTGCTCGCCGCAAGAGGTACTGGGAGTGATGGTCTGAGGGTCCGGTGGCGCCAGCAATGGAAGTCCCGATGAGGCAGGATGCAGCGCACAGCCCTAGAGCGCCGGTAAGTGTGTGGCAGCAAGAACAGCACAGTTCCCAGAGAGACTCAGCCCCGGGCGTCCTTTTGTAGCGCCTCCTGGCACGTGGTAAACACGTTAGCCGCGTGCTCGCTGCAAGCGGTACTGGGACTGGTGGTTCGAGGGTCCGGTGGCGCCAGCAATGGAAGTCCCAATGAGGCAGGATGCAGCGCGCAGCCCTAGAGCGCCGGTAAGTGTGTGGCAGCAATAAAAAGCACAGTTCCCGGAGAGACTCGGCCCCGGGCGTCCTTTTGAGCGCCTCCTGGCGCGTGGTAACCGCGTCAGCGGCGTGTTCGCCGCAAGCGGTACTGGGAGTGGTGGTCCGAGGGTCCGGTGGCGCCAGCAATGGAAGTCCTGATGTGGCAGGATGCAGCGTGCAGCCCTAGAGCGCCGGTAAGTGTGTGGCAGCAAGAAAAGCACAGTTCCCAGAGAGACTTGGCCCCGGGCGTCCTTTTGAGCTCCTCGTGGCGTGTGGTAACCGCATCAGCGGCGTGCTTGCCGCAAGCGGTACTGGGAGTGGTGCTCCGAGGGTCTGGTGGCGCCAGCAATGGAAGTCCCGATGAGGCAGGATGCAGCGCGCAGCCCTAGAGTGCCGGTAAGTGTGTGGCAGCAAGATAAGCACAGTTCCCAGAGAGACTCGGCCCCGGGCGTCCTTTTGAGCGCCTCTTGGCGTGTGGTAACCGCGTCAGCGGCGTGCTCGCCGCAAGTGGTACTGGGAGTGGTGGTCCGAGGGTCCGGTGGTGCCAGCAATGGAAGTCCCGATGAGGCAGGATGCAGCGCGCAGCCCTAGAGCGCCGCTAAGTGTGTGGCAGCAAGAAAAGCACAGTTCTCAGAGAGACTCGGCCCCGGGCGTCCTTTTGAGCGCCTCCTAGTGCGTGGTAACCGCCTCAGTGGTGTGCACACCGCAAGTGGTACTGGGAGTGGTGGTCCGAGGGTCTGGTGGTGCCAGCAATGGAAGTCCCGATGAGGCAGGATGTGGCGCGCAGCCCTAGAGCGCCGATAAGTGTGTGGCAGCAAGAAAAGCACAGTTCCCAGAGAGACTCGGCCCCGGGCGTCCTTTTGAGTGCCTCCTGGTGCGTGGTAACCGCATCAGAGGCGTGCTCGCTGCAAGAGGTACTGGGAGTGATGGTCTGAGGGTCCGGTGGCGCCAGCAATGGAAGTCCCGATGAGGCAGGATGCAGCGCACAGCCCTAGAGCGCCGGTAAGTGTGTGGCAGCAAGAACAGCACAGTTCCCAGAGAGATTCAGCCCCGGGCGTCCTTTTGTAGCGCCTCCTGGCACGTGGTAAACGCGTTAGCCGCGTGCTCGCTGCAAGCGGTACTGGGAGTGGTGGTCCGAGGGTCCGGTGGCGCCAGCAATGGAAGTCCCGATGTGGCAGGATGCAGCGTGCAACCCCAGAGCGCCGGTAAGTGTGTGGCAGCAAGAAAAGCACAGTTCCCAGAGAGACTTGGCCCCGGGCGTCCTTTTGAGCGCCTCTTGGCGTGTGGTAACCGCGTCAGCGGCGTGCTCGCCGCAAGCGGTACTGGGAGTGGTGGTCAGAGGGTCCGGTGGCGCCAGCAATGGAAGTCCCGATGAGGCAGGATGCAGCGCGCAGCCCTAGAGCACCGGTAAGTGTGTGGCAGCAAGAAAAGCACAAAAAAACACAGTTGATGGACAGTATGTAGAACAATGTCATACATTCACCCCAGTACAGAGATCTGGGCCTAAATCCATCGTTTTTTGCACTCCACACCACCCTTGGTTAGACACTGGCTATATGCAAATCAGCTCTAACCCTGTGCCTCATGGGAACAGACCAGTCCGAACTACCAAGCCATGTCTTTCCCAGACCGGAATCAAGCATCCAAGGACCGGTTTCTGGCTATCAGCCTTCATCAGCCTGGATAGCTTGACTCCAGTGGTGTGGAGAGCCTGAGACTCTTGTCTGAGCATACCCAGCCCACTCGGGGTGAAAATTGCAAAAAACACAGTTGATGGACAGAATGTAGAACAATGTCATACATTCACCCCAGTACAGAGATCTGGGCCTAAATCCATCGTTTTTTTGCACTCCACACCACCCTGGGTTAGACACTGGCTATATGCAAATCAGCTCTGACTCTGTGCCTCATGGGAACAGTCCAGTCCGAACTACCAAGCCATGTCTTTCCCAGACCGGAATCAATCATCCAAGGACCGGTTTCTGGCTATCAGCCTTCATCAGCCTGGATAGGTTGACTCCAGTGGTGTGGAGAGCCTGGGACTCACGTCTGAGCATACCCAGCCCACTCGGGGTGAAAATTGCAAAAAACACAGTTGATGGACAGAATGTAGAACAATGTCATACATTCACCCCAGTACAGAGATCTGGACCTAAATCCATCATTTTTTTGCACTCCACACCACCCTGGGTTAGACACTGGCTATATGCAAATCAGCTCTGACCCTGTGCCTCATGGGAACAGTCCAGTCCGAACTACCAAGCCATGTCTTTCCCAGACCGGAATCAAGCATCCAAGGACCGGTTTCTGGCTATCAGCCTTCATCAGCCTGGATAGCTTGACTCCAGTGGTGTGTAGAGCCTGTGACTCACGTCTGAGGATACCCAGCCCACTCGGGGTGAAAATTGCAAAAAACACAGTTGATGGACAGAATGTAGAACAATGTCATACATTCACCCCAGTACAGAGATCTGGGCCTAAATCCATCGTTTTTTTGCACTCCACACCACCCTGGGTTAGACACTGGCTATATGCAAATCAGCTCTGACCCTGTGCCTCATGGGAACAGTCCAGTCCGAACTACCAAGCCATGTCTTTCCCAGACCGGAATCAAGCATCCAAGGACCGGTTTCTGGCTATCAGCCTTCATCAGCCTGGATAGCTTGACTCCAGTGGTGTGGAGAGCCTGGGACTCACGTCTGAGCATACCCAGCCCACTCGGGGTGAAAATTGCAAAAAACACAGTTGATGGACAGAATGTAGAACAATGTCATACATTCACCCCAGTACAGAGATATGGGTCTAAATCCATCGTTTTTTTGCACTCCACACCACCCTGGGTTAGACACTGGCTATATGCAAATCAGCTCTGACCCTGTGCCTCATGGGAACAGTCCAGTCCGAACTACCAAGCCATGTCTTTCCCAGACCGGAATCAAGCATCCAAGGACCGGTTTCTGGCTATCAGCCTTCATCAGCCTGGATAGCTTGACTCCAGTGGTGTGGAGAGCCTGGGACTCACGTCTGAGCACAGCTAAAGTACAACTGTAAAGGGAAATTTAGCACCACTGCTGGTCAATTCTCAAACAGTCTTTACATCCGAGACCAGTGCAAAAATTACATTTTACCATTTGACCAGTGCAGAAACAACCTTTTGCCCCAGTCACCCATTCAAATGGCAGTTCAAGATTGATACAACAATGCCCAGCTAGGGTGCAATTTATAATATCTGAATTAAGAAAAATAAAGTCAGGCAAACGGAAGTCCGATTGAGCAAAGCAGAGTTTTGGATTTATGCAGTTTTATAGACTATCGCACAGGTAGGTACTACGCATTGTGCAGTAAACCTGCACAAGTGGGAGCCATTTGCGTAAAAGCAAGCCGCCTAGCAGATGTACAAGAGTGCACACCAAGGACAAGGTTGCCAGAAAGGACATCCCGAGAGGAAGCAAACATAACCCTGACTGATGCCAACTTACATCATAAGAAAGGCCGAGACGACCGAATAAAACAATTTCAGAAGCAAAATGAACGCTCGGTCGGAATGTAGCCGCCTTTTTATAGCTAGTTTAAGAGCATGAAGGATGTTGCCACTAACAACCTCAGTGAGACGAAACATTGAGTGCTGCCTCTCCAGCTGCATACTGAGCAGGCAGTGATGATTATCAATCACTTGGCCGGCCTGGAAGTGTGAAAGCACAGTATGTCTCCGGATTTACTGTCTCCTTAACCTTGCTTTAGGTTTGTCTCAGACGCTAAATCATGGGATCTGTAATGCAAATGACCGCGCATCTTTATTGATGGTGCGTTATCTCTAAATTGAATGGCTTGTATTTCTACACATCTTCCAGAGCATAAGATGAATGTTTCCACTCACCTTCCAATATGTCACCTTCTCAGCCTTTCATACCAGCCCGCTCTAGTTTCTCAATCCTGGTCACATCTAACAAACTCCATGTTCATATTTTCCTTGCTCCCTTCTACTAATCTTCATTCAGAAATTGAAGACTCAGGGGTAGATTGTCAAACCTTTTGCGCTGGTTTAGCGTCACAAGAGTGATGCAAACCAGAGCAAATTTTTTTTGTTGCTATTTTCTTTCCATCAAGCGCGAAGCACTGCTTTGCGTTACTTTGCGCCGAGAGGGCATTACATGGGTGGTACATGGGTGTTTCCATGCAACCACCCATGCCTTTTGACGCAAAACCATATTTACAAAGATTTGTAAACATGGTTTTGCCCCAAAAGTTGACGCCCCTTCAAAGGAGGCGTTAACAGGAGAAATGCTTTAAGTTCTCCCTGCTTTTCTGATTTTCCATGCGTGCTGCACTGTGCAGCACCTATGTGAAGTGGAAAAAGCTTTGCTTTGAGGCTAGCATAGTATTTTGTACTACACTCATGCACACACCCTAGCGCTGCAGCTCCAAGGTGTGTGCATGGCACACGGCATCTGAAATCAGCGCCGGCGCAAGGGTAAGAAGAGGAGAGAGCCATATCTCTTAACATATGGCGCTCTCCTGCACCCTCCCAGCCTAGCAGGGGGCTGCCCTGCATTGCATGACCTTTTTTGAAAATCTCCCCCTCAGTATTTTAATTCAGACAAGACAAAAGTGATGGACAGAAACTTTTAAATCACTGTGAAGTCCTGGTAAGTACTCTCGGACCCATTCCATTCCAATGTTTATTAGCTCATCTTTCCTTTTAAAGATAGTGCGACATTGCGTACAAGTAGGGCTTCGCCTGTCTAAAAAAAAGACAGTCCAACCTGACGTACTAGGCCATGTCCCTACCGAGTGGGAATTAAAATAGCTCTAAGACGTTTCAATCTTATTATGCTTCAATAGTGAGGTACAGCATGTGTGTCTGTAATACTGCTAGCTTGATTCAATGACCGGGCCACCTAGGTAACGCAGCACAACATCAATCAGTGGAAATCCATGACTCTGTCTGCACCACTGGTAGCTATTCTGTTATTCTGTATTAATTCAATTCTATTGGTTATTAGCTTGTCTGTGCCGTCATGGCGAAGAATTGACTGTATGAAAGTCAGTTTTGGCTGTGCTTAAAAATAGAATAATTCAGTAGCAAATCCTAGGTCTTGCCCCTTGCTAATAGGAGCACAAATAACCCCACGCACGTTTCAATCTCCTGGGGCCTTATCCATGAGGTGCAGTTTAAGTCTTGTTAGGAGAACAAGCCCAGGACCTGCACTGTTGTTTACCTTAATCTATGAGAAGAAAAGGTCATATGACAATCGTCAATTTGCTCTTCCATAATACTGCTGTTGTCTGTCTGTTTATCCAAGGCTCTGGAAGGCAGTCCATCTTGCTGTAATATAAGTTTAGGAGCACCTGCTGCCACTCGGTAGAATGAAGGGTCTTCAGCCTGTAGTGTTAAACTCATTTATCCTTCCAGGTGGAGGAACTGTTGCAACCTTAGCCTGAGCCTGGACTGCCAATAAAATACCTGAAGGAAAAAAATCAATATTCACTTGCTCAAGAAAAGTGATTTAAGAGAACTCAGAAATAATTCTCCTGGTGGCACTGGAAATCAGCAACGTTTCATGGTGGTCACCAAAAGCATATTTATATAAAGGAGCACTAGGCCTTTCTTACCTACCAGCTACCTCAAAACACACTTTGAAATGAGGAATTACTGGTGTACAGATGAAAAGATGAGGATACCAACCAAGACTATATTACCCACTTCTCAATTGACATTATGCTACAGCTGAGAAATACTTGGAAGAAGAATATGATGCCATCAACAATCATATATGTGGTATAAAAATGGAAAGACTTTATTAAATCAATGGGATGTAAGTGAACCGTGCTTGTGAACTCATTAACTCGAGGGCTCTTAATTTAGAGGATCAAACTAATATTCTGTAAAGACTGGAGGGTATATGAAATATTCTGGGCACAGAAAACATAGGTCATTGAGACTTAAAGTAATTTGATTATTTGAAATAGAAGCAGAGATAGAAGAACAAGGAGCGCTTTCAATATATATGTCTCTGATGGAATCACTCGGACCCTCCATCACAGACAGTGTAAAAACTGTGCTGCTTAATCTCCTGATGATGCTGGAAGAATATTCAATATATTTCGTGGATATTTGAACGTGAGCATGTAATTTGCTACAAAATTGGCTGATATTATAGTGTAATGGTTGGACAACTTAGAACAAGATACCAGTGGGACTGGTTGTTGAACATGAACATCAAAATCCCGCTATGCCATGCTCCCAACACACAAACAAATTTGCATTCAGGAAACAATGAATTTCGATGAAAATGTATAAAACGGTGTATCCTACAAAATGAACAATACTGGTGACGTTTAAGGCTTGTGCTCTCTCACCGGTTCCAGGAGACTTGAAAGAGAGACACAACAGTTATGGGGTGAGATTTTGAAAGAAGTATCAGATATTGCATCAGCAGATAGTTCCAGTAATACACCGGAAATGAAACATCTCCAAGGGTCAGGAATCTGTTTGGTTGACTGCTTCCCTGCTAGCGATGTTAGCTCGCAGGCAGATAATATTATTTTCTCTAGTGATAGTACTCAGGGGAGGTCTCTTAACGTAATTCAATCAAATGACCCCCCTAATCCTGGTCTAAAGAGCCAGCTTAAGACACATGTTTTAAGTAGAGGAAATAACTCATTATTCATATGTCACAACCCAATGGGGGCACATTAATTTTATGGAATGTAGCAGGCCTGAGTGCCAAAACACTATCACCGGAATGGCTGATATTCATTAATGAATTTGACGTCTGTGTTTTCCAAGAGACCTGGTTGCTCGTAACAAACTTCTGCCCGGGTTATCTAAATTATTTTGTACCTGCAACTAAAGGCCCCAAAGGACGCCCAATGGGTGGCCTAACCATATGGGTGCGCCAAGCACTGGCTTTGACTATTAAAGAATTGTTCTCAAAGAGCAAAGACATCCAGGCCATAAGATTGGATCGTCAAGTGGGGTAGAGGGGGCCAGTCAGGTCAGCCCCAAAATCAAGTCACTCAGGAAGGATGGGTCAATTATTTTATACCACAATATGCGTGCAACCCTTCAGAGAATCAAATGGAAGATCCTAGTTTTGTTTTTTATAAAGATGAGGCTTTTAACGAAAATTATGTTTTAATAGCTCTTAATGCAGTGGCTGGGGGTAGAGCGCCGGGACTAGATGGCGTCCACGTCGATCTTTTTCTTCATGATAAGACTCAATGGGGCAGATATATTCTGCTGATGGCAAATGCTACGACCAAGGGTGCCTCGATCCCGGTTTCCTGGAAAGGGGCAGTGAATATACAGTGTACAAAAAGGGTGATAAAACTCAACCGGGAAAATACAGACCTATCAGTTTGATAGACACGATTCAAAAGGTAGTTGGGAGGATGACCCTGAATAAAATTTTAGACTGGATTGAACAGCGCAGTATATTGTCCCCCTTCCAAGTGGGTTTTCGCAAATACATTAGTACCATCGATCAAGTCTTCCGTTTTATCCTTCTTTATTGGAAGACTGTGATACTGGGCAAAGGCAGCCTTTACACTGCCTTTGTTGACTTACGTGCAGCTTTTGACCTTGTTCCCCGCACACATTTATGGGTGACATTGAGGGAATTAGGTCTCTCTGATGAGATTTTAACTTTGGTAATGAGGTTGTACGAAGCAAACTATGCTAAAATCCAATGGGGTGGGCAGGGCAGGGTCCCCACCCAATTGCCGGTTGAACGTGGTGTGCGGCAAGGATCTGCCATGGCCCCAACACTATTTTCTTTGTACATTAATGGAATAGTTGACCGCTTGTTGCCATTAAACACAGATGCCCCTTCTCTAGCTGGCGATAAAATTCCGATTTTAATGTTTGCAGATGACACATTAATCATATCCAAAACTCCTAGTGGCCTCCAGCGCGCTTTAGTAATTTTTGAAGAGTTTTGTGGTGCTCGAGGCCTGGAAGTTAATGTGGCAAAAACTAAATGTATGGCTTTTAATCCGCATCGAAGTTTTAAAGGGAAAGTTTTTATGAATGGCCAAACACTTGAAATGGTCAAAGCTTTCACCTATTTGGGCATTCACTTAGAAAAGGATCTCAAGTGGGATTATTATATAGATATAGCTGCTCTAAAACATCGTCAGTCTACAGGAGCTTTAAGTATGGAGCACAAAATGTCGTTAACGAAACCGATTAAGTCTGTTCTCCAAGTTTACGAATCCAAAGCTGTTAGCTCCGCGATTTACGGCGTGGAATTATGGGGGTTTCAGAAAGTTGTTTCGTTAACCCGCTCTGAAAATAAGTTCCTTCGTAGTATTACTAGTCTCCCGCAGAGCACCCCTTTAGAGCCGCTTAGATATGTTTTGAGTAGGAAAGCTATTGCAGATGTCGCCAAGCTGCGCCCTATTTTATACTGGCACAGGTTGTGGACGACACCAGAACTTTCATCATATGCCGCAGGGTTTCTTGATGTTATAAAATCTGATGGCTTCCACAAAATTAGCTGGCTAAGGGATGTTAGAAATAGCTTGATTGCTTTGGGTATGTAAATGTTGTGGAAAAACCCAGTTGGAGCCTTATTCCCATCTAAAAATATCTTAAAGGAGAAATACTGGGAACAGGATGATTATAATGTTTGGAGCAGAACTGATTCATCTACCTTGACGGGGATTTTTCTAGGGACAAAACTTTCGCCCAGGCTAGAACCCTATTGGGATATTATCACCAAGCCTAGGGATAGGAAGCTTTATTTTCAGCTTAGGGCAGGATCATTACCCCTGAGGTCATTGACCTCTAGGTGGTCTGATGCAAGTAATAACAACTGCCCGGTCTGTGGGAGCCACAAGTAAACAGTTGCCCATCTGCTCTTCGCCTGTCCTGTTTATGCAACCCCTAGGCGAGTATGGCTTACCCCAATGTGCAAATTACTTGGTACAAATAGAAGCCATGAAACTGAGAGGCTCATACTCACTAGCACTCTGTCATTTATCTCAATAGCGGTAGCCAAATACTTACGGTGGGTGTGGGTGTTAAGGCAGAATTCAAATTTGGGGTAGTCTGTTGTGACCAGCAATTTTAACTTATTTAGTCTGACCATGAAGTATGATTGACTAGCTGGAATTTGTTTTTATCTGTTTTTATCGTTATCGTAAATGAATTTTAACTCCGTGTAATTAGTGAAATGAATTTTTATTTCTTCCATTTGCTTATGAATCTATTTTTTGATCTAATTCTTTTAAACATGTAATTTTTAACTGATTAACTTTCTAATTTCGTATGTATTATGGATGCTTGTCTCCTGCTTTTATGAGTATAACTCGAATAAAGCTACTTTGACTTGACTTGCATCAGCATCTAAGTAGCAAAAGAAAGTCTAGGGATTAGCACTGTCACAGCTTCTGAGGATACAGTGAAGTTTTGTTGGTAAAGTGATTCTAGGAGTAAAGAAATTAGGACTGAGACACAAGAAATCTGTTTTTGAGCGCACAGAAAATTGGCTGTGGGAATTAAGGGGCCGATTAGGATTGCGGTTTTTCCGCATCCTCCGGGCCGGCGGAAGTGTCCGCCAGCCCGGAGGATGCGGAAAAACCGCTGCGGAGCCTCCCCCCGCCAGATTAGGATGGCTGGGGGGTCTGGAAGACCGTCCGCCGTTTTCTGCCGCGGTCGCCTTCCGACCGTGGCGGAAAAGCTCTAACATGTCTGGCGGAGTCTATCAGACACCGCCAGGCATATTAGGATGTCTGCATTTCTATGCCTTTCCACGGCGGCATTTCCGCTGTGGAAAGGCATACAGACTTTTGTTTGGGGGCCCGTTGCGGGCCCCCAGGGGTGAAGGGGGGGTGGCGGTTGCACATGGGGGGTACCTATGGTACCCCCCTGCCTTTGCATGCACGAAGCGGCAGGCACCACGCAGAGCCTGCCGCTTCGTGCATGCAAAGGTAAACATGCATTTTTTTAACCTTGCGGCGGGTGCTGCTTCAAGCAGCACCCGCCGCAATGTTAAAAATAGAGGATGTGACCGACAGGGTGGCGGTCACATCCTAATTTGCACGGAGGGACCGCCGCTGCCCCTGCGGACGGTCCCTCCACCTCTGGGGTGGCAGACGGACGCAGGTCCGTCCGCCATCCTAATAGGGCCCTATGTTTGGGAGAGGACTCCAAAAACTTCAAATACTCCACACTTAATAATCTTGATAGCATTGAAGATGTTTTGCGTGCTTTTGTAGATGGGTATGTGCACAACTGATCACACTTTTTGGCCAAATATAATTATGAAATGTTTTTCAGAATATAGGTTTAGTCGCCTCAGTGTGCTCTCCGGTTCTAGTTGGGTGCCATAATTTGATATAAAGAAAGGACATGGCAGCTCATTCAAGCGACATAGGTGTAGTGTCCTAAGATCTGCCTGGTTTGAGCCTTATTTACTGAGTGTAGCTTTGCACTTCCCCTGTGATCCGGGAAGGGACATGATAGAAGATCAGTGTGCAGGGCAGAGGGTGCACGATTGAGTTGATGATGCCTCTGCTTCTCAGGCCCTTCATGCCTTTTGCTTAGGAAGCAGACACATTTCTTCTGATTGCTAAGCATTTATATTGATTTCTGAATTGAAGATAATGTCAAATACATGTCAGAAATAAATACCACTTGTGGCATGCTCTGAAAAGTGCCTCCCACTCCTATCCAGGCCAACTGAAGGAGATGTCCTCCTCCTCCAACATAGATAAACCAAACGTGAAGATTGAGGAAAGTGCATTGCCGCTTTCTGGAATGCCTCTGCATGCTCCCATTATGCACATGCCCTGAGAGCCATTTTCCCTGGTTGCCCCTCGTGCACATAGTCTGCTACAGAAGGATGGAGGAGTTCTAAATATATGTTTGCGCTCTTGAAACTGTGGACCAGAAATGACTGCTGTATCTGCTGATGCTGTGTGTTTCTTCTGACAAGAGGGAATTTATTTTCCAAATCAATGAAGATGAAAGTGAGTCTTACACCAAGTTAAAGACTAGCCTGATCTCGTATGTCTTACCCAAAAAGAACAATAAGAATGAAAGTTACATCTCTCATGCTGTCGTTCAAAATACTAAGGAAACCATTGACTCTTTTGTGACTCTCCTAAAAGGACATGTTCAGCACTCTGATTTTAGCAACAACACTATTGAGGAAGCCTTTTGTTCATGGGTTATTTATGGATGATAATCGGTGACATTTCACCAAAAGCTGCTGCAAAACCCTTTCTGGTTAGTTGAAATATTGACAGTGGAAGGACGTCAAGAGCTGCAGAATATCAAGCTTACGTCAGTAACTGGCACAAATCACTTGCGGTGGTCAACAAATTTCTGAGTCACGTGGAAGACTTAAGATACAGGCACATGTCTGATTGCATGTGCTACTCTGTGGATGTCCCTTCTGAATCTTGGCTCTGCCCAGCCCTGCTGTTATGGCTTATGGCAAAGTGGCAATCTTCAGGAGTAAGAATATTTCCAAACGTTCAAGCAAACCCTCCTCTTCACCGAAACATATAAAGCAGCAGTAGTACAGTTGTAAGTATGGGCCATGTGCAAACCTACATTACTTTTGCATCCCCAATATTGGGTGGATCAGGGATGGGGTTAATCTCAAAATCTATGAGGTAATGAGTCATTATTGACAAGATTCAAAACAGCATTTCAAAATACAATCCATAAGAAAAGACCGACTCAGAAAGGAAGTTCGAAATTAGCTAAACCATGTAGGTTTACTAAAAGTGCAATTCACAAATTGGAAAATGCAAGTGCAGCAGCAATCTTAAAAAAACACATACGAAATATTTGCCATGATGGCTCTTAGTAAAAGGAGTAGTAAAAAATAATAGGAATAATCAGAAATAAATTAAGTCTCGAATGTGCAGCAAAATCAGTAAGACATTGACCAGCATCTCTGGAGGCTCTGGAAAGGTCTCTGGCTCACTCCCAAATTCAAAGGTGTATATACAGATTTCATTCATAGAAATTTTTACAACTACAAAGTCAGCATGATATTATCATTGCTCCGACAAATCACATTTTCTCATTTTAAAACATCTCCTCACCCTATCATCTTAGCACTAACCCACTACATGAATATTGATTCGCTCCCTTCTGACATAATATCGTTCAGAGGTGTTAGAAGAAACTAGTTACCTAAACTATTGTGAACCATTGTGAATTAATGCAATACATTGTGTTGGCAGGAAGAACCTTCACAATGTTACAAAAAGCTTCCTCTAGCGCATTCTTCAAGAATCGTATCATGCAGAAATAAAAAAATCATGTTGCGCTGCAAGTTGTGTCAAAGAACAATTATAAACAGAGAATGATCATCGTGATGTGGCATTCTTTTTAAACAAAATGGCGTGAAGGCCTAATTGAGACATGGGGGCATATGTTTGAACGGAATTTGTAGTCGCAAACGCTGCGAATTGCAAAAAAGCAGCGCTTGCGACTAAAAATTCCCAAAACGGGATGTATTCGGAAAATCGCATCGCAAAATTAAGGAATTGCAAAATTTGCGGTTCCTTAATTTTGCGTAAGCATTTAAGGAATCGCAAATTGCGATTCCTTAAATGCTATGCAACAAGCAGTCAAGTTTTGTGATTTCTCCTTAAGAAATCGCAAATTACCACCAACTTCAAATTGATGGTAATTTGCAATTCCTTTCACAAATGCACTTATTGGCATTTGTGGAGGTGCCATGTGGTGCACATACATGCCCTTAGGGCATGTATGTGCGCCATATGCACACACATGTTCATTTCAGAGGTGCATCAGAGTGTCCTTATGACACCCTGGCACACTTGAAATTATTCTCAATTTGCGATTCTCAAATTGCGAATCGCAAATCGAGACTGACTTCCCATTCATTCCTATGGGCCACCTGGCCCATAGAAATGAATTGGAAAGTATTCCTTAATTGCAATTTCGCAATTTGCATACATCCCGTTTTGCAATTCTCGAATAGCGATTCTCAAAAAATCGCTATTTGAGAATCGTAAACAGGGATTTTTAACACATATGCCCCTAAGTTACCCTACGCAAGAAAAACACATTTCAACACATCATAATGATTTTACTTTGATTGCAAAAGCTCTATGTTAGTATACATGTGTGATTTCAAGGACGCAGCAACTATTAATAATGCACATTGTAGTTTAAACGCACAAAAGCTCACCCACAAGCCTGCTGCATGCTCTAGAAAGCTTCTCCGAGAAATCAATAACTAAGTCATCCAATTCGAAATCTTTTGACAGAAGCTCTCTAAAGACAGCAACTGTTTTAGAAACTGGTTCTTGAAATGATTATCGGAGGTACTCCAATTCTGTTTCTTGTTGAGGCGGGGGCCACCATAAACTTAACAACCGTCACTGTTTTTGCTTAGCTAAGAAACAAACAATCCCCTTTGCCCTATCTATGCATATGGCACGCAAAAAACATTTAAGTGTAAAGGCTGTTTTTGCACATACCTCAGACATGGTGATGATGCAGATGATTGTGATGTATATGTAGAGGAAGCAGCTGTAGATTTAGGATGCAGCCTCAGTTTTAAGTCATCCATCAAAATGGGCCTTTTCCATGTTCTACGTCAAATCTTGATTCTCCTCGAGGAGAATTAACTCACCAATTTGATTCCAGATCTCTTCCAAAGGTGTGGCAAGCTC
The DNA here is from genome assembly GCF_964261635.1 of Lissotriton helveticus. Lineage (NCBI taxonomy): Eukaryota > Metazoa > Chordata > Amphibia > Caudata > Salamandridae > Lissotriton > Lissotriton helveticus. The sequence continues at coordinate 1,158,273,136 of NC_136057.1, forward strand.
AAGAAGAGATGCATTTTATCTTACATCGACAAATCAGCTCAGAACCATACTAGGTCAGGTTCTCCGCAGTTGTCACCTTGGTGCGAATCACGCTGAATGCAGACTGACAAGAAGGTATGGTTTCTGGCCTCAGATGTCCTTGTGAAGAAGATTGTAAGTGAGTGCCACATCTGCCAAGCACTAAGCAAGAATGTACCTCCTGTACCAATACAATCATACATTTTGACAATTCACTTTTGGCACAGAGAATCCACTGATTTCCTTTGCCCTATAACCACAGGCTAATACCTGCTGGTGGTAATGGATGAATGGTCTAGCTTCTCTCAAGTAATTGCAGTACCTATCATTGCTGTGGAGGTGGTGATATCTGCGCATTTTGTACACTTTCTCCATTTCCTCAATTGTCAAATATGACAATGATCTGTCTTTTAATTGGAGGTAATGTAATGAATTTACAACCCTTGGTTTTGACAATAAAAAAATAACCCCTCTATCGCCTTAACCAAATGGCGCTGTGGAGAGGTTTGTGGCCACGGTAAAGAAAGTCTCTATAGATTGCAAACGGTACACATGCTTCCATATCTGAGACTTTAAGCCAAACTCTACATAATTACCCGGACGTGCCTCACAGCACCATGTGTGTATTACCTGCTAAACTAATGTTTGGCCAAAAAATACATAGAAAGATGCCTCATCATCAGGAAAAATGTAACAAGAACATGTCATGTCAGACTCTAAGGATGCCATGATGAAAAAAAGTCAGGAAATACGCCAGCAGACATTGTGGTGCTAGATCCTCACATCGACATAAAGGCATCATGGTTTACTGTGGGATCATGGCAGTTGCAGGGATAACTCAAAACACCATCTACATCTCAGGTGCTCTCAGTGACATTAAAGGGACAACCTGAAGAAATGGTCTTGTCAAGGATGTCTTCTTATTTTTGACTGGTGACTCCAGTGAATGGTTATCATCCGAGGAACAAAATGACTCCGAGATAGTCACAGACCCGGAAGATGAAGACATCGCACAGCCCTTCTGTTTGGCTAAAGAGAGCCAGAGCAACTTATCAATGAGCACTAGACTAGTTGGCCAGAATTCTCCTGCTGCAGACTCTTCTTTGCCATGCTCTGCTCCTCAGTCTCTACTCCCTCTAACCTTTCCTCACCTACTCCAGCTTCTCCTTTGCTGGTCTTCCACTCCCTGGAATCATATGGTATCATCTGAAAGACTTTTTAGTGTAATGGACTGAATCTAATTGTTGGGGGTACGTAGTCTCCCTAGATCTGTCTGGTCTATGTGCAATTGTATACTTTCCCTGCCCCAATGCTTATTTTGAGCTGGTGGTTGCTGGCGGGGCCCACCAGCATTCATTTTGAGGACCGGCACGTATTTTTACTCAGACTTCTAAACTGGCTACCGGGCAGTTTGGAATGCTGCCGAGCTGGGGGCTGATTTCACTGCGGTGGGGGCTGATTTCGTTCATGGAGACCTGCGTGTGCTTCGAAATAATTAATGCAAAACGAATTTCGTTTAGCACACGCAGGTCTCCATGCACGGAATCACCCCCCAGCTCAGCAGCATTCCAAACTGCCCGGTAGCCAGTCCGGCCCTGTTTTTACTCCTAAAACATTTCCTGAGAGTGAGAGGGAAAACACGCAAAGGGGAAAGGAGGAAGACATAGAAGGAAAAACGGTCACAAAGGGAGTAATCAGGAACCTGCAAGAGTGAGATACAAAGGCATGGAGTGTCTTGTAGTGGAATGCAAAGGCAAGAAGTGTATTCCAGACTACGCAGCTTTGGTATTTTATTAGCACCAGCTTATGAGCAGCACTTTGTACACTGACACTCATTCTTTCACAAAATAAGCACTGTTGCAGCTGCAAGAGGTGGAGCAAAGGACGCGATCTGAAGCTGATAGAGACAGTGTTGCGGTCCTCCAGTTTTCCAACTTGAAAAGCGTTCATATTTCTTCTTGATGCAAAATAATTGCTTTGATTATTTAATTGAAGATTATAGCAAATATATTTTGGAAATAAATTCCACTTGCGTCATGATACTTTAGTTTCAGATTTACACATACCGAAGAGCAGCACCAACACTACAGTAGGTACAATAGTGCTGGCCAACAGCTAAACTTGAAATGCATATATGAGTTACAATCGTTGCTCAGCATACTTTTACAATACTGTGCTTAATTTAACCGCTAAATACAAAAAGTGGAGGCCATGATTCTCTAAAATGTGGGTCAAAGAAGGCCAATTTTGACAAGGATTTATGATAATAAATCTAAAGATTTATATGACATGGTTTTAAGATCTGTAAGTATAATTTTGTCTGAGCTAAAATGTTCAGATTGTGATCTGATAACATGGTAAATCCATTGTGCCACTATTCACCTTAGTAAGCAACTTGGATATGCAAACAATTAAAGAATAGTCTGTGCACATCATTAATAAGAGAAATTCAGAACCTTTTGACAATTTGGAATTAATAGACAAGTTCAGGCAGCAAGTGCTTCTAAATTTGAGAAGAGGCCATGAAAACGTTTTGGAATGAGATATGCCCACAATATTGAGGATCATGTCTGATTTCAAATGCCAAACGATGTAATTCCGGGTAAACCATCCTTCATAACTGCGCTGCCTCGGGTAGCATTACATCCCGATGGACCGGAAGGTGCAGTCGACTCTAAAGGGACGGTGGCTAACCCCTCCTTTTCTGGGTGGCAGCCGAGGGGAACAGCACCAAAAGGGTGCGAAAAAGCGTGCCAAAACAGAGGGTCACAGGAGTGACCAAAACAAGTGTAGATTTAAAATGCCTAATCAGGAGAGAAGGGTCGTGGTCACAAACATGGCCAAAAGGGCGACCAAAGAAGTGACCAACATCATTGTCGCCAAGAAGTTGGAAGCCCACCCACCCACACCTGATAACATGGGTGTCGCAGCCGCAAAGAGACGGGGTGGGGAGCTACAAAGTTTAACAATAAATATCATGACACAAGAACATAAAAGGACAATTGCCCGAACTAGGTCCTTGGGATGCCTCATGGCAGGGAAACTTGAAGGCATGCAAAAGGGGTAAGAAATTGTCAACGCTGGGTGGACACGCACTTGCAGCCCAGGCATGGCCACAGGGCCATGAACTCCAGATATTTGGCAGTAAGAGAAGGCTCAGAACTGCAACCTGCTGTACCAAGTAATCAACATTAGGAGAGCTGTCACGGCAGATGACAAACAATGATTTATGGCACTTATGATTTGAAGGATGAATGATGACAGATGATGCAGGGATATGTGGATTACTATGTTTAATATTATGCAATAAATATAATGATTACAATGTGGGCCAGTATGAACTGTAGGTGTTATTCAAAATGCAAGTTAAACAAGAGCTGAGCATAATAATGACTGATGCCATTGTGATAACTTATTGATCAGCTGATAATGTGAATAAACTGCGGCCATTCTAACACCACAAAGTTCTTGGTGTCCATGATTGATGGAGAAGTGAATGATGGGAGGCTCGCACAGCTGGCAGAGAGGTTAGATTCTAAGGGAATTAGCGCATATTTGGAAGAAGGATGTCTGGTGGCATCATACTGCATTTTCTGGATCAGTGCTGAATGTAGCTGCCAAATATTAGAGAATGACTCTGAGATTGATCTTTTTTTTAGATCGCACAGACCCAACAAAGTGACTGGCCTTACCTAAAGCTTCATAAACATTTCAGAGTTCAGTTTTCATCAATACTCTCGGAATGTGGATTCGCCTTCGTTTCTGGCCTCTTCCTGCCCCGGGAAGCCTTTTTGTTTGTTTCCATGTTCGTTGGAAGGGGACCAGGTTCTTCCAGTGACACCCCTGAAGCTCGGTATTCGGTTTCTTATTAATGCCACAATCAGGATTCAGCATGCAATATAGCTGCTTTACCAGTGGTGGCTCACTGTACAGTATCTCATTTAGCTAGTTTGCCTCCCCAATTGTGTAATGGGAGAGGTGGATTCGTTGGTTACTCAGGGACATTTGGAGTTATTTGATCAAATCTTAATTTTCATTGGGTTACGACATAAAGACTATTGTGTATGACATAGGGCTATTGTTCTATTAGGATCATCAAAACACGCGTACAGTGCTTACATGTCACAGACTTCTTTGCTAAAATAGTTTGATATAAAGCACCCTCTTTACTTACCAGACTAAAGGTCAACATCCTACCTTTCAATCATATGAATTAGGATCCCAGCAGTGCGTTCCTGTGTTACTGTTACCTTAAGAGATATTGAACATGCTTTATAATTTTTCTTGTGATATTCCGGCTAGAAGAAAATGAGTCTTCCCTTGTTGATCAAACACACATTGATAAATAGGCTGATAGACCCCCATCACATTGTAATGGTAGGTATGGGTTTTTTATTAAAGTTCTCCAAAAACATTTGCTAGCTGTATTCATGAAGCTGATTATGTTTTGGATAATGATCAGTATTATGGTTTCTTATTATTATTAAATGTATGCATACAAAGCAGTACTTACGATTTTGATTTCTGTGAACCCCCATTGACTTACTTCTGGAAGCAGGGGACCACACCTAAACAATGTTTGCCATTTGACTCTCACAACAATATATACAAATAGAGCAACCAGTGTACATCAAACAAACACACAAAGTATGTGATATTTCATTTAATTCTAAAAACAAAAGTACAAAAGAACAAATATCAAAATTTTAATTTTAATGGTAAGGTTGTACCTTTAACAATGTTTGTTTTATTTCTAAAAGACAAAGCAATAGGCTACACTCTAACATATTCTGTCTTATTTGCTTCTAATAAATGTTCTTTTTTTTTGTTGCCACATAATACTGCTTCAATTGCATCTACCAATTGCCCATTCTAAATTCTGTTTGTTGTACTTGCCCTGCTCCCATGGATCAAGTTAAGGATACCAAAGTTATGGGCCTCTTCACAAACTGCAGTTGTGTTTCTAACGTACTACAAAATGATGTTCTCCAACCTGCATGTGGAAATCTATGCCTATGCCTCCACTTCTCCTGTTTTACTGCCCGACTGCTGAGCTCACTGCACACTTAATTATACATTTTAGTGCTAATTGAGTGAGGGACGTTGGATCAGCAGGAAAATGGGGAATACTTACTACTAAATAATAAGGGGTTAAGGGAGAAGTAAGGAGAGGTTAAGGGAGGGTTAGGTAGCGGTTTAGGGAGGGACATGCACCCACCCACAAAAGAGTAAGTACATTGCTATTCACAGACTGCACATCTATAGTATCTGGAGCCTAAAAGGACGCAAATCAGTTCTAAATGTGTTGCAGCCTCAGAGCTGGAGTAAGTTTAGAACCACATATGGCCAACCACTGGCACTACAAGATCCTCCCAAACACTTAACATTAATATGTGCCATAACAATATATTCTCTATTTATTTTCAAAGTTTAATAAATGCACTTAACTTTCTCTATATTATACCATAGGGAGCGCTTTGTTCTGATTGTGGAGGTCTTGTTCAAGGGTGCGTAACGTGAAATACCATCATGAAGGTATTATTAGTAGTAACTTTACTGTCATGTTTGATGCTTTACTAACTCCATCCCTCTGTTTCAGAGGGTTTGAATATGTAGATCAACAATTTTGAGTAACTTTACACTCTCTAATGGTGACTAGCCAAAAGTAGTAGAATTATTCAAAACTGTAAGAGTAAATTTACGTGTAGTAAATCTAAATGTAGCCAGAAGTTTAACGTTGTGAAATTTAATATTAACTACTTTGATGCTATCTATATTTTCATTTGCTTTTATGGAAGCATGGCATTGCAAAGTGACCTGTTTTCGATGGCCACCATCAGTTTAAAATTTTTTATGGGGTGGTAATCTTGAACTCTAACATTGGGGTACTGCTATCTAGTACCCAATATATATGCTGCAGTCCCTAAAACATGTCAAAAGTGGCTCTTAAAACCTTATTGCCACATTTAAGTTTCCCATAAAGTCATAATATATATGTGCAGACATGTACCCCTGGCATGGAAAGTTAAATAGCACTTAAGGACTGCACCACCTATTGTGCCGTCCACTGCAGTGGCAGTGACAACATTGCTTCAAACCTACCCATGGCCAGGTTATACCCTGCTGCACAGAACTGTCAAAATTACCCATTTGACAGGTAGGACATCTTATTTTAAATATTGAATAAGTCAACCCTAGCTGCAACTTGCTGTTGCTGCCCACAAAGAAAGGTGCATAATATTAAAGAGTGGAACATTAGAAATGGCATGGTCCCATAGTGACTGGCCAAATCAACATTGTCATTGGTTAGGCTGTAGCCGGCACATAGTAACAGTCAAAGTATGAATTTACACTTCAGTCTATAACTTTGACTGGTATCAGCTACAAACTCCATTAAAAGATTTGTATATTTAATAAAAATCCAATCCAATAGCATTGTCAGACTAATATTAAATATATGGGGACTATACCTTTTAGAAAGTTACCTTATCCTGCCTGAAGCCACTGGAGGCCAATTTGCATTACCTGGCCAGCAATAGCCCAGTCTGGCACTGGCTGGACTTAGGTTTGAAAGATGTGTGAAAACTGCTCCCAGAAAAGAAACAATGGCATGGGAGTGGGGAGGAATTTTCTTCCCTAGGCAGGAAGACCAGTGGGGATGGGCCCAGGAACCTATTCAATTCAATTATGTTATGCTGTTTTCAATTTAGTCACAATAATTTACCTACCTTCTGTTCTTTCTATATAGGATGCTATAGCACCCTTTTTTGCTTTACTAAGCATAAATAATATGTGTGGTTTTTGATGTCTCTTTCTCCTTAATATTCAATATATTAATGCCCATGCAGATGTGACACTAAACCTGAAAGATTTATGCATTCATTAGTTCTACGTTACTATAATTATCTTGTTTTATGGATCCCTGCAGCAGAGTTTAATGCTCAAATAAAAATTATAAAACAAAATGAGCATAAATGTATGTCATTTTAAATGCAGGCTTCATCCTGATGACAGTTAGGAAGAAATGACATGCATAGCATATTGTCAAATCTAAACTTCATGCCACAAATAAAATACATTGTTTCAAAGCATAGCACAATACTTGTCTCTTTATAAATGACCTGTATGCAGAAACATACCCAGAAAATGCAAATAAAACCCTATTAGCATATAAAATGTAAAAAGAGATGATTTAGGGAAGAGGTGTCCAGCTGGAGCCAGGAGCAATGGCTCTATGCCAGATTTTCAGAATACCAATACACAATATACTTAAATACAATGGGGACGATAGACAGGAAGATTGCTGTGCCCTGTGATTGCACTACACATGGAATTCAGGAGTAGTCCAAGAGTACTGAAAGATTAAGTGACGCTTACTCACCAGGAGTCGTCCCGGCTGACCGGGTGGAGCCGAGGATGAGGACCTCCTTCTTGTCTGAGTTCAGTTTCCGTCGGCTGTTCTTAATCCATTCAGCGACGGCTTTCATTCCTTTGTGGAGGTTAGTTTTTGTGGTGTGAGGGTCATTGGTGAGGGAGAGGATCAGCTGGGTGTCGTCGGCGTAGGAGATAATGTTGAGGTCGCGCTGTCGGGCGACGTGGGCGAGGGGTGCCATGTAGATGTTGAACAACGTCGGGCTGTGGGATGAGCTCTGGCGTACCCCGCAGATGATCTTGGTGGCATTGGCACACAACAGTCTTTGTGAATGGGGCGCAGTGAATTTAAATAGGTCAGTGGTTGAACCAAACATCTGGGAAGTCTCCGGCTTCCCTCAGCCATGATATCCCTGATTTGTGTACATTGTTTGTAAAATGTAATGTTTGCCTTTTAACTAGGCCTTATACATAACAGACTACTTCAGGATTCAAAACGGAAAACCTTTGTTATAACAGTGATTTTGCTAAAGCGTGTGAAGTGAAAAGCCATCATGATGTTTGATGAATGATCTAGCTAAAGTATCACACCTTAAGTGTGCTCAGCAAGAGAACATAAATATGCTAAAACATTCATCTTTCTCAACCGCCAGAATTGTCTCCTTTATTTCCTAATTGCTTTTTTTCTGCAAATAAGAATATCGGTATGATGGCTCCAGTCTGCTTTACCAGCTCTGGTGCATCTGGGAATCCATTTGCAAGGTGTTTGTCTATTTATCTGCTTCTTTAAGAAGAAACATATACTAGGAGATATACAAGGAATTGAAGGATCTGTTCACAGCAAGTGGAGAAGCGTGGCTCAGTGGTTAGAGGCGGCAGACCCAGAAGCTGAGATCGGTCGTGGACCAGGGTTCGATTCCCCGCCTCGGCGGGTCTCGGGCTCAAAAAAAAAATTCCACAGACTCAATAATTCTCGTTCCGGTGCCTACTCGACTCACGGGGTCACACTCTGTGACTCTGGGCAATAGCTTGCTTAATCTCCACTACGGCCCCTCACGGCGGGATGCCTGGCTTTCACCTTGTGGACACCCTGCCGGGGTATCTCACAGGGGAATACCAGGATGGGTTCCCTAAGCAAGCGCTTAGATACCGTGTCGGTGATTTGCGCTATATAAATACATGTACATTTACAGCAACACTGGGAAGGACAATACTAAGATGGACGTATGTCAGATTGCCTGAGATGATACTGTAGTCTATAAATCACACACCTTTTAAAATTCAGCAAGAAAATTATGTAGCATTATAGCCCACAGCTGAGGGCTTTGCTGGGTTTAAAACACACTGAATCTGATGTATGTATATTCACTGAAAAAAACAAAGGTTAAAGTAATGTTATAGTTCAGTGAATTTGTCAGTGACAACATTAACATTTTGAACTAAAAAAACACTAAAGTTCATCAGTTATAGTTGGCTGTATTCACAATAACTTGCCCCCTTGCCAGGCACTGCTTATTACCTCACATATGACATCACTTAAGACATGTTCATGACCTCATTCATGACATAATCAATGACATCTCAAATGGCACCGTTCATCAAGGATGACATCACCCAATGAATGTCCAAGTTTGCTATCAATAACCAAGATCTTAAGGTGCTAAAAATCATACTACCTGCACCCTTCAAACTGTAGTGAAAATTTTCAGATAGCCAACTAATAAATCAAAACTAGCGGGTGTCCATAGGTTAGTAACTGGTGTACACACTCTTCTAAGTAATGTAGAAATTACCATGCTGACATGATCCTGTGTAAAAACTCAAGGTTGCTTTCAAATGATAGTATTCACTACGTAGACTCTTTCTCCTATTGGAAACTTTTTCTACAGAACCAAAACGTTGTGTGGAGAATAATGAATACAAGTCACTTGCACAAAGAGTTACTGCTAAATACAAATATTTATAACGTGTTTAATACCTCCACACAGCTTTGGTGCTTTAAGAGCACTTGCCTTTTTGGAAACACTTAAACGCATTAGCTGGACCCACGTTGTACAGAATTACGTATAAAAATAATATGGTTGTTACCCACCACTATGTAACCTGTAAAACAAACTTGACATTCATTGGATGTTGTCATCAGTGATGTCATCAAGGATCTCATTTGAGATGTCATCAGTGATGTGATAAATTATCTCATAACACATATCATGAGTGATGTCATATGTGAGGTCATAAGCAGTGCATGATGGGGGCACAAGTTATAGTTAGTGCTGCTAACTGTAACTGGTGAATGTTGTCACTGCCAACAAATTCCCCTACTATAATTTTACCTTAACCTTTGTTTTTTCAGTGAATAGCTAGGGTTTGTTAACATAAAGTAATATTTAATTACCATACGTACCCATCACCGGGGGTCTAGCGTGCTTGTTTTGGGAAGGGGACACACAACCTCCCCTTGCCGGACCAATTTCAGCCCTGGGGATCACATCGACCATGGCCCGGCACAATTTTTATGAGAAGGGAGGTACATAGCTCCCACCCCCCCCATCCTGGGCCAATTTTGGCCCAGGGACCACATCCACCCAGGTCCCATGGCACATTTTTATGGGAAGGAGGGTACCCTGCCCTCCTCCCCGGGTGATTTAGGCCCTGAGTAGTCCATCCCCCATGGCTGGCAACATTTTGAAAAGGGAGGGGGACATGCCATCCCCCTCCCAGATCGATTTTGGCCCCATTGACCTCATACCCCTAGGCATTGCAGTATGCTCAAGGAGAGTGGCCCCCTCCATTGTTCGATTTAGGTCCCTGGGACCCCATCACCTGGCCAGACCCTATATTGAAAGGGGGGCACACAGACCCCCTCCCCGGGTTGATTTTTGCCCCAGGGCCCGGCTATATATTTAAGGGTGAGTAGGGCAAGCAGTCCCCCTATCTGATTTCAGCCCCCTGCAGCCCCTGCTAGCTCTATGCATCCAGTGGGAGCAGGCATTGCTTCCACTCACAGGGAGCAGCTTCTAATGCTGCTCCCTGCAGGTGGGAGCAATATTTAGATGTGTTTCACCCGCATCCCTGCAGGCACGCAGGAAAACAGATCTAAAGTCTGCTCCCAGCAGGCAGGATACATTTTGAAGCTCCCACCAGCTGGGAGTTGACTTGGTGTTTGCTCCTGCTTGACAGGAGATTTAAAAATGCTCCCACCAAGTGAGCACAAACACAGGTTTCCCTGCTCTCGCTGCTCCAGGAATCGGCTCAGGCGGAGGGCTCCCCGGTTCTTTTCCAGGGCCATGTAAGGGAATTCCCTTCTCATTTTCTGCATTTTCAGCCCAGGGTTGGCCTCCCCGGGTCCTTTTCAGCCTCAGGGTGGCAGGCCCCTGCCTCATTTTCTGCATTTTGGGTACCAGTGGTGGGCTGCCTGGGGCCTTTGACCCTGCTCTCCATAAATAATAAGATCAGCCCCAGCAGTGGGCTCACCGGGGCCCCTAATGGATCAGGGATGAGAGCTACACCTACGCCTCCCCTTAAAAATAGTTTTTGGTCCCAGAGGTAGGCTCTCTGGGGCTTATAATGAATAACTTTTTTTTCTTCACACGGGGCCAAAGGTATTAGCAAACCATAACATGCTCCATCTATGGAAAAACAGACCTAACTATATCTACCTAGTGGCGCCTCCCAAAGAAAGTTCATCCACCTTAACTCCTTCCTGGAAAGTTTCAGGGTGATCAATCTAGCAGAGGCTGAAAAAAAGGGAGACCCTAAAATGTAAAATACCCATGCATTTTCCATACATTTCTTTTTTAATTTGAGGTTTGCTTGTGTTTATGTTTTGTGTGATATTGCGGTTGCTGCTTCAACCAATATATATATAGGAAATTGGGTAATTGGATTTGGATGTATATATATACATATACACACACACACACACACACACACATATATATATATATAATTATATTGTATATTATATATTATATATTGGAAATTGGATTACTGGTTAAAGCAGCAACCACATCTGTCAGAGTGAAACACAATCAAACCCCAAATTAACCTGTATTTAACCCCTTGGTAGATTGGCACAAAGTAGGCAGGCTTAACTTGGAGGCAATGTGTAAACCATTTACGCAGCACTTCAAATAATAATAAAGTAGAAACACAACACAAGAAAAATCCCACACCAATTTAAGAAACTAGACAAAAATCGAATAAATCATTTGAGACCAAAATAACAAAATCCAGTCAGTAGAACCAAAGACATGATATTGTAAAGATTTAAGTGGAATAGTGCCAGGAAGCATAAAGTGCCAACTGTTTATATCTGGTATCATCAGATCTGGACAAAGACACAGGTTCAGGCCGACTGCGCAATAGCACATATTAAAAATGATAAGTTTAACCAATGTTATCCTATGGGAAAGGTAGGTCTCACACTAGTGAAAAACACATTTTTGAGTTTTTCACTGCCAGTACATATAAAACTTAAACGTACATGTCCAACATTTTAAATACACTACACCTGGCCCTTTGGTTGTTTAGGGCCTACCCGAGGGGTGATTTATAAGTTTTAAAAAGGAAGGTTTCGGCCTAGCAAAATGTTTAGTTTGCAAGGTTGGAATGGCAGTTTATACTTCATACAAACCCTGCAATGGCAAGCCTGAGACATGCTTAAATGACTACTTTAGTGTGTGGCCAAATGAGTGCTGCAGGCCCACTAGTAGCATTTAATTTACAAGTCCTGGGTACATGCAGTACCACTTTACTAGGGACTTATAAGCACATTAAATGTGCCAAATGGGTGTAAGACAAATTTGCCATGTTTAAATGAGAGCGCCAAAGCACTTTTGAACTGGTTAGCAGTGGTAAAGTGCGTAGGGTCCTAAAAGCCAAGAAAAGTGGTTCATAGAACAGAACGGTGAAGGCAAAAGTCTTTGGGATTTCCATTCTGAAAGGGCCAAGTCCCGCAATAAATATGTATACATATATTACCTACTGGCAGTCGCCAGTAGGTAGTGATAGTTAGGACCTTGTTTATTTTTTTATTTTTTTATTGAGCAGTTCCATAATATACATATATTAGAGAATAGAAAAAAGTGATAAAATCAGCAAATGAATACATTAAAAATTAATGATAAAGGCAGTTATATTATAAAACCAAGAGGAATCTCTTTAAAAGATACAGTACTTTGAATTTTTTTTCACGATCAGAAGACGGAGCAACTAGTTTAAAAAAATTGAAGGTAAAACCAGAAATGGACAGCGAACTTTAAAATATTTACAAACAGATCAATTCATTAAAGCTTGCCCCCAATGATGCTGACCAATATTCTTATTAATACCTTCTTATGGCCCCCTTCCATTTCTTGTCCAAGCAGCAATAAGTGGCCAGACCTTCTGGCCGCGAGTTCTCGCCTGTCTACCCCTGGTGGAATAGATAGCTTTTTCTTGATTATAAATTCCCAGAAACTTGGCGAGCCACATGTGAAAAGTTGGAGGTTCCGTATCTTTCCATCTTGCTGCCAGTAGTATCCTATATACCGCTGTCCCCAAAAAGAGAGAGAATTCCTCCTCTGCACTTAGACCCAGTGTGCTATCATAGCCAAGGATCAGCAGCGTAGATGACTGATATACTCTGTGCCCAAATACTTCCTCTCAGAACCCTGATAACTCCTTTTTTAGCAAGGTTAATTTATCACATTCGTAAAACATATGAGTCAGGGTAGCTGGCCCTAGCCCACATCTGGGGCAGTAATCATCTATCCTTTTCCCCCATGTAAACAATTTAGTTGGGGTAAAATATAAATTAAAAATAGTTTTATATAATTGGGCTTTTAAGCTTGAGGATAGAAGTATTTTAGATGTTAAAGAGAGGCTCATATAAATGTCAACATCGGGGTTAGCAAGCTTCAATGCCCAAGATGATTCTGTTTGTTCCAAATCATCAGGGGTCTTATCAAGAAGCAAGCTGTATAGATTCCTAATTCTAGTAGATTACCTAGATATGGTGCCTAAAAGTGGAATCCTATCAAGTATAATCCTAGGGGTCTTTAAGCTAAGGATATTTTTGATCTGAACAAGTTTGAAATATTGACTATTAGGGATTTCAAAAGCACTCTGTAACACTGAGAACCTGAAATATGGTTCTCCCCCAGAAACATCCCCAATAGTTCTTACACCCATACTTTCCCATTTTTTACCCATATCATCATTAACCTGTAATGACAATAGTGATGAATGCCACAGGGGAGTATACCCATTAAACTTCGGGATTACCATAAAACTAGAGACCTTCTTCCAAATTTTCCATGCACTGCTGATTACCTTAAACTTAACCTTTTTATAGTAGCTTGGCTCTACCTGTTTCAATAAGAGCCCTGGGGCTTTCTTTCCAATAGAAAGTTCATATATGGTGGGTATTTTTAAATCTATCCTAGTTCTGCTAGCATTCCCTATGATGATCCGGGGGGCCGTTTGATGGAGAAGGGCCGCCCGATAATAAAAAGTGATGTTAGGAATTGCTAGGCCACCCCTGCCTTGTGGTAGAGCTAGATATTTCAATGATCTTCTAATTTTTCTCTATTGCATACACAATTTGAAAATAATGATTCAAATGCTTTCAAGATACTGTCTTCTACAGCCAGGGGTATAGCCCGAAACAAGTACAATACTTTTGGAAGCATATTCATTTTTAGAAAATTGCCCCTCCCAATAATAGATAACTGTAAGCTGTTAACTCTCCTTAGGTCTTTCCCTATATTTTTAGTCAGGGGTTCAAAAAATGTTTTTGTTAATTTCCTCTATTTTAGGGCTTATACAGACCCCCAAATAGACAGCGATGTCCGTTTTCCTTGAGTCATTATACTCAATATTATCCGTACATAGAATAATAGTTTTCCCTTTATTCAATGCATAGCCTGAGAACCGGCCAAAATGCTCAGCGATTTTATTTATTTCTAAGATGGCCTCAGCTGGGTTTGGTGTTAATACCGCCACGTCATCGGCATAAGCCAACACTTTGGTCTCATAAGCCCCAGAAACAATTGGCTTGATTTTTTGGCTCTGCAACAGTTTAACGACCAAGGGGTGATGTATAGGGCAAATAAGATCGGAGAACAAGGACAGCCCTGTCTCGCCCCTCTAGATATATTATTAATGTTCGATTCCTTGCCCATAAGCTGCATCAAGCCCTTGGTTGCAAATACAGAGCTCTAATTGCTTTAATAAACTGGGGCCCACATTTATTTATCTCAAGTATCCCCCATAAAAACTCACAAGACACCCGATCAAAAGCTTTCTCAGCATCAAGGAGGATCATAGCCATCTGGCCTCACGTCCCGGACATGATGTCAAAAAGTGTGTACCCTTGCCCGGGATAAAACCATGTTGACAAGGGGAGACCAGATGTTTAATGACCCTCCCGAGCCGGTTAGCCAAAATGTTGGCGTATAGTTTAGAGTCCGAGTTCCTCAGGGAGATTGGTCGATATGAAGATGGATTGTCGATAGGTTTACCTTTCTTAGGAAAAATGATTATGTCGGTCTCCTTCCAGGACTCAGGAGGGCTTCCACTAGATTGTACTCCATTAAACAGATCCAATAAAGGGTTAGTATTAAAGTTCCTAATATCTTATAAATCTCTAAGGGGATTTTGTCAGGACCTGCGGCTTTTCCCGAGGCCAAATCAAGCAGGGCTAGCTGAACTTCTACAATAGTAATTTCCCTTTCTAGTTCTTCTCCTATTGGGACGTTCAGGCCTCCTCCAGGTTCAATGCCTGCAGTCAGTTCTGTTAAAGCTTCCCTAACTTCAGCCGTGCCTTTCAAGATATCATCTTGGTACACCTTTTGATAGTACCCTTGAAACCCCTTAATGATATCATTCGGATCAGTAAATTCTTGTCCATCTATTTTAATAGCGGATATAGCATTGTGGGAAATCTTCTGCTGATTACGTAGAGCTAACTGCTTGCCTACCCTCTCTCCGTTTTCGTAAGAACTATTCCAATGTGATTAAAACACTTCGACTGATCTCTGGGTTAGTCAACTGTTTAATTCTGTTTTTAAAAGCAATATTCAGTGGAGGATGTGGACCCCATCGTTTCCCTGTACTAATGCTAAAAATGTTCTTCCTCAGCTCTGGCCAATTACCGTGAAAGTTGCTGGTTTTTATTTTCCTGCTCCTTTTTTGCTCTGGCCGTAAAGCTAATAGTTTCTCCTCTAAGAGTAGCTTTAAAGCAATCCCAGACAGCACTAAAGTAGTTCATATCGAAATATGTGTGTGCCCAATCCCTAATAAATTCCTTGTAATCTTCATTCACAAGGAGCTTCCTATCAAACGTCCATTTAGTGCGATGTCTAATAAAATTGGTTAAATCTATTACTAAAACTAAAGGGTTGTGATCCGATATTTTAGGGAGCTTCTAATTTCCACTTGTCGTAGCAAATCTCTTGTTCCGAGGAAATAGTCAATCCTAACGTATTTATTAGGCGGGTAAGAAAAATACGTGTATCCATGGTGGGATTGATTTTTTAAGTCCCAAATATCCACCAAGTCATGGCTATTTTTAAGATGACTTAGGGCCCTACATACTCTAGGCTTCCTACCGGAATATCTGCTCTGCCTCAGGTTCCCCGATTCAGCACCTAAGGAGATGTTTAGGTCACAACAAAAAATTAGGGATTTCGGCCAAGAGGCAAGCTCTATTTCAAGAACCTCAAATACTTGGGGGTCATCTTGGTTTGACCCATAAACCAAGCATATATAAATGCCTGATATAAGTTCTACTATGACCCACCTCCCCAAAGTATCCGCTGTTTTGGGCTTGACTATCCCTAGTGATATTTCGGCTAGGATAGCTACCCCATGAATATTAGAGGTTTAAGTTGTACAGGCAAGAGTGCTATAGCCCACGACCTTTAGTAATTCTCTTTTCTCCCAAGGTATGTGTGTTTCTTGTATGCAGACTATATCCGTAGAGTTTAACCTTATTATTTCCGCAAATCGAGCCCTCTTAGCCCTATCGTTCAAGCCCGCCACATTCCAGGAGCAGATCGTTATCTTCCCATTGAAATCTACTACACGACTCAGAGAATCGTTTTATCAGCATCCCAAAGCCCACATATTCCTCCACTGTGTACCTTACCTTCTGTCGACCATTAATCTCTCTTAA
The DNA here is from genome assembly GCF_964261635.1 of Lissotriton helveticus. Lineage (NCBI taxonomy): Eukaryota > Metazoa > Chordata > Amphibia > Caudata > Salamandridae > Lissotriton > Lissotriton helveticus. Next base: position 1,158,289,685 of record NC_136057.1, read on the forward strand.
CTGTTTCTTTATTTCAATAACAAATATGGAAATACTCTTTTTTTTAAACTTTTTGTCCCCCCATCCTCCCAACATCTCCCCTCCTCCCACCCCCAACGTGCACCCACCACCCCTTGTTTCTATTTAAGAAACGTTTTTTCTTTTGCCAATATCTTTGGCACCGTTTGACAAATCTTCGCATAATTTATAAAACTAATGGAGTGGTAAGGTCAGCTGCTGTGTTGAAAGTTTCCAGGTGATTCGTCAAGCAGGGGCCGAGGAAAAGAGGTGTCCCAAAATGCATTTTCTCAATGTTAATTTCCATAGGAAACTTTAGATATGGCTACAGCCCGAACTTCTGAATGGAATTACACCAAAATAGGCAAAAAGGTAGCTTTTGGTTCAGACAGCACTATTTTTGTTAAATAGTGTAAATCCATTCAGGGGCAAGTCTTATGCAGTGGTATTCCTGAGAGCTGGTCGGAGGCCCAGCTCCTTTTCTCCATCACTCTGCTAGTTATAAAATCTTCGAATTCCACTAAAAATAGTTAAGGTTACAGGTAAGTAATAGTTAGCAAACAGAATTAAAAAAACCTCAGCAATTCACTAAAAAAACAAAGGTTACAATAACCTTATAATTAGCAAATAGAATTAAAAAAAACTTACAAAATTCACAAAAAAAACAAAGGTTTCAAGGACATTATAGTTAGGGATTAGCATTTAAAAAACCTCAGAAATTCACAGAAAAAAACATAGGTTTCAGGGATGTTATAGTTAGAAATGAGCATTTAGAAAACGCTAGGAAATCAGGGGAAAAACACAGGTTTCAGGGACAATATAGTTAGAAATTAGCATTTAAAAAAACTTAGAAATTCACAGAAAAAACAAAATGTTACAGGGACATTATAGTTAGGCTGACATTTCACTCTTACAAAAGTAATGAAATTCCGCCTTTATAGTTAACTGCGCTAACTATAACTCGTGCCCCCACAATGCACTGGTTATTACCTCACATATTACATCACTCATGACATGGTCAGTGACATAATCCACAGCTTCTCTGAAGTACCCACTCACACCCCTATAGAATCTTTTATACACCCATTCCCACACAACCATTCACAACCCCATTCATAGAGCCATGCCAGTATTTACACACCCACTCACTGATTCCTTAATCTATACCCACCCACTTACTTACTCACACAAATAGAATCACATACTCACTCAGCTATACAGTCACTGACAGAAGCATGCCCTCATCTATAAAGCCACTCTCACATTCACTCACTCACGCTTACAGTCGCTCATATATCCCATCACTCACGTATGCTGCCTTTCCCATACTCAGTTACTCACCCATACTGACACACTCAATCACCAACACAGCCATACAGACACTCACTCACCCATACAAGTTCTTACACACACAACAGTACCCCATACAGCCACTGACTCACCAACTTACTGATCCATGCAGGTATTCACACACCTCCTCACCCACAATCACAGACAACCAGACAACCATAGACATAGTCAGACAAACAATCAATCACCCATTCACATACCCACAAACACACTCATACACCAATTAACTGACAGACTGATAAACACATTCACACAACCAGTCATTCACCCATACATTCACTGAGACACCTAATCACTCACTTATATAGTCAGTCACGCACCCACTGAGTCATCCATACAGTCACTCATACACCCACTGATCCACAAATACACCTTGGTATATATGTTTAACACTCCTAAACTTTAAAAAAACACTCACAGTCACTGGATGGGGGTAATCACTGAAGTCATCTGTGATGTCATTTGAAATGCTATCGGTGATGTCACTGACCAGTTAGCTCAGCTAATTTCTCTGGTTTTGGATGAATGAAATGCCAACCTAACTATAACGTCCCTGTAACCTTTGTTTTTTTCTGTGACTATATATATATATATATATATATATATATATATATATATATATATATATATGCGGTTATCAAAGTTCTTCTTTTTTGATGTAACGTATTTAAACGGTTATACACAAAAGACAATATATGCAAAAGCATCTTTTTAATACCTATGTATTTAGACATGATAGTATTTCTCCGATGTCTATGACAAAACTTTGATGCATGTGCACTTTAAAAGGGGCTTGTCAGACTGCGTGGGTCATGTGATCAAGGCCGCTTGGACGGCCGAAACGCGTCTTGACCTTTGCTAAAAAGGAAATAAAATAATGTACAAACAATCGGGTCCACACTCGTGATTTCGCATACATGCAAGGTTGATCTGCGAGGTATTGCAGATATTTTACCGGCACTGGATTGCTGCCGGTTGTGGACCCCCTCCCGAAGAAGACGGCTTTACTGCAAGCAGTCTGTTTTGCACCAGGAGGTTTCTTCCGACATCGCTGCGGGCGCGTGGCGGTGCTTTGGTGGGGACCCCAGGGGCACTGAAAGCATTTTTCTGGCAAGGAAAACGAGGAAAGCCCCCCGCAGCAGCAGAGGCACACTAAAACAAGGAGGAGTCCAGCATTGTGAGGCGGAGTTGCTGCCATACGTCTCGGATTAACCGTTCAGCTGAACAGGCGAGAGACGGAAACAGCAACGAGCGGTTTCATCGCAACGCGGTAAGGACGCGCAAATCTAAGACTGTGGCTACCTGGGTTTGGGAGGTTTTGTGTATGATTACAAGGGGCCAGTACCCATGATTGATGTGGATATTTAGCCCCAGAATACACCCCCGAAACGTGTGAGATGGCATATTTTCAATTTTTCCTTTTTTTTGCAATATAATGTCGAGTGACGTACGCAGAGCCCGTGAGCTTGGTGCAGATGAGATGTTCTCGGATGCACTAGAAAGTGAACCTACTAATAGTGGAGAAACAAATACCGTGAATGGTGCTGATACTGCCAATCTAAGGGATTCCTTTAAACTACTTGAAAAGTATAAACGACAAGAACAGTCAAAATGGTGGGAGGCGCGCTCATTAAAAAGATACCTGGACGTCGGTAGAATACCGAGAGGGCTGCGTAGCACTCTGGCACCAAGTTATGAGGGACCTAACCCCCTAATGATGGCGGAATGGGGGGATTGCAATTTAGAGTACTCAAGACGCCTGGTTCAAATTTTGGTGAAGTATGCTGAAATTGATGGTGCAGACCTCCAGATTAAAATAGATGCCATGGAGGAAAACATCAAGCAACTAGTTGGTACAAACGAGGTAAGCCAAGAAAAGAAGTTAAGGGGTGACATGATTGGCAGGTTGGCCAAGGAAGAGGATAAAATAAAAATACGAAAAATATATAAATTTAAGAGGGACAGGGATGACCATGCCAATGGACAAATTTTTACTTTCGCTCGCCGCTATGACAAACTAAGAGCGGTTACTGCTAATAAGCGAGGGGCTGGTATTGCTCAAAAACAAAATGGAGAAACAACCAAGTGAACTTTCGTCAATCTCCAGTTCTGCTCCTGAGAGTGAATCTGAAAATGAAGGTACAAATAGAACAAATATCAAGCTGACGTTGGGGGAAGAATTGGATGTTTTAAAACAGAGCCACAGGGACACACTAAGATCCCGGAATCCAAGCACAGTGGCAAAACCAAATGCCAGCGGAGAAGGGGGAGGCGCCAGGCCCGCGAACAGCGGGGAACCAAAGAAGAGGGGTCGGGCCGCTCCCGGAAAAAACAGTAACAACAAATGATATGGCGCCACTGTCTGATGGTGTATATAAGAATCAGGACTGCAAATCCATCATTAATTTAGGTACCCTGGCTCTAACCAATGCAGAGAAACAACTATTGAGCCTGGGATTAAGCTATTGTCCTGAATCCAGTTTTAACTATACTAGAACGAGGGCGGATATTTATCAATTTATCCGAAAGTTGAAACTGAAGAAAAGGCACCTTCAAAGACCGGCAATGGATAAACCAATGGAAACCAGACCAGACACAAATCATATGGGTCTATTCGTTTCGGATAATGATATTTACCAGGACATGTGTCAACTAATGACAGGAGATTTGGCTACATCTCAGGATGGGGTAACCTTGAATGGACAGAGGAAGCCTAATACCCCTTTCAAACTGAAATCCAAGTTTGTTCCTCTCGCAGCACATGATGGTTTGGATACCTTCAGTGACCACGTAGGGGCAGACATAAAAAAATTGGCACTTTCAATGAATACTAAGAAAAAGAAATTCTCTAATCAGGACAGAAAGTTTAACCAACTAATCAAAAAATTGAGGAATCAGGATTTGATTATCCGAAATTCGGACAAGGGCGGAAATATAGTCCTTTGGCCAGTGGTAGACTACTTAAATGAAGCATATGGACAGCTTAACGATACACGATGTTACAGAAAGAGCACTCCAGTTAAATACAAAACATCCCAGGAAAACCTTTTTAAGAGTCTATTAGCCTGGAAGAGCATGGGCCTCTTAAGTGGAGATGATTATAAGTTCATCAAAAAGGAACATCTACTGGTGCCCTACATATACTTTATACCCAAGGTCCATAAAAACTTGAATACGCCACCCGAAAAAAACAATAATTTCGGATTGTGATGGACCTTTGGAAAACCTCTCCAAGTATATAGATTATTTTTTACAGACTCATATGAAAAAACTGGAATCATATATACAAGACACTAGTGATTTTATTTCCAAAATTGGAAACATTGTGTGGACCGCGGACTTACTACTTGTAACATTAGATGTGAGTTCCCTATATACGTGTATTAAACACAGGGATGGTCTACGTGCATGTGAATACTATTTGAGCACTAGACCACTGGAACTCACTCAGCACACGAAAATGTTGTTAGATATGCTGCTGTTCTGTTTAGAAAATAATTATTTTCTTTTTAATGGCTAATTTTACCAACAGATCCAGGGTGTAGCGATGGGGGCCAGTTTTTCCCCCAGTTATGCCTGTTTATTTATGGGCTGGTGGGAAGAACTGGTCCTCAAACGCGAATATGAATTTGAATGTAAACACAACATAGTTTCCTGGATGCGCTACATTGATGATCTTTTTATTGTTTGGCGTGGGTCAGAGGAGAGTGTGCGGAAATTTGTAAATGAAATCAATGTAAATAATCTTAATCTTGGATTTACTTCAGACATCAGCAGACATTCAGTAACCTTTTTAGATGTACAGGTTTTTATAAATGAGAATATTTTAACCACTACCCTTTTTAGAAAACCCACTGCGGGCAATACATTGCTCCATGCGACTAGTGCCCATCCTCCGCATTTAATTAAAAACATACCGTATGGTGAGATGCTTCGCATCTCACGCATATGTAGCAATGTGGAGGATGCCAAAGTAAAACAGCTGGAGAGCTGCGCTAGATTCATGGAAAGAGGCTATAGTCCCCAAGTGGTATCTTCGGCCATGAGGAAATCCCAACAGAAACCAAGGCAGGAACTCCTCCAGTACAAGTCTAAGACTATACCAGAGGAGGGAGCATCTAAATATACCCCTGTCCGTGTGATCCTCACCTACTCTAAACAAGAGAAAGAGTTGAGAAGTTCTATACGGCGAAATTGGCATTTTATTCAGTCTGATCCGATAATTGGGGATCAGATGCCAGCCAATCCATCGATAGCCTTTCGGAAAGGAAGAAGTATGGGTAACATGCTATCTAGGAATAGTCAGGAAGCTTTTAAAAAGGATTTTTGGTTACCCTCTAGACGGGGCTTTTATAGATGTCTGACATGCAAGGCCTGCCAGTTTGGGATCAACACTAAGGAATACACTACAGCATTCTCAGGGGCTAAAAGAACCATAAAACAACATATGACCTGTAAGACAGAGTATTGTGTTTATGTCCTGGAATGCGACTGCCATCTCAAATATGTAGGCAGCACCAAATTGCAGGTGCATAAACGTATATTGCAACACCTGCGAGCCATTGCAAACAAGGAAAAGAATTATCCAGTCGCCAGGCACTTTGAGGCTGTTCACAACAGTAACCCCAAATTCCTCAAATACTATGCAGTTGACTCTATCCCATTTTTAAAGAGGGGAGGGGATAGAGAATCAAGCCTTCGGCGATTGGAGACGCAATATATTCTAGAATTTGATTGCAAGTGGCCAGGTGGGCTGAATGCGACTGAAGATTTGCATACATTCCTATCAAGTATCTCCCAGATTGATGTGATTAGATGTGGTATGAATTAGTAATAGCTGTGGGGTTCCCAGTTATAAATATGTGTATAGCCTCCATGAATAGCGATATAGTATTTTTTATGATTTATTTTAGGCAAAATCAGTAGTTTTATCTGTTTGTCTTTTAAATCAATTCTTTAAAAAAACATTGTCTTATAGCTATGAATTATGTCTGCTGGTTATGACCTATTGCGTATTTTGCACATCTGAGATATTGCGTATTTTGCACATCTGAGATCTTACACATCTGACATTTTGCACTTTTTCCCCAGATCCATCCCGATTCCCTCGAAAAAACTGTAACTTTGACTCCCCTTGCACTTTACTCAGAGCACTTTCTTCCGTTGTTGCACTGAAGCACAAGTCACTTTAGATGAATTAGTATTGATAGACCTGTTAAACAACAATATGCATCGATAATTCAACATTGTGAATATGATTATGTCCTCGCTTATGAAAAGGATGTTTTTTTAACATATGATGAAATTTACTTTTGGTTTATTATTTTGAGAACTGTGAGTCTCTAGATTAATTTAATCTTGCTCTTTGTGGTGAGCACTTATATTTTGAGAAAACATTTATGAAGTGTATCAAATTGGTCTATGATTATACGGTCGTTGAGGTTTTATAGCATTTTAGTTACCAAGAAAAAGTATATGTAACATGCAATAACCTGCACCGTTGAGTTTTTGCTTTTGCTAGTTATGAAATACCAAGCATTTATGCGGTTATCCAAATTCTTCTTTTTTGATGTAACGTATTTAAACGGTTATACACAAAAGACAATATATGCAAAAGCATCTTTTTAATACCTATGTATTTAGACATGATAGTATTTCTTCGATGTCTATGACAAAACTTTGATGCATGTGCACTTTACAAAGGGCTTGTCAGACTGCGTGGGTCGTATGATCAAGGCCGCTTGGACGGCCGAAACGCGTCTTGACCTTTGCTAAAAAGGAAATAAAATAATGCACAAACAATCGGGTCCACGCTCGTGATTTCGCATGCATGCGAGGTTGATCTGCGAGGTATTACAGATATATATATATATATATATATATATATACACTAAAGTTAAAGTGACATTTTAGCCACATTTGAAGCTAAGAACTTAACTTATGTTTTTTTTAAAAACAAAAATATACTTTAACAAAACGTGATGTTATAGTTAGGGGTTTGAAAGGGACAGAAGCTAATGTTAAAAAAAAAAATACAGAGACTGAAAAGCCAGTTACAGTTTAGTGAACTAACCCTACCTTGTGTCCTCATCATGCATTTTTTATGACCTCACATATTACATCACTCATCACATGTTAAATGAGATAATTGATGACATCAATCCTGGAATTTCGATCATAGCCTCTGGCTGACCCTGCATCCAGTCTGCCTCAAGACTGGAACACAGTGCCTAGGCTCCAGCAAAAGCTTGCACCCAAGTCTCTGCAAACATCAAACTTCCGCAGCACTGGATCTTCAGCCACATGTAGGACAAGTTTGACACAGGGCTTAGTCTATGGCCAAGGTCTACAGCCACTCCTCCACGTTCGGTCAAGCTCTACCATGCACAGACTTTGGACATGCACAGTGGAGTTTATCTGCAAGGCCTGGTGTCCCACCAGACATTGCATGCAAAGTACAGAGGGTGGGGGTTGCCCAACACATCTCGTCCAGTCCACATATGGCCCACATTTATTGGGCATGGCCTTTGGCTGTGTGCAGTGGAAAGTTGGCTGCAGGGCTTTCACCTGTGGCCAGGCCCTGCACCCACCCGTCCATGACAACCTAACACCCTACTTGCTCATCCTTCATCCCTTCATCGCAAAGGTTTACCAAAGGGTCTATTGTTCAATGATGTTCAGCTTCCAGCTCTGTGCAAGTGACCTAACCCCCTGTCACGAGGATGAGGTCCCTGTCCTGGATGGACGGGGCGTACCTGCTAACGTGTGTCCATTTCCGCCCCGTCCGCAGGATTCCTTTGACGTTGCCTGGAGTGGTTCAGCGCTGCCTTCGATGACTCCGCTATTGGCCCTTCCTTCAGTGACGTCAGGGGGGAGTCCCCTGACGTTTCCGACGTTCCGCCAATCAGGAGAGACCTCGTCATCTGCCACTGTCCTATCAGCAGATCCGGAGGCGGTTAAGGAAGTGCCGTGTGGATCTACCAGCGCGGAACCTGCTGGGAAGACGCCGACCCATGAGGAGAACGCCGAAGAAGACGGAAGGGAAGACGCGCTACCGCTGGGATTGCCGGAGGAGAGACACGACAAGCCAGGAGGCCCACGGACCCACGAGCCGCCCTGCCACACTTCCAGGGGAGAAGTGTGGCTACACAAGGTACGAGGGCGTATACAAGGGTTATTCGCCACACGGGGTGGGACGGGGTAGTACGAGGGTGGTCCCAGGAAACCTCACGTACCCCAGAGTCACGTTCAGACCGACCCAAAACTACAAGGTGGTGGAACCCTGGTGATCCCTCACTCCCCCTTTCCCCTCTCATGCCTTCACCCTCGGTCCGCCACTAACGAGGCTGTTATGTGTTTCTTTCCTCCCTGACTGCCACCGGAGCCGAGAAGCCCCAGAGGGAGAAGACGGGGACCCTTGAGTAGAAAGCCCACGACAAGACGAACCAACGGCAGGAGGACTATTTAGACATGTACATATCTCTGCCCACGGGCACGCTCACTTACCTGATAATAAATCGGTTATATGACAATCGCAGCCTGTAGAGTCCTTCCTTCCCCGGCCCAGCTGTCACACCCCCTGAATGCAAACCTTGGCTGAATACAACTAAAAAGACAATGGAATCCATCTAAAGTGCTTCACTTTTGATATATCCTATTTCATTTGCATCTTTTGAAGCTTACAGGCAAGCGTATAAGAGTCCAACCATTCATTTAAGTTGTTGTATTAGTCCTCACTGATAAAGTCTAGTACTGTCAGAATCTTTGGTTGATCTTATTATTAATGTCAACAACGTTGGTATTTATATTTAAACACTGATGACATGAGTGATGTCATTTAACATCATGAGTGATGTAAAATGTGAGGTCTTAAGCAGTGCATGACAGGTATGCAAATTATAGGATTTGCGTTGCCCAAACAAATGCAAATTTATGCTATGTGCTACTTTCCATTACTTACATTAAGCATTCCATGGATGGTACATCGGCATTTCCAGGCAACCTCCTATGGGTTTTGTGGCAAATCCCTACACACTAACCTTCCCAGACAGCCATTTGCACCAAAACCTTATTGCTCCTTGTGGCTGGCGTAATGAGGAGAAATAGTTTCAGTTCTCCTTATTTTTTCAACTTGCATGTGTGCTGCATTTTACTGCACACATAAAGTGGGAAAAGGCTTAAAAGATAGTTTAAGTACTGAAAGGGTGCCTTCCTGTACAAAATGTATTCTTTACAGAATGTGCACACTTGTACTATGGTGCAAGGGTTTGGGCGTTGGCGCATGGCAACCAAAAATGCACTACACTGAGAAGGAGAAAAAATGTGGCACATCTTGGTAGCTATGGTGCATTTTATCTCTCTCCCTTTGATGCCAGGAAGTGAAGCAACTTTGGTTGCTGTTCTGCATTGCATCAAGTATTAGTAAAACGGGGCCTGAGTATTCAGGCAAAGGAGGTCAACACTTGAAAGCATATTTATGTCTTCTTTATATGAAGAAGTGATGAAGAGATCCAGATTAGGTTACAGAACAGACCCAAACATCAAACCAATGTGGGAGAGTCTTGAATGAGGGAGTGATACCTGTACTTTACTTGGCCTATGACCTAATGTTTACTGACCATGGCAAGCTCTGATCGCTACTTACCATTCGGCAGGGTAGAAGACATGGAGGAATTCTACTGCTCACCAGGAAACACAAAAACATCTGTAGATGGCATATGTTTCCTTCATGCTTCTGTTATGCTTCATCTCATCCTCCTTTGGCAGCTTCGATAGAGAATTCTTGGAGCTCTCCCCATAGCTGGTGCAGACTTTTGGCTGGTTCAGTCATGATTGACACTGTGGAATCAAGAGAAATCTTGAGTGGTGCAGCCCGGCTTATCCTTCTTTCACCAGATTCTCAGCATTCATGCACAATATTAAAATCTAGCTCTTGATGCTGGGCAATCTCCTACCACAGCAGAAAATTAAGTATTGAGTGTAGACCACCTGGACTCAAATAACATCAGAACAATAATACAGGATTATGATCTACTCTGGGCCCCAAATTACAGCAGATCCGGAATCAGACTCTGTGGTTATGCTTTTAAAAATCTTCATGATGGAACTGTAAGTGCTTCAGTGGTATCGGCTGGAGCACAGGATCAAATATGAGGTTACGTATCTACCCTACTCGCCCTTTTGGGAACTCTACCTGATACCCCATGAAAACTTGCCCGCACAAAATCCTAGGACACTCATCATGAGATCAGGGGGCTCCAGGCTAATATCTTTATAGCAAATGAGTGTTAGGCTGGGTAGAGTTGTTTGCATAAATCAAATGCAACATCCAACACAATATTAGCACTTAACGTTCTTAATCTACAAAATAATTATCGAGCCCTTTTTGGTGCCACAAAAATAGATTATGTGTATATATATATATATATATATATATATATATATATATATATATATATATATATATATATATATATATATATATATATATATATATATATATATATATATATATATATATATGTATATATATATATATATATATACATACACCTATATATATATATGTATATATATATATTTATATATATATATATATATATATATATAAACTCCACCACTGCCAGTGCGAGCTATGCTGCTGTCATGAGCGGTCCAGGTTAGGTTACTGGCCAACCTACGAATTCCATGCAAATTACTTCTCATGTACAGAAGTTGACCTGGACACCCAGCGCTTGCAAATAATCCTTTATTGAGGCAAGAGAAGAGTCACAACCTGCTCCTCCATGGGCTGGTGGGAGGAGCAGGTCGTCAGGGAAATGGAGGAATTTAACAACGTGGCCCTGTGGCTGCGGTACATTGACGACATCTTTTTTATTTGGAATGGTGATGCCATCTCAGCCAAACAATATGTTGATAAATTGAAAACGAATTGTCTCAATTTACAGCTGACAGAGCATATTAGTCAGAAGAGTATGGAATTTCTGGATGTTAAAGTGGAAGTGGGAAACAACACACTGACCACGAAATTTTTCAGAAAAAGTACAGCAGGCAACAGCATTCCTAGAGCCTCCAGCTGCCATCCAAAAAATTTAGTGTACAGCATTACGTATGGCGAGCTGTTGCGCCCCAGGCGAAATTGCAGTACTTTGGATGGATTTGAAAGAGAAAAGGCGATTATGTGTCAGCGATTATTGAGCCGAGGCTATAGTAAACAGGTGATTGACAGAGCGGTGCAGCGTGTTAGTACTAAGACCAGGGAAGAACTGTTGCACCCTAGAGAGACAAAACAAGAACCGGATACCGTTAGGTTTATAACTACATTCACAGGACAATCCTACGAAGTCTGTAAAATTCTGAAAAAACATTGGCATGTTCTGAGCACTGATGAACATCTGAAGAGGTATCTCCATGAGAACCCACAGATTACGTTCCGCAAGGGTCGAACCTTGCGTGACGAACTTAGCCAGAATTATGTCACCAGTTCTGGTAAAAAAGGAAAAGTAACCCGTGTAGGCTTCATGTGCTGTGGGAAGTGCAAAGCGTGCAAATACAGTCGGGATTGCAAAGTTCTAGCTATTCCTGGTACCAATAGAGAATTCATCATTCGAAAACATCTCACATGCAATACCCCATACAGTGTGTATGTATTAATATGTCCATGCAACAAGTGGTATGTGGGAAGTACAAAACATGAGGCCAAAAAAAGAGTGTTAGAGCATCTGCGGGAATTCGCTCCCACAACAAACAATACCCTATTGCTAGACATTTCTTTGAAACACACATGCAGGATGAAACCTTGTTACGTATGGTGGTCATAGATTGTGTTGACTTAGGACTGAGAGGTGGCAACTATGAGTTATCTTTAAGAAAACTCTAATCGAAGTACATCATTGATTTTCAATGCCTGTTTCCGATGGGACTGAACATGAGTGAAGAACTAAAAGTCCATTTGTATGAATGAGACATGTACTATGTTTGATATCATGTATTTGATTTATCAGCCTTCTGTTTTGATTTTAACATTTTAATTTTTTCAGATGACATTGGAGGACTAAAATGACAGTTTATCTTTGGAATACAGTGACTGTTTCTGGAACAACTGGAATAAAACTTTATGTGGAACTTTATGAACTAACACAGTGACATTACCAATGGTGTCATTATGTCCTATTTAGACTCAATTGTATTGTTGAGAACTTCTGCAACGTATTACATTGATGCATGCATGAATTCGCCCACTTGGGCTTAATTTGGACTGATGGGGCTATAGCCAATTAGAACACTGGTTCTAGATGAGGCGTTTGGTATTGTCCTATGATCGATAGTGGGATATGTTAACACCTAACTATCCCATTCGGACTGTCACTATATAATACGAACATTATCTGCTGATTAATCTGAATGAGGTGTGTGAAATATTTTAAAATGTATTTGCCAACAAATAATGGAAATATGTGGGCTATATTTATTGCAATATTCATGCATTACATGTTGCCTATATTGTTCCATATATTGGACTATGCTCGATGAATCACACTGCTCAGTTAAGGCATTTGACTAGACAAAGATGTCTTCCATATTCACTCTGTTTGTCACATGATTTGCACGTAGGGTGTGTTTTGGGATTTTAAAAATGGCTGTTGTTATCGGCCTGACGAGCGTGATCAAGCTGTAATGGTGAAACGCGTCATGACCCTTCTCTTGCCTCAATAAAGGATTATTTGCAAGCGCTGGGTGTCCAGGTCAACTTCTGTACATGAGAAGTAATTTGCATGGAATATATATATATATATATGCATTTGCAAATCTGGGCCCAGAGTGAAGCTTGTTGTAAGGAGTAGTGGGGAAGGTTATTAACTTTTATTATTTTGTCACAGATGTAGATTTTAGCTGTAAATGAAGCTTGGGGTGTCCTATGAGATACATGGTGAAGGTGATGATATAGAGCAGGCTAATGTAATCTCTTCTGACTCTAATTCTTATGGATGGATTATTAATGGTATATTTCTTTAAAAAACACAGATCCAGCATGATGACCCCTTGCAGAGATAAACTGTGAGGGTGCAGACATGAACCCAATTACATGAAACGTTATGGTGCCACGCTCCAAAGCCAAGAGACATTAAGCTAACAAATGTTGCAACTGAATGTACCAGCTAATGGGCACATGAAGACCAGCTTGAGTACAATTCATCAGGGTAAATCAGTGCAAACAAAGCAAGAGACTGTAAAACAAAACACAGCTTGTTGTCCATAGCCCTACCCAAGAATGTGTAACAATGTGGAGTGCTGGAAGATGGTGGAGAGCAGTTCACATTTATGCAGGAAGTCAAGAAGATGCTCCATTGGTAAACGTAACAGAATTGTCAGAATTGGGCAACTCAATAAGTGGCGCAGACAGTAAAGATGAAGGCGCCACTGTGTATAGGGGGGTTCACGTGCTTTGCTAATTGGGATTAATAAAAACTGACTGGTATTATGTGCTTGGTCTCCTGACCTCTTGCTAGTGTCTAGGTGCATGCATGTTACATATGGAGAATTTGTAAGCCTGTACTTAATAATAACTTATTTTAATTGTGGGAGAGAAGGTTAGGTGCTGTAAAGTGAGATTAGAAGTAAGTCTGCACAGAAGTGTGATGAGTTATCTGTGAGCTGTATGTGAGAGAGACATTGTTGGCTGATAACTAGAGCGTTCATGAGACACAAACCTAGGAAAACCTTCTGTAGTATGTCTGTCCATGGGTAAAGAATGGACCGGTGCTCATGGCTGATTTTGGGCTCACACATCATCGTCAGCAGATAACAGGTAGGTGGGAGCTCATTTGTTTGGGAGGGGGATATGCCAACATAGCCCAGCCCCCTGCCCCGCTAATGAAAAGCTAAATAACAAAATAAAAATGTACTTGAAATGTATCATTAGTCGAGTATGTAAGAATTGCATCATGAGTATTTAGGTACATGACCAATTATGGACTAGAAGGATAGCTTTTGGTGTGTTTTGAAGTTTGCAACATGTTAAAAGAACATACATTTATTTATATGTCTTCGCACCATTGGGAACAAAGAGCTGACATTTACAAATTTGCAAGTGACAATGTAAGTTCGCATTGACCATTCGTTATATATTCAAGAAGGTTTAGTAAAATATCAATATGTCAATTTCTTAAGGGATGATGCACACGACATTTTATGTTTTAGCCAGGAATATAGTTAATATTTCTGATTCAAATGTTTACTTTAAAAAAATGTAGGCTGTTTAAGGACAATTTACGCCATACTTGTATGTTTTTAGAGGTGAATGAAAAGTTGATTAGAGCCTAATGAAGCCCCAAGGTCGCTAAATGCCACGAGCAACGTAGCAGATGGATTGAACAACTTTAAAAATCTAATGTTATTCACTGAGGGGCATATTATCAAGGGATTTATCTCCGCTTTTTTGGCTTTAAAAGCCAAGAAAGCGGAGATAAAATTATCTCCCTATTAGCAACAGGGTGCTAACATGCAAATTTGCATGTTAGCACCCTTTTTCTCTACACTTCCCCTTGCATCTCTAATGAGATGCAAAGGGGGCGTTTCAGAGAAAAATAATAGGAGAAATGTTGTTAAGCGACATTTCTCCTATTATCAAGGATTTCGCTAACCCTGTTAGTGATAAAAAAAGCAGCGCTAACCGCGGTTAGCACTGCTTTTTTTACACCTGGTATTTTCCTGACTTAGCCATGATATCCTAAGGAAGGTGGATATCATGGCTAAGTTTGTGAGCCCCTATCATCAAGCTAACGCCAAACTTCGAGAAATTATCGTTGGTTTTCCAGCGATAATCTCTAATTTGGCAGTTAGCGCGAGGATTTTTATCACTTCTGAGATAAACCTTGCTAATAGCAAGTTATCTCTGTGATAATTTCCGGCGATGCTTAGCGTTAGAAAATTTGTTGCTAAGCATCGTTAGCGATAAATATCGCTAATCGTTGGTAAAATGCCCCTAAGTTCTTTGAAAATTAAAATATAAAGATTTGCTCAACTGCAGTGGAAGCTTGACAAATGAAATACACAGGTTTTATCAACAAACGGAATTAGTGAGTAAACACAATTACAAAAAATATCAATAATTTAATTAAATAATAAATACAAAAGGCAATAGGCGATAGCAAGTGCGAGATTGAATCCAAAAGGAATATACGGCTCATTCTTATAAATAAGGATGAATTTATTGAATGCATGCAGTGATAAAAGTGAACTTCATTTCCGACCTAAATCACCAGATCGTAATATTCGGCACTGCAAGATGATGGAAAAGGATAAGTGTGGCACATCCCATTCACGTCAGCCAGAGAGTGCCCTCAGTTATTGCACATCTCTTAAGTCACAGTTGTCAATCCTTGGTACACGAGGGCCAGATGTTTGACATATTTTCAGGATAGACACTGACTATGTAATTGGCTTGCAGTAGGATTGTTTATGTGTAAATCAATCCCATGTGGGTATCTAGAATTTGTGGTATCATTCTGGCCCACAGGGACCAATGGTGTCCACCTTGATCTAGGCTTAGTGTGACAAATTCACTCAAGGCCATTAGGGACACTATCTCCAGTGCTGACCTTTTCAACTACAAATCATTGTTTTGAGGTACTTTAGTCTATTCAGCATGTAAACAAGAGGATAGTCCCCAAGATGCATTAAAGTGCAGGACTGGAAACTGTGTCTATAATAACATGGAGGGCCATATCACCTAAGCTATCTCTGAGCCCTGGGTCGCTGAAATTTGACAGTAACAAAGGCCTTATTATGAGTTTGGCGGTGCAGGAGCGGGACCGCCCCGCTCCCTCACCACCAAACCCATGTACAAACCGTCCGCCAGGGTAAGAGTTTTTTCCTGCCTGGCCGGCGGTTCTTTTGCATTCCTACAGTGGTGCCTATGAAATAAGCACCACAATGGGAACGTCAAAGGCAGTACCTACATGGCATGGACTGCTGCAGTCCATGCTGTGCAGCTACCGAGGTGCATGCACACGGGGTGGCACATGTTGTGCCCCCTGTGTGCATCCACATGGCATGAGGCACAAGGGGGGCCTGTAGGGCCCCCTTTGTTTCCTCACTGACACGCTTTTCCTGGATGTCACACCGCCATGAAAAGTGTGGCAGAGAGGAAACTCATAAATATACTTGGCTGGGCTGCAGCTCTGCTGTCTATGGAGAACTTGTAGGCTGTCAAAGACATTCCAATGCCACACACTCACTTTGCTGCCAGTTCCCTTGCCTGCCCCTGGTGCAATGAGAGCACAGGGCGTTCTGGCTATGAGTATGCAAATATCCAACGATGGATTCCTGCCAGCTGCATCTGATCTGTTCCCTTTTGGGACTGTGTTAATCCAGGGCAGGCATGAAAGAAAACAAAAGCACAACAGCAATGGACGGAGCATTAGAAAGCAATCAATAAAAAGTTAATATCTGCTGTTAATGGAGTTTTTAATACAGTATCTGGCAAATAACGAGAGGCTGGTTGGATTAGAGCCCAAAAGGCAAAGTGAAGAGATTACTCACTAAAGCCAGAAGAACCATTATTTACAGTTTATGTGACACTAACAGCTGCCTGTGTCAGTGTGCTTGTGCAAAGATAGACGTTGCTTCTCTACTAATGTGCAGACGTTATTTAATATGATATAATCGCTAAAACCAGGTCTCATTTTTACAAACATCTGTTGTTCTAGTCGTGTTACTGAGAGCTGCAGATTTACATAGCCTTTACCAGCGGTGAATGAAGTTTAAAGTTTGCCCGCAGAATTGCTCGAAGTGCATACGTTTTAATGTGCGTATACTTCGTCTAACCTCACACAGCGACAGAACGTTTGTACGTGCTATTTCATGCTAAACCTTTTTGAAGAAATGTTCTACCACACATCACCAGGTGTTGCAGGTATTTTCACCTGCCTTTAAATTTACAAAGTAAATAATGTTTGTTTTTAGCAAGAGATGTGCAATTAGACTGGTCGAAATTTCAGAACTACCTATTCTTCAAGTGTTTAAAATGAACCACTGTTATCGATGTTAAAATGCAGGCACTGTTGCAGTAGCGGCTGGTGTCCAGTAAAAGTGGCGAGGGCAGCAGCGGGGGTACAATTACAAAACAATAAAAAACTTACCTGCCGCTCTTCTACTCGACACTCTTCTGCCCCTATAGTCACAGGCTGAATCTCCCAGGCTTCCCTATGGCCAATCCAGACGACGCTCTCATGGTGGTAATACCCATGAGAGCTGATTCAGGATTGGGCAGAGTGGGTTAGTTCTGCACTCCATTAGGGGCTGGGAGCCATGGCCTGCTGTTATTTATTCTCCACCCAGCAACGTATCTGTTTTGGAGAGATGCCAGTGGGCATGTCGGTTTGGGCGTTCTAAGAGGGCCTGCCAAACCGCCATGTGCACTGACAGCAGTTCCCACCATTCCTCTGGCTCCTCCTCCCTGCTGCTGATGTCATGATGGCCTCGCCCCCAAGACTCAGCCCCTTCCTGTACAAAAACAATCCTGCATGCAAAGCAGACATCTTTGCACCATGGTGCAAGGGTACCTGCTTTGGCGCTAGGTGACCCATTGTGCACCAAAGCAGGAGGAAAGGGCAGGAATGCTTTGTATGCCTTAAACATGGTGCATTCCTGCACATTCCCTGTGATGCAGAGCAGTGCAGCAATGTGACTTTCTGCACTGTCCTGCACCACAATCTTCATAAATATGGCCCTTAGTTTAATTAATGTTTACCATACTTTTAAATTTAGACAGAAATTAATTAATCTTGCAATGTAAGATTTATGAATTTCATGCTTTATGTAGGACTTTTCCTTTTACCAGAAATAAATGTAAAATTCAGTGGAATCGAAAATCCTCACCTTATTATAACTGAAAAACAGTTGTTCCCTTCATGGGGATCTGCTGTCTGAAGAAAATTTGGGCAATACTTGCTTGGGTCCATGGTGACCTATGCAGATGCTTTCAGTGACGGGGACACATCAATCGGGGACAGGCAGAGGAGCTGAGAAACAGAAGTGAGTGTGAACTTACATTTTCAGCCTGCAGCAAACCAGAAGCCAGTCCACAGTGTGGTCTGCTGAGCCACAGACTGCTACAGCATGTTCGATTGCACCCAAAAAAGAGATGCAGACCAGTTTCAGCCCATGCAGCATTTATGCACCTCATGGGAATACAAACAAACCAGATAACAGCGACCATGGTCCATCACCCAGTCCAACATTTTTTGTAAATGCTACTACAGTCAGACCCATGATAACCTGTTAGCCCTGTAGCCCAAGAAGCCTCCATGAGAGGCTGAGCCCATTGTGACTCCTGACCCACTGAGTTGCGTAAGCAAGCTTTGATGATTTGAAGCAAACCGTCCATGTCCAAGCACCCACAAACACCATACACATGGTCCGTATACTAATGTGGCGGGATATGGGGCCAGCCAGAGACAGATAAAACTGGAAGTAGGGATAAGGAATAGTACTACTGTTCTAAGTCATCCTCTTCTAAAAGCTATCCCTCCCTGCACGGTGTGCCCCAGGGATCTATCCTTAGTTCCCTCCTTTTTAATTTGTACGTCACACCCTTGGCTTATGTTGCACAACGTTCTGGAT
This sequence comes from Lissotriton helveticus, assembly GCF_964261635.1. Taxonomy (NCBI): domain Eukaryota; kingdom Metazoa; phylum Chordata; class Amphibia; order Caudata; family Salamandridae; genus Lissotriton; species Lissotriton helveticus. The sequence goes on from NC_136057.1 coordinate 1,158,308,657, forward strand.
TAAATCTTTTCACTTATGCCGATGACTCACAAATTGTTTTTTCACTATCCCAAACAGATTCCACTGCTCCTTCCCCTCTGCATGCATGTCTTAGCGAAATATCCGATTTGATGAATCGCAACCTGCTTAAATTAAATGGTGGAAAGACTGAGGTTTTGGTCCTTGGAAATAAACCTGACCTCTGGAACCTAAGACATTGGCCTACTGTTATGGGTCCTCCACCAGTTCCGTCGGAACAAGTGCGAAATTTGGGAGTAATTATAGATAGGGGATTATCTATGAAAGATCAGGCTAATAAAGTCGCAGCCACCTGTTTTTCCATCCTACGGTGGCTGCGCAAAATCTTTTGGATACTTCCCGACAACACCCAGAGATCCTTTGTGAATGCCTTGGTAACCTCAAGGTTAGACTACGGCAACGTTTTCTACCTCGGGTCTGCCAAGGCTGTCACACGGCACCTTCAACTAATACAAAACGCGGCAGCTCGGCTTCTTTGTGGTTGTCGGAAACGTGACCACATTACAGAACGCCTGAGGGAGCTGCACTGGCCCCGTGTTGAAAATCGGATAAAGTTTAAAGCTTTGAGCTTTATGCACAAGATTAAAATTGGAGTAGCTCCCCTTTACCTTCAGGCCCTAGTCAGTCCTTACATCCCTGCTCGTTCACTTCGTTCCTCATCTCACCATCTTTTCAAGGTACCTAGGTTTAGACTCACCAGAATGGGTGGAGGTTCCTTTGCGAACTTAGGACCCAGACTATGGAACACACTTCCTTTGGACATTCGGATGGAAAACTGCCACATGCGATTTCGCAGAGCGGTGAAAACCTGGCTTTTCGACCTATAACATTCTTGCCTGATGTCCTGTTTTATCTGTCTCTCAGCGCCGGGAAACCCTTATGGGTAGCTGTCGCGCTTAACAAATCCAATAAATAATTAAAAATAATAATATTTCCTGTTGCAGGATGGATTTATTTAAAATTGAGACTTTGTCTGCCTCATGGGTTTTACACTGAGGGGTTGTGTTTAGGAAGTCACAAGTTAATGTTTTCCATCGTACTGAAAATGGCTCACTGAACGTGTTCCCATTTTGACGCCTCCCTTTAACTTATTTTGTGCATAATTATGCATCCATTTATTCCTTATGGATGTAAAGTATCAATAGTACAAGTGCTGTCATGATGTGCACCACTCCAGGTGCATGTCAGTCAAGCCCAAGTAATATCCGTGCCATCACTGTAGCCATAGAAATGTATAATGTGATATTTTTGTCTTGTTGGTAATTAGGCCACCACTGCATATCCATAGTACAATACAACACTGAGTAACAGTACCAATGGCATTCACCAATACTAAAGTTCCAGTTATCTGTTTCAGAAAGGTGTTTGGATAGAATTTCGAAAAAATATATAGTGGTACAAAAATATTGTTACATGAATATTGCAATGCCAAAGATATCATGGACATAAATATCAAGGATAAGAATATCATTTTTAGTCTTTTTTAATATTGTTGAAAAATATATATTTTACTAAAATATCATTGTATATAATGTTGATTTTACAATATGTTGTTAAATGGTTGTGATAGTATTTTATGTAGTTAATTTAAAAATAGGATGATATGTATATTTATTTAAAAAAGTAATTGCAATGTTTATTGTAACTAATTTTAAAATATATTTTCTGATTTATTTTAAATACAAATATATATTTGATACCATTTTTAGTGACAGGATGTTCGTTTTAAAGGGGAAAGTGTAAAAAGGTGGGGAGATTTTTGAAGTATGTCTGTATAAATAATTATATTATGTATATTTTTTATGGAAAAAAAAATGTTTTATTTAGTAATGTTTTATATTTTATAAATTTTCGAAATTTATATAGACAGAGTTTAAAATAGTTTTTGTTGTTTTGATGTTTCATTTTTTTTAATTAATGTAAGTAAAAAATGTATGTTAAAAATGTAGTTTTTTAAATTTATTCATAATTCAATTTATTTTACTTTATTTTATGCTTAGGTTAAGTTATTTTAAATATATTTTGTGTTAATGTTTATTAACACATTATGGGGCTGGTTATGATGGCGGTTGGATGAGTGTCTGACCACCATCGATGTGTAAACGGGACCAGCTGGCAGGTAGTCGGCTGTCCACCAAATTTCGATCTGACTGCCGTGGAGGCAGTCGGAAACATGCCTCATAGCATTTAGGCTAGTGCTGCAGCCCAGAATAGGGCCACAGCACAAGCCTCAATGCCAAAAGGCATGTTTGGAAACATCCCTGCACCCTGTAGCAGACACCATATGGTGCCTGCCCATTGCGGTTGGCAGCAGGCGACAGTGGCCCTTCTAGGGCTCCCAAAACTGCCTTTCCACCTTGCCTTTTCATGTTGGAAGAACCGACGTGAAAGGCTGGTGTGAAGGTGGATAGTAATCCCCACGGCGGTGCCTGAGAATGCACCACCTCCATTGTGGAGAAAATGAACACATTGCACATATCCCTGCACTATGTGGTAGGCACCTGCTACATGGTGCAGGGATATGTCCCCCAGGGCCCATATCGGCGGGCCAGTGGTCAAGGGGGGCCCGCTACAGGCCACCAAGTCACTTTACGCATGCCTTAACATGGCGGGTTTCCGCCATGAAACGGCCGGCTTAAAATGGTTTTGATTAGATCCCTTTGTCCAGCACCTTTGCCAAAGTGTTCTAGATTGTAATGGGAAAAAATAATATGACCCTACTCCAAAACAATTCAGATTGCATTCGGAATAGTAAATCTAACCCCTTTAGTGTCCAGCACCTTCCATAAATTGCTTTGATAGGAGTGGTAATTGCAATTCCAATCTCTTTAGTCTGGAGTACCTTCCCTAAAATAGTTTAGATTGAAGTGGGAATAGTAAATCTTTACCCTTTTAGTGTCTAACACCTTACCCAAAATGGATTATATAGGAGTGGTAATAGTAAATCTGACACTTTTACTGTCAAACAACTTTCCCAAAACGGTTTCAATTGGAGTAGCAAAAATAAATCCATCCCCATCAGTGTCCAACACTCCAAAAAATGGTTTAGCTTGGAGTGGGAATAGTAAATCTTACCTATTTAGTGGCCAACATGTTTCCCAAAATGGTTTTTAGTTGAATATAGTGTATGATTCTTCAAAATAATAAAGAATACATGCCAATGTTTGTACATATTTTTATTTAAGTATTTTATTTATTGCACATTTGTAGTTTTTGTTTTTGATATATATATATAAAAAAATTTAAAGTTACCTTATTTCACATGTTGCAGTGTTACGATATTTTTATATACATTTTTAGTATAGTATCACATGGATTGTATTTTGTTAACATAGTTTTAAACCATGTATATTTTTTTTTACCTTTTTACATACATTTTACATAGTTATTTATTTATAAATGTATTTTTTTATACATAGCACTTTGTAGTCTTACATTTTTAAAATGCATTTTTGTATACATTAATCAGCATTATTTATGTACAGATATATTTTATAATACTATTTAATGTGTGCTTTACATATAAATTAGTATTTGATCAATACATTATTTAACATGTTTAACATTTTGCAAATCTTTGCTATATATTCTTAAATGATTTACATAATTCAATTTACATTTCTGTTGATGTAAAAAGGAAAATATTTTTAAACTTTTTGTCTAAAAGCCGTTTTATTTTAACACGACCTACATTTTGTACTCCATTAATGTCATTTTGAGGTGCATTTTGTTCATGTCTGTCCCGGTTCCACGTTGCTGTTCAATGAATAAGGTAAGATTTATTTTTTAAAGAATTGTTGTAGGATTAGTGAAGTGGGGGGAATTTGGGTAGGTATACTTAGTGTTGGTTATGATGTTAATTTTATTTGGTAAGCTTGTTTAGTGGTAGTTTTTGTTTCTGTATTGTAGGTTATGTAGGGTGGTGCGGAAGACCTAACTATACTTTGTAAGCAGAACTATGTTAGTGTAGATATTGCCATACTTTCTACAATGTTTGTAGAATTGTAATGTTATGTTTGCATTGTGTTTGGAGTTCATGTGAGGGTGGGCACTTCAAATTTTTAGAGGTTTGGTAGTCAGAGTTCATTTGTAAATATTTTTAATATCTTTTTTATAGGAAAAAGCCAACATTATTTTTTATGGTTTTTAATAATTGTGGATTATTCAGTGGATTTAATTTGGAGATTTCAATTTTGCATTTTGTTTTGATTTCTTTGTTTTTATTTTTCACTTTTCTGTGGATTGGATTTTTTTGGCAGTGCTGGTGGATCAAGAACACCAGCTATGAAACTGTAAGTGGAATATTTTTAATTATTTTAGGCTGAAAATGTTATATTTTAATAACCATATGTATTTTGCTTTTACTGCAGCTCAAATGTTTTTTTATATGCTTGTGTTTTAAGTTATGAGCTGCATTGTATATTTGTTTCTTACTATAGACTTATTTCTAAAAATAATTATTTCAATATTTATTTAAAACTATTTTATGCTGGTGTTTTTTGTTGTATTTTAGTTGTGAGTATATTGGTAGGTGGTTTATAATACTCATTTAGCTATCATTTCTAGGTAGTCTTGTTGTTAGTTACAATGAGTCTGACTTTACGGCTGATTATGGCTTTGGCGATGAAGGCGTAGGGCGGGACGGCACCACCCCGATCCTGCAATGCCAAAGTCGACCACCTGCCACACGCTAGATTAGAGGTTCTGTCCATCATCCATGTTTATACATTGGCCTAGTCTAGGAGGTTGTTTTCATTTGAAAAATATTATATTTTTTCTGTTATTGTGAGTGTCATGTAGGAGGAAGGGTTCATCATTGTGTGTAGTGGCTAGGCACTCTGGAATATGCATGTCTTGGTTTTGTCTAGGGGGAGTAGGGGTTTGACTTGGGATTTTTTTAGCATGTGATATTAATTGTTTTAAAGTAGGAATTACTGGTAGAGCATCTGCAATGTGCTCGGGTACTTTAGGGAGTATGTCTTTTAAAACTTTAGTGATGAGCTAGTAGGAAGTAGTGCTTGACTTTTAAAAAAAAATTACACCTAATGTACATGCCTTACTCTATCTCTGTTACAGTTTACAGTTCTGTTATCTAATGTTAATTACAATACTGCTTTTCACTGCAGCCCTCGCGTCATAGAAAGCACTTGCATACTATTTAGTACATTTCCAAGTCATGTTCCCCGTGTTTGTGTTTTCCTGGTTTTATGTGTATCTCAGGTGATAAAGCAATTTTTTGCCTTTCTGTGGTGTGATATACGTGGCTGCCTCTGTCATTCTGCCTGGAAGAAGTATCTTTTTAAATTAGTAAAAAAACTTTTATTGTGTTTGTTGAAATAATGTAAACATGCTTTCAAATGTTTTACATTTTATGCATACATATTTGCTGTTGCTCTCAGTTGCACTTGATTTTTTTCAATATGTCATCGTTGTAGTCAAGATATGGGTCAGGTAGACTTTAGTTTTCTCAGAAAATGTATCTTTTAGTTTTATTTTAAAAATATAGATTTTGTTTGTTTGTCGGGCTTGTGCAGTTTAACATTTAAGTTTATTGGATAGGGATTGTTTTATTTTTTATATTTGTTTTGATTGTAGTTACTTTATAAGTTGGAGTTGGAGAAGTGTGGCTCACTGGTTAGAGGAGGTAGATCCTGAAGCAGAGGTCAGACCTGGGACCAGGGTTCAATTCCCGACGCGGCAGGGTCTTGAGCCCAAATATCCACGGACTCGATAATTCTCGTTTCGGTACCTACTCGAATCACGGGTACACACTCTGCAGCTCTGGGCATCAGCTTGCTTAATCTCCACTACGGCCCCCCCGCGGCGGGATGCCTGGCTTCACCTTGGGGATGCCCAGTACGGGTATCTCACAGGGAAAAAGCCAGGACGGGTTCCCAAGGCAAGCGCCGTGATGCCTACGGGTAATCGAGCGCTATATAAGAATGCATAATAATAATAATAATAATAAGTTGTTTTTGTACAGGTTTATCAGTGTGAAGTTGAACGTTTTGGTGTGTAGTACTTCATTTTTACTGAATTGTTTCCTTTACTATCTAAGGATTAATATAGATAATAAAATAGAGAGATAAACATCTATTTATACATTTGCATTTAGAATTATCTAAGGTTACATCACAATTAAGTTAATTTCATAACTTACTTGTAAAGGTGGCTTGTTATGTTGTTGAAGTCATCCTTCTGTCTTTTCTTCGTGCAGTCTGGCATGTCCCTTTGTTTTTTCCTATGAAAATAACAACCTGATGGATGACCTGTTGGATAATTGTACTCTCCCCCCCACAACATATCTTGTTATATGGAGAAGTGGTGGCTGCTGTTAGACGAGCGTGAGGAGGTCAGATGGTGATGGTCTGGAACCTCCTGATCACAGTTGCCTGCACTGTTATATTCCCGAGTTAGGCTCATGTAGTGAAGCAGCTTATTCCTTACATTGTGCTAGAAAATAACATTTCAGTAGTGAACTTTGCATAAACAACACTTAATTTCGGTCAATGTTTTGCAAAAGTGATTAATCAAGTGTTAACATTTATAATTCACATTTCAAAAGATAACAAAATTGGCAATTCAGCAGAGTTGTTCCTTCAAATTCTTTATTGGTGACTTATTTTATTCGACAAGATAAAAAGACTGTAGCCAACGCGTTTCGTCCTCTCGGATTTCTTCAGGGCTGGAAATCTTGACTGTATTCTCTCACTAAACTGGTTTTCCTTTCTATAATCCGATGATTTATGATTGTATCTGATATATCATGTGAATTGTTGAATATTAGTCTATCCTCCTTTGCCAAGTTCGTTCATTCATCAACCATTTGTTTCAAGTCAAAAACCTCCCCTAAGTTATTTCATTAGCAATTCAAGACATCAGTCAGCTGCCATGGTAGCATGGCGTCTGGGTTCATTTGCATGCACGACAGTGTTGGATTTGTTTCTCTGTATCTACTTTGTTTACACATCCAGCTTCGCACTACATTATCATGATGCCTTGCACATCATGTACTAGGCCTCTCTATGCACTAGGTACAAAAGTCGTCTTATCTTCATCTACGGGGCGACAGCGCTATCTACATATCCATAACATCACTAATCTAGTGCATACATCGCGAAGGCTGCTTTTTATTATAAATAATAGGCATCCTGATTGATTGATAGAGGAGGCACTTCTTCTGACACTGCAGGTCCTTCCATGCTGAGAAATCACCACACACCGGTCTGAAATTCCGTGAGGATTGTTCAACTTGAGACCAAGACGGGGTCCTTCACTCTCTCCTGTAAGGTACATACATGCACTCTGTCACTCATCATTAAACTTGTGCATCCATTCATCCATCCAATGATGCATTCTTGAATTTACCTTGGGACACAATTGCAATAAAACCCGCACAAATTTAGCAACATATGCACACTAAATAAAAAAATTACAAGTATAAAAAAGAAAACCTGCTGCGCTCTAAACACCGCGGGCCAATACTTACTATAATGAAACTAAACATAGCTGTCCCTGTTGCAAAGCTATTGTAAGTAGTCTATTGTTGATTTAAAGTTCCAGTATAGCTGCCAAATTTAGAACCAACTTGTTGTCTATCTTGGAATGGTAAAACAATGACAAACTTTGGACTACAGCTTTCCTCCTCCATCTCCTGGTTTAGGGGAAGTGACCATGTGGGATGCAGTACACTGCAGATTAAATAAATGGCAAGCCAGTGACCAGTTAGCACTACCTGGAGAGCTGTAGTATTGTCTTAAGAAAAATAAAAAATAAAAGAGGAGAAGCAAAGAAGTGAAAGGAAAACTGTACAAGGAGAAAGTTGAAAACCTAAGGGCTGGCCATTCAGTGCTGACACTGAAGTACACTCATTTGCAGGTGAGTGTGCACATGTGATTAGAAGATGCCATTATTCACAGTACAAGAGAGCCAATGACTGATGTGGACAGAACCATTACCCCATGTAGTATGCTGTAATGGATGAAAGCAAAGTGTAAATGACAGTCAGGCAGACCAATGGCAGAACAGAGCTGACCCAAAGGCCCTCTCTGTACCTACTTGAATATATGAAGCAAGAATTATTCAAATACAATCTTTCTCCCATTAAGGCTTGTCGTGGGCAGTATCCAGCACCAAAATGCCTCCCTACAAAAGTTATATGTGACATTTCATTTTGCAAAATGCCTACCTGTAGGTTGGTTAATAGGAGGACATTACAATTGGTGAAAGTAATATATGTTCTTCACAGTGTTCAATAGATCCTTTACACAATATAAAGCCATATTGGAAAGGCTGGCTCCTATTACGTGGGAGCCATATTGGAAAGGGTCGCTTTCCAGTATTTTTATTTGTTTTATGTGATTTTTTTGTGTTTTAATTGCACACTTTTTATTTCTGTTTTTTTCTTTACCAGTATGACCCAGGGAGGAGGGAAGCCTGTCCTCTGAGTCCGGGGTTGCTGGACTCTGGTTAGAAGCCTGTTTTGTTTTGCCCAACTTGATTCTTGCCTCGCACTGTCAGTGTGCTGGGACATGCCCACCTGGCCCGACTGGCCTTGTGTGGGGGCTTATTTAAAGCCTGCTAAAGTGCATCCGTGCTCCGTGAGAATGCCGCTGGTGAGCCAAAAGTGCACCAAAGGCAAGCCCATCTGCGTCCGTCCATGCTTGGACCGCACTCAGTGCCAGCCCCTTGCATTTTTTAAGATTGAAACTAGGCCCACCAGAACTTATACTGGACCCAAACTACATGCTTTGAATACCAAAGGTAAGGACCCAGCTTGTCTGTTTAACTTTCACCATGGTCCCGAAGCAACCACAAATTATTTGCCACAACTGTAAGGTATGTCCATCTAAAATTGAGTATTCATGAATCCAACTCCATACTCTTGCCAAATCTGTTAGCTGCGTTAAGCCAAATAACAAACCATTGAGATGCATCCTCTTAAACACTAGATCCCTAGTATAACACAGTATGGAATGTGTTGATTTAATTGAGCACCATAAAATAAAACTGCCTTTTGTTACTGAATCTTGGACTTATGAGGCTACAGAACCTGATTTGGTGAAAGCCACTCTCACCTGGGTTCATCTGTCACATTCTGAATAGGCCCATTAGGAGGGTGGGAGGCCAGCTGTAATGTATCCCAATTCTGTGACTGCTGTATTTGAAACAGTCTCTATTGCCACTAGCTAACCCCTGTCCTTCTGTTTACAACTTTCTCACCATCACTCCTTTAAAGGAATATTACTTTACATACCTCCAGGCCTACAAATGCGTTCCTGGCAAACATAGGTACCCTGCTAGAGGATGGGCTCTGGACAAACAATTTCATCATACTTGGTGATTTTAAGTTTCATCTGGAATCTTCCAGGGATGCAGACACAGCTGGCCTGCTAGATGTCATAAGCAGCACAGGATTAATACAACTAGTACCATGCCCTACCCACGATGCAGACCACACCTTGGACGACATCTATTCTAATCATCCATATTTAGCCTATCAGGTTCATTGCCTCTTACATGGACTGACCACTCAGCGATCCTATTTAAACTGTCTTTACCAGATCGGCAGCATGACAACGATGCCCCTAAAAGCGCACTCAGGTCGCAGGACTGGAATAAAATCAAGGAACCCCTATTAGGAGATTTTCTCTCCTCCACCATCTCGCCTTTGCCAGTAGCGGCCACTACTTGGTATACAGACTGGGTCGAGGCAGCATGCAGGATTGTGGCTCCTGAAAAAATGACAAAACTGAAACGCTCCTAGCCAACGGCACCTTGGTACTCGGATGAACTCCGGGAACAAAAACTCATCTGTAAGTGCCAAAAATGTACTTGGAGAAAAAGCTACAATTGCTCAGAAAAAGGAAAATATAAACAAAGTCTTACCTTATATAAAACTCTGTTAATTAAACCGAACAAATAGTTTTTTGTCAATCAGATCATGATGGGCAAACACTTTACCAAATAACTTTTCAGAACGGTATCCAGAGTAGCTTTGCCTTGCCCGCCAAAAATTGCAAGCAGCCAAGTGTTATGCGATGAAATCGGATCTTTCTTGTTACATAAAGTTGAACAGATCTTATCTACTTTCAACCATTCCATGTTGGTCGAAAGAGAGGCCCTATCCATCTGGGGTAATCTAAATAAACATATTGTCTCAGGTTCCTTGAAGCCTCCAGCTGCTTTAATAGAATTTGCCCTGATTTCTCAGAAACAAACACTGGATTTACTTCTATCCGTCAGATCAGGCTCTCCTTTGCGATCCTTGTCTGGTTCAGTGATTAAGCTGGCTTCTGAACCCATAGCAGATATTCTTACTTCATTATTAAATGGAATGTTCAACCGTGGGTACTTCCCTAAAGCATGGAAAAAGGCATTGATTCTCCCTTTGTTGAAAAAACAAAATCTCGACCTCAAAGATCCCAATAATTTTCAGCCTATTTCTTGGTTCCCCCTCTTGGCAAAACTGATATAAAGCGCCATGAAATCCCAACTCACCATTTTTATACAGGAAAATCATATTCTAGACTCAACACAATATGGCTTATGGGGAGGCCACTGCACATAATCAGCGCTTATTAAGTCCACCAAAGAAATCAGGGAAGCACTAGATATGGGAGGCAATGAGCATTGATAATGTTGGATCTCTCAGCAGCCTTCAACACTGTCCACCATGATCTCTTAATGGACTGATTGTCAGCATGTGGCTTCCAGGATATGGCTTGGAAGCTATTGCTCTCCTTCCATATGGATAAAACCAAACATTTGCCTTAGACATGTTTACCTCCGAACCTTGTTCTCTCCCCTGTGTGTTCCCACAGGGGTCCTCACTGAGTCTTTCACTTTTTAATGTCTACGTTTCATTTTTGGGCCCATTGATTAGAACATTCGGCTTCCACTTAACTGCTTATGTGGATGACACACAAATAGTGGTGTCTCTTCTGCCGAATCAGAAAATAGAGTGGTGAGAAATTCCATGATTGCATGAAGTCAGTAAAGACCTGGATGACTGAAAACTGTTTAAAACTTAACTCGAACAAAACCTAGGTGATCTATTTTGGAAATAACGCTAACTTCTGGTCACCCAGATGGTGGCCTGAGGAATTAGGTATCCTCCTGAAGCCCATCAGGAAAGCTAAAAACCTAGGAGTAGTAATTGACAACAAGCTCACCTTTGGGGATCAGGTGAACACGGTTACTTCCTCCGCTTTCCAGACTCTTAGGATGATAAGGAAAATACTGCACCTACTACCCCAGGAACGCCAATGAAAAGTGATAACCTCCCTCATCAAAACTTGATTACTGCAATGGTTTATACCTGAATACCCAAGAACAAAATATGAACAAACTGCATTTATTGCAAAATGCGGCAGCTAGGTTGCTAACAGGTACTCCTAAATTTACATCTGTAAAAAAATAAATCAGAAAGCTCTACTGGGTCAAATAAGGCAACGGGTCAAATTCAAATTGCTTTGTACTGCCGTCAAGGCTCTGCATGATGGTGGGCAAGACCATCTTAGGCAGTGCTTTAGTTGGTAAGGTGCTAATGAATAGAATGGTGTGCAGGCCGCCTGTCTGCCTTGGTCTACATGCTAGCAGAGGACTGCTCATTGTTTTAGGAGATCACCATTTCTCCGGAAGGGATCTCTGTGTCTGAAGTACATCCGTAGATGCTGAATGTTGAGCGGGCTGCCATGTTGGTGTGGTAAACTCAACTTTCGCTTTTGTTCTGCTGGAAGGAAATTCCAAAGCAGGGGTTTCGTTCTGTAGCACAGGGACATTGTTCTATTTGATTGCTTAGAACCATCATGCCTAAGATGGCAGTCCTATGCAGGAAAGATTTGTGACAGTTGCCTTAGTCTAAATAGAGTAGGCAGTTCATCGTGTGGTGAACGTGCCCCCACATCAAGAGTTCTTGCGGCACAGCTAGCTGAGGGTCCAGTGTTATAAACCTATCAGTTTTGATTCTTAATGAGAAAGGGAGCCCCAATTTTTGTGAGGTGGGAGCTCCGCCAATTAATGAGTCAGCACCCACTGCACTGAAACACAAAAAGCCTCACTTAGAAATACCTAATTACCAAGTTCTATCTACTACCCAGTGTTGTTACAGAAAATGTGTTGTGTACTGAGATTCAAGCACTCAAGATGTTGGCAGTGTGCCTGGCCAGGATCACATATTAATGTCTCAAATAGGTGACCAGGCATAGCTTTCTCCATTAGAGTGTGCTTCAGATCATGACCCATCCCAGATCTAAAATGTTTGCGTTGCAATTCTTTTTTCGGAACATCTCCCATGGGTACCCTCCAAAGTTATCCTACTACTTTCAGAACGAAGAAATAACAAATGGAGTTACAGAGCTCTGATCTGATCAAATTAAAGAGTAATTGAATGATAGATCTTTCTATAAGACACAAGCGTAGATCTTGGCAGACGAATTATGAAGAGCTCCCTTTGGCTGGTGTCTGCTACTGCTGTGTGAACTTTTAGGTCTGACATTAACATGATGTACATGCATGTTTAAATTGGTGAGTTAATCTCGAAGTATAGGAGACTATTTTATGTGCAAGTAAAGAGTAAAATGAAGAGTAGGCCCTATAAACACAGGACCTTTTCAAGTTGAGCAAAGTTTTGCTCATGATTGTTTTAAATGCCACTAAGAAGAAGCCTATCTATGGACAAGAGCTCTGGAATTGGACACCCTTGCAGTGCAACTCTAAACCTGTGTTAATCTCAGAAACACACTGGTGATGTTTATTTTGAAGCCATTTTCTAAGAACATAGCCTTAGGCAGTAATCAGGTATCACACTGATGACAGGAGATATGTGTGTGAATAACTCTTTGCCCTACCACTGTTTTAATTAAATATTTCATGTCCAACAGGTAAACTGTGTGGGTTGGTCTCTTGGAACTAATACTGAAACGGTTATGTCAGTTACCGGAGAATCACTTAAAGCTCCACGTAGATATTTTCCCTTTGTGCTGTTCGCGACTACCACCCTTTCTTTTAACACATTAAGGGCCCGATGTAGGTAGGCATTTACCGGTCGGTAACGGCCGAATTCGGCCGTTACCGACCGGTAAATGCCTTTTCCAATGTAGGGGGCATGTATTTACAGATTCTGTATTTTTACCGAATCTGTATTTACCGAATCGGTAAAATTACCGAATTGGTAAATACAGACTCGGTAAAAATACCGAATCTGTAAATGCAGATGTAGGTGGCGCTTTAAACAGTGCCACAGGCCCCTCAGAATTCGTTATTTACCATGTAATACTATTGCATGGTAAATAACGAATACAGGTGTACATGCACATCTGTGCATGTATGTGTGCCACATGGCACACAAGCCTGACATTGGGGTGCTACAGGGTGTCAAAGTGACACCCCGTTCCCCCTGGCAGGATTCGGTATTTACCGATTCGGTAATTACCGAATCGGTATTTGCCATTGATTCCTATGGGCTTCAAGGCCCATAGGAATCCATGGCAAATACTGATTTGGTATTTACTGAATCGGTAAATACCGAATCATACAGATTCGGTAATTTAAAAAGAAAAATTACCTACATCTGCCTACTTCCAATTTACCTACTCTTAAATACCGAATCGGTATGATTCGGTATTTAAGAGTAGGTAAATCGAAATTACCTACATCGGGCCCATACTGTTCCAATCTGCAAATTTAAAACTCAGGACAGAACCATGATCTTGAGAAAATATTACCAGACAAGCCTTGAAAATGTTATTTGGAAAGGAAAAAAGCAATGGAACATAGAAACCAGGGGGTAATACTATTCAGTAACAAGCATTTGCAAAGCCAATAGGTCTCGCCTATACAAGAGATTTTGGCTTTGCCAATATGTTTTAGCCATGCTGTACGTCAGCGTGGCTGCTATTCAACATGGCTACAACTTAGTGGCACACAGAAGAGTGGATTGGAGTGTCATAAAGTGGTGTGGAGAAGAGTGTCGTGTTGTGAAGTGGCATCGAGTGTTGTGGAGTGGCATAGAGTGGAGTGGCATAGAGTAGAATGTCATGCAGAACTTGAGTGGAGTGTTTTAGAGTAGAGTGTTGTAGAGTGGTATGTCGTGGAGTAGAGTGGAGTGTCATGGATTAGAGTGGAGAGTCGTGGAGTAGAGTGGAGTGGCGTGGAATAGAGTGGTGTACAGTGTAGAGGCATAGAGTGAAGTAGAGTGCCAGAGAATGGAGTGGTGTAAGCGGAGTTGTGGGGTTGAGTGTTGTAGAGCAGAGTGGAGTAAAGTGGCATGGAGTGGCATAGAGGGATTTGCGTAGAGTGGAGTGTCGTGAAGTGGTGTAGAGTGGACTGGCATAGAGTGTAGTAGAGTGCTGTATCGTGGAGGGGCATAGAGTGGATGGGCATAGAGTGGGTGGCATAAAGTGCAGTAGAGTGTCATAGAGTGGGAATGCATAGAGTGTCATAAAGTGGAGTAGAGTGTCATAAAGTGTTGTATAGTAGAGTGGAGTTGAGTGGCTTAGATTTGAGTGGCATAGAGTGGCCCAAAGGGAAGTGGAGTGCTGTAGAGTGGAGTGGACCGTCTTAGAGTGGAGTGGAGTGGCGTAGAGTAGAATAGAGTGGAGTAGAGTGGAGTGGAGTGGAGTGAAGGAGAGTGTCATAGAGTGGAGTGATGTAGAGTGGAAGGGGTATAGAGTGGCGTAGCAAAGAGTGGAGTAACGTGTTTTAGAGTAGAGTGAGTGGTGTAGTGTAGAGTGGTTGAAAGTGTCATTGAGTGAGTTTGCATAGTGTGGAGTGTCATAGAGTGTCACAGAGTGTCATAGAGTAGCATAGAGTGGAGTAGCATTGACTGTTTTGGAGTGGGGTAGAAAGTAGTAGAGTGGAGTGCCATAGAGTGTCCCAGAGTGGAATGCTGTAGAGTGGCATGGAGTGAAGTGTTGTAGAGTGTCGTACAGTATTGTAGATTAGAGTGGTGAAGAGTGTCATAGAGAGGACCGTAGTCGAGTGTCATAGAGTGGAGAATTGTGGCGTGGCATAGAGTGGAGTGGCATAGAGAGGAGTAGCTTAGAGTGGAGTAAAGGGGAAATGAGTGGCATAGAGTGTTGCATAGTGGCATAGAGTGGAGCGGCGTAGAGTGGCATAGAGTAGAATGGCGTGGAGTGGAGTGGTGTGACATAGAGTATCGTAGAGTGGTATTTCATAGAGAGGTTGGAGTACAGTGTCATTAACATGGAGTGTCGAAGAGTATAGTAGAGAGGCATAGAGTAGAGTAGAGTGGTGTAGAGTGGAATGGTGTGGCATGGCGTGGAGTGGCATAGAATGGCATAGGGTGGAGGGGCACAGAGTGGAGTTGATTGTTGTTGAGTGGAGTGGCATGGAATGGAATATGCATGGTGTGGTAGTGCACTGCCATCACGGACATCCCATATTTATTGAAATGACCATTACATTTGCACAGACATATAGGTTTACTGATACAATTATATAGAGCACAAACAATAATGCTGCCATTATAGACAACACATTTTAAATTGAAATGACTATTACATTTGCACAGACATACACTTTAACTGACAAATTTATACAGAACGTAAACACAAAACGTAATGTGTGGAAATGGCATCACACTGTGTTTTGATTTGTTTTGATCATATTAAAATATTTGTTTCCACCACACTTCCGAAGTACAGAAAATATGCTTCATTTCTGCTTTCCTAATTCTGATATATTTTGAAGTCAGAGAAAGAAAAGTAAACACCAAGTTCCCTTGGAAGACAGATCCTGACATTTGACCTCAGTCTTTGAATGCGCAGCAAATTTGACAAGAAAAGACCTAAGTTTAAAGGCATTTTTACAAAAAGTGAGCATTGTGAGAGAATACAGTAAATAGGCTATGCTCCATGAGACAGCCAAAGACATGCTAGACAGACTAAAACCAATAGCAAATAGAAAGCAAGCAAATGTGAGTTACAAACTACAAAGCCGTTGGTAAACAATGGGCAGAATGCATTCCCAGGGGAAACTTTCAGAATGTCCCCAAGATGTCTTTGCAAACCACGTAGCTGAACTGTCTACTAGGCATTGACCTAAAAACTACTTAACAACAATCCTTTCTATCATCTGCATTTAGATTACTCACGAAAGTTTCAATCATCAGTGATCAAAGAGGTGCTTAACTACTTCAGTCTGTTGGATTTGCCTTTGGTACCCTTCCACTGGGTACAGGTACAAAAAAAGTAGGCTTCCACATCTATCGCAATCCATCTGCTCTGATCACTTCACCTTATAGTTCTTCCTCATGATATTTTTGATGCACACTGTTTTACCACACCAAGAATCTGCACAATTTCACCATTATTGACCTATACTCCCCAGAAACATTCCTCTAGCTTGCACCTGGAAGAACGTCTACTGCAATAAACCTGCAGTTGAGGTAATTTTGCATCACTCAGAATCAAAACTTTGGCACAAACACTGATTGTGGCTACATCAGTGGATGCTTAGAATGAGGCCTTATATCTTTAGCCTACACTGGATGTTCTAGCTCCAATGTAAGTTATATCGCCACCATGTGAAGCTCTCTACTGGTAGCATCTTTAGGTCACCCTAAAAAAAACCATGAATAAAAAAAAAGTAATAAGGGTGGGCAGAATAGGGGAAATTCCAAATAAAACATATCTACCTACTAGAAAACCAAGTATCCTCATTGGAGTACTTTGTGTTGAAATGGGATGTCTGTGTGTGTGGGGGAGGTTATTCCGGCACTTGATGTTTCTGGCACCCCATAGTCTAAAACATGGAAGGTTTCACTCAGACTGTTTCACCCAATGAGATAGGCATGTTCACAGCAATATTCAACCCAATCACAAGACTTTCTTCCTGTGACCAGAGCTGAAATTGGAAACATTATACTCTAAGAAAACATAAATTGGGGTTCAAGGTGGCCAACAAAAAATGGATGGAGACACAAGGGCAGAGTTATTAAAAGCAGTCGGACATTCAATTTATACTTTTTTTTCAAACTCTGTCATAAAGAAATTGGCACCAATGAGAAACACAGCAGTAAATCTGTTCTGGTTAAATTGGTTGCAAAGGTTACATTTTATAATATCTTATGGGTTTAAATCACTTGTACAAAGAACTTTGTCTGCCCAGTAAATCTTAGGGCATAATAATATTGGTAAGATAACTCTGGTGGTTAAAGCACCTGCTGGGGAGATCTATGTTTTGTTTACTCACAGTTATGACTCATTTAATAGAATAGAGGGTTTATATGTCTCCTGCAAAGCTTATCTTGTAAAATGCAAGCAACAAATTATGTTATTTAGATAGGTAAGTGGGTCACTGCCTTTGACACAGATATCCTTGTATTACTTGCAGTTTATATATTACAATAATTCTAATATAGCACAATGAGGTATGACGCGTCATCAAGGACCTGCATGCAAACTGCAAGACATAGGTTAAAAAGATTAATGATTTTTCTCAATCTGTTTTTATAAGCCTGCTAAAAAAAAGTTTCCGCACAAAAAGATGATGGATGGAATGCTGAACATTGGCAAACATTCACTCCCAGTCACAGATCTCGGCGTTGCGGTGAGCAAAATAACACTGGATTAAACCCAGATCTGTGAATAGGGCTGAGTGTTTGAAAAGTTTCAACACTCCATCCATAATTGTATTTTGTGATGTTGCTATATGCGTCCAAACGGTGTGTCCAGCGTGGGTCCCTTGCTTGCTGCGCCACTGGATTCAAGCTAGCCTGGGGTGATACACCGAAACCAGTCCCAGGATACTTGTTCTGGTCTAGGAAGGACCTGGCCTGGCAGCTCGGGCTGAACTGTCTCCATGGGGAGCTGTGTCAAGCCTGATTTGCATATGGCTGGGTCCAAACTGAGGTGACGTGGCAAGCAAAAGAACAATGGATTAAGCCCAGATCTGTGACTGGGGGTGAGAGTTTGAAAAGTTTCAACACCCAGTCCATCATTTTATTTTGTGATGTTGCTAAAAAAAATTCTCCTACAACTTGAAAGATTTCAATAAAATAGTAGCACATGCTCTTCAAATTGTTATTCTTATAAATACTCATACTTACTGATGCATCCAACATTCTTACAGTGCAGGCATGTCTCTTTTACATATAGAGGGTGGTACAGAGTCAACAACATGAATCTAAATCTCTTAAATACTTTAGTTTCATTAAAGTACTTGTGAAGTGATAACAAGATGTGTGCCTTTGTTTGTCTATTGCAATGGCATCTAGGTGTTAGGCTGCATATAGCTTCCAGCCAGGATTCTACTTTAACAAAAGGAGGGCTGATGGCCCTTTAAATTGCCCTTTGTTTGGGGTCCAACTTGGAAAAGAAAATAACACCCCCTCACAGCCTGCACATTGCTGCTCCAAGCACACAAAGTGTGGGTGCTGCTAAATTGTGTCCCAGTGTTGGCAAATTATACTGGGACCAATTCAGCATACTTCACTGGGGCCAGATGGATCCTCGATCTGTCTGAATAATAGTTGCTGTATCAGGGATCTGGCTGTTTTTCCTATAATTCCAGCACTGCCCTTGACTGCTTCACCGCCTCCTTTGCCACCCAGAGTCAGAAGATATAGATGGAGCTGGGAAATATCCACTGACACCTAGTCACAACAAATGCCGTCATTCAACTAGAACTGCTTCTGAATTCCTTTTTGTTCCCCTCACAGGGCAAGGACACCACTTTCCTGGATGTTAGCAAGCTTTAGAAAACTTTCACTCAAATCATCTTAAGGCCAGTTCTATAATATGTTTAGAAAATTGGTGCTGTGTAACATTGTTTGATTAAGTTACATATCTCACTTTATCTAATTCCACTGAATGAATAAATGAATGAATGAATCAGGCATAGTGTGACAGCTACCCACAAGGACATGCGGTGCTTCATAAGTTGGGCGAAGATCACAAAATAGATCTCTAAGAAAGTGCCCTTTCTCTGCATGGTTACACCCATTTTTGCCTGACATCTGATGCACCCGACTTGATGTGCCCTGGGTCCCTGCCAATCAGGTTCCCAGGGCCTGTGTACTTTCCCAAAATGTTACCTTTGTATCCACAATTAGAACATCCCTGGCCACAGGCAAGTCTCTTGTAAAAGGTACAATGGGTACCAAGGGCACTGTGACCAAGGAGGGCATCTGAGGGCTGCAGCTCCTATTGTGCCACAAATTAGTAAAAAAAAAAAGCATTAACATAAGGAAAGACAAATAGGTACCCATTTACGAGTTGATTTGTACAAAATGAAACCAAAAAAGTGGATAAATCATAGCTTGCCTGTAGTGGCATAACACAAAATCACGGGGCCCACTTACAGGGTATGATTAAGGGCATCTGAGACGCCTCAGATGCCCTTAATCATACCCTGTAAGTGGGCCCCGTGATTTTGTGTTATGCCACTACAGGCAAGCTATGATTTATCCACTTTTTTGGTTTCATTTTGTACAAATCAACTCGTAAATGGGTACCTATTTGTCTTTCCTTATGTTAAGGCTTTTTTTTTTTACTAATTTGTGCAGTTTTTATGTAGTGAGAACTGAACCAGGAAGTTTTGAAATGCTTTATATGACCACCAGTTATATTACACAAGGGCATCCTTTATTTTTTAAAGGAATGGGAAGATTAAGCAATTTGCCCAGGATTACAGGATGTTGAGCTGATGCCGAGACTCGAACCTGGTTCCCCAGTTCCAAAGTCAGCAGCTCTGGCCCTAATGCCACATCCAAACTTCTGTGAGGGAGGGATGCAGAAGCCACATGAAAACTCTATTTGTTATGGGCTTGAGGTTCCAGCAGGACCTCGAGCTGAGCTAGAGTCAGGCTTCGGACTCTAGCCTGGCTCGAGTTTTTAGTGGCTCACCCTCCTCTAGGAGCGACAACCTCTCCTTAAATGCTAAAACTTGCACATTTTTGAAACATTGAAGATTTTAGAAGGGATTGTCTGTTACTTAACCCCTTGCATGCTCATGGCGGGCCTCGGCCATCATGCGTCACTGTGGACGTGTGCTGACGACGGCCGGGGGCCGTCCGAATCCCGCCCACTTTTAAAATCGCCCGCACAGCACGAAAATTAGCGGCGCATGCAAGGGGTTAATTAAATTGAAGACAGGAACCAGAGAAAACATTTCGGACTGTTTTGTGTCTATGAATTTTTGGAGACATCCCGCTTATACATATGTATCATTGTAACTGTTGCACACCACTGCAATGTTGAGCACTGTGCCATCTGCACATAATTAAATGTTTTCTACATGTGAGGAACTTTACCTATTTTCGAGAATAAACGTAGTAAAATGTTTCTTGTATCAAAAGAGAGTTATATTGATTGCATAAGAAAAGAATCGCATGGAACCATTTGTTTGTTTACACAGAGCATGCACAGCAAGCGCCGGATGCCCATGCTCTTAAGGGGCCAGGCTACACTAGTGGCTGAAGACACACCCTCCTAGAAGACCCCTGAAACAAATGCACAAGAGTATTTTTTTATAGATGGTAATGGTAACCTCTTTTATTTTCCTCATGTTGGCAGGTGTAAAGCAGGGTCACATATATTTCTTACGATTATCTAAAAGTTGAAGGCATAGGCAAATACTGTATTCAAGAATCTCACCGTTCTCATTACAAAGCCAACATAGTCTATTATCTTTTGCAGATTCTTCTAGATGTCATCAATGTGTTAAATTGGAACATAGAGTAGGCTTAGTCTCAAGTACACCTTCCTGATATTAGTTTGTATGCTATAGTCCAGGTAAGACTGCCTCTCTGTGGTTAAAAAGTATTGAATTAATGACAAGTGTTAATTTATTAATGAGAATTTTTGTTTTAAAAAGAGTAATTTTGAGTGTGTGTAGTTTTTGTTTGTGTATAGACCTGTGCAGGAGATTCTCTCCGATTTATAAACTCCTATTAGAAGGTTTCAGAGACTAAATTGACAATGTTGGAAATGGGATAACAGAACAAGTACAAACAGTTTTGAGGAGAATAAACACACTACCATTGACCGTGAAAGAGGCTTCCCCACCATGAACTTGATAATGTCACCCATACAAAACTGTCATCATATTGCATGCCAGTCTTTACTAATGTTCATAGGGTTATGGGCCCTCCTCCTCCTCTTTAGAATCCATTGCCATGTGTTAACAGATGGTTGACGGCTCATCACAAGTTGAGGATATTCAGTACAGGAAGGTAGATCCTACTACCCATCACTACAAAGATACCAGATGCATGGTATTTTTTAAGTGATTTTTCTACCCACGTGTTAGTGATTCAATGATGTAAAAAGTCTCACTAATTACTTCTTTCTTAAGGTTAAACATCCTGTGACAATATAGCATGGTCCAGAATGTCTGAATTGATAGATGTGCAGATTATTCCGTTATAACTGTATCTTTATTATAATTATTTTTGGTTTATAGAGCGCATAGCTATTCAGAAAATGCTTCCCGGCCCTAGGCCCTAGGCCCCTCCAGACACCTCAACTAACACTAGCACTTGAACACAGAATCAAACAACCAGGACTTTAACAGCTTGCGAAAGACTGAGAGAGAGCAACAAGATCTCATGGAAGGTGGTAACGAGTTCCACAGCTTGGGGCCCAGGTACAAGAAAGCCTGGCCTCCTTGGCGGGTTCTCCTTACCCTGGGGACTGAACCAAAATTGGAACTACTGAAGTGTAGAGGACAGTTTGGCTTTTAAGGTGACCCTAAAAATCTGAGGTAGTGGGGACCCGTGTTTGACAAACGTTTATGCATGTAACACAGTGCTTTAAAATAAACTTGCCTCTTAACTGGTAGCCACTGGAGATCTTGAAGAAGCTTGGCTGTAGATATAAATTTAGGGGGGTGATAAAAGGAGTCTGGCTGCCACATTTAGGACTATCTAAAGCTGCTAAAGTGAAGCCTTGGGAACATCCAGGTAGAGAATGTTTTCATAGTCCAACCTGGAGATGATCATAGCTTTTAGCACTGTTCTTTGAGATGATACAGGGAGACAACCAAGTATTTTCCTTAGCAATTTTAGGATTCCAAAGCAGGTAGACACATCCTTGGTAATCTGATGGTTCATAGAGAGCTTATTATCCAGCCAGAAGCTGAGATTTTTAACAACAGGTACCAAAGTTGGAGATGCACCGAGAACCTCATGCCACAAATGGGGCCTCTAAAGTTGAAGTTAGTTACCCACTACCAGAATTATGGTCTTATCCCCAATCAAGTTAAGGAAGTTAGAGTTCATCCAAGCCGACACTTTCGTAAGGCAGGTATTTAAAACGTCAGCGCTCAGATCCTCCTGAGATGACGGAGAGACAACATCTTTCATAGGGAGTGATGTTAGTTATGCTTGGAATACCAAATGCAGTGTTCAGCTATCAATGTTTCATAGGGAATGATATCTGTCATGCTTGGAATACCTGATGCAGTGTTTAACTTGCATCTTTTCTTTTTCATAATGGTCAAAGTGGGCTAAAATTGTCAGTGTATACAATGGTAGTATGCACGGTAGGTGAATATATTTTGCAGTTTTTATTCTCATAGTTATAGTTTAAAGCATTTTAATGCAATGAGCAAACTGTATTTTGTTCTTGGTGACAAGTTTAGTATGCCTAGCTTGTAGCGCCTAGTGGCTTTTCTACTGTAGGTTAGCTAGTCACCAAATATCATCCACATTTGCGTTGTTAATTCCTTCAGGTAGGGAAATCAAGTCTCTGACTTAAGTACTGAACAGCTTTCATTTGCTAAATCTCGTAATGCTCTCAAATGTACTCATGATAAAACTGGTAAGCATGTGTGGGAGGTCTTAAGATCTGATGTCACTTCTTGTGATGTCTCTTCCGAGAGGACATGGGCCGCAATGTCACTTCCTGTGATGTCACGCCGTGATGTCACTTGCATACTCCCTAACTTGAATAGTTCCACACTTCGTTTTTAGAGGACTTGTGCTAAGCAGAGAAAATGTGACATGACTTGCAGCCGCCATTTGCTGCCAGAATATTTGAGACGCTGCTAAGGTTTATTTTCCACTTTCTACCCCTTGGCATGCGTTTAAAAAATGATAACTGCTTCACGGCTTTTATGCTGGGCGGGATACTGGAGAGGGTGCGCTGCGCATGGTTTATCCAGCATGCGTGTCATGTCCTCCTTATTGCTCGCAAATTAATAATTCTGTTTAGAAAGCGATATATCTTTCATTTCATATGAAACGTACAAAGCACGACTCCAAATGGCAGCCTCCCTTAACAGTTTTAATAGTCAGTAGTTCTGCGCCATCAAAGGGATGCCGCGCTGCAGCAGCCGTGTAATTTATGTTCAAAGCGCTGCTGCTCTTGTAATGAACAGCTTCAGAGCGAGGCTGCATCGGGAAGGCGCTGCAGGCCTTCCATTGGCTGCTCTTCCCATACCGAGCACGGGTATGCAGAGGGTGATGCTGTATTGCCCGAATGTAGGCCACTACCGCGGTTAAACATGTACCACACTTGTACCACGCTGGGTTACTGTCATTCGGAAGATACAACTAAGTCGTTGGTTTCCAAAAGATGTGGTCAGAGTTATATACATTTTAGGTGATTGTCCAATTGACATGGCATAATTATGTCACTTGTCGCAGACGTAAAGAGTTTCACATAAGGTACTTCGACGTTAAATGAGACAGTAAGAGTACCAGGAGCCCAGTCCCATTTGGCCAGGACTAGGCCATACACCGGTGAAAGGGTGAGGGGACTGGCGCTGGAGGGGCACAGCTGGAAACAGTGAGAAGACTGATAGTGTGGCCATCAAGGATGGATGTGTGAAGGGCTGGGTCATGGAAGAGACAGAGCACGGGTTCTGGTATTTTTGGATCCGGGAGAGGAGGAAGCTTTGGGGGAAAATGAAGATGTCCACTGAGGGGGAGAGTGTGGTGTAAAGGTTGAAGGAAAGAGGGAGTAAGGTTGGGCTGTGTATTGGGAGAGGCTGCGACGAAGAACAGATGGAGATAGATGCGGGGCGCAAAGGTTGAGCGGTGAGAGGGTGAGGAAGGGTTGTTTTGTGCACAATAAAAGGGAAAATAGCGACGAAGGAGGAACGAGATATGTAGAAGGGTTTCGGAGTGTAGGATGAGATAGCATGAGAGAGAAAAAGAAAGATACAGAGTAAAAAAACTAGAAGACTGAAAACGTTAAACAGAAGTTCTTAAAATTAAAGAATTTCAGTTTACTTTGAACACGAAGTGATAATATTTTTCAGATATGTATACACACACATTTATATGCATTTAATATGTTCAATATTAATTAGAAGTAGTCAAGTAGTCAGCATCAGAAAAAATTTATTAAATGAGCACTGCACTGTTAGTAGTCTTTCTCCTTTTGAATGGGCTGCCCGTTCAAAGGTTTCCAATCGCAGAGCCTGATGAGGCTCCACCAACAGAAACCCAGCGATTCCTCCAACTCTAAATGAAGTGGGTTAGCCTCAGTTTAGCCTATTTATGACTTCGCTCCATCTCCACTGAATGACTCTTAAGTAATCATGTTTTCAATTTTAACTAAACCATATCCCTCTGACTGCACTGACTCCTAATGAGATTGTATATAGCAGGAAGATTCCACTATGGATCTGGTAGAGTCACTTCCTGCAAGATTGGCATCTCAAACCTGATTTCATTAATCACTTTAGAGCAGCCCAGTGAAATGATAAACAAAAGCTTGAATTGATCTCCGCCACTGGTAATCACTCTGGCCTCATTCCAGTCCATTGTTTTAGCTGTTCAGTGCTAATAGAGACAAGGACCAGTCATATGCAAATCAATCTCGGCCCTGCCATATTTGAGTAGGCTTAGACTGAACTGCCAGACCAGGTTCTTCTTGAATGAGAACACAATCTACCTCTGACTGGTTACAGCCTCACCAGAGAGACTCAGCTTGAGTCCTAAAGCACAGTGAGCTCTGGACCAAAAGGTGGTCATATCACTCCCACATTGGGAGACTCACTTCGACAGCATCCAATGTTGGATCTCAGCCGGTGGTCATTATTCTAGACTGCATGCCAGTCCATTTTAGCTGGTCAGTGCTATTAAAGGCAGGAACCAGATATATATTAAAATCAGTCTTAGCCATGGGCTTCTAGGGACTGTTCAGACAGAGCTGCCAAGCATTGTTCATTCTAATCACTATAATACATCACGAGAGGATAGCAACTCTGTCACCACTGTGGAACCCTGTCAGTTCTCCTGAAAATCTGTTTATCCCAGGGTCCATCTGACATCAGTATCTACCTTAATGATGAAGGGAGGGTGGTTCACTGATAACCTTTTATAACTCAAGGAATCCGGGACCTTTCTCTGGATAAGTCTGAGAGATATCCCAGGTAACTTTCAACATAAGAGTTACCTCTGTCCATATCTGCTTGAATGCTTCTAATAAAATTGATTAGGACTCCCGGCTTCAACTCACCGCAGGCCAATCCTTCTATCACTGACCCATACTCCCGGCTTCACCTCAAGCTGGTACTTGGACAACAGTACACATGCACTGCTGCCATACAGAAAAGCAAACTACATACCATTACAGATGAAACTTCTAATCAGTAAACCATGTGATGCTGCTGTGAATGCTGCCTAGATTGAGTAATACTGACACCCTAAGTTGTGTATCAGCATTACTGCTGCTGAAACAGTGACTCCTCATGGGCACTGCAAAATTCTATTTTAAATATGTGCATGTATTGACCATGTGTTAGTGACATCGATGAATGGCTTCTGCCTGTTGCCAGTTACTTTATTAATATGATGCACCGTTGAGTTTACAAAAGATTGTCTAAACACACACTGATTTGTGTAATGTCATTTCCTATGATGTTATCGACGGGTCCAAGGAGTTATTATGTCACTTGCACCAATGCAATGGTTTTGGTGAGTCGAGACCACTAGTAGAATGTATTCTTGGGGTGCCGCTCGTAATTGGATTGTGGTCACTGGAGATTTCCCTGCCTGAGTCCCTGGTGCAGTTGCTGGAGGCCCCTTTCTTCGACTGGAATTCGTGGCTTACTGGGAGCCTGTGCTTTACACGGACGCGAGCAGCTGGGAGGAGTGAGAAGGGGAGACCGGGACTGCGAGGACCAGCATTCAGCTTAACACCCACAGCTGGTTCCTCTTCCCGGCCGTGCCCCGCCCCCCCTCAGCACCTTATCACCTCTCGCGGCCCCCGCGTCGCGGGAGCCGCTCGTAATTGGATTGTGGTCACTGGAGATTTCCCTGCCTGAGTCCCTGGTGCAGTTGCTGGAGGCCCCTTTCTTCGGCTGGAATTCGTGGCTTACTGGGAGCCTGTGCTTTACACGGACGCTAGCAGCTGGGAGGAGTGAGAAGGGGAGACCGGGACTGCGAGGACCAGCATTCAGCTTAACACCCACAGCTCGTTCCTCTTCCCGGCCGTGCCCCACCCCCTAGTACGTATATAGTTGAGCACCTATCGCGCCTCGCGGGACGCGCGCAGGACTCAGCCCGGGGCTAAGCCCGGGCAAAGGGCGGGCCGTTTGAGGCCGTTAGAGGACGGGAGAGACCGGACCGGGCCATCCCCCTAACTTCTCGCCTTCCTCATCAACCGATACCCACATCTTTGCCCGGCCATCCTGGAACTGTGCTTGAATAAATGCCAACGAGGGAAACAAGAAGCAAGGCGGTTACTATGGTCACAGGTACCCTGGACAATTTTCTTACTAAGGCTAATACTGTGGTTAATAAGGGGCTCATAGTCTTAGAAAAACAAATAGCAGGAGGGATTGAAAGTTCGCACTTGGTTTCCCCAGGGTCTTCCTCCAATGGTAGATCGTCACAACTGCTGGATGCTACTCACTTATCACTCATGGATAGCATCGACCAAACTATCGAGTCAGTTTTGCAGCAGCTGAGGACTTCGTCCAACTCATTTGGGGAACGAGACTCTGTCCACACTACCAACAGGGTGGCATCCTCCCCCACACCACAGGCTGTTCCACCTAGGGACTTGGGCAATGGTCCTACTGAAATGGATTATAGGGGTCTCCGAGAGGATGCTGTCCCGAAAAGGAAAAGATCGCGGAAGACTAAATTTGCCAAAAGGGCTAAAATAGATCCGACCCCAAATAGAGTCGAAGACAGCACTGATGTTTCTGGAACCACTTCCTCTGATATGGTGTGTTCCATAGTCCACCCCACTAACCCGATACCTCAGCACACCGGCCCATTTCTCTTTGGAGGGGGACTTCCAGACACCGCGGAGCGTATTATCTCCTCACTTACTGACATTATTAAAACTCTGTTGGATCCCCTCTCCTTAAAATTGGATTGTATCGAGGCTAGACTTTTAGTACTAGAAAGATCAGGTGGAAATGGGGTTGATCAGCAAGGGTTGCGTCTAAGCACAAATGGAGTAAATGGGACTAATGATGGGATTTTTCTCCCACATAGTGCTCCCATTACTGTGGTTCCAATTTTGCCAACAACTGTTCCCATGGAGAATGCCCCCGCTATCGCTCCATCACTACCTGCCCCTGTACCCCTCCCTAGACAATTGCCCCCGGTTCCACCCATCAGGAGGTCGAAGTTGCCTACTCCGGCTACCACACTGGAACAGGACAGACCGCCTAACGTAACGGCTGACTGCCCTAATCGGTCAGGCAACATCTTCAACCGGCGAAAAGTGGTCAACTTGCCGCCTGAGGCGGCGGCTTATACTGCAATTTTGATGGGGGTTCCTGAGCTCTCCAGCAATGTGGTGGAATCTTACGACTCCCTACGTAATAAAGTTATTAGCTGGTTAACCGTTCAAAGGCCCCTACCACCTAATCTCCGAGGCGAAGTACTGATGGTCAGAAGGGTCCCATGGCTTGGGTATACTGTCAAGAAAAAGGGGGGAGATTGTATAATCATAAGTTTTGGGAGCTCTCAGGTCCCTACATATATTTGCAATTGGCTGGGGAGTCCGGGGAACACCTCCATAGAACTGGTCCCCCTGTCGTTCTTCTACCCCAATGTCCGAGATGTGACTATGGGGAGGGACGACGGCTGGACCAGGGTGGGATTTGCCGTAGACGGGTCAAGGTATAGGCCCACTCGCTATGACACCCCTCTCCATGGCGATTATGTCCACCCCAACAGATACAGTTGCCTTGATCTGGTGGATTGACTCCAGAAGGGTGCAACCATTGGGGATACTCAAGGTATAGTTTGTGAAACCACTGGGTTGGGGATAGGTAAAGAGGTAATTGATGTTATCACTGATGACCCTCACACATCTTCTCTGGAGAGCATAACCATGGGCAGTTTCCGGGGTCAACTAGCTAACTTATTCCCATGTTCACCTGGTCCAAATATAATACCTGTGGCTCCCGACCAACAGGGAATTCCACCGAACAGGTCTGAATCGCCACCATTGGGTACCGGCACTGTGGAAACCATGGGGACGGTACCTAAGATCCCTGTAGGAACCATGAAGGTCCTCTCCTGGAACTTGGCAGGTATTGCAAACAAACTAGACACAGATGACTGGGCTTCCTTGGTAGGCAGTAGCGACATCTGTCTCTTCCAGGAGACTTGGGCCAGGGAACACTTCCCTAGAGCAGGGTACGCAACCTTCTATATCAATGCTAAGTGGAATGGCAAAGGGAGGCCCTCGGGTGGACAGCTGTTTGGGTGGCCAGCCACATTGGCTGTAACGCGGAGATAGTACCCACTTATTCGGAGGACATTCAGTGTGTCCTCCTTAAATGACCCAATGCCTTCAATTTGGCAATTGTTAATGTGTACTCACGCCCAGTCAGTGCGTCCTTGGAATCACCTACTTTGGACGATCTCTCATTATTTTTGGGTCAACTTCCCACTGACTGTAAGATATTGATGGGCGGAGACCTCAACTGTCATTTTGAGCCCCTTGAAGGTTTGAAGGAGGGCGCCCTAACTGCCGAAGATGACCATTGGGCGATCCCCCATGCCAATCCCCTCATCCTAGATCATGGTCCCCTTTAGCAGTACAGATCATGTCCCTGACTTTGAATTTTTCTCTGAGGGCCTGTAACGGGCGCACCCCATCTGATACCCCATCTGATACCCCCTCAAAGTGCACTTTTAACAGGAAGAACCATGAATCACGCCTGGATTACATTTTCGTGGATACAGGCTTGTGGTCAAAGGTCCAGGATTTTAGGATTGTAGAAAGACAGACGTTGACCATAATGCCCTCTGTCTAGATATGGCGTACCCCGTCCCTGGTGTAGGGTTGCCATCTAGTGACCTTAGTGAAGATCTAGGGAATTTGGTTCTTAGCACCAATAGACACAGGGTAAGATGGGGGAAATTAGTAAACTCAGAAGAGAGCATAATTAAAATTTATGAATTAGCACTCCCTAAGCTTGATGAAATAGATGGACTGATCAATCAACCCAGAGCCACAGATTTTAATGAGAAATTAGCCCAAATCCACACAGATTTAGTGGGAATTTTAGGAGAGGTTTTTATCCAGTGGTGGTGCGTAGGAAGACTAAGACCCGAACCTCAGCCTGGTACAACTCCACTTGTAAAAAGATCAAGACCGAGCTGATCTCCACAATAAAATCAGGTATTAATAAAGATAAGGACGCTGAACATAGGCGTAAATATAAGGAAGCCCTGGCACAAGCAAAATCAGAATGGGACTGGAATAGATGGCAGGACCTTTCCCTAGCCCTAGAAGCGAGGGACTCTAGAAAATGTTGGTCTCTGGTTAATATTGGCTCGGGAGAACCAAAAACAGCAATGGAGCCAAACATTGCTGCTTTGGTTTGGGAAGCCCACTTTAGCAAATTGTACCAAGATACTCCTGAATTTGCTAATAACGCAGCCCCTGATATTATATCTGACCCCGCAGATGGACTAGAATTCACATTGGGTGAGGTAGTTAGAGCCATAGAGAGATTGGCGTTGGGGAAGGCCCCGGGACTCGACAGATTGCCTGGCGATCTGTTTAGATACCATCCAGAGATCTGGGGCCCGTACCTCCTAATTCTATTTAATTCCATCCTGGGAGGCATGGAGATCCCCTGCACTTGGCTGGGGGCAGAGATAGTTCCAATTTTCAAAAAGGGCTCTCCTCTGCTCCCGGCCACCTACAGGCCGATCAGCCTTATAGATGTACCCCAAAAACTATTTTCTCGCCTTCTCCTGGACCACCTTCTAGAGTGGATGGAGGATAACGCGTTTCTTAGTCCCCTCCAGGCGGGCTTCAGGAAAAACACGTCCACCATGGATCAGATTTTCCGCCTCGTTCTCCTCTACTGGAAAACAGTGAGGATTGAGGGGGGGAGTTTGTACATGGTGTTCGTGGACCTGAGGTCCGCATTTGACTTGATCCCCCGTAAGAAACTATGGGAGGTCCTAAAAGAGCTGGGTGTCCCATCCCAACTATTGCATGCTATAATTAGGCTCCATGAGGGCAATTTTGCCCAGGTTAGGTGTGGGGCGGATGGAGCGCTGTCCTCTAGGTTCCCAGTTCTCAGAGGGGTAAGACAGGGTTGCGTCCTTGCGCCGACCCTGTTTTGCCTCTTTGTTAACAGTGTCATATCTCATCTTGACAATGACGCACCCTTGTTGGCAGGCAGGAGGGCTATTATGTTTGCCGACGACACCCTCCTGCCTTCCAAATCCCCGATGGGGATTCAACGGATATTAGATGGGTTTGGCGTTTTCTGCAGGCAACATGGTCTGGAGATCAACACTGAAAAAACCAAATTCATGATATTCAACCCCTCCTCCACAACTAGGCCTAATCCAACACTGGGCTCTGCAAGGCTGGAAAGGGTAAAAACGTTTCAGTATCTGGGGGTAACTCTACACGAGAAATTATCATGGGCCCCTCAGATAGCTACATCTCGGTTAAAATTGTCCCAATTATCGGGCGCAATCCTGAAGGTCGCAAATACATCAACCTTTAAACCCATCAGTCCAGCCGTGGAGATGTATAAAACCCAAGCCAAAGCGGCCGCATTATATGGAGTGAGTTGTGGGGCCACAAAGCATAGGCAGAATTAGTCAGAGTAGAAAATAACTTTCTCAGACACTTCTGCTTCTTCCCCAAGGCACACCCTTTCTACCACTAAGACTAGATCTGGGGCTCCCCACAATAGGGGACGATCTGGGACTAAAACCGCTTAGGTTCTGGCACAGGCTCTGGTCCACTGGCGAACATGCACATTACAGGGAAGACCTCAAGCATGTTATGAAGCTCAACCAGCGTGATAGAATCTCGTGGTTGTCCTGCATTAAGAAAGAACTACATCGCCTGGGACTCCCTGAGTTATGGGAGTACCCAGAAAGAGGCTGTCAAAGGGTCCCTCGTAAAAGGCTGGTGGAACAATTCAAGGAGAAAAGTCTAGTCTCTCTGGTGTGTGCACCTAACAACGGCACCCTGACCGAACATTTCCTGGATTCCAAAAATTCTTATTATTTTGAAGGTTTTATGGACATCATATTCCCCATTTCAGGGAGGAAATTGTTCATTCAATGGAGGCTAGGCACCCTGCCCCTGAAAACTTTTACTTGTAAATGGACAACGCGGGACGAAAAAACCTGTCCTGGGTGCAAAAGCCATGATGAGGAAGAAATTCACGTTTTGTTCTTTTGCCCGGCCTACACCAGACCAAGGAAATACTGGCTAGTGCCTCTGTGTAGGAACATGGGCATAAGAAATTACCTACATTCATACAGAATACTGAAGACAAGTACCCTGCCCCACATTGTCTTTGCAGTTGCAAAGTTTATAATGGCCATGTGGCAGACAAGGGGGAAATTACTAAAAGACTGAATACTGATATGAATTGTAATGAAATTGCACTCGTGTTTTGATCCCCTAGGGAAATGAACTATCTATGGGACGTAACATGTTTGGTTTTTATTCTATGTAGATGTCTTTTAAATGTTCTCAAACGTTTTAATGTTTTTAATTTGAATCTTTTATGGTCTCAACGGCCGAAATAAAGAATTTTTGGATTGGATTGGATATTCTATGACAGAACATGAACTAGATAGCTGGGTGATGCTGTTTGAAAGGGATGGGCCCTTTTGGCTTCAGTCTCAAGATCAAAGGTAGCCTTCGTTTTAAACATGTAGTAATGTTTTGCTAGCTGATAAAGGTAGAATAAAAATCTGCACGGGTGTCAGTCTTTGGACCTGGTAGAGGGCCTTCCTAGGAAACGAAATAGTCTTCCAGAGGTGCTGGTGGCTTGAAGCATTACAAAGATGTTCAGGCAGGATTGGACAGGACTTTTTTTCCACCTGGCATTCCCCCGGTGGGCTGGCGCCCTTAGAAGGCGCATTTGAAAGGCCTGGCCACTTCCCGGTGCGTCTGTCACTTTCCTCGGAGATCTCTCAGAATACTTGCAGCAGGCACGGGCTTCAAAGAGAGGGAGGGAGGGAGGGGGAAAGAGAGAGAAATGAATAAGAAAGAGAGAAAAGAGAGAAAAGACGGATGAAGAGGAAGATTGCGCGAGGAGACGAAGGGAGCAGGGCTGCTGTGAGCAGTTTTCCAGGGTTGCTTTTGGTTCCCCCGTCGGTCCTGACTGCTTGGCACACAACCCTTCTAGCCTGGCGCTGCATTCACGAGCCAACATCCGCAGAGACGCAGCACAAGTCGTGCCACAGTGGGTTCGGCGAGCCCTCTCTGCTGGCTCAGCACCTGGCATCCTATAAAGGCGAGGCGGAGCATTATTGGTATTCTCTGGGCACAGGGCAGACTTTTTAATTTCATACATCATTAACAATCACGGCGATCGTCAAAGTTACAGAGCACAATCCTTACAATCCTTGACTGTACCATACAGTAATAACTCCCACAACCTTGGCAGTGCACTCATCTTCCTTCTGCTTGTGCCAAATCACAAAAGTACAGCAGTGCCAGGCAATTTTGCTCTCGGGAAGATCAATTTTGTCCTGAAAACAGGAATTTGTAAATGATTTTTCAGCTGACATTTGCACTGACCACGGGTGAATTCTTTTTTTTTTTTTTGTAGTGGTAGTCAGTGCAAAATTTGACGGTGCAAATATCACTGCAAAATTGTGCAAAATTACCTAGAACCACGGTAAAACTGCCTGGCACTGACACAAGAAACACCATCTATTCCCTAATAACCCGGGAAGACTATCAGAATTGTGACATTTCAGTAAGGCTGGACTCCCCCGCCACCTCCCTAATAGGGATCAATATGAATTGTGATGGAATCACAAATACTACGAAACTAATTTTTTTGCATTGGGCAACTGTTGTAGCAAATGTCACTGCAACGTGCATGCATTCGGTGGCAGACTGAGTATTAAAATACTGAGAAGAGTAATACAATGTTACAATTTCAAACAGGGTAAGCCACCCCCAGTGAGGAGGGTTTGAAATGCGTTGTTGTGATGGTCCAAATTGTTCTTTTTGCATTGGTCAGTAAGCTGGATTGTTACTGTTGCACTCGTTTGCTTCAAATGTCACTGCAAACATGCCCAGAAACGATGTAAAATTACCCAGAACCAGTACCAAATGAACCAGAACCGGTGCAGGATAACTGCTTCAGTGCATATAACATAGTCTAGACCCTGATGCTCCTGGGGCGGATGAAGTCGTCTTCCGTGAGCAGGCACAAAATGTACTGAGATGGCTCAGTGAAGGATTTAACTTCTGTGTAATGTAAGGTACCTTCCCAAGGACTGTAAGCATTGCACGAACAGACACTTAAAACCCTACCTTTTCGGATCACCTAGGTGCTTGTAACCTGTGAAGCCTTTCGATGGCTGCACTTGCAGTCCGATCCGTGCTATGTACGTATCTGCAGTCGCGGCTCGCTTGACTTGCGGATGGGGGGGTGAGGGGGTCGTGCGTGGGTTCTCGCGGGAGGGCAGTTAAAAAAAAAACGTACCTTACCGGGTCGCACGCCGGCTCAGCTCCTGGCCGGGTCCGCGTTTGGCGTTTTCCTTCTGCTTTCCAGGAACAAGGCATCCTAACTCCCATCCCCGGCCTAAACCAATCACAACGCTGTGATTGGTGCAGACAGCGCCCAGCCAAGCACCTGTAGGGAGGTCAGCTTTTCAGCCTATATAGAGAGAAGTTAGAGTGCGCATGACTGGCTTGAACGGCCCCAGAGGGCGGACCAAACAGTTAGGGCCCACAACATTGGACAAGCCACTCCTCCAGGACCCAGCCAAACAGACATACCCTCCTGCCCACCTCCAACCCGGCATACCCTGCCTTTTGCCTTCTGGTCCTAGGATGCTTGTTTCCAGTCCAGGGAGGACCTGGCTAGGCAGTTTGGGCTGGACTGTTCCCATTGGGGGCAGGGTCATGACTGATTTGCATATGGCTGGGTTCAAACTGGAATGGCATGGGCAGCACACAACGATGGATTTAGGCCCAGATCTCTATACTGGGTTTAATGTTTGACATTGTTCTGCATTCTGTCCATCAATTTTTCTTTTTGCATTTAAATGTTTCTTAATACATGTTGCAGCAATAGCACTGAGAGATTTTTGCCAGAATGGAAATTTGTGACAACAGGAAATCAAAATATATGTTGTATGTTTTATTATGTGGGTGAAAAAAATGAATAAAGAAACTTATATGCATTGTCTGAGTAGCTTTAGCAAAAGGTACGTCTGGTAAAGATACTTACATATTTCATATTAAAGGCCTTCGATGCATTTTTGAGCTCCTGCGCAGATCCAGATTCACCCCCTTTTGCTTTAAGCTTTAATCATTTGTTTATACATTTCCTTCCTGTTCTGGTCCAAAGCCGCACTTATTGTGAGTGCTCTAATTGTTTGGCACCATGCCTGGGAAATATTTGGCACTATTTGCACGGAAAGAAAGAAATAAAGACGCAAAGTCAAAATATTTGGGCAAAACTCTGCAGCAGTCAGCTGAGGATAGTCAGCAGTTCGGATACCAAGAGCCCCGTAGTAATAATGCATTCGCAAATTATAGTATTTTCCTTACATTAGTCCTTGGCGCCTGTTACTGGGAGAGCTGTTGCTCCTAATGTCTGAAGGACTGTGTTAAACACAGAAGCTACACCCCCAGTAGGCAATACAAGATTGCTGCAGGCTTTACCTCCTGACTGCGCTTTACGTGCCAGAAATGGAGAGTTGCAGGTGTAAACTGGTCTGACACTGTCTTTGCATCCATGTTCCGCACGAATTTACCCCCAGCAAAAACTGAAAGTAAATGGTAGTGACGATGGTGTGCGAGGAAGTGCTCTGCCCTGCGCTTGCAAAGCCCAGCATCGTGTGAATATCTGTAATTCTTTCATAGACCCACGTTCTACTGTGCATACCTTTTATATGTTCCCAGATGAACCCTAGACTGGTATTAATTACTGTGCGCTCGAAAATTACTCATAACACATCAGAAATGACTGTAGTAAAGCCATAAAGTAAGGAATTGAGAGACGTGTGACCTTTGATTTTAAGACATCTTCTAGGTGGAGAGGCTTCCACCCTGAACTTCCGTCCAGTGTTGTAACACAAAATAACGCCCCCCTCCCCCTGCAGAATGTGAAGCACGCGCTGAGTCTCCCATATCTCACAGCCTTGGGCGGAATGGGGGCCCCCTTCAGGGGCCTGTGTTACACCTCTGCTTTTGTCAGGGCACGTTTCACAAGTACTAGAACGAATTTATCATGCAAACAGCTGTGGATATCCATTCAGTCTAGCGCCTAGAGGCCTGGAGTTGGAAGGATCCACCACAGCGCTGCCTGCTGTAGACACTGCATAGGACTTTGACATCAGGCCTAGGAAGTGTTGGCGCTCTGGCCCTCAGCACAAGGGGCTGGATATTTGGTGCGTGGGTACTGGGGGCTGGGGGGGGGGCATACTGTATGCAGCACTCCTGCATCAAGTGATAGGCAATACTAAAGTCTGTGAGGATTGAGGTAGTTGTTTTCTTCTGTCAAATGACTTCAGAATTGAATCTGTGAGAGATAGGCTGAGTTTTCTTAAGGCAGAAGTGATACTATATGGATGTTCTACCCTTCCCTCTTCTTTTCTTTCATTCTATCCCCCTATCTTTTCTTTCTTTACCTGCCTCCCCTTTCCCAGATATTTTAGCAGTATTATTCTGTACGTATGTATTATTCTTTGTTTACTGTATTATGTCTTATTTTCTTAACAAATAAACAAATACACTTCCTTTAAACTAAAAAAGAAGTGATACTATATATATATATATATATATATATATATATATATATATATATATATATATATATAAAATAAAAAGAACAATTACTCTGTTATTTTAACAGGATTCGCTTTGTGTCCTCTGGAAATATGACGTTTTTAACTCTATGCTGTAAACCGAGGCATTACAAAATGTAAGCACAAAGTTATAAGACGTTGTAACATTTGACCTCTGCCTTTTCTTCTTGACAGCTGCCTGTCTCGTATTGGGCTGCATCATTTTCCCTGATGGGTGGGATTCAGACGAGGTGAAGCGGATGTGTGGGGAGAAGACAGACAAATACACCCTGGGCGCCTGCTCCATCCGCTGGGCCTATATCCTGGCCATCATCGGTATCCTGGACGCCATGATCCTCTCCTTCCTGGCGTTTGTGCTTGGAAACAGACAAGACAGCTTGATGGCAGAAGAGCTCAAGCTAGAAAACAAAGGTAAGTGTGGTCAGAAACCAGATACAACTCCATGCTTAGAATAGTAAGCAAGTATGTGGACAATGCATTTGGTATATAACAGTGCCACGCGTGATTGCCAGTTACGGACAATGTATCAAATGATAGATTATAAATTCGCAAATCAGAAATCCAAGAAACAATAGTTTGTCCTCCTGAAGAGAAAAACTCCAATATGGAGGATACTGATTTCTTTCTTACCTTTTTGCTTCTCTTTGGTTTTTTTTTAGTAGAATGGTCAGATTTTGTCAGTAGTGGCCATTATTATTGCTGTCCTGTGCTCAGTGAATTATACTTAATGTCAAACTTGAAATTATGACAAACATGGTGATAATGCATGCATTGTGCTAAGTGCTGGTGTGTTAAATCCGTAGTCCTCTGTAAATTGACTCTTGCTGGTAGTTGCTCTGACTACACCTCAGCAAAAAAAAACACTATACCAATACCATGGGCTGATGACCATAAAACCCAGCAAGTAACAGACGCTTAACAGGAACATAATACCCTTTCATATTCTATCTAATAGAACGTGGATAGAAATATCTATTTAAAAACACATTCAGGTACAACTTGCAATTTTACAGTAATAAAGGTTCAATGTTGTCAGTCTGATCCTGAAATGTCTGAGGGCTTCTAGGGAATTATTTCAACCTCCAGATACTTAAACCCACCACAGAAGAATGCTGTCTAGAGAGTCCCATGTGCATCAATTGTGTTAAGGTTTGCAGAGGACAAGAAGAGGCTGATTTCTTCATCAAGATTCCATACATACTTCACTGGATCATTATGATATGTTTTATTAGAGGGGAAAAAAATAACATGAAGGGCAAAGAGTGCATTAATGGTTTCTGAGAGCAAGACATCAGGATTGTAGTCGACATTAACAAAGCTATTATCATAAACGCTTCCGCAGTAATGGCCCTCCGCTCACTTCATAGAGCTTTGGTGTTTTGGCCATTAATTACATTAGTCCTGAGGCTCAGTGATATCAATCACTTAATAAATGTTATGTTGTTATGTTAAATTACTATCTGAGTGGAAATTTATGTTACAACAGATGGTATGACACATGCAGCCTCCAGAGAAGAGGAAACACTGGGACGCGCAGACATGCCATCTATACATCGCTGACACGCGGTGCATGGATATTAAGATTGGCTGACACATCATACATGAATAATACACTTGGTTATCACACAGCACTGCTGTGATGCTCATGGTTCTCCTGATCTTCCTGCCAGCCTATTTTTTCATGACAAAGATGCTGACAGTTCAAAGCAGATTGTTAGTAATTTTACCCCTCCACATTTGGCACTCTGTGTCCCCCTTGCTTTATTGAGGTTTCACCAACTACCACCCCAAAGTTTGTGTTCACCTGAAATCTGGTTCCCCTTTTGCCTTTACTTGGCAGGTTGGCATCCTATCTGTATCATGTGATCCATACGTTAATGTCTACCGCATTGCGCCTGATGTCATTAACAGAGCTGTTCTGTAAAGAAAGCCTAATTCGGATCTTCAGGGTCCTTTGATTTTCTGCCAAGTTATGCTGCAGCTGCCATCAGAGATGTATGGGGAAGACAGACTCCTACACATGTCTCTCTTGATCAGGGCCATTGGCTTCCTAGGTTGGCCTGGGCCCCACTTCAAGGCTCCTTACATTCCACACAGGACTGTTTCTGGTCAGAACCCATCATTCAGTGATTTTAAAATAGGTATTTTTTCCCCAGGAGAACACTAGGATCTATGCTGGAGCGCTCAGGGATTAATCTGTTAATGAAAAAGTGGTAGTGTCCCAACCTCTGCTCAGAAGTCCACGATCTGCGTTATTAAATATAGTCTGCTGAATCTCTAGGCCACATATTCTTGAATACCCCTCAGGCTTCTTTAATCCACTGCCCGACATTCCCTGCACGGTTATCTGACTTTTGAAAGTTCCTCCTTTCTTCCTTTATGACTTTTTTTTGTCTTTCTTTTCCTCCTTCTTTCCCCTCTGTGTGTTTCTTCCACTCTTGCTCTTGGGGAATGTCTAATGAGGAAAATAAGTGCCAGTTTTCCCCACTGGCAAAAACCTGCTCATATTAAGCACTGGAAGAGCCTACTCCTTACAGTCTAATTTATGAAATAGTGATTAGGTTATGGGGCCTTATTTTTTCAAGGTCCATCATATGGACTAGCCTACCCTCTTTTATGTGACTAACATAAGATCTCTGATCACTTTGCAAATGCTTAAAAGCCTGGCTGTTCTCTCATCCAATTTAAATTTCTACTATTTCATGCTACATTTCAGTGTCATGAAACTCTGTTTATGTGTTGTAAAAGAGTCAGTAATAACCTAAAAATACAATAATGCTGTAGTCAGTGAATGCTTTACAGGACTATTACAGTTGAGTGACAATTTGTAACCAAAACATTACATTGGCTGACAAACACAACTGAATTTCGTGTCGCTAGCTGACAATATGGGAATCAAAACGGGTTCAATCAAAGCCATTGAATGGTAACATTTCATAGTGGATTTTATTTTACACTTGGCCACATTTTAAAATCCACACAGATGTTTAGATACATTGTTTAGATAAACACATAAACTTCTAAAATTTCTTAAAGATGATAGTCTTTTTCATAGGTCCCTATACTGAAATCTGCACCAATGTTCTACCGACTCTTTTTTTGTATGGTGAATTTTGTAGTATTCCCACAGACAATGAGTCGCTTCCTATTGTTCTTGACAATGAGATCCTGCCATGAGGATACAGTAATTAAGTGTTATTCATGTTATCACCCGATTTCCCTCTCTACCAGTTATATTAGGAGGTGTAGCTGCATGGATACCAAGTCATTAGGCTCCACGAATTCTTCAAATTAGTCTTTAGATGAGACAATGATAACACTTTCTGCTGAAAATCTATGAGGTTCCCTATTTCCAGAGCTACGAAAACTGCATATATTTAAAAAAAAAAAGGACAAGGACTAAACAAATCAATCTTAGGTACCGCTGTCAATGATATTGAAATGAACCTTGGAAGAGACTTACAAAGAAATAAATCTGCTTCCCCCCATGAGGGTGTCCAAGGTGGTACAACAAGAGTGGGGGAGGAACCTGTGTCCTTAACTGCAGTTAAAAGACCTGTAATCTCTCTATGCCTCTTTCTATTCCTGGGACAATACTCCTGGCTGGGGGGCTGGAGATGCCCATCCAGCTGCCTCTTGAGCATGGTGGAGCATCAGGAAGCATAAGGAACAGGATAAGGTTCCCCTGTAGCCCTTGATTTTCTGTTTCAACTTGGAAAGCGAGCGGGAAATTCTGTATTGCATGTGTCGATAGCATGATGATAGACCTCTTCCAGAGTTTTCCCTGATAAGAAAATGGCATTGATTATGGGGATGATGGGAGGTTTTGTCGCAGAGAATATATAAAGGGCCTACGCAATTAAACAAATAGTAACTAAGGAAAACAAAAGATCTATAAGAGGAGTTTCAGAAGTCAGAGCCAGAGGGAGGGAAAAAAAGAAGAATACTGCAGTAATTTTGACAGTTAGATAACAACCAATTCCTTAGCCAACACAGATGTGCTGTCGACATGGGTCATTGTAAAAACAAAGTGGCCCTTAAATCACAAAAACATGTTTTATGTGGGTAATCTATTTTTCTTTCAAAAATACTAAGTGGATGAAAACCCACTTTTTACCTTGGTCTCTACATTTGTCAGATCGGTGGGGTAGAAGATCGATCAAACTAAAACACAATGGAATGGAACTCATGAGAGCTGATAATTTGATTACTTTGTTCAGAAATCAAATGACAGAGATTTTTTGACTGATTTAATGCCAGTTAATAATAAGTACTCTTATTATGGGTGGATAGGGATAAGGTATTTAATGCACCCAATAACCACTGACACCATGTGGTAGTGTAAGTACTGTTCTGGTTTTTAACTCAAAAAACCATGCATAACATGAAGAAATCAGTGTTTTCTATTATCTTTTATTAGGCTCTATTCACTAATAATTTTTAGATTTTTTGATTTGTGAGAAATTTACCTCAGGAAAATAGAAGGGGGTGTGATAGTAACCATGATACTCTGAAATCGGATATGCAAGGTAACAGTTGAAATGTAACACCTGACCCATGATTGGACCCTTAGTACATGGTGTAAAATACTTTATCTTTGAATAGTACAACTTAATGATGTGGGAAGATTATAATCCATCCCAAAAATAATGAAATGTCTAACTTTTTTGTATATTCAAGCACAGTCTGCAATAAGTAGCTTTACCTGGTCCAAGAGTGACCCTAGAAGTAATCTAAAGAAGAATCTAAAGGATAATGCGTCAGGCCCAATATTAATTAACAGTGTTGTGTGGCTGCTTCAAAAGACTACACATACTTCTTAGCCCCTTTTTCAAATCAAAATGCATTGCATCAATGTATTAGGCAACCATAGGCAGTAAGAAACTGAAAAAACATTAATAACAATAATTCAATAATACATCAATGGCCACTAATATACTTCAAGAAGATGAGGTCAACCACTGTGGGGCTTTCATTATAGTCTGTATTATCAGATAAGTAGGTTTCTCCATATATTAAAAATTGGCAAACATATACCTCTATGAACAAATCACGCACATGCCAGAAAATTGAAAGAGGTTAAACAAAAATTAATATTTGCCAAAAGTTAAGTCGTATTGCTAAACAAGATGAATTAGCACCTGGAGAAAATACTGTGGGCACCATATATGCAAACATACATGCAACCAAAGGTAAACCAATTCACTAGAACTGTGTAAAACAGATTAAGAGAAGCAAGGATTCACTCAAAACATGATTGAATGAGAGTGAGTTACTTATGAAACACTGCACTTACTATGACTACATTTTCCCTGAACATTGTAGTACTTCGTCGGAGAAGGAACTAAAACAGGACCTCAAACCAGAAACATTGAATTTGAGATAGCCTTTCTCTGGCAGCTTGATTGGAAAACAATGTCTTCCACCCATTTTACTCCAAAGAAAATGTTAAAATCTCTCCAGCAGTACTCACACCAATGATTTCTATACAATCGTTTAGATAATTTAACACATGTACTGTGACAGTATCCAATGCCCAATGCTGTCCACTTACTGGGAAGGTATAGGCCTGCAATTGTAGGAGGTAATGTATACAGAAAGTGTTGTCTCTCTAACAAATACTAAATGTGCATCGACAGGTAAAGAGAAACAGCAGGCATATTGCTTAATATTTTATATGACAGTCTTTGTACTGAAGCACTTGGAATGTACCATTCTGAAGTGTGGTGGGAAGAAATGATAAGAAATGGAACACAAGAATGGGCATTCTTTACCTCACATGCATATGTGTCTAAAATATATACTATACATATAGATGGAGAGCAGCGGAAAATCACAATTACAACCATCTCCATTTTTTTATCATAGGATATATATAAAAGTGGTGATGGTTGTAAATGTGATTTTGACTATGTAGACATATTAATAATTAATGTTTTTACATAAAAATAATAAAAACAACTAACGTAAACATATTTTTACAATACCGTAGGATATATATATAAAAGTGGTGATCAATGTAATTGTGATTTTCAATACGTAGACGTAATTAATAAACAATTAATATTTGGACAATTAATATTAGTATAGTACTTAAGAAAAATAAAAACAACTATA
Source organism: Lissotriton helveticus (assembly GCF_964261635.1). NCBI lineage: Eukaryota > Metazoa > Chordata > Amphibia > Caudata > Salamandridae > Lissotriton > Lissotriton helveticus. Next base: position 1,158,351,009 of record NC_136057.1, read on the forward strand.
GTAAAAAAAAAAACTAAAAGCTGGCCAGGATATGCACACTGAGGTTCATCATTGGAAACAATAATGTTTTTAGGTTAGTTGCTTTTAATGTAAGAGCTCCCTTAAAAGAGTAATTAAATATAATTTATGAAAATGTGGGAAACGAAGTGGACATTGAGATAATTGACATTTTGTACTTTGAGAGTTTGGGTAAGAAGAAGGCTTGTCAGTATAACTTTTATAGGATTATGGCACCTAATTTCCAGATTCAATCTATATATTAGGGTAGATTAAAAATACTTTTATTTGAAAAGTAATAGTTGTATTATTCGATTTCAGTGGAATAAATGTAAACTTACAATTGCACAATATGAGCAAATGTGCATGTACAAGAGTTTTCAAGTCTAAAAATTGTGCTGTGTGTACAAGTAAATATAATAAGGATGTACAAGTTTAGCTATATTTCCAGAGCATAAAATGTTATAGGACAACACAGTTGAAACGAGATGGTGTGTGAATATGAGCCTGATTCTGCAAAGGCTAGACAGAAGTAGTTCACATTAATCATTGTGTTACCAATAGAATGAATGTAGATTACAGCAAGTATGTATCAAATATTCTATAGGAATATCAAATAAATTGCTAAGCAAGGGACTACATAAATCAAATTTCACCTTGAGATTAACTTTTTGGAACTGAATGGTAAATAATTCTGAATGATTTTTCTCCATTGATCAAGTGAATATATACATAAAGGATTTTAATAGTACCTAGATCTGTTCATAGAAAATGTAGCTAGAACTTTTGGGGATTTATTCACAATGAGGGCACACTAATCATAATAAATAGGGTGGCGCCTTCCTGTATGTTAAGCACCAAGCCCTATGGACTTAAAAATAGGTTTCCCTATGTGGCAAAGGCACTTTTCTTCTCACTTTGTCAGTGCATTGTTGTACTCTTGACAGCTGTATCATTTTTCACCTGCGGGGACAAGTAAACATTTCAGCCTACATATGACATTCAACCTCTGTGTAATTGGTGCCTTTTTGTGCCACCCATCATAGACTTACATGAAAGTTATATAGATGAACTGGGTGAAACCACATTTAACAGTATTATTTTATGGTCAGAGCACATACACATTGGCACTAGACATCAGTTCCACAGTGCACATAGTCCTAATACCACAAAAACAGGATCCAGAAAAAAGGAAGAATCCAGGATACATGCAGCAAAGTTAAATGTCCTTCAGGAACATTGTAGACGCGTGTCGGCTCTCCTGGCAGACCCTTCACATGTCTCCTTTGTAGGCTTACAATGTATCAGATGTTGTCATTGGCACAATAAAGTAAAAGGTTCTGGCTGGACTCAGTTCAAATGTAGATACAAACAGGAAGTTAATGGAGGTGTAACAGAGATGGTACTCCTAAGTAATAGATTATTTGTTGATGGGTATTAAAACACTTTCAGTTATAAGAGCTGTAATCAGTGGAGAAGACTATGTGAAATACAGAAACATAGCAAATAGATGTGTGTGCTTCATGCACTAAGGTTGACCCAGAAGATCATAACTCAAATTTCCTGAACTCTTTTATGTCTTATGGTGCCATTTGTTTCACATGGTAAGCTTGGTGTAAAATAATGTGAGGTTTTGGTGTCCTCATGGATTGGAGATAGAGATCCTGTACCCAGTATTACCACTGGTTTGAACTGCAATACTTCCCATTGAGTTAGAGATCCTGTACCTAGTATTACCACTGGTTTGAACTGCAATACTTCCCATTGGATTCTTTGGCCATGTAGTTATTTGGTCTGGGGTCAGTGGCGTCATATTATTAATTCTTCATTTTGTTTAACCGTTAGATCAACATAACTCTTTTACAATATCACAGCCAAACAATTGCCATGCCTTCTGGTAGTCATAGACTTAAGAGAATCTAGCACTCTGGTTACAAAACAAAATGTTCACCAACTGCATGTTCCTTGTTGAAGAGCGAGTGAAAATAACTTGGAGTAACATGAATGTAGGCAAACTGAAAAATCTTTCTGATGCCAAAAGGGAAGAAGCCCTGTAAAAGAAATCTTTGTAGCCATACTTAGTGGAATTCGTACATCAGAAAAAACATTCATGCCAAAAACTCTGCATCATCTTAGATGATGAATCATGCTGCTCCTGCATCTGCCAAACTGTGAGAAAATGAGGACTTCTTGCTTTTTAAAGCAGACAGAATGCTGTCTCTCGTAATCCTTCCATTTCTAATATTTTCATAATATCAGACTGAATATCGGACTGAAGTCTTGTCTAGGCAAAAAATGACCTTAGTCCATCATATGCATGATTTAAGAACCACTGCTATCCTTGAGCTCCAACAAGGGATCACATTAGTGCTTCTTACATAGTCCCCCCCGGAGACAGATACTATCTCTAGCCTAATTCATATTTCTATATCTTGTCCTAAAAATATGGGCAATGGGCAATAATGAAGTCCACTGGGTCCACCATTCATGCCCTCAAAAATAGACTGAGATTCAAACTGCTGTCAGTATCCACTAATTCAAACACAAAGGTTATAGCAAGGGAGCCACCACATGACATATTATGCACATCTAAAATGTCTTTGAAGTGCCTTTTATTAGATAAAGATTGTCTGTTTTAGTGTACAACTTGTAAGTATGACTCTTTTTTAACAAATTTGTCACTAAAAGACTTGTAATTCTAAAGCAACCTTTTCTGCTGTATGTTCTTAAAAAGAGTTTCACTTTAGCATGTGAATTATGTGTCAAATGCTGATGCGTGGCTATATAATGACTTCCACAATAAAACAGTCAAGCTTCAGCTAAAGACAATAACTTCAAGGAAAGTTTGTGCACTTAGTATCCCAGAACTTTGTAGCACAGCCAAATAGTATTGAGGGACAGAATGAGGTTGAAGATCCAGTTACTTTCAGATCATTGGTCACAGCATGGAATCTAGGCCAATAATAGAAATAGAAATTGAGGTGAGGGGTAAGTAGGTGAATTGTGAAGAAGATTGGATGATGACAGCAAATTAAGTGAATTTATAGCAGGTAGTCTTTGAGGTTTAATAACGTATGCAGAAAATCTATAATTGGTGGCCTAATGGAGAGCCAACAGGGTACTAATAACAAAAGAACATTGTAGCTGAATTTCTTGGATACTGATATGAGCCAGAGAGTAAAGAGGATGGTCTTCAGGGAGGAAGATAAGCAAGGAAGAAAACCTACAGAAGATCAGAACTTCAAAAGGCCAAGTTAATACATCATTGAGAATTCAGCAATTACATGAGGTCAGAAAGTAGTTTGAAAGGTTAAAATTTGTGAGTCATCATAATTGAAACCAGCTGGATTAAGGGGAATTAAAAAGCAAAAAAGCAGATATATGATTAAATGAAATAAGAAGATAAATGCAGTTTTTATGGAGGTCAACATACTAATGCTGAGGATATTGAGTGCTGCATGACCTTGAAAGAGGGCTTTGTGTTATGAATGCCCCTAGCTGTGACACACTTTGATCTATACCTAGATGTCCACAACATGTTTATGGATGGACATGCCAGATCACTTTAAAAAGCTGTGGTCCATGATTTAACCTGAAACAATCAAGACCTGTCAAAGAAGAAAGATGAAAACAGAAACAAAGGCTTTGTCCCAAATGCCCATATGTGTATGCCTCGTGTAAATGAGTTTCTGATGACTGATCTTGCCAAAGCTGGAAATACATATAAAATAAAGGTGGCCAAGGTAGGTTCAGAAGGTAATGACTCATGTAAGATAATAGTATTACATAAGTGTATGGTAAATACATTTAAATGGAAACAAATTACATAGTCATTGATTATCATGAACACCAGATATTGACTTAACCCTCCAAGATCTATGTTCAATGCCCTTGATCTAAAAGGACAAACAGACACACTTCTCTATCACCTGGAATAGTGAGAGGGATGTCCATCACCTGAAGAGTGTCTGTCTTAGTGCTGTCATAGTAGCATGCTACAATGTATGGAACTTCCTCCCTGCCCCTCTCTAAGTTTCAGAAAATCGGACTCTTCTGTCAGGATGCTGTATCCTTCTGCTCAGAATTCAACAGGAGTGATGCACTCTTCCTTATCTCGCAACCTCTTCAAATATCTAGGTATATAGGAAAATAAGAGCAAGTGTTAGAAAGGGAAAGGGGTATGGGATAAGACAGAAAACAGAGACACTGGACTCTGTCACTTTGACTCGTCACATCTGTTGATCAAGGATGTCCGCAAGATGTAGTGGATATTTAAAAGGCAAAATATAAGTAACTTGCTGATGGATGGTTCTGTACTTAACTGTAATAGTAAATGGATGAACCTTAGCAATATCTGTATGTAACCAAGTCTCTGTACTTTGATGTGGAACTTGCAGTTCACGAAAACGTAACAAAGATTGAACACCTCTGATATACTTTCACTAACATGATGACTTAAATAATTACCTCAAGCTTTGTCACTATGTACTCTTTACATGAACGTTGAATAACAACTTCTATTTTCCTCTTGTATATCTGCAAGATGACCTACAATGTTAATATTCTGTTGCTCCCTAGTCTTAGTAATTTGCATGTACATACTACAACTCTATTATCTCACACATTTACATTCATACATAGCATGAGCAATATAGTCCAGGTGAACAATCCTTCCTATTAAATCACAGGATACCCATTAAAAAATGTCACAACACCCAGTCTTAGAAGATTTCATATAAATGTTAAAAAACGTACATTTTGTTTCCATCAACAGAATTACTCTCTGAATACTTCCATGAATTTCTAATTTCCCTCAATACAAATCCATAAGAAAACAAATGGGTATTGGCAAGGACATTTAAGATCCTCATAGTAAAGGGCCTAGCTGCAGCAATATTGTTTCATGATTGCTTAGCAAAGATGCAGTGGGCAACAAGGGAAGTTATATCCAGCTATCCAAGATGACTACTGGGTTTCCTGATAAGAATTCACAGCCTGCAAGAATGGTAGTTCATTGTTGGGATGCTGTTGCACACCATACACTAAGTGCACTCATACACACACAGCTTTAATACAAAAGTGGCAACATTGCAATGATTGCCAGCCTTTACTTCCCTGAAACAAGTTCAGTGCAAGTGGGATTGGAGTATACCCCCATGTGCGCATCCAATACCAAACAGTGAGTGATGCCTCTAGCCCCACTTCCTGAGAAAACTACTGTCTAACTCTAAATTAGGCATCAGAAACAGTATTGACTGGCAAGGCTGTAAATGCATCAAGAGAGTGTGTATACATGGAAACATTATCACAACGCATTTATTGGCCAATCAACATCTGGATGACCCACCTTTATGGATCTACTGGCTACAAAATCTGCATGAGAGCTACCGTGACAGTCTGTTAAATGTATATGTGTTGTTTCGATGGAAGAGTGTTAAATGGTATAAAATAAATATGATCACAGAATACAACGTTTATATTTTGAAAAGTATTTTGCCAGAATGAAAAGAATGAATGTCAGAATTTGGGTTGTTGGTTGAGGAGGTTAAAACCCTACTGAAGCAACTGCCACAATCCTTGTCAGGGTGAATGTTAGACCTTTTTGCAGGTTTATCCCCAAAACATTTTACCTTTTGCCTCCTATTTTTCTAACCTGGTTATTGTTGACTTTGGCACTCTGGGCACCTTACACTGTGGATCAGTGCTAAAGTGCATATGCTCTCTGTGTAAATTGTGATTATGATTGGTTATCCATAATTGGCCTATCTGATTTACTAGTAAGTCCCTAGTAAAATGTGCTGTGTGTGCCAGGGCCTGTAAATCAAATGCTAATAGTTGGCTTGCAGAACTGGTTGTGCCACCCACATGAGTAGCCCTGCAAATGTGTCTTGGACCTGCCACTGCAATGTCTGCATGTGCAGTTGTAAACTGCCATGTTGACCTGGCAAGTGCACTTTCCTGCAATTGTAGGGGATTTATCCTATGTTTTTATGGTGATGGATTTGGTAAATTATGCACAACGTTAGTTGGTAATTCATGTTTGACCTAATTACTGCCGTGCACACACTGATATTGTGTTACATGTCATTCTACCTTGCAATGAGAAGATAGAAGATGTCATGTCAAGACCTGCATAATGTGTACAGTGATGGTGTAAGATGCTGTTATAATAATGTGCAAACTTATACGTATTTACTTTATTGCTGTGATGTCATGACAATTGCCTAGTTGGCAAAGTGATTTATGATTTATGTGATTGTGGTCTGTGTGTGTTATGTACAATATAATTGATATTCATATATATTTATATATATATATATATATATATATATATATATATATATATATATATATATATATATATATATATATATATATATATATATATTGCATTTCAAAGTGCCCTGCAATAAGTATACGCCCATCAGAGTGCAGTAATGGAAATAAATAAAGCTGAAATTTAAACGTAATGCGAGGCTCAGGTGTTTGGTTTGTGGCAGCCCTAGAAGAAGGGAATTGTAATCCTGAAACGCGTCGGCATTTAAAAATGAAATGGATCAATGAAGCAGGTTGCATTTGAAAGCCGGATGGGGAGGCTCTGTCGAGTGACCTCCTAAAAGCTTCAGGGCACTTTGAAATGCAAAATATCAGCACGGCAGCCCGGCCGTGGGGAGTGGCACCATCACTGACTGAAGGAGGAACACAGTTTCCAACTAGTGAGGCTGTCGTCATGTACTAAACAAGACGTTTTTCAGCACAGAGCCTCATATGCTGATTTAACCTGCCTAATGATCCGGAACCTACTAAAGGAATGAAAGTAAGCCTACATTTTGCAAATAAACACTTGAACTTACCAGAAGTGATGAACTAACGCTCGCATTAGGAACTCTGTTCCCCAGCATGCACTAACTAACTGCAATAAGTATACGCCCATCAGAGGGCAGTAATGGAAATAAATAAAGCTGAAATTTAAACGTAATGCGAGGCTCAGGTGTTTGGTTTGTGGCAGCCCTAGAAGAAGGGAATTGTAATCCTGAAACGCGTCGGCATTTAAAAATGAAATGGAGCAATGAAGCAGGTTGCATTTGAAAGCCGGATGGGGAGGCTCTGTCCAGTGACCTCCTAAAAGCTTCAGGGCACTTTGAAATGCAAAATATCAGCACGGCAGCCCGGCCGTGGGGAGTGGCACCATCACTGACTGAAGGAGGAACACAGTTTCCAACTAGTGAGGCTGTCGTCATGTACTAAACAAGACTTTTTTCAGCACAGAGCCTCATATAATGATCCGGAACCTACTAAAGGAATGAAAGTAAGCCTAAATTTTGCAAATAAACACTTGAACTTACCAGAAGTGATGAACTAACGCTCGCATTAGGAACTCTGTTCCCCAGCATGCACTAACTAACTGCAGTAAGTTTACGCCCATCAGAGGGCAGTAATGGAAATAAATAATGCTGAAATTTAAACGTAATGCGAGGCTCAGGTGTTTGGTTTGTGGCAGCCCTAGAAGAAGGGAATTGTAATCCTGAAACGCGTCGGCATTTAAAAATGAAATGGAGCAATGAAGCAGGTTGCATTTGAAAGCCGGATGGGGAGGCTCTGTCGAGTGACCTCCTAAAAGCTTCAGGTCACTTTGAAATGCAAAATATCAGCACGGCAGCCCGGCCGTGGGGAGTGGCACCATCACTGACTGAAGGAGGAACACAGTTTCCAACTAGTGAGGCTGTCGTCATGTACTAAACAAGACTTTTTTCAGCACAGAGCCTCATATGCTGATTTAACCTGCCTAATGATCCGGAACCTACTAAAGGAATGAAAGTAAGCCTAAATTTTGCAAATAAACACTTGAACTTACCAGAAGTGATGAACTAACGCTCGCATTAGGAACTCTGTTCCCCAGCATGCACTAACTAACTGCAATAAGTATACGCCCATCAGAGGGCAGTAATGGAAATAAATAAAGCTGAAATTTAAACGTAATGCGAGGCTCAGGTGTTTGGTTTGTGGCAGCCCTAGAAGAAGGGAATTGTAATCCTGAAACGCGTCGGCATTTAAAAATGAAATGGAGCAATGAAGCAGGTTGCATTTGAAAGCCGGATGGGGAGGCTCTGTCGAGTGACCTCCTGAAAGCTTCAGGGCACTTTGAAATGCAAAATATCAGCACGGCAGCACGGCCGTGGGGAGTGGCACCATCACTGACTGAAGGAGGAACACAGTTTCCAACTAGTGAGGCTGTCGTCATGTACTAAACAAGACTTTTTTCAGCACAGAGCCTCATATGCTGATTTAACCTGCCTAATGATCCGGAACCTACTAAAGGAATGAAAGTAAGCCTAAATTTTGCAAATAAACACTTGAACTTACCAGAAGTGATGAACTAATGCTCGCATTAGGAACTCTGTTCCCCAGCATGCACTAACTAACTGCAATAAGTATACGCCCATCAGAGGGCAGTAATGGAAATAAATAAAGCTGAAATTTAAACGTAATGCGAGGCTCAGGTGTTTGGTTTGTGGCAGCCCTAGAAGAAGGGAATTGTAATCCTGAAACGCGTTTGCATTTAAAAATGAAATGGAGCAATGAAGCAGGTTGCATTTGAAAGCCGGATGGGGAGGCTCTGTCGAGTGACCTCCTAAAAGCTTCAGGGCACTTTGAAATGCAATATATATATATATATATATATATATAACCTGGTGTGGAGCCTATTTTGTGGTGTGTGTTGTGTGTCACTAGTGTGTGTGTGTTGCGCACACGCTTCATACGTTGCTTCTGGGATAAGCCGGACTGCTCTGCCAAGCTACCAAGGGGAAGAGCAAGGGTCATCTTGGGTGTGTAACTCCCTTATACTGACTAGACTGGTAGGTTCTGCCTGGCTTAGGTGCATACCCTAGCCAACCAGAAACCCCATTTCTAACAGTGAACCACAAAAAGTCGCTAAATTAGCCTATGCGTAGCTCTCTGGTAGCTTGACACAAAAGAAGTCAGGCTTATTTTAGAGGCAATGCGTTAAGTATGTATGCAGCAATCAAACAGTAATAAAGTGAAAATACAACTCTAGAAAAATCCCACAACAATTTAGAACAATAAAGTATAATGCAATACATTATTTGACACCAAAATGACACAAATCCAGTTAGTAGAACCAGAGATATGCAATTGTAAAGGTTTAGGTACAAATAGTGCCTAAAAGCAGAAGCAAACTATGGTTATCTGGTCGTGCCAGACCAGGACAAAGTCAAAAGTTCAGGCCGACTGCGATGCAGCACGGGCCATATACATGAACCAGGCTAGGCCTACTGGAAATTCTACCTTATGTCCTTGATACTGGCGTATGCCATGCTGCGGCCGTTCCGTAGGGGAATGCGAAGTCCAGCGTCAATATGCGTCACACTGCATCGGTTCTGATGGGGAGCTGCAAGGGCTGCTATGTGAGGTCCACATTGAATTGCTTCACGCTGTGTCAGTTCCAGTTTGGAGCTGCAATGGCTACAATGCGAAGTCGGTGTTGAGTTGCATCACCCTGTGTCTGTTCGGATGAGGAGCGGTGAGGGCTGCGTCGGGTTGCGTCACATTGCATTGGTTTTGATGGGGACCATTTCTGAGCTGGCAGAGCACCTTAATCCCCACTTCCAAGGGTCCAGGACTGGGGAAGCACCACTGGAAGAGTCCGGGTTCAGAATCAAGAAGGTTGGAGCCTTTTCTGTTCTTAAGGGCTCTGATCAGGAGGCTAACCAACTAGCTTAGCACTCACAATTGTGGCTCTGGGTTCAAGATGCAGGTCTAGTCTTTTTTTCTCAGGTAGCAGGGCAGGAGAACCATCCATCTTCTGAGTCTTCCACAGGTCCAGAAGTGATCTTAAGAGTCGATCTGAGGATCCCCTTTTCATACCTGATGGCCATTTTGAAGTGGGAGGAGCGTCTGGAGTTCCGCCATATAAAGGTGTCTGGAATTTCCTGCCTTCCTGCTCTGGTCCCACTCTGGGAGCACAAAAGTCTAGTGTGACGTTCTTGTGTGTGACAGAACTATTGCCTTTAAAGTGCAAGTGTGGTAGGTGACAGCTCCACTCCACTGTCAAGTCAGAGATGGCCTATCCTACCAACAACCAGACCTTCCTTTGTGATACTAGCTAGGAGGAACACACCAAGGTCAACTGCCAACCATACCTTTTCGTGTGACCCAGGAACAGACTGGCATCAAATGGTTTGGACAAGAAAATTACAGCTTTCTACAAGAATGCAAAACAGTGATGGAAGGAATGCTTGAATTATTCTCAGACACTGGTAATCACTCGGGCTGCACTCCAATCCATTGTTATTTTGCACATCATGCCACCTCAGTTTGAACCCAGTTATATACAGACCAGTCATGACCCTGCTCCAATAGGAACAATGTAGCCCAAACAGCCGAGCCAGGTCTTCCCTGAAGAGGAACACAAACAACCCAGGACCGATTTCACTCTAGTTATGGGCTCATCAGCTGGGGGAAGCTTAGTTCCAGTGACAGTGTGCACTGGGCCCACGTCTGTGCATACCTATCCCACTTAGGGCAACAGAACAAGTAGACAAAACATTGATGTAAGTAATGCTTGAATTAATCTTGGTCACTGATAATCACTTGGGCCGCATCCCAATCCATTGTTATTTTGCACACAATGTCACCTCAGTTTGGACCCAGCTAAATGCAAATCAGTCTTGACCCTGCTCCAATAGGAACAATCCAGCCCAAACTGCTGAGCCAGGTCCTCCCTGAACAGCAACACAAACAACCCAGGACCAGTTTCACCCTAGTTATGGGCTCATCAGCTGGAAATAGTTTAGTCCCAGTAACAGTGTACACGGGACCCACGTCTCTGCATACCCATGCCACTTATGGCAACACAATGAGTATACAAAACATTGATGGAAGTAATGCTTGAAATAATCTTGGTCACTGGTAAGCACTTGGGCCGCATCCCAAACCATTGTAATTTTGCACACTATTCCACCTCAGTTTAGACCCAGCTACATGCAAATCAGTCTTTATCCTACTTTAATAGGAACAGTTCAGCATGAACTGTCAAGCCTGGTCCTCCCTGAACTGGAACACAAGCAGCCCAGAACAGGTTTTGCTCTAGCCATGGCCCCATCAGCCAAGTAGAGCTTTGTTCCATTGACACTGTGTGCATGGGATCCACATCTGGTCAGACTCGTCCCACTTAGGGCAACACAATAAGTATAAAAAACAGTGATGGGTGGAATGCTTGAATTAATCTTAGTCACTGGTAATCACTTGGGCCGCATCCCAAACAACTGTTATTTTGCTCACCATGCCACCTCAGTTTGGAGTCAGCTATATGCAGATCAGTCTTGATCGTGCTTCAATAGGAACAGTCCAGCTCGAAGTGAAAGCTGTGTTCTCCGAGAACAGAGGCACAAGCAACCAGGAACAGTTTCACCCTAGCTATGGGCACATCAGCCAGGTACAGGTTGGTTTCAGTGACACAGAGTGCAAGGGATCCTCATTTTGGCATACCCATTCCACTTAGGACAACACTATAAGTATACAAAACAGTGTTGGAAGGAATGCTTGAATTAATCTCAGGTACGGAATGGATTAAACCCAGATCTGTTGACTGGGTGTGAGTGTTTGATTGGTTCAGATGCTCCGTCCATCACCACCCCCTTTTGTACCACTTTGAATTAATCTCAGCCACTGGTAATCACTCAGGGTCACATCCCAATCCATTGTTATTTTGTGCACAATGTCACCTCAGTTTGGACCCAGCTATATGTAAATCAGTCTTGACTTGCTCAAATAAGAACAGTCCACGCCAAACTGCAAAGCCAGGTCCTCCCTGAACCGGAACACAAGCAACCAGGACCAGTTTCGTCCTAGTTATGGTCAGATCAGCTGGTTACAGATTGGGTCCAGTGACACAGTGTACACGGGACCGACATCTATGCATACCTGTTCCACTTGGGGCAACACAATAAGTATAAATAGTGTTTTTACATAACCTCAGTTGTCACACCCATAAGTTGCAATTGCAGCACACTTAGCCTGGTAGATTTTGAGCAATTCATTAATAACCTTGCTACTTAATCTATTTAAAAAATCCTGGATTACCGTAACTGAACTTCAAAAATTGATGTTTCATATAGCGGGCAAGGGCTGACCAGTTGTTAGAGGTAGCAAACATAATACCTAAATAACAAAAGTATTTGACCTTACTCATAATAGATTCCTTGATGAAAAAGATATGTGACTTTTTCAATGTAGGACCCACTATCATTAAGTTAGAGTCCATAAATTACACAAAAGAAACTAAAAAATGCTGTGGGCCATGAGCAGTCCTCATAAGTGGCACGTGTCATCATTGCAGAGCAACACAAGAAATAGGGTGATTACCCACTTAAGGCACATCTTAGCATTTACTTAGAAGAGTTTGTTCCAGGTGATTTATGTAGAGTGTGAATAAAATCGCTTCCAGAATGCACCCTTGTCTGACCCCGCATTCTAAGTTAAAAGAACTTGCAAATTCAGACCCCTCTTAATATTTTCTTAGCAGCGGGAGTTCTCCATTATTGGAAATCCAGATTTGAGGAGAATGTTTTTAGTCAATACAATATTATCCATCCTAGCTAGATAGTAGTAGAGAGGATGTTCTTTTGGCAAATCTATTTACTTCAACAATATTCTTCAGCACTTATGAATCCATTGATCAGTAGAAACTATTAAGCGCTCAGTCCAACCTTATGCATTATTGATTCTACATAACTAAATTTATGATACACAAAGGAGTATATTTACCATCAATGGTGGATATTAGTGTAGCTCATAGGTACATTTTAGGATATAAAATGAGCTACACAGTCTATTTATAAAATTAAGCAGTACACTGCAGCAGGAGTTGCACTTGAAAATGCTGAAGATAATTAATCTATTTAGTCTTGGGAAGTCAAGTCATTGCACGCATTGTGCTCTTATCTTCATTTTTTTAGGTCTGGCCTGGAGACAGCTGTCTCAACAGACTCATGTAATTGAAAAAAACCATATATAAAAATACATAGATGTATAAAAACATGGAGCGCTTTGTCTCTGCCCTCTTAATTAATTGGTCTACTTTACCATTATACATTTTACTTCCACCCACGTCATACAGCATAAGCAATGGGTCAGGCTACCTCAGCGTTTGGCGTTTTTGTACTTTGAGAGGGCCTTTTAGCCTGACTACATGTGCTTCATCGTACAAAAAGAAGTATAATAATTTGCCAGGCCTGGTGGGCCAATACTTTACTTTGCCAATCTTTTTTTTTTTATTTCTGTATCCTTTTTGCCATCCTTGTGTGTTTAAACTATGTATTCAGTGTTACAGTAATTCAGAGCCAATGGTATGTATTCTTTGTGCCAAAAAGATTAATATTTTCCTATGATGTGCATTACAACTAAAAAGGGGTTTTGTGGCTGTTCTAAGAAAATCTGCCTTTCCAGAAGCACCTGTTCTGCGTCATTAAAATTATCTGAAATGATTATTATTTTATTAATTTGGCCACTATGTTTAGGTAGGAGCAAACCTTTATATTCTCCTCTTTTTTTGTAGCATGTACTTTTGCCTTACCTCCTTTCCATCCCATGTGCTTGCAAAAAAATTAAAAGAACACTTAACCGTTGCACCACTTTTCCAGGGGCAGCCATTTTAGCTTTGCCAATGATTGCACGACTCTAGCATTTTAGTTTCAACACAGTCCTTAAAGGACCCATCTCAATGTTTTATACATATATTTATTGATGTGTGCATAATATCCCATTTTACATTTACTTGTCATTCGTAAGGGTCACCTTTACCATTAGCGTATTCTTGCATTGATGAAGCCTTTTTCCGTTAGATGGTACGGTTTGCCCATTAAGTTGCATGCAGTGCGTTTCTGATTCGCCTTGGATTGCTTACAAGCTGAAGCATGCATGCAAGGTTGAAAGAGTGCCTGGGATGAGTTTGAGCTGTCAAGTATTTGGTCGTGCATGTGGTTCTGACATTTGCACCGCACATGTTGATGTAAATTGGCACAGTGCTTAGATGTGGAGATGTCAAGGAGAGAGATACAGATTCACAAGATTTGTAATTAAAACTGACGGCGGTACTCGAAGCAGCACTTACATTTTGTGTTTGTACATATTATATTGATAATAAAACATCCCGCCACCAATTTATCTTCTATATTTATAAGCGCTCTAAAGCATAACATTTTAGTTTTACATTCTTTTGGCTTGTTGCTTCTTTTCCTTGCCATCCGTTATTGTTTCCTTTAATGTTATTTGAAACAGCTCAGTCGCTGTTGCACACCATTTTATTTCTTCTGCTTCCATACGGTACTGCTTGGAACACACCACTCTCATATAGAGGGGTTTGATGGCGAAAAAAGTCTCTAAATTAAACATATGGCCCAATTCATAAGTTCCTAGAAAAGTACTACTGATCTACTAAAAATGAAACTCACAAACTTATAACCAGAGACCTCCACATCAGCAGAAATCTGTGCAGAAGGAATTATAGAATACAGTAGTAAATATGGAAGGGGCCAGAGGGAGTGGTCAGAAAATGGGGAGTAATTACTACTAAATGGGAGAGGGTAAGGGAAATTTAAATATGAGTATGGGATGGACAGGCTAATACAAAACCCACTCCCACAAAAGAGTAAATGTAAGACAAATGCAGTTCACAAAATAGCGTCTTAAAGTTCCTATGGCCACAAAGAAGTCAAAAGAGGCTGAAATGTACTCCACCCTAGCCGTCTAGGACCACACCTGCTCAGTCACTGGTACTGAAACAGATTCTCATAGAAAACAATGGAGAAATGAAATTAAGCTAACACCCCAGAAGAATAAATGTTAAATGAATCCCCTCTCTCTCTCTCTCTCTCTCTCTCTCTCTCTCTCTCTCTCTCTCTCTCTATATATATATATATATATATATATATATATATATATATATATATATATTCACAGAAAAAGTGTATCTCAGCCAGTTATTATGCCATAGAGGGATTTCCTGCGTAAGCCTCTTGTCCCATAACGCCGGCCGATGGCAATGACAACAAGGTCACCCTCGTCTCTTCGGGGATAGTGCAAGCTATGTAAAACACAAAGAAACCTGGGGGTCTAAAAAGGAGTCAACCAAGTACTCTAAGTTGATAAGACTGGGAGCCACATAAAGTGTGCAAGGTGCAACCATATAGTCCTAGACCAAGTAGGCAACCCAACGCATCAGACCACTCGCAACAGTAGGTGAAACCCAAGGACCAGAGATGGATTCCCATCAAAGTCTTGTAGGTGATCAAATGTTATCATCTGGGCATCCAATGGTTGGGCTAGTGTGTCTCTTGATCACTGAGACTGTTTCTAGACCCACCGTGTTGGACTGGGATCAAAGCCCACGATTGCCCGTAGACCATGCGTGTGATCACCAAATGGGACCAAGTCAAGTCATAAGCTTTTATTCGATTTGAAAAATACAAATCATACAAGCAAAACAACTAAAAACAATTCATTGCATGTATAGTAACAATTCTAAAAATGACTCAAAATGTACTCAAGGTTAACACATAAGGGAACCTATGTTGACATGCACTGGACAACAGTATATATTAAAAATTTTAAACATGGCTAAAAAGTTTTTAAAAAAAGGGCATGTAAGTACAGACAGGAATAAATATATTTATCACACCGAGTGCTTTTCCTGGCAGCTGTACATTGAACCTAAATATCTAATATGGCTCGGGATGACACGGATAAAATAGTTATATAAACGACCAGACTGTACATACTGAGGGCAAAATACAACAAAAACTGAAAGGTTGATGTACAGACAGGAATATGTAAAATTATAGCAACACAATGCTCTTCCTGGCAGCTGTACATTTCAGGATAAAGGTAGCAACAAAAAAACAAATATCCGCATTCTCTAGAGAAGATAATAGTACTAGAGCACTCTTTGTAGATCTGATATTATGTTTTAGGAAGATGGGTTTAAGATACTTTACCCTTAAAAAGTGATAAAACTTACAGAAAAGTAAAAAATGACAGCAGCTCTGACGTGAGGTGTTGTCGCACGGGCAGGGCATTTCTGATCTAATTTTCTGGTTTGGAAAAGCAACAAGGTGGTGTACAATACCCAATCTAACTCGGGTTAACACGAATTGATGGGAAGGACGAGACACATTCGCAAGGTAGGTTTGAAGCCCCGGAGATAAGTTCAGTTCCTTATAAAACCTCACGGTGGCTAACTTTCCATTCACCTTATCTCGCTCTTTCTTTTTGAAATTGATAAATGTTTGTTTGATTTCCTTTTTGGGGATTGCTACTGCCAGTTCAGGGTCTAAAAGAACATCAATTTCAAATAAGGTTTTATACCAGAAATGAATGTATTTCAACCACTGAATTCGTGATGAGTAATCCAAGCCTATACAATCAAGAATAATTTCTTGAGTGAATCGTGTCTCAGGCTTAGCCCAAATAGAATGCCACAATAAGAGTGGCTGAACGGCTGCTAAGTCAGAGATATACACGATCCCTACCTCATCATGGATTAGTTGTACACAGGCAGGAAGGAGGGGCACATAACAGTCTCTTTAAAAACTTGTTTTCATCTTTTTGGAGCGAAGGGCCTTCAGTATGACCCCACACGCCCGCCCCATACAATGCTGAAGAAACACAGCGAATGTTATATATATTTATCATATCTGGGATACTTCTTGAACCAAGCTTGGATGCAAAACGGAATATGATATTGGTGGTCCGCAGCATCTTCAGTCTGATATTATCAAACTCGGAAGACCATGACCCGTCATGGTTATATGTAATTCCCAAATAACAAAAAGATTTAACATGTGTCATTTTATTGCTATCCAAATAAAAGTTATGCTTCGGTTTATTTACTGCCCGCCCGCATGACATTACATAAGTCTTGGACTTATTCACACGGAGCCTCCTATTTTGAATGAACAGTAAAAAACTATTGATTAGTCGCTGTAACCCAAGCTGAGTGCGGGATAGGAGAACAGCGTCATCCGCATATAATAAGATTGGGACAGGTTTACCTCCTATCAGGGGAGCGTCTGCAGGAATATCGGCCAGTTTACGATCAATACAATTAATAAAAAGGGAAAATAAAAGGGGAGCCAATACGCATCCTTGGCGAATTCCCCTTGAGACTTTGAGGAACGGAGTACATTCGCCAAGGGTACCGTAGCGAACTTTACAAGAAAGTTTCTCGTAAAGCCTGGCCAAAAAATGAACAATTTCCTTCGGTGCCCCTGACTCTAACAAAACCTCCCAAAGAATGGCGTGATCAACTAAATCAAAAGCACTGCTCAGGTCAGCAAAACATAAGAAAAGGTTGCCTTTTTTAACTACAGTATATTTATTCACAATGAGGTCCAGATTTACACATTGCTCCAGAGTACCCATGCCTTTCCTGAAGCCATATTGCACCTTTGTTAAAATATTCGAATCTGTTGCCCAGGTTTCAAGCCTTTTGAGCAGAATTCTGCTCATGACCTTTACCGAGGCATCCAGTAAAGAAATAGGACGATAATTGGCGGCCTCAGATTTGCTGCCTTTTTTAAATAAGGGAATGATAACTGATTGACCCCAGGAGGGGGGGATGTTACCTTCTGCTCCACAGTTAAAAGTCCTTACCAGAATAGGAGCCCACAAGTTTGGTTCTGCTTTTAATAGATCGATGGGGACCCCATCTGGGCCTGGGGCTTTCCCCCCCTTGCTATTAGAGAGTCCTTCATGAACTTCCTCCAGGGTTATTCCCAGGGGTAGAGGTATCCAAGGTGAGGCCTCAGTAGCTGATACAACTAAGGGTGTCCCATCTGGGTTAAAAATACTAGTGAAATGAATGATCCATTCATTACATGCAACGTACGAGGTTAATACTGGGATACCGTCAGTATTTAAAAAAGGGCTATTAATTGTTTCCCAGTAAAGTTTACAATTTTTGGTCTCGGCTGCTTCCTTTAATTTATCCCAAGCTTCCCTTTGTAAAGCCTTTTTCCTATTAAAAATTGCCATTTTATAAGTAAACCTTGATTGCTTTATTTCGTTGCTATCACAGGGTTTGGCACGTAATGCCTTCTTCAATTGCTGTAAGGCGGTTGTACACGGTTTGTCAAACCATCCGCACTTTATAGCTCTATTAGAGGGGGATGACTTGGTAAAAATACCTTCTATAATGGTATTAATTTTAATAAATTGTGACAATAGGAGATCAGGGTTAATAACATTGTTTAAACAATAACTGATTTCCATTTTACAACTAATTATGACCTCCCTCTGTTTGACCATAGAATTTATTCCAGACCATCTAATCCTCAAACCATTGGGTCTAATGGGGACTAAATCAGTGGAACAAGTTTCACCAGTCACTGGAGTAGCACCTCGTCCCGGGAGGGTCATGCAGATGCTGTTGTGGTCACTCAAACTTTCCTCTCTGATACTCAAGTTTATAAAGTCTCCTGGACTGGAGAACAAAATATGATCTATAAATGACCCAGCATCCCTCCCAGTAAAGGTGGGACAGGTAGCATTCGAACTGTTTTTATTACAGCTTAACAGGTGTAAATCAAATTTAATTAACAGTTTGTTTAAGGTTGCGCCGTAGTGGCAATGTGGGAAGTGAAGAAAGTCCTCACTCTCACCCACACTCCCCCAGTGATTAACCGTCTCCATGCCAAAACCGCACGGATTCCCTTTTGATAAATGGCATGGCTGGAGATTAAAATCCCCGGCCCATAAAACGTCTGCCTTTCTGTTAGAGAGGGCCAGAACCCTTGTGATTTCCTTTTCCAAGGGGAATAAGATGTTCCCTCTGGAGGCATCAAAGATGTTATTATAAAAGTTTATCAGAACCAGATCATTACCCTTACCACATTCAACCCTCACTACCTGGCTGTGAATACCCGCAGTCGTGCTACTTCTGACCACACAGTTAAGTAATTTGTTGGACAGAAGTAGCAAAAGGCCCCCCATGGCCCTGCCTGAACTCGATTTAGTGGCTTTGAGGCAGTGGGAAGAGTAACCTTCTATATATATTTGCTCTTGGCACCATGTTTCTTGGAGGAGGATTATATCGAATCCTTCCGCAATAAACCTGGGCCAGAAAGGAGTGTCTAACTTCGCTACAATACCGGCAATATTCCAAGAAATGAGGGAAAGGCCGGTAGACTCGGTGGCATCATGAACAGCTTGCTCCGACAGGATGACACGGGAGGTTGGAGGATAAGCCTCCCTGGTACTCTCTCCTATAATAATTCTAGGGACATCAAGGGACACACATGCCTCTATACTGGTGCGTGGAACACCATTGCATAATTGCCCGACTTCAAGACTACAGATAGGGTTTTGAATATTACTCAAATTAATTTTTGGGAGGGGAAATTCCATAAGACTGCCTTTCCGTGCATAATCCTCGCGTGTGACCACTTGTTCAACAGGGGGTACATAACCCAAAGAGGGTACTGCTAGATCGCTTTCGTGAAAAAGGTGCACGCGCGCAACAGATCCCGATTGGCTAATGGCAGACCTACTTGATGGTGGTAGTAGGACAGAAAGTCAGTCAACCATCTCAAGACACTCGAATCTATTATTAGTGGGGATACCTTGCCACCCATCACCCATTCGATGGTCGTTGTTGGGGTACCAGGGGCGAGGTACCCATTCTCTGCTCCTACTCTTTTGGGTCATCCAGGGACCTCCATAATTCCATACTTGTTCTGGTGGTAGAACCCAATTCGGGGGTGGCATTGGGAGGTGGTAGTTATATACGGGGGGGGTAGAAAAAGGAGAGACGATGGGTATCAATTCCCCCCTTCTTCTCTAGATCTGGCCATGAGCAGATGTAATTCACTGTGGATGCGTCTTCGCATGTAACAATGACGCAGTCCCCCTCAATAGTCTTAGGACTCTCCCCCACCCAGGGTACTCTGCGAACAGATGATATTCTGCCGATGTTTGAAGGCTGTAATGGCCTGTTAATACTAAGCCATTGAAGGATTTTATTCCGGAGGGACCAGGATGGTTCATCAGTTCCTACTGTTAGTTCCGGTACTCCCGTTAGAATTACCGTGAAAGGGGAGACCTCAGGTGACAGATGAACCGGGCGTTTAGATCTAGGCCCCCTCTTGCCCTCTGGAGGGTTAGGTTTATGGGGCACCGATTGCTTGATTTGGGATGGCTGCGAGGACCCCTTGGACGCAGTGGGGTTGGCGATTGTGGATTGAACTATAGGGGGAGGGAGAGAAGGTTTAAGCTGGTTAGATAAGGGTAACTGAGATGTGGGATTGACTGTTGTCTTAGAAATAGCACAATTATTTACAGCTTGTGGTAGAGGGGTTAAAGGCTCTTTTGTTATTGCCTGTACTGTGGACGCAACAGGCGGTCTAACTGGATTAGCTGGCATGATCCCAGGACTGTCCACTACCAAAGCCCCCCCAGGGTTGACCGTTCCCGCCCTAGGCTGATTGGGTAATTTGGCAAGAAGTGTAGCAAGTTGCTTTTCAATTACCATGATACTCCGTTCCAGGGGTTGTAGATGGTATTTTAATAATTCCCTGAATTTATCAAGAAGTTGTGGAGTAACACAATCAATCAGAATGGGGCCACCCTCTTGTACTTTGTCCATTGTAGGACATTGTAAATTAGGTAGAACAGTTGGTACAGAATTATTACTGACGGGTGCTTTGTTAATTGATGGTACGGTAGTCCCTTTATTTTTGTTGATAATATAATGATGTTTGGAGTTGTTCCCCCTATTATAAACATCTGGCTGTTTCGGAACAGCACCTTCCCTAACCCCCTTGGACTGAGAGTCTTGTACAAGATCTTCGGACACAATCAGATCAAGGTCAGGGGTATTCTCAAGGTTCCCAGTCGAATCCGATTCTAAAGACAGATTGGTAGCTGATAAATCAACAGCACTTGGGATGGAATGAACTTGGGCTGTTGTACCAGGCTGTAATAGAATTGGGATAGGAAAGGCTGATGGGAGTGGGGTTAAGGCCGTTGCTATGAGGCCCATTGATGATCTCCGGGCGATCGCAAGGTCCTGTGACACCCTACGTTCTAGCAGGGAAATGTTTTGGTTAATAGCCTCATTAGTTTTTGTGATGAAAAGGTCAATCGGGCCTGTAATCGCAGCAGTCTGTAGGGCAATTTTCCTTCTGGTGCCCCTAGTCATAATTGTAATAGTTTGTAGTCTGGGTCCCAGGTATACAAATGTAAATACTCAGTACCTTTTAGAGTTGAGGGCAGCGTCTGGTATATAAGAGCCAAGGGGGGTGTCCCAGCCCAGCCTGGATCTGTCTGGAACGGGCTGAAACGGGCCCGCCATTTGCCCGGG
The DNA here is from genome assembly GCF_964261635.1 of Lissotriton helveticus. NCBI lineage: Eukaryota > Metazoa > Chordata > Amphibia > Caudata > Salamandridae > Lissotriton > Lissotriton helveticus. The sequence goes on from NC_136057.1 coordinate 1,158,372,385, forward strand.
CTTCGCCCGGCGTCCCGCGAGACGGGGGTGATGCTGGATTTATGCGCCTCCTGGCGCGCAAAGGTCGCGGTATGTACCGCAAAGACTGCTGGGAGTTGTGGTCCTCTGCCTATGCCTCGCCCACGCTCCGCTCGGCGGCCGGACCCCGAGATGGCTGAAGGAGTCAGGCGGCGGGAGGCGGGCGGGCTGTGTCCAAAGCAGTATCCTGCTCCCAGGGCGAGAGAATGGCAGCGCCTGAGAAGCGGTAAGGGTCACAAAGATTTTAGAAAGGTATCACCCCCACAACCGGGGTGATGCTGGATTTATGCGCCTCCTGGCGCGCAAAGGTCGCGGTATGTACCGCAAAGACTGCTGGGAGTTGTGGTCCTCTGCCTATGCCTCGCCCACGCTCCGCTTGGCGGCCGGACCCCGAGATGGCTGAAGGAGTCAGGCGGCGGGAGGCGGGCGGGCTGTGTCCAAAGCAGTATCCTGCTCCCAGGGCGAGAGAATGGCAGCGCCTGAGAAGCGGTAAGGGTCACAAAGATTTTAGAAAGGTATCAAACCCAATGCATTTCGGGACACTACTATCCCTTCGTCAGGGGAGGGGGGTTCTGCAAAGTAATGTTTAAAATGCAGAGTTTAGCCTACCAAGTGGACGATTGGGTAATATTCATTTAGGGAGTCTACAGAGAAAATCGGGACCAAGTGCAGTGCAAAAACAAAAAAGGAGTGAGTGTAGTATAAGAATTAAAAGTAGAATAAAGAACTAACAGCGAAAAACCTTGAATAGCTGTAAGCCTTTTTCTGATTAAAAACACAGAACAGCGCAAAAAACAGCATCAACAAATAACTGCTTGTGGGGCCGACATGTTTCTGCCTAAATGGGGGAACACCTCCCAAGGCTTTCTTCAGGGCCTCTGTTCTCATAAAAGTTTATGCTACTGCTGGTGCGTGCTACAAAAGTAATAAGTAACCATGTAAATTGTGAATAAAGTAAACCATAAAGGATATGTTTTCTTATTGTGTGGGGTCACAATCTCACTGTAGGAGTTAGTAAAAGTTGACAAAATCCTAAAATGGGATTAGGTCATTTAATGTAGAATTTTGGAGGTCACAAATTCTGAATCAGAGTATTTATGATAAAGAAATGCTTTGTACATTTGGCTTGCAATTTGTATTTATTTTCATTTTTTACATTTAAAAATGGAAGCTAATTAAATACAAAGCAATAACCCATGTTTACTAAACATTAAATACAAATACATATGTTAGTGAGGGGGTGTATTGTTTTAGTTATTGTTTTAAAAGTATTATGTATAAATGAGTTACTGTGTTGTAAAATTGTATATTTTTGTTTCCAGATTAAAAAGAAATATTATTAATCAGTTTACATCAATATTTTTTTAGTATATTTTTTTAATAATAAACTTTATTATATTTCTCTATAGTTTTTGGTAGGGAGTTCTCCACCCCAGCTGTGGAGAGCTCCACCATCAGGCAAAGGTTAGTAGTGGTAATGTTACAGTCCAAATTCTGCTGTGGGAGGCTCCAGTTCCTCATTTAGGGGGTGGATGCATGTAAGCTTACACCGAGATGTAAAGCTACACTTGGAAATAGTGAATAGGAAAAAAGTGGAGAGTGACGCCTAGGAATGGGTGTAAATATACATGTGTGGTAAATATACTTTGTGAATATGGCACTTCATTTTCATGAGGATACTGGTGATTTTTTAAACAGAATATCCCACCTCTCTCATAAGTGTGAGCTGGAAGTGAGTTATAACTTTTGTGTGTTTGTGAGTCCAAAGTTATTCTGAAGTCATGTGGCAATGATGCTCGACCAGCTCAGGCTCTCCTGTTCTTCTAATTTTGTATCACAGTATCTCCTTGCACTGGTGATTGTCTGTTGTAAAAGCTTATCATGCTCTTCAGCAATCCAATGTTGTGCCTACCTTCAGGTGAACCATTCCCCTAATATCAGTCAAGCAAATCTCATGAAAAAGAACATACCATGGCACTGAAAGCAGAAGATACATATTTATTTTGTGTGTCTGTAGGTAAAAAGGGACAATGAGTTTCAACATAGTCGTCATTTCACCAAAATGGTAGGGGTAGCGGAAATGAAATAATATGCCATTTGACCTACCAGATGACTCTACAGGAAGTGACGTCATATGACCTTTGACTTTGGTAACATCACAGGAAGTGAGAAAAATGCATATATAAATACTTCAGGAACTATTGAAAATATGGGAAACAATTAAAATAATGAATGGAAGAATCCAGATCAAGATCTGTAGCAAAAACGATTTAATCATATCAAAAATACACATTAGATACAATTATGGTTGAAAATACATTCAATAAAATGCATGATCCAAAATGTATTGTTCATGATTCTGAACATTATTCATGGAACGGCAATGTATGACTCCTTCTACAGATTAATGAAATCACGCATAAATGTTCATTCACACTTACGCATTCATTCTTTTACAGTTGATGCAGTCAAGATATGAATTCAAATGAAGACCTGTCTAGAGGGGGTTCTAGCTAGATCTATATCTAATACATCACAATATAATGAGCCATTGAAAAATCACAAATATTTAATTTAACATTCATGGCCAAATATTATAGATCTTCATAATTTGTTTGGTTAGAACAATTCTGTTCACTCAGTTACATTGAAACGTGCAAACACAACATGGCTAGAGGATTTAGCCAAATATACCCTACGCGCGTTTCAGCTCTACAGCCTTCATCAGGAAGCAATGATGAATAATATCTAAAAAAATAATATTAGAAAAAGATCTGGGTTAGAATGACAATGCCTATATGTCAAATATAATTGTTAAAATAGTCAATGTGTCACATGGTAAAGTTAGCGAATTCATTGCATAGAGTCTCAGAGGAAAGTGCTGGATACCAAGAATATATGTGCCACTCATGCATGGAACCCGGTTGAGTAGCCCCATGCTCTCCAGCCAAGCTGTAAAATAGTATACGCTCACATGCATGATGTCATCAAGGGAATACGGCAAATTCCCATGCTGCCTATAGGTCAAGTGGAAAAAGATAAGCGTGACCACTCCCTCACTAAGACTGGAAACGCCCGCATGCATGAACAGTGTGTGTTTAAATCACAGGAAGTGAATCTTTGATCACATTATGACAATATGTGATCATCAACTCGTTTCTGTCAACCATATGCAAGTCATTTTTTAAGCAGCTAGCCCCATCTCTGCTACATGCCAGTGTAGTGAACTTTTATATGTGGGCACAAATTTATTTGCACCGATCCTCCACTCACCTGTATGAGCTGATTACTCTCCCACTTACATGCTTATCCCTCATCCTCTTTATAGCTAGGCTCCACTCACCTTGAACGCTTTGCAAACTCTACACATAACCTATACATGTGTGCCGACCGAGCTTACAACCACTACACATGTAACACATCAAAGCAAATTCCTAACACGGCACAGTCAGGCACACGTTCCTTAAACACAGTTTGATGTATAGACCTTAAACAGACAGCTAGACACACCGGTCTAGACACACCTTTTGAAGACGCACAGCTGCGCACACTTACCAAACAAGCACGCATTTGTTACACACTTAGGACTGCCAAACATACATTCCTAGTACAAATAGAAGCACATACAACAAACACAGATCTAATATGCACACATTCTTAACACACACAGACATGAACATGTTCTTAACTCACACAAATTACCTGCACTGTCAATATAAGACATTACTTTCTTCCTGACCGCCACACCCATAGATGGAAAGTCTAAGGCATTCATTCTCTTGATTTCTCTCACACACACACTCTCTCTCACATACACACACACACACACACACACATTCATTCTCAAGTATCCCTATTCCATGTATGAATAGTTCATTCATTCCAAGTTTTTTTCTTTTCGTTATGTCAATTGTAATCATAGATTTCTAACAGGAGAAACAGGATGTGCACCAGAATGCCAAGAATACATTCTGGACTGTACCTGATACATAGACACACCCTTGAACATCCGTACAAGTTAAACCTATAGGAATGTCAGACACACATATATAGGCACCTATATTACACCAACACACATGTACAAATACAATGAGAATGTTAACTACACTCACTGCAGTTGTATTATTCACATATACACACACACACATGCACACACACACACACTCAGACATGCAAACAGAAAGGGATTGCATATATCAGGGCCATAGCCAGCAGTATAGGTTGGGTGAAATCTAGTCCTGAGTAATGATAGTAGCATGAAAGTAGAGTTCAGAGATCTGTCTCCATAACATCCAGGAAACATTGTGCAATACAGTGACATTAAGTACACCATGCATATTTATGATGAGTGTATTCTTTCTTGAGGAATAATTGGGCATGTGTGTGACAAATGGTGAATTTTAAAACCTATTGGCCTAGTGTCGTTGGCGAAGATTAATATAATGTAATTACAACTGTATAGGAAGGTATTGCAGAAGAAGTGAACAGGAGTGAATCAGTTTCCAGGCGTTAATGTGAGGCACACTGAAACAGTTTAATTGGTCAAAACAGGATAACATTTAAAAAATAACTTTACCGAAAGCTTGGTGAGGGAGAAAGACAACAGGATCTCTCTAAATTGATTATTAGCAGACGTTTGTAAAAAATGTGCATTTCTAAGAACACCAGATCAATTCAATTTGCCAAATCTACCTCAATTTGTAGTATAATTCACTCAGAATCTAAGTTTAATTTAGAGAACTAGGTTTGTTTGTATTACCTGAGTTTCAGGTACCTCAAATTCAGTGCAGCATTGACCAGCTTCGACTGGACTGCTCCTGAAACTCATACTTGGGAAAACAGAAAGGTGGAAAAGAAACACAACACTAACTGCAATCATCTAAACATTAAAACGTGAGGGAGAAATGTTAAAATCTCAGTCAGTAGAGAGGCCTGTAATTTTAAAGGCATTCTCTCCTGCTTCTCCTTAGCACTGTTGTATTATCCCCTTTTAATGTTTTACGTCTCTGTAGACACTTTGTTTATTTTCACCTCAGGCATATTGTTGGCTAGTAGACAGTAGAAAGTTCATTTTCTTACTGAGTGGGAGAGGAGCCACCAGTGCCTCACCGGGCCCACATGTGTCAACTACTTTTAGGTGTTCCTTGGCTAGCAAATTAACTATCAATTACAGTTCTACAAGCCATTTGAAGGTATTGCTATATTGCAGGTTGCCTGTGCATTCTCTTTGCCTTCCACTGCCGACAGAGGTTGCAAGGATAGCACCAGGGTTCACAAAGGGACTTGGGACTCCTGGCGACCCTTAAATGACATCCATGAGTTTCAACCAGCCTTTGTTCGTGGTTCATCCAGTTTGGACGTGTCAAGTGTCATGCAGATCATTACACCAAATGTGACTTGAAAGTAGAACTTTATTTTGAATGTGTGTTTTTTCATGGTTTGGTGTATATCCAGTCAGTAGTTCTGGAGATAGTATTGTTTCAAAATGTTGTTGGGTGGGTTTTGAATTATTAGTATGTCCTGTCATTTGATTTTGCGTTATTAAAAACGTGTGAGTTCCGTAAAGCGAATGTTATTCTTTAGAGAGTGGTGAAAGGTTGACGAAGAGCTTTTCTTTAGCTGTGCAGAATAAGGTTTGGCTGCAGAGCCTGGTGTGCCCCAGGCCTTGTATCCAATTTGCAGATCTGTCAGTTAGCAACAAGGCCTGCTGTTCAGTCATAATTTAGGCCCAGTGTCTATGCTTTCTGACCTATTAAACACTGAATTAATAGGTCAGGTTACTGAAGTAAGAGCTTGCTTGAACAATGCTGATCTTTATAAAAAAGACTAGAAGTAAAATGATAGGAGTAAAGAGAGAATTAGTTGCACTTCTGACCAAGAAAGGCAGGTTTAAACGAACAATTTTTCTGTTTGTTTTATCTTTTTTCCTGCTTTTTTGCGTGTAATCTTGCCACAAAAGAAAACATATGTCATCAACTCCAAATTGTTGTTGGAACTTGCTTTAGTGCTCACCAGTCAAAGCCAAATCTGTGGCTCAGTGCATCGCACAAATCATAAAAATAGGGACGGGGAGCAAATAAGAGGTCCAGTACCCTGAGAGACTCAAGCCAAGTTGAAGGGGGGGGGAGGAGGGGGGAGAGAAAGTAGTGCAGGTAAGGGGGAGTTCCCTTATTTGGAAGTGTTGCCCTCACACACCTTTGAAGGGGTCATGCTTCATCATTGGGTGTTTTGCTCCTTGTGGGGTCAGCGCTGCAATACTCTATGGGCCCCGCAAGAAGGCACTTTGGCAGATATCTTTAAAAGTAAAAAACGCCGTAATCGTGAGTGCAAGTATGTGGCACTAGTGAGTAAGTGAGTTAAAATACAGTGGTGGTGCACAATAACAGAAGGCTTTTATTCAAGGACCCACTGGATAAAGTAATATCAGGAGCCAAACTCCTACTTTACAATAATGAGGAAATACAGTTTGGGCAAAAGTGTCAGTGAAGTGAATAGGGTCGACATGTTTCACGCCTTATTGGTTCAGATGGGATCCTTGGTGTTTCACCAGAACCGAGGATAGTGGGAAAGGAAAAATGTCGCTGCCCAGAGTTCAGAGAGGGAAAATTTCGGAGGTGGTGTCAATGGATTACCCACCTGTATCCTTCCGGGTCGGCAGATGTGGGTAGGTGACTTTGCCAAACGCTACAAGAGAATACTATCTCGCATAGCGAAAGCCTACTCTTACCTAAGAGGCATTTCCTTTACTTAAAGAGGGTTGGATCATTTTTTGTAGGTGACTGATCATCAATTTTGTTCACATCTAACAGACTAAGATCCAGAGGGTAATATATTGACACCAACTCCTAAATGTTACCTCTCTGAACTTTGAGCAGGCACATTTTTCCTTTCGCACTATACTCTGTTTTTACTTTATCCGGTGGACCAATTAATAAAAACCTTCTCTTATTGGGTACCATCTCTGCATTTTTAACTCACTTACTCACTAGTGCCACACACTTGCACTCACCCTTAGGGTGTTTTTTACTTTAAAAGATCTCCGCTAAAGATCCCTCTCACTGGGCCCATGGGGTATTGCAGCGCCAACCCCACGAAGAGCAAAACACCCAATGATGAAGCATGACATTCACGGGTGTGTGAGGGCAATACTTCCAAATAAGGGAACTCCCCCTTACCTGTACATCCATCCTGAAACTACTTTCCCTCCCCCCTCAACTTGGCTTGAGTCTCTTTAGGAACAGCTTCCCCATTGTGTTTACTCTCTGTCCAGGCTTGAACTACTTCATGTACTACATAGGCATAATTCAAAGGCATGATTTATTTTATTTTTCTTTATCTTGCATTATTTTTGCACAAACTGCATCTTAGATTGACTCTTCCTATATTGATGACTAATACTTTCTTTCTTCTGCTACTGCTTTAAAAGATGGATTCTGTACTCAATCTATGGTTTTGATTTGTGATGTCTCTTCTTGGTGGGTGTTCCGAATGAGTATGTCTCTGCATGTCCATCACTCAAAACATGGTCACAAAACTGTGTGGCTTTCCTCATATTAGTGTCTGGCTGAGGAAGCATGCACAATGGAGCATTTGATGGATTTTTCTGTTTCTTGTTTTCAGTGTTTTAGAGTTTTATATAGCGCGAACTAGGCCGAGACATTGGGTATCAGAGTGCTTTACATGAGCACCAGTTTCGTTATATGAGGACACATTCATTTTTGTTAGGCAAGGGAGATTAAGTGATTTGCCCAGAATCACTGGATGTTGAGCGTTGTTGCCGAGACTCGAGCCCAGTTCCCCAGCTCCGAGGTTGACCACTCTAGCCGTAAGGCTACATCCTCTCTACATCCTTGTGATGTCTCTCAGATGAATCCATCTCCATCTTTCTGCAGCCTATGATGAGCCATCACTCTTATTACTAGAAAGGACTTCTTCCTGCTCCTAAATGCAAACATGGGGTGATCGTGATTAAAACAGAAGTGGGGATGTCTGTCCTACTCAGCAATCAACACAGAATTATCACAGCGTGAAATATTAGAACTCGTATAAAATATGCACTTTTCCTGAACTGTACAGAATGAAAAAATTACTTTTTCTCTTGTATTTTCTAAAATGTTCACATTCCTAGTCTTGAAGTTTTCACACCAGAAATTAAAAGCCCTGCTGCCAGCTATCCATTTTTAGGTCTGGCCTAAAGTCATCTTTAGCTATTTTGCCAGCCTCATGATTTCTAAACCAGTCTCCAAAAAATACATACAGATATAGGGGCTTCCAACCAGCACTCTTTCACGATTGGTCTGTTGACATGTCACTCAAATTATACTCCATTTCATCCCAGCAGAAGGTATAGATCAACTGACTAGTCCACTCTAGCCATTGGATGCTTTCCCTTTGAGTGACTAATTTTTGCCCTTGCACATGCACACATACACCTACAAAAGTTTCCTCAGAATAGAGCATGTTAGACACTTCCCAATGACTGATAATCCGTATGCATAATAGCTTTTTATCACCTATATCCAAAACTCTCAAGAAACATACTTTACATTTCAATGTCGATTCCTCACTGTAAACCAGCTTTGGTATATTTATTTATCCTACAGAAAATGACCACAAGTTGTTAGAGCATGTATGAAGATTTCTAGGTTGAAACCACACCCCCTCAAGTTTGTGATTGACATCTCAATGACTTATGCCTGATTTGAGAGCGACCTCTAGTAAGTACTTGTGGAACTGCAGCTTTGCAAACACATTTGCTTCCTATATTGTATTGGAGTGCAGGTGGTCATTTAGCTCGCACACCACTGAGGCACATTAGAAAAACACACACTCATCGTCTCCTTCTCTTCTAAACTCATTGCCGTATAATCAAATAATCACTAGTTTATGCATATGATAACACCCACCCGAGAATAAACAGCCACAGTGAGTTACATAAACACACGTTTACTTTCCTGTGAATTAAAGCTCCTATATTTAGTAGGGTGTAATCAATAACTTTCATAAAAATCAAGAAATGTTTTGAAATCTGTAATTTTGAGTATTATTAACCAGATTTGGTAAATAATTAAACATGTGGAAAACAGGCACAAATGATTAAAATAGTAAATGTGTGCCTGTAAATGTATATATTAAAGCCACACCACCTTTGCTTGCTGCTGATCATCTAGTAATGACTTGTGGAACTGCAGCTTTATGTAAGAATGTCAAAGCTTTTGCATTTGACTTATGAGGGACACCTAGTAACTACTAGCAGAGCTGCAACTTCTTGTAAGGCTTTCAATGTTCTTGCATCTGTCTGGATAGGGACACTTAGTCACGACGAGTGGAACTGCGGTTTCATGTAGGAAGTTAAGTACTTTTGCTAATGGCTTGTGGAACTGATGCTACCTCAAAGAATGTCAATGCTTTTGCATTTAACTCATGAGGAACACCTGTTACTGTGTATGACTACCAAGGGGTGCAACTGTCAAACTTTAACTCATGTTTTTCCCAAATATTGAAGAGTGTGGTACTGCTGAAACATAGGGAGGCTGCTATTATCAGTTTTGCTGACAACACAACATTTTGCCTCGTTACCCCAGCTCTAGAGGGTGTAAGTAGTTCCTGGTGCCATCTATGGTTCAGAATTATGCGAAATAGCAATGCGAACCCTCTGGAGGTGGCTGAAAACAATTTTATTAGAGCAATTGTAAAACTACCAAAAAGCACCCATTTATGGCCCATGAGACTGGACCTTAACTTGAAAGCTAAATCTAATCCTTTACTGGCTTCCTATTTGGTCAATGGAACCCTACATCCTATGTCTCAGAGAAGTTTTACATGCCCCGGTGCATCAAGATTACCCTTGGTAAGTTACATCATGACATCTTTGACCAAATTGGGTCTAAGCTATTTGTAGTCCAGCTCAGGAGCTGTTACCGCCACTTCCCCACACGTCTGCCAAGAACCACTTTTGAGACTAGGCTTGGGGAAGACTTCACCAATCCACAAGTTTGAACACCATAATGGCCAGATTCGTAGAAGTAGAATCTGACCATGCATTTGAAAAATCTTTGGACTATGTAAACCCTCCCTTTACTGTGCATATCAAGTTTAGACTGGGGGTTTTGCCTATAGCGTGTTTCAACAATAGTTGGAGGGTTGCTTTCCCTAAATCAAAAATGTTCCTTGCTTGTTTTGATGCTGATGAAACAGAGAAACACGTCCTATTTGTTTGTCCATCATATTAAAAAATAGGGCAAGTTTATTGTTACCCTCTGTAGGCTCATGGGAGTTCAACAACATAGGGTAGCCCTGAGTGTCTAAGGGGCCCACCTAGTATTCTCAGTTGCAATATAACTTCAGTCAATGTGGCAAAGGAGAAAATGGTTAATTGCCGTAGAAGATTTGAGCTAACTGTGGGCTAAAATACTATATTCAATTTACTTTACTGAAGCTTGTAAATGTAACTTTTTCTGAAAATCTCTTGTTATTGGTATTTGTATTTTTCTATGCATTGTACTAAGCACTTTTGTATGTTCAGAAATATTTTTAAGACTTATCATGTCATTTGATAGTTTTACTATTTTTATTCCAGCAATTTCTAATCCATTGAAGGAATTACTGGCTGTGTATAAGTGCTTTCTACAATATTTTGCATGTATTTGTCTATGGATCTGATCCAAAACAAATTTGATTAGATTTGATATTATTTAATGAAGGAGCAGTTCCACTAGTCGTTACTATGTGTACCTCATGAGTCAGATGCAAAAGCATTGACATTCTTACATGTAGCTGCAGTTCCACTATCCATTCCTTGGTGTCCCTACTGAATTAAATGTAAAAACGTTCAAATTCTTACATGAAGCCGCAGTTCCACTTGTTACTAGATGTCCCTCATGAGTCAAATGCAAAGGCATTGACATTCTTACATGAAGCTGCATTTCCACTAGTCATTACTAGGTATTCCTCTTGAGTTAAATGCAAAAGGATTGGCACTTTTATATGAAGCTGCAGTTCCACAAGTCATTAGTAGGTGTGCCTATCAAAAGGTGTGACCCTTTCTAGACTTGTATTTCCCAGTCATAGTGTTTCCCTGAATTTTGTAAGAGGGTTGATTGCCATGAAATGTATCTTGCTTGAGTTGATTGTTAGGCCATGGGCTGAACAAAAAAGGGAAAACCTCTTAGGTAACAATCGACCCCCCTGACTGACTGACTGACTGACCCCCCTATTAGGTTTTAGAAACTAATAGATTGTCATTGATAAATAAAAGGGCTTGAGTTTTAACACCACCCAACAATGGGGAAATTCGTGTCACAATCTTGCAGAAATCTAACACAACCTTTGATAAACAAAAGAAACAGAGTAGGGACTAAGACACAATCTTGCCTTACCCCTTCTCAACTACTATCAGCTCTGTGAGTTCTTCTTCAGGGGCCCAATGAACTTGTGCAAGGTTATTCTCATGCAAGCTCACAATTAAGTCTACAATTGATAAAGGAATACCTACGTCATTTAAAACAAATGAAAGGCTGCCCTTGTTAATGTTAACAACCTTCTGTCTCATTATTAAGAACTGGAAAACCTAGTCAATAATACTGGTGTTTGGTCGAAAACCAGCCTTGAGCTAGGTTAATATTTTATTTTCCTCCGCCAAGGAAATTATGTCTAATACCTGATTAAAAAATAGTTTTGGACATTGTCTAGCAAGCTTATTGGGGATAATTCCTCGAATCGGAACAAGAGCCTTTTTAATAGATCACCGTACCTTTTCACAATGCGGAGACATGGGCTCCAGCTCCGATAGGATGGGTGTCTGTGTTGATATATAGTGCCCATGTGGTTAGCTCAGATTGGAAAAGGTCACAGGAACTTAATCTAGTCCTGGACCCTTTCTCGAGTTCTGGGATATATTAGCTGCTAGTGTGTCCTTTATAGAAAAAAAGACACTACTGAGGGGTTACTCGGCTCAAGAAGAGCTGCATCCTTAAAGGGGAGTCTTGCTGACCTGAAGCGTGTACACTATATGTGTTCTCTAAAAAGTATATTTCTTCTTGTGCTTCTGCATGTGCACAGTATTGCAATTGGAAACATTTTTAATTGTTCATTGAAGAGTAGTTATGTTCCACCTGCCTGAAACATGCAATCGTGAGACCTCTGTTAAGGAAAGCTTCTGCAGACCCATCAAGAGGTGAAAACAACAGGCTAACCTCCTCACTGCCTCTTGTTAGCAAAATTATAGATACATTTGTTAGCAAACATCTCTTCTCATTCTTGGAGAGCCACATAATTTTACACCCAACTCAAACAGGCTTCAGCCCTGGAAGTAGTATAGACACTTCCCTGTTAGCTGTCACAAAAGAGCTGAAAAAAGTCTTCGATCATGGCATATCAGTAGCAGTCATACTATTGGATCCTAGCGCAGTCTTTGACACCATGACCTACCCAATCCCTATCCGGAAATTGAAAGAGGCTAGACTTACTGGATAAGCACTAAAATGGTTTACTTCCTTCTTGAACAACAGCGATTTCCAAGTCTGTGAGTAGTCACTCTGATCAAACTCCCATTCTCTTAAGTATGGGGCCCCGCAAGGATCATCATTGAGCCCTACTCTATTTAATCTTTATGTTCTCTCGCTTGCAGAGATCATATGTGCCCATTGCCTCTCTATGGTGTCATACGCAGATGACACACACATCATTTCTTTAATTCCCTACACAGGGGAAGTTTCCAAACAACTTAATGCTTGCTTGAAGCAAGCAATAGAATGGATGTTTACCAGCAGTTTGAAAATATACAGAGACAAAACAGAGCTGTTAGTAGTTGGAAATAACCCAGCCTGTTGGCCTGAGTTATACTGGCCTGACACCCTTGACGTTCATCCTACTACAAAATCAGAGGTAAAAAGCCTCAGGTTCTGGATTGATAATGAACTCAGCATGGAGGTTCAGGTCAGGAAAGTGGCCTCAAGCTGATTTGGGTTGCTGTGGACCCTTAGAAAGTGGCCACTCTGTACTACACGGGGGATGGTAGTCCAAGGATGTGTGCTATCACGTTTAGACTATGGGAACTCTCTGTACTTGGGAAGCCTTTAGCCAGTGGTTTACAGACTCCAAGTGATACAGAAGGCAGCAGCACGGACTCTGTTAAAAATACTGACCACACTCTGCTCATCTAGGTTGGCTTCGCTACACTGGCTGCCAGTAGCCAGGAGGATTCAATTCAAGACTCAATACATAGCCCATCAGGCTATACACAGAAGGGCCCTCAGCTTTTAACAGCATTTGTTAAGCCCTAACAGCCCTAGAAGATCATTAAGATCCATTGTCAATGGCTGTTCACAGTTCCTAAGATTCCGAGAGCCAGGAGTGGCGGGCGATTGTTAGCCTACCTAGTACCTAAACTCGGGACTGCTCTCCTACTAGCTCTAAGACAGAATCAGGAGGAATTTAGCTTCAGGAATCAGTCAAAAACTTTATTTTTAACTAGTTTGTCCTCTATTCAGCAACAGGAATCTGCGACTGGTATGTTCATAAGCACTGGGAAGCCAGATGCGTCACCATGTGCTCTAGAAGTGCAAGAATAGAATAGAATAGAAATTGGTAACCCGGTCATGGGGCAATTTATTTGACTCTGGTCTCATGACTTATGAGCTTCCCCCACTACTATTTATGTGCCAGAATAAGCCTGGTTTTCAGTCTGGGCAACTTCTAGGAAATCCTCCCAAAGGGATGTTTCCCATTCATTTTTAGCTTTCCTTTCCTTACCCTTGTAATCCTGTCTGGCAGAGTGTATGGCATTTGGATTTCTCCTTTGATGGCTAATATCAAGAGTTTTTAGACAATCTGCATTCCTCATGAAACCATGGTGACTGGACCACAGTATTCAGCTGTCGTTATTTTGTATCCTTCATAAAAAATAAGTTATTCAGGTTTCTGGAAGCATCTATTATGGGTGCCTTTAATAGAGATATCAATGGGATGGCATTTACACAGAGAGCCCAGTATCATAACTAAGTAATCATACAAATAAGCTCAAGTATTTGGGCATGTAACAATATTGCCCCACTTAACATTTCCCTTATTGTTTGAGATCACTTATTTGTTCTCTCCTCGATCATGCTGGTTTAACTGATTGTTGAATATTTTCCCTCTAACACCAGGGGATAATGGTCACTTTCTTGCCTGTTCATAACCTCCATGTCAATCAACTTAGCCCAGAGGTAGACGTCAAGAAAAATATAGTCCATAATACTTGTATAATTTCCTCTGTAAATGTAGGTTTTCTTCAAAGGTCAGAAGCCGTACGTCCATTGCAGGCATGTAAACCCAAATGTTAAAGTAATGTCAGTTAATTGTAATGCTGGCCTCGCATAAAAGGTCCTAGTGGGTACTACTTAACATCAGAACTCCCCAGAACTCATCCTTAACGAGGGCTCTCAACATTGTTGGAGGCTCAAAAAAGGTATTAAAATCAGCACCAACTATAATATAGGGCCATTTGAGAGAATTTCCAAGTAATTGGACAGTATTATTAAAACATCTGAACCTACTGTCCTGCTGGCGCTTCGGTTATAGACATTTATAATTACTAGTTTCTCCTCATGTCAGGTAAATTCTAAATCTATCTGGTGAATTAATGGGAAGTTTCTTGATGGAACAACCCAAAATTATATTAACCCACACTGCTAGATGACCTGAAGATCTTCCAGGTCTAGACGCAACAGCAGGAACATAAAACTATCTAAAACCTACTCTATATGAGGGAACACGTTCCCAAGTTTCTTAGAGCATAAGAAATTTGGCAGTATCTATAAAATTACACTAATCTGGATCATTTAACTTCCCTTTTAAACTTTTAGTCCTGCAATGATTCAGGAAGTGATGGTTAATTTCTCTAGATAGAGATTAGTCTGTTTTTGGATCCTCTGCTGTATAATTATTGTATCTGCGAGCTCAGAAGAACGTGGAATATAATTAGCACTACCACCACCAGGACCTCCATTATCTATCAAATCAATCAATCAATAATTTGTAGAGCGCACTACTTACCCGTGAGGGTCTCAAGGCGTTGGGAGAAAAAGGGGGGGGGGGCGCTACTGGTCGAACAGCCAGGTCGTGAGTAGCCTCCTGAAGGTCAGCAGGTCTTAGGTCTGTCATAGGCTCAGTGGGCGGGTGTTCCAGGTCTTGGCGGTGAGGTGGGAGAAGGATCTGCCGCCCGTGGTTGTTCTTCGGTTGCGAGGGATGGTGGCGAGGGCAAGGTCGGCGGAACAGAACTGGCGGTTAGGGATGCAGAAGAAGAGTCATCTGTTGAGGTAGGCTGGGCCGGTCTTGTGTCTAGATTAGATAGAATGTCTTTAGAGTGAGGTAACAGTTTCCCAATTTCTAGTCATTCCACATTTGCCAGGGGATAATCCCCCTCATGGATCCTATGGTTGGTAGAGTGTGGTGCACTAGTCTTGAACTGAATATTTGAGTTAAGGAGGGTATTGTACATGTGTCTAATGGATTAATGCAGCTGATTTTAAAGTCATCTTGATGTAATCATAATTTTCTTGGGGCGGTAAAAAATATGTAGCATTTATAATGTCTGAGTGGATACAATTGTGGACTTACAAGTGTCCCTTATCGTGTGAATTGACTTATAAATCAGTAAATCTTCACTTTTTCTCGACTGACGTGCTAATTTGGGGACAGCAGTCATATATACAGTTCCTTGTGTAGTATTGTATAATGTGCAGCGACCTCCCTCAATTCTACCTCTAAAATGAGTAGAAGTTGGAATACCTGAAATATCGTTCGCCTGTTTCACTCTGATTTGCTAACATATTGTTGGTTCATAGTGTTGCGATACCCTAGTTGTTAGTGGAATGATCAGTGCCTATTAAACGTATAGAATTAGTAGGGTTTAGAAGATCTTACCATAGACTGGTAGTTTCTGGAAATGACCATAGATCTGTGTGCATCATAAAAGGAGCTGTCCTCAGATGCATGTGACTCTATTCCCCTCTGACAGGGTTTACTGCAGCCTTGCTCTGGCATCTTAGTTCCCTGGTCAGTCTGTTTGCCTATAGTCCCTATGACTAGCTGTTATCCCTCCTAGTAATGGAACTACTCCCAAGATGGCTTGTGTTAACAATTAGATCATAGTTTTTAATACCGGTATTTCAGTTCTGAACTGTTTGAGAGTATACAGTACCTCAGTATTGGGGGTTGGCAAAAACATAATCATTCGTCTCAGTAGTCTCAGTCTCATGGGGGGCCCAGCGGTTCAACGTTTACTAGATTTAACTCACATACTGGCACATGCATCAACGTAGGCTTTTGCGATTCCTTAATTGAGATTATTAAGGAATTACAATTAAGGAATCTCAAAATCCTATGCATGTATGAATCGCAATAAAAATAGGGATTCCTACACATTCCTTAATTGCTACTCGCAAATTGCTAGACGCAATTAAGGAATGCTGTCCCATTCATTCCTATGGGCCTTCAGGCCCATGAGAATGAATTAGAGATTGCATGAGCAATGCGAGTACCAGTAGGTAGTCGCAAATTGCTCATGCAATTTCAAGAATGCAAGGGTGTCAAAATGACACCCTGTTGCACCCCTGAAATTGATCTGTGCACAAATGTTGCTCACACACATGCCCTAAGGTCATGTGTGTGAGCAACATGAAACTTTGAAAAATGCACAAAAGTGCATTTTTAAAAATGTTTGCAAATTACCATGAAGTTCAACTTAATGGTAATTTACTTTTTTTTTTTTGTCCTCATTTTGCGATATATATGCTTAAGGTTTTACTCGGGAGCCCGTTCCATCCAAAACATTTTTTACCTTCACGACCCCATATTTGTCTATCTGAGGAGGGGTGTTTCTCACATCCGTTGTTTTTTGGATTTGTGGGCTCCTGTGACCTTTGCCATAGTCAATAATTCTGGTATCTTGGGGGTGAGCTAGCCTTCCTGGCTACTCGACGGGAATAAATCCAGTCTGAATTATTGTCTCCGCTTTAATCATAGGACTTTGTATTTCGAGACCACATTTACTCATTAAGAGTCCTGTTCCAAATTATAAAAGTTTTCCCAGATTTCCCAAAAATTAAACTTTTTACTTGGTTTCCCTTGTCTATCATTTCTGTTAGTTTTTATTACTGAGTTTAGCCAATCCCCATACCGAGGCGGTGCTGGTTTAATCCAATTTATACAAATTTGACGTCTAGCCAGAAGTATCAATACAAACAGTAGGCTTTCTTGGTTTTTAGTTAACTTAACCAATTCATTATTTAAGTCAATCCCAAAGATAATAAGATTTATACTCACATTTACTTGTTTTCCCAGAACCAATGATATCATCTTACCCACTTCTTTCCAGAAGGTGTCTATCATGGGGCATTCTATAAACATGTGTATATCGTTTGCTCTTTCCAAACCGCATTTTGGGCAAGCTTTGACGGTGGCACCTCTGAATTTAGATAGTTTCTTAGGGGTCCAATATGCCCTATGTATTGTAAAAAGATGGTTTCTCTTCAGTGCGGCTGGTTTTATGTGAGACCAACATTTTTCCAGTGATTTTGTCCAAATGTTATATACATCTACATCTAGAATGTCATTTCTCCATAATGTTTCCGGAATCTGTACATCTTCTTCTCCTGTTGTGATTAGAGCCCAATACCACCTGGATATTTCCTTTTTTATTGGGGAGGATTTCAGCATTTCTTTCTCCATATTTTCATTTCCTTCTTTTTTATCTGTGATCGATTTTGCCCAGCTTGACAGTTGATAATACTTAAATTTGGACACTGTTTCGTTTGTATTCATTGCTAACTGGTTCCATGGGATTATGATGCTTCCTGTCATCAGTTGACCCCATTTCACAATTCCATTTTCCTTTAAAGGGAGGGCCAAGGAGTCTTTTAAACATTCTGGGGTGCCTGGTGAATCCCAGATAGGGGCATGTGAACTATAGTATGGTATGTTTAAGGTGCTTCTAACCTGATACCATGTTTTTACTGCATTAGTCAATATCTTCAATTTTATTTTCTTGAAGTATTTTGGGTGTCCAAATTTATATAGGAAATGATCGCACCTGTCCGTCATAATTTGCATAAATTCAGGGAAAAACTGGGAGGTCTTAAGAAGTGGTCTCATATTTTTAAATTGGAAAGCCTTACAATATTCGATTAGATCAGGACTTGCTATTCCCCCTTCATGTTTTCGTCTCCTTAGTTTTTTCCAAGATATCCTTGCTCCTTTCGATGACCAAATAAAACTTGTGATTTTCCTGTGTATCTTCTTCAAGGCATCTCTCTTGAAACTTAGTGGGATTGTATTAAATAGATAAGTGAATTTGGGCACAATAGACATTTTAACTATATTTGATCTCCCCAAGAAACTGAGAGGTAGCCCATCCCATACTTTGAATAGTTTCGTGGTTTCAATGGCGATTCTATTCAGATTTATCTCTGGTATTTTTTCAATGTCTTTCACCAGTGTGATTCCTAGGTATTTTATTTTCTCTTTTGTGTATGGGTTGTTGACGTTAGTGTTCCAGCTCATTGCCTCGGTTTTTTCTTGGTTTGTAAGATAACCTGATACTTTTCCGAATTTGATTATTGTAGACTCTATTGCGTCCGAAGAACTATTATAGTCATTTGTGAAAATCATTAGGTCATCGGCATATAATGCCACTTTTTTCGACCAATCCTGATGCTGGAATGGGGTTATTGTGGCATGGTTTCTTAATGAGATTGCGAGGGCTTCAATATACAGGTTAAAAAGCAGGGGCGACAGTGGGCATCCTTGCCTTGTCCCTCTTTGTATATCAATGTTGTTTGTGAGATTCCCGTTGACTAATATTTTAGCCCTTGGTTTGGTGTATATCTCTGCCACCATGTTGCCGAAGTGCTCACCTAGGTTGTATTTATCGATGACTTTGTTAAGGAATGACCAGTTTACTCTGTCAAACGCTTTGGCAGCGTCGAAAGTGATTATGGTTAATGGTATTTTTTCTGCGATGGCTATATCTATTGCGGCAAAGAGTTCATGAGTGATTTCTTGTATTTGCCTACCCTTTATGAAGCCTTTTTGGTCAGGATTTATCAGTTTTGTCATTATCACTGCCAATCTTTTCGCCATGACCTGCATATAAATTTTGTAATCACAATTAAGCAGTGAGATGGGTCTGTATGACTCACATATTGCTGGATTTTTTCCTGGCTTTAAAATTATGCTAATTGTTGCGTCATTCCAGGAATCTGGGATTTTATCTCCTTTTTTATACGTTAGATTTAGTAATTCAGTTAATGGTGACGTCAGAGAGTCTCTTAGAATCTGGTAAAACTCATTTGGTAAGGTATCCGGGCCAGCTGCTTTACCTTTTTTTAGATCTTTTATAATGGTTCTAACCTCTTCTATTGTGATATCTTTATTTAGCTCTTCTTTTTCTATTTCGGTTAGTTGTGGGAAGGATATATGTTCTAGGTATTTGTGAATCTGTTCCTCTGAAGGATTTACATCTTCTTTATATAAATTAGAGAAAAAGCTCGCAAATTCCTGCATTATTATGGAGTCCTCATTTTCGTTTATATTATTTCGTTGAATGCAGATTATTTTGTTTCTAGTTTGCTCTTTTTTCGTCTTCCAGGCCAACAGTTTTCCGCATCCTTCTCCATATTCATGATTAGATAGCTTACTGGCTTCCCATCGAGACTTTACTTTATTTTCCAGGAGATTTACTAGACTTTCCTTTAGTTCTTGCCTTTGTTTCTCTAACGATTCTTTTATTTCTGGAGAAGCGTTCACCATTATCTTAAGATCAAGATCTTTAATATCCTTTTCCATACCTCCAATTTCCATTTTTGCAGTCCTGGCTCTATGTGAGCCCAGACTTAATAATTTGCCTCTAATAACCGCTTTATATGTGTCCCAGATATTTTGTTTAGATGTGTCAGATTGGTTTTCAATAAAGAAGTCAGCTGTTGTTTTCTTTAATTCTTCTACTGCCTGTGGATCTAATAATATTGTGCGGTCTACCGTCCATCTTGATTGTACATTATTTTTCGTTATTTGCATGGTTAGTTTCACTGCCGAGTGATCGGATATATGTTCTGGTAAGTGTTCTATGTTCTTGACATTGTCTCGTATTGTACCATTTATTAAGAAGTAGTCGATTCGTGATCTATGACCAAGTTTTTTGTTATGAAAAGTGTAGGGATATTTTTTAGCCCCTTTCTCTCTCCACATATCAAGCAAGCCCAGGTCATTTTTATAATTACCTAGCCATTCTCTCATTTTTGGGAGATTTGAGTGTTTCCCTGGGGGATGTCTATCTCGGCTTGGATCTATTAGGATATTGTAATCCCCACCTAATATTATCGGGGCTGTTGTTGATAGTAATTCTGTGTACAGTTTTTGTAGGGGGATTGGGTCATCTATATTTGGGCCATAATATCCTGCCACGGTATATGTATTTTCATATATTCTTACTTTAATAAAAGCCCATCTACCCTTGTTATCAACTGACTTGTGTTCAATTTTGGCTTTAAGTGTTTTTTTAAGGATTATTATTATTCCTTTGGTATTGCATTCTTGGTTTGTGCAAACATAGTTGTCAACCCATCTAAGATTCTTCATTATTTGTTCCCATTCCTCACTTAGGAGATGCGTCTCTTGTAGGATGATTATCTCGCAGTCTACTTCCTTTAGATATTCAAGAATCCTTCTCCTTCTGCTAGGTGTCCTTAGACCATTGACATTCCAAGAGAGTACCTTAAAATGTTTATATTTTGTCGCCATTCCTGTTATGGGTATCTTGTTTTTTTCCGTGTTCTATGGGTCCCGATAATTTCTTTTACTGTTATCGCTGAGGACTTTTTTTCAATTTTTTTCCCTATTTTGCTCCCCATCCGTGCATTTTTAAAAAAAAATATTTGTGTTTTTTTGTGGGGTTCCCTGTTACCCACCCTGAGGAAGCCTCCCTTCTTCTTTTTGGGCGGTATTCTTCGCCCTATTCGAGCTCGTTGCTTCGCCTAAATTTGTGTGATGTTCATCTTGCTTGGGTTTCTGTTTCAGATCGTAGTTGATCTTTTATTTGCTCAATAAAGGTTTCTACCTCTCTGGGGTCTCTAATGTTGTGCATCTTATTTCTCCACATTATCCTTAATGCGGCAGGGAATTTCAACTGGACATTTGCTCCAAGAGATTTTAGTTCCTGCATATGTTGTCCTAGCTCCCACTGTCTGTCTTGGGTAGTCTTGGATATGTCGGAGCGAATCCTAAAAGACCAATTGTCTTCTTTCAATATACCCTGTTTTAGATCTTCACTTAGTAGTCTTTCTTTCAGCGTGTATGTTTTAAAGTTTATCAGGATTTTTCTCGGTGTCTTCCTGTCTTTGTTTTTCCTGAAAGGATCTCGGTGTACCCTCTGTATGTCGTCAGTAAGATTGGCTTCCTTGGACCATAAGAAATGTTTTTCAAGCAGAGAGACAATAAAAATTTTAATGTCCGTACCTTCCATATTCTCCGGCACGTTAAGGACCCTTAGGTTATTTCTTCTCGCTTGGTTTTCAAGCGATTCCATTTTCTCGCTCATGCTTCTTTCATTTTCTTTGAGTTTTCTTATTTCTTTCTGGTTTATATCAACTCTCTTACTGAGATCTTCCACAGCTGATTCGACTACGGCCACTCTTTCTCCGAGGGCGTTCATTTTTTGGTCTAAAACCTCACATACCTCTTGTATCTTACTCTGGTTAGCCTCTGAGACTGAGAATTTCTCTCCCATTTCCCCTATGTCTTTGTCCATGAATTTTTCCAAGAGTTTCTCCGTTTGTTCTATCATGTGAGAAGGTTCTGTTGCCATTGGCTTTTCATGCTGTGGTATGCTAGTAATTGAGGTTGCAGGCATGTTTGTATCTCCCACCTCTTCCATTTGTAAGTCGTTGGGGATTACTGGTTCTTGTTCTTGTTTTTTTCCCTGAGATTTTTCACTCCCGTTTGTACCGTTGATTTTATTAGGGATAACAGGGGTATGAGTGCGTATAGTGGATATATCGGTGCAGGTTGGGCTTGTGTTAGTGCTTGCGACCGGGGAGATATTTTTATCTCGGATATTAGGGTGTCTAAGAGTATTTGAGAGATTACGCCCTACTTGAACCTGCTGCTGTACTTTGAAAAAGGATCTGAGAGAGGGAGTAACTTTAATTATCTGCTCTGCCTGATTTTTCGCTTGAATACTTTTGTCTTTTTTTTGCTGTGATTTGGCAGTTTGCTTTCTTTTTGTAGTCTTAGGTATAACCGGTATGACAGTTTGTTTGTTTGGGAGTACCTGTTTGGAAAACTGTCTATTTCTTAAACAATAGCTGGACCTTCGCCTGCTCTCCACTCCGCCCTCTACTTCAGTCGAGTTTTCCTTGCTCCTAGCTCCAGATTCTAAGTTTGGATTATGTAGCTTCTCCACTACTTCAGTAGTAACTGATGTGTTTAGGTTCGTTTCTGTTTCAAGCTCACAGATTTTCCCTTTCTCTCTCTCTCTCTCCCTCTCCCTTTCCTCTCCTCTATTTATACAGCTACTTTCTGTAACTCTGTCCCCTCTACAACCCACAAGCAAATCCAGCACAGTTAGCCCCTCGCCTCCGGCCC
Source organism: Lissotriton helveticus (assembly GCF_964261635.1). Classification (NCBI taxonomy): domain Eukaryota; kingdom Metazoa; phylum Chordata; class Amphibia; order Caudata; family Salamandridae; genus Lissotriton; species Lissotriton helveticus. The sequence goes on from NC_136057.1 coordinate 1,158,395,026, forward strand.
CCCCCTGTACCTTGCTCATGGATCCCTGTTGTACCAAAGTCCCGGTGGGCAATCTTCTCTTCTCCACGATCTTGATCCCGGATTCCTCCTTGTAGGTTTCCTTGCAGCGTGTAGATTTTGTATTAGATTTTGTATTAGATTTTGTATCTAATTTTGCCGCGACTACACGATTCAGTGAGGGCTCAGTGGTGCCTCTCCCCCGGAATTGCGCTTGTGACACTTGTTTCAGTTTCAGGAGGTCTTCTTTCACACCGCCGCCTCCGCTGTTGTGCCTGCGCCTGTTGCTGCCGCTTATGCCCCGGAAGAGAAAAGACAGTTTTGCAATTGCGCACCGGCAGCCCCTGCTGGCTTCCGACGCTGCTGCCCAGATACCGTATGCTGCTCCGTGTACTGCTCGGGGGGCCTCGGGATCTCGTGCGCTCATCCCCATAGAGAGAGGTAGATAACAAAATTGTGTTTGATCAGCTACTTGCTTTTTTCGCCGCTTCTTGTCATATCCGTGCAAGGCGAGTGCGGAGCTCACAGCCGGAGACTCCTATCCGGCCGCCATCTTCCCCCCGTCCTAATGGTAATTTACTACTCCTATTCCCTCCTAGTAATGGAACTACTCCCAAGATGGCTTGTGTTAACAATTAGATCATAGTTTTTAATACCGGTATTTCAGTTCTGAACTGTTTGAGAGTATACAGTACCTCAGTATTGGGGGTTGGCAAAAACATAATCATTCGTCTCAGTAGTCTCAGTCTCATGGGGGGCCCAGCGGTTCAACGTTTACTAGATTTAACTCACATACTGGCACATGCATCAACGTAGGCTTTTGCGATTCCTTAATTGAGATTATTAAGGAATTACAATTAAGGAATCTCAAAATCCTATGCATGTATGAATCGCAATAAAAATAGGGATTCCTACACATTCCTTAATTGCTACTCGCAAATTGCTAGACGCAATTAAGGAATGCTGTCCCATTCATTCCTATGGGCCTTCAGGCCCATGAGAATGAATTAGAGATTGCATGAGCAATGCGAGTACCAGTAGGTAGTCGCAAATTGCTCATGCAATTTCAAGAATGCAAGGGTGTCAAAATGACACCCTGTTGCACCCCTGAAATTGATCTGTGCACAAATGTTGCTCACACACATGCCCTAAGGTCATGTGTGTGAGCAACATGAAACTTTGAAAAATGCACAAAAGTGCATTTTTAAAAATGTTTGCAAATTACCATGAAGTTCAACTTAATGGTAATTTACTACTCCTATTAGCGAAATCGCTAATTTTTTAACTTTAATGCATTGCATTTAAGGAATCTCAATTTAGGATTCCTTAAATGAAATCGCAATTTAAGGAATCGCAATGTAGAGATTCCTTAAATTGCGATTTTTGCATTTGGGATGATGCATCCCAAATGCAAAAATACCGGTCGCAAAGGGGCAGATTCTAAGAATCTGCCCGTTTGCGACCGGTTTTTCCTTTGATGCATGTGCCTGTAAGTGTGCTAAAGTGATTGGTGCAGGTTTCAAGGGGTTCCAATGATATGTGTGGATTAGTAGAAGATGGGACATTACTATCTTCTATCATTGTTGGAATTGCAGCAGGGGTATGTGGGTTTTTATTATGTGTCAGATTTTTCATTCTTACCTTAACAACAGGTTTCTCAAATAGTTTAGCATTTTATGGTTCTTTACCCGGGGTTTAGAGCGGGGTGGATTATCCCAATTAAGTATCTGCTCAACCTCCTCTATTAAAGTGTCAACTAGTTTTTGGAAATTTTAAAATGCTTTTTAGTTAGGGTCCCTCCCACAATCTTATCACCCAGCTTGCTTTTCTTCATTTCAGAACAGCACCACTATGTCTAGACTGTAATAAATCAAGTAAATAAACAAATGATGGGTACTTGAGGGAGTTAAAAACAAAACACTATTTACATCCAATATCAGGCTAGACATTGTAAACCAGTACTATGCTAGATGTGGTACACCAATTTGTCATACAATAAAAGTAATAGCTTACAGTATTTAGAAAAACATATTTCTACTATCGAGGATGAACAGTAGCATGTGCAAAGATACATTTAGGCAACTTTTGTCTCCTAGCAATCAAGTATCAGTTAATTATGTTTTCAAAAACAGTAAACAAGAATAATTGAATCTAAGACTTGTTATTTAGAGTACATGAGAAAAGGGCTGCCTATGGGACAAGGAATTAACTATCTGTTAGTGTCCTTGCAATGTTTGAAAGCTAAAAGAGATTACAACAAATTTAGAATGGTACAGTTACAAACCAAAATTTCATACGCCTGGCAGATATTATCCCCAGGATGACTAAACAACAATCTGTACCTTGTTGATGTAAAAGCTAATCCTCTCAAAAAAGAAAACACAAGGGGAGTCTCTTCCGGGCAATGACAGACAAAGACAGGCACGTCTTAGCCCAGTCATCACCAGGGCACGTGCATGCATCCCATGCTGCGGGATACATTTCAATCGAATTGCCTCGCACCTTATCCATCCTTATCAAAACGCTTTTATCACCGGGAGGTAGCTCAGCACCAATATGCAACATTTAGTGGAAGCACTTGATTATTTTGAGACTCGGAAGGTACCAGCTCTGGTCCTCTTATTAGACGCCAAGAAGGCATTTGACTTAGTTGTTTGAGAGACCTTGTTTGGAGAGGTGTGGTGCAGCGACCAGGGCAGCTGATTTTGGAACACAGGGTTCACGGTTCAATCCCCGGCTCCGGTGGCAGCTCAGCTCAGCACCATGTGACTCTGGGCAATAGCTCACTTAATTTCCACGATGTCCAGCGCCTTGAGACCCGTAAAGCCTAGGGCCCACCTCTCCTTCTCACAGGCTTTGTGGGTATTGTAGTCCTTCCTGTCTCCCAAAAGACACAAAAGGCATTTGCATTTGACTTGAGAGAGACACTTAGTAACAACTAGTGGAACTTCAGTTTCATGAAAGAATTTGAATGCGTTTCCATCTGACTCTAGTAAAGTCTTGAGGAACTGCAGCTCTGGGACACTATTTTTTTGAAGATTTGGTATCTGATTTCAGAGGTTCCTCTAGTAACGACTTGGAGAATTACAGGTGTTTGTATATATGTTACGAGCTATAACTATAACTGGTGAATTTCCGTGGATTTTTGGTTTAAAACGTTACCTTGGCACTCCAATTTTCACCTTACTATAATATCACTTTAACCTTTATTTTTTTAGTGAATATATATATATATATATATATATATATATATATATATATATATATATATATATATATATATATTCACAGCTCCTCTGCCAGACCAAAGTCGACACACCAGCACTCTCAGTAAGTTAAACCCTGTTAGGTGCATTGCACAAAAAAGTAAAGCAGACGCGTTTTGGCACTTGCCTTCGTCAGTGTCAACTGGCGACGGCGAGGCGGATGTAAATAACGGCAATATAATGAACATAAAAGAAGGACCGTAGTCCTAAATCATAAGCGCCATCTTGTAATGGCAAAATAAACACAATCATAATCAAAATAAAGTTATATCAATTTGGGTACAAAGTGCTGCCGGGCAAATCCGTTAGGTATTTACAAGCAAATACTATCGCCCTGGATGGGCTTTCCTAATAATGCAATTGATTCACTATCAATGAAATCAAACAGTTAGCACAGGCAGATATTGTCAATTGTCATCCAAAATTTACAAGCAGAGGAAGGAGTCAATTATGTCGGAGCATGCGGCAATCATACGGCCCTGGATAGGAATAATGTTAAAAATTATTATAATCGCTTGATCAATATTCCTAATTCATTTCATAATAAATCATGCTTCCAAATAATAATGTACTGCATGCATTAATTCATGTTATCTCTCAACATACTGCTCGTTCGATTTGTTCAAGACATTTTTAAGAAATACTCAGGCATTTAGTCAGCTCACAGTTTCTATCATTCATCAGTATTTACAGGTGTGATATTAATTCTTCTCATGAATTCAGACCTCCCGGTGACTTTGTTTGGAGTTCGATAATGTATCTCGACTCCAAACGTCTCAATTTACGTTTATAGTCGCCCCCTCTCAGATCTTGTGTGATGCAGTCTAGACTAAAGAAACTAAGGAGAGTTCTGTCGCTGTTGTGATGTATTGCGAAATGGCGAGCCATCGGATAGTTTTCATCTTTATTAGTGATGGCCCGTTGGTGTTCCAATATCCTTAGTTTGCATGCTTTAGTGGTGCTCCCTACGTAACAGTGTCCACAGGGACACCTCAAACAGTAAACAACAAATGGTGTAGAGCAGGTTATAAATTTCGGGATTTTAATCCTAGCTTCTTTATGGGGTACTTGGTACGATAGTACTCTCTGGCTTGTGCTACAGGCCTTGCATTTCCCACATGGGTATGACCCATGCGTGGCCTTTAGTTCTCCTTTAGGTCTTACTCTCGACAGATGACTTTGTACTAACTTGTCTTTTAGCGACTTAGTTTTCCTAAAAGTTATCATTGGGTGGTCCGATAGATCCCTACCTATCACCACATCTGATTTGAGAATACCCCAATTTCTGAGCATAATGGCTCTAATTCTATTCGCTGCCACCGAATAGTTGGTGATTAGTCTGATTATGCCATTTCCGCTTTTTTCTCCCTGCTCTGCTTCTCTTTCAGGAGTGTTCCCCTGTCAATGTTTTATACTTTTCTTTTAGCATGTTGGAGTACCGCTTGGGAGTAGCCACGTGATCTAAAACATTTTATGCTTCTCTCGGCTGCCACCTCAAAGTGTCTGTCTAGGGAGCTGTTGCGTTTTATCCTCAACAGCTCTCCATAAGGGATGCTTTTTATGAGGGTTCCAGGGTGGCTGCTACGTCCATGAAGGACGGAGTTCCCCGCTGTCTCTTTCCTATAGAGGGCGGTCTGAATCATATCTGACTCTACGAAGACCCTCAGGTCAAGGAAGTTAACCTCTTGTTTGCTCATACTGTAAGTGAATTTTAAATTCAGGTCATTGATGTTGAGGACCGCTATGTACTCTTCTGCTGAGGATTCCGATCCCTTCCAAATAAGGAAGAGAGCGTCTATATATCTCTTCCAGCAGATCACCCTGTCCACCCATTCTGCCTTGTCGTCAGCCCAGGCCACCTGCTTCTCCCACCAGCTCACGAATAAATTCGCATAGCTGGGGGCGAAGCAGGTGCCCATCGCCGTCCCCCTTATTTGTCTGTACCTTTGGTCCTGGAAAATAAAAATGTTGTTATTTAAGCAAAATGATATAAAGTCCAAAATCATCTTGCTATGCTCCAAATATTTTGCAGAACGTAAGTCTAGGAATGTTTTTTCTGCTTTTATCCCATTGTTGTGCCTGATACTCGTGTATAGGCTAGAGATGTCCATGGTTATCATTATCAGATCGTTCTCCCACTCCACGTCCTGTATCTGCCGCAGGAAATCTTTAGTGTCCTTAGTGTAAGAACATAATTGGGTTACCAATGGGGCCAGAAATGAATCAATGAACTTGGACATCTTTTCTGTTAGTCCACCAATGGACGATACGATGGGTCTCCCAGGTGGTCTTGTGGGGTCTTTGTGTATCTTTGGCAGATGGTAGAAACTGGGTAGCCTCGGTTGTTTATTCTGCAAATATAGGTATTCCTCCCTGGCCAGGATCCCCTTGCCATACCAGTGATCGATCAAGGTGTGGTATTCGCGAATACTAGTTTGATATTCCTGTTCTGTGGTAGGTAAATAGTTGTCACGGTCTTGTAGCTGGTGTAGGGCTTCTTTGCAATAGTTATGGCGACTCTGAATCACGTTATTACCGCCTTTATCTGAAGGCTTAATCACAATTGAGTCGTCTCTCTCCAGGCTTAGAATTGCATCCCTTTGATTTGATGTTATATTCCATTTCATAGTGTGTTTATTACTTTATTCATTTCTGGATAATTTTTGCAATTCTTGGTTTACAGTTTCCGAGAAGATATCTATGGCATCTATGGGTGTCTGTGGGAGGAAACGCGAGGGAGGTTTGAAGTTGCTCTTTTCCCCGATCTGGGCAATACCAATGGCTGCACCCCTACTGGCTGTATCCACGGGGAGCATAGGCTGAGAATTGCTTTCTTCCAGTAGCTCTTCAAGTACTGCCATGTTCTCCAAATCCCTGATGTTAATATCAAAGGGATCTCGTGGGTCAGTTTGTCCCTCTGATGTTGGTCTTTGTACGTTTTCTCTGAGGGCTTTTTGTTTGAAGAATTTCCATAGCTTGAGCTTGCGGATAAATAGGAATAGATCGATACGTGTCTGCGTATACTCATAACAGTTTGTAGGACAAAATTTCAGTCCTAATTTAAGTACGTTTTCCTCATTTTTAGTTAAGATTCTTTGGGAGAGATTGATTACATTCAAGTTCTCCATCAATTCCTCTTGTTCCTGGCTTGTCCATTCCTCAGCTGTCTGGTTCCTCTCCCTATGTTTCCTCCCTCCTCTCCTCGTGATGCGCCTCCGCTTGTGTTTGATGACTGTTCTGGTGGGCGCTTCTTCCCATCCCTCAGCCAGCTTTGGCGTATTAAATCGAACCCCTCGTGAAAAGAAGGCTGGCATCTTGTTCCTGCTTGCCGTGCACAAACTGAGTTCTCCTCTTCTGATTGTTCATATATATATATATATATATACATATATATATATATTAATTGACAAAACCAAAGGTTACGGCAGGTTTGTCATAGTTAGGAAATATAATTTTTTTTTAAACGTAGAAATTCACAGAAATAAACAAAGGTTCCAGGTACATTATACTTAGGCTGACATTTCACTCGTACAAAACCAGAGTAATTCAACAGTTATAGTCAGCTGAGCTGAGCTAACTATAACTTGTGCCCCCGCAATGCACTGCTTATGACCTCACATATGGTAGATAGCAAAAAATATATCCAGGCAACAACAATGTAGACAACTGGCACAAACTAAGTATAACACTGTAAACACAAGTAAAAGAAAAAGGTCTAACCAATAATCATGATATCATAAAATGTAATAACAATGATAAAAATTGATGAACACGTTCAATCAGATACAAGAATGATAAAAAAATAATAAAAGAAGAGAATACAATATTCAATTGTCAATTGTAGTATTCTCTACGGTATTAGGGAGAAGAAAACTGTGATGATTCCCCCAGCTGATTGTCGGAGTTGATGTCTGTCTGTCGACGCGTTTCGACACAACCAGTGTGTCTTCATCAGGACAACATCAGCGTATTTCTATAATTAAAAAGGTATCAATTTAAGAATATTTACTTGTGTTTTAACAGATACAATTTCTTTTCTACGAACTTTTTTTCATAGTTATATCCTAACAAATCGCCAGATATGTCTTACAACATGGACAGATTATACCACAATCATGAGGACACATAGAGAGGAACTCGACAATTAAAACATAAAAAACCCTTCAATGTCTTACCCACTAATAGAAAAAGCATTTTCTAAAGACTCTCAATATGAAAGCTCATAATTACAAAAGCAACTTAAAGTATTATTAGCGACATTGATAGCGTCATAATTTTCAAAAAACACATTTTAATAACCATTCAAGTTATAAACCTCCTAGAGAAAAGACGGAAGAACACAAAAGATGGAAAAGCACAAAAATCATTGGTGCTAATGTCCTACCTAATCGTGAATAATCTGAGTAATACTGAGTGCTATAAGGTATTATCTCTATTATTCTCCTACCGAGAAAATCCTATTTATGAAAGAATTAAAGAAACAACCAAAATTACTAGCTTTTATGATGAAAACATACCAGCAATTATTTTTCATACGTTTCTTCATATGTTTTTTCAAGATTCGTTGAATAAAAATGGTGCAGTATATGATATACTGTCCTGTCGTTACCTCGCTGTCTGTGAGTGAATTATATAGTAATTAAATAGTAATGATTCTTTTCTTAAACTGTCGGTTTTTAACACTATCGAATTTTACCTTTAATTTTTCATATAGATGAGTGTAACAATTCTATCGAACTCAATCATTATAAAGAAATCATCTTGCTATGGGCCATTCTCAAGTCACTTCTGCGGAGAAAAGATAATAATCTTTGATATAATAATTTGCCCTTGCACATATATGTCCACACGGAAACTCAGTTCTTTCGGGCGAAACAATCTTACCTTGACGAATCAAAATATGATCATTCACAGTGACGTTCAAAAAATTCCGAAATTGGAAGGAGTGATACGTATCAGGCAGGCTCAGTGGCAAGTAGTATTTTCTGCGAATGGTGGCGAAAGACAGAAAATAAATATCTTCTCAGCAATCGTTTTCTCAAAACATAAATTGACATAAAATATGTCAATTTGGATATATATTTACCCTCTGACACATACGTAAAGTTAACGTGCCTTGCTTACTTGCGTTACGCTATCCAAAATACTTGGAGAGCGTTCGGTGGTTGAGGCGGGGACGCTGTGTAATATCACGGCAATCGGCTTCTAATGTGATAACCTTATGTGCAGAAAGAAACACGACTCATGTGAGGTGTGACTATATGTCCCAGGCTATTTGCACAGATAAACTTATTTCGAGAGAACAAATATGCACATACGTGCGCTCCGTCTAATTCTTTTGAGATAGTCTGATTGCCGGTGCGTATACCAAATCACCCCGTAAAGTTGTTCATACGGAGACATGTAATAGTGTATTGGATACAATATATCCAACATGTCTAACCCTTAAAACAAGACCTATATCTGCGAAGCGCATACCTGTATAAAAGTCGTATCCCGGCGTGTTCAATGGCGGCGGATGAGTCCGTAGTAAAAAGCAAGGAGTTGTAAGGTTCAGCCCGATTGGTGTATATATAGTGATTTCTAATAGGTAGAATGCCAAAAGTTCCACCCTCTCTTAAAGTGCTAGGTCACATATTGAAAAGGAATAGCATGTGTCCGCATCGACATAAATCACGGTAACTGAAATGAAAAAAAGTGTGGGGGGGGGAAATCCAAAATACGGGACAAGTCACAGAAATAAAAATAAAAATAAAAACGAATTCATTTATAAGGCCTAGATGAAAAAGAATCTATAATTAAGCATAAAGTCATTTGGTGCTACTGCACTCGAGAAATTCTTTGTTATGTCCGCTTGTGTTTGATGACTGTTCTGGTGGGCGCTTCTTCCCATCCCTCAGCCAGCTTTGGCGTATTAAATCGAACTCCTCGCGAAAAGAAGGCTGGCATCTCGTTCCTGCTTGCCGTGCACCAACTGCGTTCTCGTCTTCTGATTGTTCATATATATATATATATATATATATACATATATATATATATTAATTGACAAAACCAAAGGTTACGGCAGGTTTGTCATAGTTAGGAAATATAATTTTTTTTTTAAACGTAGAAATTCACAGAAATAAACAAAGGTTCCAGGTACATTATAATTAGGCTGACATTTCACTCTTACAAAACCAGAGTAATTCAACAGTTATAGTCAGCTGAGCTGAGCTAACTATAACTTGTGCCCCCGCAATGCACTGCTTATGACCTCACATATGGTAGATAGCAAAAAATATATCCAGGCAACAACAATGTAGACAACTGGCACAAACTAAGTATAACACTGTAAACACAAGTAAAAGAAAAAGGTCTAACCAATAATCATGATATCATAAAATTTTATAACAATGATAAAAATTGATGAACACGTTCAATCAGATACAAGAATGATAAAAAAATAATAAAAGAAGAGAATACAATATTCAATTGTCAATTGTAGTATTCTCTACGGTATTAGGGAGAAGAAAACTGTGATGATTCCCCCAGCTGATTGTCGGAGTTGATGTCTGTCTGTCGACGCGTTTCGACACAACCAGTGTGTCTTCATCAGGACAACATCAGCGTATTTCTATAATTAAAAAGGTACCAATTTAAGAATATTTACTTGTGTTTTAACAGATACAATTTCTTTTCTACGAACTTTTTTTCATAGTTATATCCTAACAAATCGCCAGATATGTCTTACAACATGGACAGATTATACCACAATCATGAGGACACATAGAGAGGAACTCGACAATTAAAACATAAAAAACCCTTCAATGTCTTACCCACTAATACAAAAAGCATTTTCTAAAGACTCTCAATATGAAAGCTCATAATTACAAAAGCAACTTAAAGTATTATTAGCGACATTGATAGCGTCATAATTTTCAAAAAACACATTTTAATAACCATTCAAGTTATAAACCTCCTAGAGAAAAGACGGAAGAACACAAAAGATGGAAAAGCACAAAAATCATTGGTGCTAATGTCCTACCTAATCGTGAATAATCTGAGTAATACTGAGTGCTATAAGGTATTATCTCTATTATTCTCCTACCGAGAAAATCCTATTTATGAAAGAATTAAAGAAACAACCAAAATTACTAGCTTTTATGATGAAAACATACCAGCAATTATTTTTCATACGTTTCTTCATATGTTTTTTCAAGATTCGTTGAATAAAAATGGTGCAGTATATGATATACTGTCCTGTCGTTACCTCGCTGTCTGTGAGTGAATTATATAGTAATTAAATAGTAATGATTCTTTTCTTAAACTGTCGGTTTTTAACACTATCGAATTTTACCTTTAATTTTTCATATAGATGAGTGTAACAATTCTATCGAACTCAATCATTATAAAGAAATCATCTTGCTATGGGCCATTCTCAAGTCACTTCTGCGGAGAAAAGATAATAATCTTTGATATAATAATTTGCCCTTGCACATATATGTCCACACGGAAACTCAGTTCTTTCGGGCGAAACAATCTTACCTTGACGAATCAAAATATGATCATTCACAGTGACGTTCAAAAAATTCTGAAATTGGAAGGAGTGATACGTATCAGGCAGGCTCAGTGGCAAGTAGTATTTTCTGCGAATGGTGGCGAAAAACAGAAAATAAATATCTTCTCAGCAATCGTTTTCTCAAAACATAAATTGACATAAAATATGTCAATTTGGATATATATTTACCCTCTGACACATACGTAAAGTTAACGTGCCTTGCTTACTTGCGTTACGCTATCCAAAATACTTGGAGAGCGTTCGGTGGTTGAGGCGAGGACGCTGTGTAATATCACGGCAATCGGCTTCTAATGTGATAACCTTATGTGCAGAAAGAAACACGACTCATGTGAGGTGTGACTATATACTTTAATACTTTATTTATAATTATCGGTTCGATTGATTAATGGTACTTCACATTACTTTAGAAACACCAATATGTATAAAAGAACAACAGTGTAAATACTTTATTTTTGATCGTACAGTTCTGGATTAACACTAGAGTACTTTACGTTGATTGTACATATTAGTGTGTATACCTTTAACATGTACTGGCCATATATACTATGCTGGGTGGGTTGGTCTAGATGACCATGGAAATGGTAGAGGGTACTTACACTATCGACACTATTTAAACAAGGTCTAGACCTAGGGACTCTATGGTCCAGTGGAAGGCAGGAGCCGAAACGCGTAGACCGTCCAATTTTGATGCACGTTACTTTTGCACTGGTGTGTAAATAAAAGAACGCTAAAGCCATCTGTTGCTGTGCCGTGTCCTTTGATCTACTTTATGTGGAAAGAAGAAGCTGTGGTAATATTGAGCGCGTGAGCTGGGACGCGCAACACAGGCACTCCAAGACGAGGTGAAGCGGCCGTGACTGATCTGGAGATCAGAATCCAGCTGATTGCAATTTGGGAAAAATAGCCGACGCCTCTGCTGTGGAGCCAGGCGGCCCGTGAAAAGACTGCTGCGGGGAGATTCGTAGCGGGAGAAACGCTGAGACCGCCAGCGGGACAGTACGGAGGCGACCGGAGCTGGGGTGAGTGAATCGTCGTGGTGTTTGTCAGACCGCCTAACTTTGTAGCGCAGCGGAGGCTGCGTTCGGGTGGGGTGAGAGGCGACCGCCCTTCGACTCAACGAGCCCCGGCGAGGGAAGCCCTGTGTAATGTGAAAATTTGGCGTGTGATAAAGGGGAACATAATCCGATAATACACGCAATACCACTCACCAGCTCTTAAAACGTACAGCCTGGCCGAAATCCCCGAGTGATTGGGAAAACACTAGCGACTTGCCCTGCAAGGAAACTGAAGCACGACGTCATCGGCAAGATCGATGAGCTCAGACGAGTTCAGATTATCCTTAAAGGGGCATCACAGCATTTTTGGAATCAACGTGTGAGCACAAAGGTGCCCCACAGGAAAGCAACAGAAGCGTGGAATTGGGTCCGGCTAAGCTCTGGGATCAGAGGAGCGGGTTTCCCCAATTTAAATACGAACAGTTAAAACACCAGACAAAGTGTAGCAGTGTATCAAGTAAAGTATAATTAATAACCCAACCCAGCTAAAGTTAAAACATGGCAGATAAAACGAGAAATCGCCAGCAGAGGGCGAGTGAGCTCCTTAATGATGACAACTCACCGACAACATCCTCGGATGCTAGGAAAGATGGGGGAGAGAAAACCAAGGAGAGAACAATTGCCAATATTGTACGAGAATTACAGTATCAGCGGATCCAGGAAGTAAATAAATGGTGGGAGAAAACATCATTAGAGAAATACATTGAATTTAAAAGAGTGCCTCGAGGACTGAGGATCCTGATAATGCCAACTCTAAATGACTTGGATACTGACCTGATAAAATTATGGCAAACAGATACTAATGAATGCTCTTACAAATTAATGAGGACCCTAATCATTCATGCGGAGAGAAAACTTGAGAAGATTTTGAGCACCATAGTAGCTCTGGAAGCAGAACTCGCAGATATCCCCAAATCAGAAGAGAGCAAAGAAGCATTGGAAAATATGGAAAAGAAGGTAGCGAAGCATGAGATGGAGGTAGAAAAAAGGAAGGCCAATAAGTTCATGAGAGATAGACTGGATTATATGAATGGCCGGATTTACACCTTCGCCAGAAAATACGATACACTTAGGAGCCATGTTGCTATGGACAAAAACATGGATAGATCCACTGATCCCACGGAAGAGGTAGACAGCTCCGAGGTGAGCTCAGTTGAAGGAGAACTGAATGTAACCCCTTTGGATTTTCAGGGGGAGATCAAATTAGCGCACATGATAACGCGACAAAGAGGAAGAGGCAGAGCCAATACTTGGGGAAGAGAACAACGTCCACCAAAGAAACCCCCGACAAACCAAAAACCAGAAGGGGTGGAAAAAGAAGCAAAACCCAAGCGAGGCAAAGGAAAGCCAAAATAAAGGTGAAGAAACAACTGTCCGTGCCTAACATAGTGGTAAACCTATCTAATAAACAACTATCGGACAGCCACCTAAAACTCCTAAATAAGGGTCTCTCTTTTTGCCCGACAAAGACTATGAATGTACCGAATGCTCGCATTGACCTCTATAGATTTTGCAGGAAGGTGAAACTTAAAAAACACTTTGCTGAAAAAACTCGATATAACAATAACAAGAGAACATGTGCCCCTGATACCAACAAATTAACAGCAGTTACACAGAAGGACTTAACTGCCATGATAACCTTAACATCTATTAAAGAAACACCCTCCGACAGCCAAAGGGACAATACAATCACCTCTGAAATGGAAATCAATTTCTGTGAAAACATTGGCCTACCTACCAACTTAGGTGGAAACAGTGGATTGAAAAGAGCTTCTAAATTTTGTCCACAACTTCCTCCTGGGAATAAAGTCGATTTATTTCAAGAACTTATGGTGGAGGAGATAATGAAAATTTCGGACAAATCCACAAGAAATGGACAAAGTGGAAAACAAAATCTTTCTCTGGAAGAACAAAAAGCAATGATGGACTTGAAAAATGATGTGTCTATAATCATAAAAGCCTCAGACAAAGGGGGTAACTTCGTTATTCAAAATGTTGCGGATTATATTGAAGAAGCAAATCGACAACTCCTTATCCAGGAACACTATGAAAAGCTAAGTACAAATCCATTGGAAATATGGACAAATGAATATCACTCAAAGTTGTTAACCTGGAAAGACAGGGGTCTCCTAGACTTCGACGAGTACAACTACTTGAAAACGAATAACCCGATTATGGCCACCATATATTTTCTACCGAAAATCCACAAGTCACTAGATCATCCACCAGGGAGACCCATCGTGAGTTCAATAGGGTCTCTACTAGAATCCACCTCAAGATTCATAGATATCTTTTTGATGCACTATGTGACCAACCTACCATCTTTCCTAAGGGACACAATGGATTTTTTGCAAAGAATATCAATTTGTGAATGGAAGTCAACCTATCAAATGGCAACAATCGATGTCACATCGCTATACACTTCAATACGCCATGAGGATGGCATTGAGGCTGTGAAAGAAATCCTCAAGACACGATCTGTGAATTTTCTAGAACATTCAAATATGCTACTGGAGATGCTCCAATACTGCCTGACACATAATGCGTTCCTGTTCCTGGGAGATACATATCTCCAGAAACAGGGGACAGCAATGGGGACATCATTTGCACCCACATATGCGAACATACTGATGGGGGCATGGGAAACTGAGGTGATCAAGAGAGATCAAGAGAACCCGGATGGGCCGAAAATTAAATTGTGGTGTCGTTTCATTGACGACTTGTTCGTCATTTGGGACGGAGATGAGAACTCACTGAAAAGATTCATTGACACCTTGGATGAAAACAGATACAGTTTGAAATTTACATCCACGACTAGCACCCATTCTCTGATATTCCTTGATGTGGAAATATTCATTATGAACAATAAACTTTGCTCCAAAATCCACAGAAAACCAACAGCATGCAATAGCATTCTACATGCTAATAGTGGGCATCCAACCGGATTAAAATGGAGTATCCCTTACGGACAAATGTTAAGGGTAAAAAGGAATTGTTCTGAGGAAGACGATCTGAATAAAGAAATTGAGAACATGAGCCTCAGATTCCGTGAAAGAGGATACCCAATTGAAGTGATTACCACCGCAAAAAGTCATATGCATCTGAAAAAAAGAGAAGAATTATTAACCCCTAAGAATAAGAAACTTAGAAGAGATCAAGAACATGAAACAGACCAGAGCAGTGGAACAACAAGACTCATTGTGGAGTATGACAACCAAAGCATACAAATGAAGAAAGCCTATAAAAAGCATTGGCCAATTCTTCGTCTGGATAAAACTTTGAATGAGAGCCTGACAGCAAATCCAAGCATAACATACAGAAAAACCTCTTCCTTAAGAGACATCTTGACACAAAGTCATTTAGAACCACGTAAGGAGAGAAAACAGAAATGGCTGACAACACCTGGCTTCTGGAAATGCCACAAATGCAAAGCCTGTGAGCATGGGGAAAACATCAAACATTATACCCTACAGAATGGCAGAAAAGAAATCATATATGACCACATTACATGCGAGTCCAAATGTGTGGTTTACCGACTTCAATGTCCCTGTGGCAAATACTACATTGGGAGCACCATAAACAAACTCAAGTTAAGGATATTGCAACATCTAAGGGCGATAAAAAACAAGGACCCGTGCTACCCAATGGCCACACACTTTGCTCAATACCACCAGAGTGACACCTCCCTTTTGAGATATTCGGGAATCAAACTGTGCAAACTCCCGGAGAGGGGTGGCGACCAACTACAACTGTTGAGACGCTTAGAGTCACGAATGATACTGAACATGGGGACTGAGGCACCGTTTGGTCATAACTTGGATGCCGAACTGTATGTACACTTGTGACCTGACCCAAAAAAACAATAGAATGATGCTGTCATTTGAATATGTAGTACTCCAAGGGAATCATATAAGAACCATCTAATTGAAGCTGGAATATGTACATGTTGTGAATTGTATGAAATGAGAACCGATTGACCTAAAAGATTCTATAAGCATAAATAGAGGATAGGAATTGTGGGACAAAGTGATTTATAGAACATATGACAATACAATCTTAGGAGAAAATGAGGAACTTAAAGAAGATTGTGATTTCACAATAATTCGGGGTAGCTGCATGAGAAAGAATTGCCGGAATAATGCATATAATTCCAGATGAAAGGTTGTGTTATACCTAGAGAATGACAATATGCGTTACTAAAGTCTTGGCTTCTATGTCCATAGGATACTTTATTCTAGATTATTGCAGCAGTTTCCCGACCTTTATATAACTCAATAATTTGTTCCCCCGCAAGTTTTGCGAAAGGATTGCCATATGATTTGAGGCCTACACTAACCATGAATTAATTTAGTCCTCAAGTTTTGAGTAATTCATTGAATAGGTATGAATTAATACCATAAAATGCTTAGATGGAGATGGATCTGATGGTCAATAATTGTTGTTAATACTTTATTTATAATTATCGGTTCGATTGATTAATGGTACTTCACATTAATTTAGAAACACCAATATGTATAAAAGAACAACAGTGTAAATACTTTATTTTTGATCGTACAGTTCTGGATTAACACTAGAGTACTTTACGTTGATTGTACATATTAGTGTGTATACCTTTAACATGTACTGGCCATGTATATACTATGCTGGGTGGGTTGGTCTAGATGACCATGGAAATGGTAGAGGGTACTTACACTATCGACACTATTTAAACAAGGTCTAGACCTAGGGACTCTATGGTCCAGTGGAAGGCAGGAGCCGAAACGCGTAGACCGTCCAATTTTGATGCACGTTACTTTTGCACTGGTGTGTAAATAAAAGAACGCTAAAGCCATCTGTTGCTGTGCCGTGTCCTTTGATCTACTTTATGTGGAAAGAAGAAGCTGTGGTAATATATATATATATATATATATATATATATATATATATATATATATATATATATATATATATATATATATATATTAATTGACAAAACCAAAGGTTACGGCAGGTTTGTCATAGTTGGGAAATATAATTTTTTTTTAAACGTAGAAATTCACGGAAATAAACAAAGGTTACAGGTACTTTATAATTAGACATTTCACTTGTACAAAACCAGAGTAATTCAACAGTTATAGTCTGCTGAGCTGAGCTAACTATAACTTGTGCCCCCGCAAAGCACTGCTTATGACCTCACATATTACATCACTCATAACATGGTCAGTGACATCACTCATGACATCAATCATGACATCTCAAATGACATCACTCATGACATCATCAATGACTGTGAGTGCTTTTAAAAAGTTTATGAGTGTTAAATATATTTACCAAGGTGTATTTATGAATCAGCGGGTATATGAGTACCTTTATGGATGATTCAGTTGGTGGGTGACTGACTGTATAACTCAGTGAATGTATGGGCGTGTGACAAGGTTGTGTGAATGCCTTTATCAGTCTGTCAGGTGGTGTCTAAGTGGCTATATGTGTTGGCGAGTGGGTACTTGAGTGGCTGTATGGTTGATTGATTGGTTGTCTGAGTACCGGTATGGGTGGGTGAGGGGGTGTGCCAGCCTGCATTGATGAGTGAGTGGGTGAGTCAGTGTCTGTAAGAGTTTGTGAGTGCATCTGTGAGGGGCTACATGGGTGACTGAGTGTGTGTATGGCTATGTTGGTGAGTGAATGGATGTGTCAGTGGTATATGGGTGAGTAACTGCATATGTGAAAGGCAGTATAGGTGAGTGTTGGAGTATATGAGTGCTTGTATGTGTGAGTGAGTGATTGTGAGAGTGGCTGTATGAGTGAGTGTGTGCTTGTGTCACTGTCAGTATAGGTGAATGAGTATATGTTAGTATCTGTATGTATAAGTGTGTGTGTATGTATATAACTGTATAGGTGGGTAAGTGGCTATGTGATTGACTATATGGGTAGGTGAGTAGGTGTGTGAGTAGCTATATGTGTGTGTAAGAGTGGATATATCAGTGGCTGTAGTGGCTGTATTGGTGAATGAGTGGCTGTATGGGTGACAAAGTGGATGTGTGTGTAGAACTTGTGGGTATGTAAGTACTGGTATGGGAATGTCAATGGTTTTGAGAATAGTAGTATGGAAGTTGGAGTGGGCATATGAAAGGTTATGTTGGGGTGTGGTTGGGTGCATCCGAGATTCTGTGGATGATGCCATCAGTGATTTCATTTGAGATGTCATGAGTGATGTCACTGACCATGTCATGAGGGATGTAATATGTGAGGTCATAAGCAGTGCATTGAGGGGGCACAAGTTATAGTTAGCTCAGCTAACTGTAGCTGATGAATTTCTCTGATTTTGTATGAGTGAAATGGCTGCCTAACTATAACGTCCCTATAACCTTTGTTTTTTACAGTGCATTTCTAAGGTTTTTAAAATTCTATTTCTTAATTGTAACATCTATTTTTACTGAGTGAGTCTTTTAGATTTTTGTATTTTCTTTCTATAATTGTATATTGTATATTATATTTATATTATGTACCACTCTTTTTTTGATTTGGCATGTGTTTACCAGAAAGTACATTAATAACTGTCAGCACAATATTGTAGCATTTTTCTGTGGAGAATCTTTGATCAGAAAATGTATTTCAGATACTGAAAAATACACTTAAAGACATTTATTAAATCAGAGCCACACAAGAGGTCACATTTTTGTTAATTTTCTTGTGAAAGATAATTTAAAAAATGTTTTAAAATACGCAATGACGTTACAATGATCTTGATCACGTTGCGAAATTGCAAAACAAAAGCAGACATTTAACGATCACAACCACATAAAAAAATGTTAACTTAAAAAAAGAATTCCATTACAATACAATTTTAAATCGCCCGACCGGCTCGCCATCAGCTCTGCTGCTTAGAGAGCTGCACTGGCTCAGTATTAAAAAGAGATCCTTCTTTAAGGTCTGTTGCCTAACCCAAAATGCCCTCTATAACAATGGTCCTCGCTATCTTCAACTTAAACTGGTCAAATATAGTCCCAGTAGGACACTGAGATCGTCTTCATTGAACTCGTTACAAATTCCCAGAATCCGGAGGACTCGGACGGGAGGGAGAGCCTTCTCCTATCTGGCTCCCAGATATTGGAATGGGCTACCTCTGGCTCTCCGTTTCATCCCTCAGTATGACACTTTTAAGAAACACCTGAAGACATTTCTGTTTAAAAAATCCGGTCTTAATAATCTTCCGACAGCAGTTGTCCAGTCTCTAGCCAGCGCCATGATGCCCCAGGGTGAGTTGCGCGCTATACAAATTCTAAATACAAATACAAAATACATACAAAATACACATATTGCTAACCACATTCAAGCTTTCAAAATACAATTGTACACATATATTTGTAGTAACTTCCCAATTTTCCCTTTACACAGAGAGTCGCGATGACTCCGGTAACAGTGACTACCGTGTCTTTTTTTTTAGGTGATGCAAAACACACATATGCACACATTTTTTTTTCACAACAAACTTTATTCATTTTTAAAGGTACAAACTGGGCAATGCCGACAAGTACATTACATATAACAAATAAGACATAGAGTACCAAGTTTTAGAATTCAATACCAATTTAGCCTGTGGAACATCAGGCCTATCAACGAATAAATCACACCTAACCCCATACATGCACACATTTTACTGTATTCTAGACACAAGGGGGTCCATTAGTATGTCGGGCAGATCGCCACCGCCCGTATGGCGGTGGCGATCCGCCCGAAATTTTCCTCCGCCCACATCCTATTTCCCCATGCCATATTACGATGGCGGGGGGACCCCGGTGGACGGAAAAACCGTCCGACGGTTTTCCACTGGTCGACGAGTTGACTGGGTGGAAAAAGGGCTGTATATGGTGGCGGTGTTTGCAAGACACCGCCATCCATATTACAAATCATGCGTAGATGTGCTTTTCCACAGCGGCGTTGCCGCCATGGAAAGGCATGCAATCTCTGAATGTGGGGGCTCGTTGCAGGCCCCCAGGGTAATGGGGGGGTGGGGGATGCACATGGGGGTACCTATTGTACCCCCCTGCATTTGCATGAACAACGTGGCAGGCACCGCGCAGTGCCTGCTACATTGTGCATGCAGATGCACAAGGTGCAGCCACAGCATTATTGCTGGGAGCGCTGTGTGCACCACCCGCCACAATTTTGTGGCTGGGGGATGCCACCGCCACTGTGGCAGTGGCATCCTAATTGCCGGTGCGGGACCGCTGCACCACTGGTGGCTGGTCCAAGCACCGCTAGGGTGGCGGGCGGCCGAAAGTCCACCCGCCATCCTAATAGGCCTCTAGGTGGTTTTCCTGCCCTGTTTAAAGTCATATTTCTGAAGAAAGTTTGCATAAAAACAACCATTTGAACTGATTTTCCATTTTCACAGTAACGCCGAGCGTCGCGATTAAATCGGTAGCTGCGATCACCAGAATACGCCACAGAATGACAAAAGAAATGCAGATATTCAATAGCCACCACCACATTTAAAAACCTTATAATTGCAAAATTAATTACAACCGAAACACTAAACACAATACTATCTAAGCAGCGGTAAAATAGCATGTATAACTCCCTCATTATCTCTATAACACAGTGCCTAACCTTTTCAGTGTAATCTATGACTGCATGCATCACTGTATCACTAAGTCTCTCATTCCCTGTATAAGTATTTAGGGGATCTGTGAGACATTTCATCAGCCTATCAATGTTTCTGTAACAAAATGCGTGACTGTGTCAGTACATCTATGAGTGGGTGCATCAGTGTCACAATGGGTCTGTGATTGGTTGCATAAGTCTCTCACTCAATCTGTGAGTAGGTGAATGAGTGCCTTTGTGCATTTGTAAGTACGTATATGACTGTCTGACTGGATCTGTGAGTGGATACATGAGTTTCTAAGTGGGTGTCTAACTGGGTGAGTGAGTGGGTACATGAGTGTCTCTGTGAATTCCTGCATGAGTCTCTAAGTGGGTCTATGACTGGTAGCATGAGTGTTTCTGTCAGTGAGTGTGTGGATCTGTGAGTTTGACTGTCTGTGGGTACATGAGTCTGAGTGTATAACTAACTGGCTGCATAAGTCTCTGAGTTGGTCTCTGAGTGGCTGTGTGAGTGACTGTATGGGTGTGTGAGTGTCAGACTGGATCTCTGAGTCGATAGATGAGTGTCTGAGCGAGTCTGTAAGTGGCTGTATGAATGCATCAATGAGTCTGTCAGTGAGAGTATACGTCTCTGAGTGGGTGAGTGAATGGGTCAATGCAGAGGGTCTGAGTAGGTATGTGACTGGAAAGGCAAGTGTCTGGGTTGGTCTGTGGGTGGATGTATAAGCCTTGACTGGGTGAGTGAGTGGGCACATGTATATCTGAGTGAGTTTCTGAGTGGGTGTGCATTTCTGAGCGTATGAGTGACTGACTGGGTCCATAAGTCTCTGAGACGGTCTGTGACTGAGTGTGGGAGTGACTGCATGGGTGTGTGAGTGGGTATATGAGTGTCTAAGTGGATCTGTGAGTGGGTGCATAGGCACCTGAATGGGTATATGAGTGAGTGCATGAGTATCTAGTGGCTATGTGACTAGATGTATAAGTGTTTGAGTGGGTGTAGAAGTGTCTGAGATAGTTTGTGAGTGCATACATGGGTGTGTACAAATATATGTATATTCTTTTATATTTTTCACAATATCTACATACTGCTATGTTACGTTGTAGTGAAAGTAGCTTATCCACAATACTGCCCAGGTTTTTGAGCCTCAGAGGATTGTTTTTGTGCAGCAACATCTACCACCCTGCCAAAGTTGGTGTAAGTTCATTCAACGGTTTGGGCTGTAGGCGTGTCTTTCTGTTCCTATGGGAATTAACATTACAAATGCACCCTTATTTCACAACCCAATTTCTCAGTCCCCACTGCACGGATCACTCCCAAACTTTCCACAACAAACAGAACCTACCTTGACACGTTGTTTTGGAAAATTTCATGAAGATTGGTCAAACGACACCAAAGTTATAGCCAAGTCAAAAAATAGTTATCCTATGGAAACTTGGTCCTAACTAAAACTATCTATGTATGGGATGCTTCACCAGATATCTTTATCTATTGACTTGCATTTTGCTGCTTCCTTCCACAACCCATAACATAAGTGGATGTGATTTGTGTTGAAGCCACACACTCTCAACTTTGTGAAGGATATTTAAAGTAGTTGCAACCTACTCAAAAGGGACATTTATTAACAACATTACAGATTGTAACACGATTTATTAAGCTGTTGCTTCTGACTCAAGATGGACATCTGTAGTTTTCACAGGCTGCAGTCTTTTTAGACTTAATGCTGCTTCTTCTGACTGGAGAAGAACATCTAGTCATTACTAATAAAAAGTTGCTGTTAAAAAGGGTTTAGGTGACATTGTGACATTGGCTCCTATTTGAGTTCTTGGTTGGATGGTGATATCTGTTTGTCGACTTCAGAGAAAGTAATAGTAAAATGCATGGCACAACTTAAAGACGTGTTTTGAAAAAAATCACCAGAAAAATATCAAAATCAGTGAGCATTTCTAAAATGGTAAAGTTTTATTGGAAGAATGCAGTTCACGGATTTAGGTGGCGGTATGTTTTCTGTGTTTTCCTTTTCTCTTTTGTACCAAAAAATAACCATTGCACCAGCATGCCAAGGCATGAAAACTTAGTGTTGCAAATGCGTGTTCATGTTGTAGGGCTAGGACTTCTAGTCTGTGGGCCTCGAATATGGGTTCAAGGATCTTGTTTCTTTTTTTTTAGCATAGGCAACTCCTAAAGACTACCATGCAAAAAAAATCAATTTTGTGTCTATAAAATCCACCAACTGTGGTGCGAGGCATGTGGTCTGAAAAAAGGGGGTTCTGTCCCTTTTGTATTTTTCTTACATTTTATAGGCAGGACATCCAGTCCTCGGACCTCAAGCCTGGATCCAAAGACTTCATACATTTATTGTAACTGAGTTCAGTATATAGACTAAACTGAGACTAGGCATCTCCTAACACGTTTAAGGTACATGCATTGTCTTGGCATATATTAAATGACTTTTGTGTTCGTTGGATTCTTCAGACCCTACCTAGATGTAAAAGCAGTTGTATACCTGCCTACTTTTTTCATGCATAACAAATATATACCATTTTGTGACTTTTGTCACCTGTAACTCCGTCAGTTTTTTTACTTCCTCCTGGGGATTTTCTGCTGTTGATATTTAGCAGGACCAACCTCACCCAAGTTCCCAACACCGAGGAGGAGGATAATTTGTCAAATTTGCAGATAACCAAAAAGCGAGTTGAAGAGACTGTAATGTTACCCTCCAAGTACATGGTAGGAATGTTTTATTTCTGTTCTGGACCGTGAGAAGAAAATGACTGATAGACATGTGACATGTCTACTTTGTGCTGAAGCGTTAGGCGAACGGAGAACGGAGAGATACCGTTTTGGCACCGCTCGTATGCTCAGGTGCCTGAATGCCAAGATCAAAAGAGCATTTCAAGCAACAGGAGATGTCTTTTTCCTAGTGTACCTTTTCACCAATGATACCATCTATGGATGAAATGGTGTTCCAAAGTGTATGGTAAGCAGAAGAAAGAAATTCGTACAAACTCTACTAATGCATGCTATTTACTTCTTACGTCACATAACATTAGTATAAGCACAACAGCTTTCGTTCTCATCTGCTAGTGGCTCATAATCAGCAGTGCAAACTTTACATTTTCTATTTTCTTCCCAAGTTAGTTCTTTACTCTCTCTCTATTTTCAAAAATCAAACTTTGTTAGGTTTCAAGGATATTTCTCCAGAATAAAATAAAATGGATTTTGCTAGAGACACTGTTATTGATGTAAACTAGTAGTATAAAATGCTTTGCACTTAAATATTCAGTAGTTAGTATTCTTTAAAAACATATAAAGTCAGGAACTACCCACTACAATATCTTCTCAAATGCCAATGCACATAACAGAATATAAATAGCAGTGATTATTGGGGGAACATGTACCAGAGGTAATTTCTATATTTCATTTGGCCAGGCCCTGAACCCACAAGGGTGTGCTGCGCCTGACCAAACCCTGCATTTGACTTACTCCGTGATACCAACTCCAGTGTGCATTGCCTTCAGCCAATCACAGCATGTTTGGGTTGGCCATGGGAGCAGCATACAGCCATGCCCAATCCCCAGATATTTGCATATTAAGCTATGCTGTGCCTACCTAAAGGCCAGTCTCCCTGCCCAACTTCCCATGTGACCAAATGCTAATGCAGCTGGGCTTCGACCTTGTGCAGCAGTGGGTTATCATCCTCTCTGTGCATAGGTTTCAGCTATGTACAGCTGGGGTTATGTGCCTTCTCTAGACTGTGCTCAACCATCTACAAGATCAAGCCTAACTGCATATAGCATTGGTTGCATGCGGCAGGGGTAGCAGCAGGGCCTGGCCAGTCACCGGTTTCTGAGTCCAACCACCTGTGTGGCCTTCTAATAGATATTGGCCAAAGGACCTGAACTGCTGCACAGCTCAGGTGCGACACCTAACTACTGTGTGTTCTTAAGAAATGTAGCTAAAAACGGTGTTTCTTTAGACTTAAAATAGCATACATCAATCTGAGCGCTCCCCCACATGGACGAGGTGTTGGGGGGGATCATCATGCCCCTTTATCCACCTCCAGGAAATATTTTAAACATGGAGTCCTCTATTGGCCGCCACATCATAAGATATCCTATCATGACCACCCACTCAAATGGCAGGCTTCTGCAGATCCGTCCATAGAACAAAGGAAAAATATGATCCCTTGCCCAATTAGCCATTCATTTTTCAAATATTTGTTCGTGGATGCTCCTTAAATTAACACCCAATATTGCTCTATGATGTAAGTCTACCCAGTGCCTTGTTGTAATTCAGATATCTCAAAAACTCCCAAACAGATTTACACTAAACCCCAAAAAAGGCTTATTGTGATCAGAGTTCTAGTTTTAGTTTGGTATTTTTGACTTAGTGGTGAGCAAACCTTCCATTCTAAAAGAGGGCTGGAATAGAACATGTATACCAAACTTATCCCTATGTGCTACTTGCCTGCCAAATTTACTTTAGAATCCTTGATTGGTGGCAACGTTATTAGCCGTCTAGAAAAGGTCTTTTCAATGAAAAGAGAGTCTTAACTATGCAGTCATTATCAATGGATACTAAATAACATGTTCCTGTATTACAGTCGGTTGATTCTGATGATGATATAACTATCCATGAGGCTCAAGGGTAATTGGTTTGCAAATATCACCTGAATCACTGATGGCAATTTAGAACTAATTGTAAGAAATTGGAGTATTAGTTCAGGGAGTGAGAACCCACCTCACATAATACTCACATTCCTTCTCAGGGTGAAGCACAAGACCCACTAAAGAAACCAATGCTGAACTTTCTGGTAGCTCAGCACCAAGAAGTCAGTCCTAAAGTAGAGGCAATGTGTAAAGCATTAATGCAGTTATAAAATAGTAATAAAGTGAAACACCCAAGAAAATCCCAAACCAATTTAGGAAAATAAAGAATATTTTATCAAACAAGAATGACACCAAAATGACAAAAGTCCAATAAGTAGAACCGTTGATACAAGTTTTTAAATTTTTAATTAAAAATAGCACCAACAAGTGCTAATTTCCCACCACAGGTATCTGGTCACTATAGACGGGGTAAAGACAAAAGTTAGGGCCCACTTGAATTCAGGATCCAGTTGGATACAGGAATCAGGTTCTTCCAGGTGGAAAGTTCACCTTCTGACTTAGAAACCTTTCAGGGAAAAAGTGGTTGTCAACGAGGCATCACCTGGGCCACGGCAAGCTGTAAGCTGTATCCAAAGTGGAGCTCAATGACAGCAGAGTGCTGGAGAGCAGGGACCTGGTGCAGTCTTTGAGGAAGGCTTGGAAAGTTCCTAGCAGCCAAAGTCCAGAGTCTGTGCCCAGGAAGGCCTCATCGTCAGTTGGATGCAGCGCTGTGTTGGTCTACGTTCAGAATTCCAAATGTTTCTGAAAATCAGATCTCCTTTACAAGGCCGACCGGGGAGTCAACTTCACTGGCTTCTTCTTTGACAGATATCCTGATCTCTTGCTGGTTCTTGAGAGGAAAATTTGCCAAAAAGTTTCTCAGTCCCAGCTCTTGCAGTTTGGAGAGGAGGAGTACACTTTAACACCAGCCAAGTGTCCAGGAACTGAGGCCACAGTGTGGTAGAGGGAAGGTCCAGTTGGGATTAATCAGCTGGGCAGTTACAGGGAAAATAACTATGGAAGCTCGTTATTGCCCTTTAGCTTGATCAGCAGGTCAGCCTACTGACCCTTGGAGTCACCTCTGGGGACCTGGATTGAAGGCAAGCCGGTCCAATCCTCCTTCAGGAATCAAACAGCATGTCAGTCTATCTTCTGATTCTTCATAGGTTCAGGAGTGTTCTGATGATAGTTTTGACGATGCCATTAGTATGCTCAATGCTAGCCTGTGTATTGGGGCAATCCCTTGTCCACCCCCTAAACCTGTTCTGGACTGCTCCTTCCCACTGGGTTTGGAGCCAGCATGACTAGAAAGACAAAAGTGAGGCCCTCCTAGGTGGGAGCTGCATCTGCCTGTGACTGTATAGGAAAACGGTTAAGGTCAGAAAGAGGCTGGCACAACCCCCAATGCCATCCTACCAAGAGGATAAACTCCCTCTCCACACCCAGAGCCGTTTATCTACTGTCTAGGAGCAATGCACATCTTATCACAAAGGAGCCATCAGTAGTCATTTGACAGTTGGACACTGCCAGAAAGGCCTTTTGGTTTTAGGCTGGAAAGGAGCAACTTTCTGAAAGTGTATTTTCCCTAATAGTGATATAAATCAGACTTTACCATCAAATTGGATCTTAACTCACCATTAAAATGAGACTGTGACTCATTTTGTCTAACTGCTTCCAAACTGAAACTAAGCAATATAAGCTGGTATAATGTAACCCAGTGCTTCCATACTGAGGTGTCAGTCATGCCACAGTGAACAACGACTTTGGAGGTTTTTCACTGTCAGGACATGTAAAGTATTACATTTAAATGTTCTACTTTTAAATACAATGCGCCTTGCCCTCTAACTCCTCTAACTCAGTAGTGACATTATGTATTAAAAAGGATGGTTAAGTCTGTCAAAAGGGTGATTTTGACAGGTCAAAATTGCAATTTTAATATTGCACAGCCAGGCTGCTGTGGCAGTTCTAGAGGCCAGTTGTTATAGTGCTACTTTAGTGGGTGGCACAAGGAGTGCTTTAACTCACTAGTAGTATTCAATTTACAGGCCCTGAATACATGTAGGATCATATACTAGGGATCTACAAGTAAAT
Organism: Lissotriton helveticus; assembly: GCF_964261635.1. Taxonomy (NCBI): domain Eukaryota; kingdom Metazoa; phylum Chordata; class Amphibia; order Caudata; family Salamandridae; genus Lissotriton; species Lissotriton helveticus. Next base: position 1,158,422,226 of record NC_136057.1, read on the forward strand.
TAAAGGTATCAATAAGGTGTATACTAATTTTATCATGTTTAAAAGGGAGAGCACAAGTACTTTACCTTAGTTAGCAAGTGTAAAGTGCACTGAGTCACAAGACCAACAAAAATAGGTTCAGCAAAATGAGGCAATAATCTGGGGAATACCACTCAAAAGATGGTCATTTTCTTTTCTTTTTTTTTTAAATAAATATTTTTATTTGCATTTTCAACCAATACAAAACAGTCAGCATGTCACATTTAATCACAACCACATCATAGCACCCATATATTGTACTTATCAAAAGATGTCTCATCCGCCGCATTCCATAAACCAGGGAGACATACAATTTCCCTGCCGGTCTCGGCTCCAGCAGAATCTTCCCCATCATCCTGGCCCTTCCCGGGAGTCATAGGCAGAGACCCAGTGGCCCCCTCATCCCGTGTCCAGTTAGGTCCATCAACCGTATCATGCTAGTTGGCTCCCAACTCTCCATCCAGACCATAATATTTTCTCCATTTCCCCTACACTTTACGTAAAAAGTATGGTAATTTTCAACATCATATAAGGCATGCTACCCATTATGTATTTTAATATTACATGGTTATTTTAGTTCAGTTAGCATGATTAGGGGAGGTGAATGTTTATTAAAAATATACAGTGAAATGTCTCATTCTGCTGTTTGGCTCTCCTTGACAAATATAAATATATCTGATTATGTAGTTGAAAAGATTACGTTTTAGAAAGAAATACACTTTGATTTGTTAAAAAAAATTATGCCTGTAGAAGTCAGACATTTTTACAGATATTGCCTTCATGGTTAATCTAACAATGGGCCCTGATTGCAAATAAAATTATCATATATTCATCCATCTTGAAAAAGGTGCTCGTTAAACAAGGGGCAATGCTCAGGCTCTCAGAGTGGTGTTGGGCTGTCAGTATCTTTCTGTATTGTGCTTTCACAAGACCAATTAGTTTGAAGGAAAGAGACTGAAATTCTGCCACCCTTTGATGAAATATGTGTCCTGGTTAAGAAGGATGCAAGCAGTATTTCCGCACATCCTAGCACCAACACCAATTGGGAGAATAATGCACCAAATGTGTGTTCATGTTTTTGCCTAGGTACTATCACCAGCTTGCAGGTAGGTGGTTTTGATTGCCCAAACTATGTGGGATAATAATGCAAGCAAAACAGGAGCACAAGATTTTCACAGATTTTGTATTGGGTTTGTGTTACTTTTTAAACCCGAAGCAAAATCCAGGTTGGTATTCACAAACCAGAGCTAATGGTGTTTTGTGTTGGTTTGTAACCAAAAGTAACGCAACACAGAACAATGCTACTTTGCCTCAAGGAGGGAGAGTCAATGGATAATGCATTTGCGTTCCCATACATCTACCCATGTAATTTGACACAAAGCCATATCTACATAAAATTGTAGATATGGATTTGCACCAAAATCCTGCACCTCCCTGAGGCTGGCGTAACGAGGGGAAATATTTAATTGCAGCTCTGTTTTTTTTCTATTCATGTGTGCTGCATTTCTCTGCGCACATGCAAAGAGTAATTTGCCTTAAAGAGGAAATTCGCTTAAATCCGAGTTTTTGTACAGGAAGGGACTCATTCCTACACACAAAAATATACTGCCCACAACCCAGACACCCTTGCACTGTAGCCAAGGGTGCCTGCATTAGTGCATGGCAGTTGAAAGTGCTCCAGCACAGGGAGAGAGAAGAACTGTGCCACTTCTTTGTAGATGTGGCACAGTTCTTCTCTCTCCACTGCACTTCACGCAACGCAGCGCAGACACTTTGCTTGTTGTCCTGCATTGCGTCAAGTCTTTGTAAATTTGGGCCTTTTCACATTACTCCCCCGATATATTAATCAGATGCACACACCCTTATGCAAATGTTATTTGTGTTGCAGTGAATTTGTGCCTGAAAGCATCGCAGGGCTCTAAATGAACTCTTAACTGTCAGGATGATGACACAGGTCAAAACCTTACGCCTGCTTGAAGCAGGCATAAGGAGTGACGCAGTGTAATGGGAATAGGCCTCGAAATGTATTGCTGGAGTTGAGTCATCCTTGTGACACGACTCCAGCAATGCGTGACTTTTGCCCCAACATCTGTCAATCCTTGCGCCATGGTGTGCTGTAGTGTAAATACGGTGCATTCATGGTGGCACAAGGGTTTCTCAGGGTGGTGCAGGAAAAGTGACGCATCTCTAAAGATGTGTTACTTTCTTGTAAATCTGCCCCCAAGTTGCGCATAAATTAGAATCTTCAAGAGGCTGTACAAGTGCCCCTCTCACATGTCCTTGCCCACCTGTGCATCCATATGCTACAAAGCAGTATTAAATGACAATGTAGCCTTGTCTGACATTGAACTATTGTTTAGGTACACTCTGGCAATTATATTCCATTATGTTACCATTGAGTCACTAGCAGCCCGGATTTCAAAGCAAGTGATACTATTAACTGTGAAACCCCTCACCTGTGATCAAGGCTTTGCAGGAAGCGGAAATGTGTCAGGGAACTGAACATGCTGTAATCTTATCTTTAAAATAAAATGTATGGCTGTTTCAGGCATTGGGCATTGGCACTTTTTTTTTGGATGGACTTTTCCACTGTATCTCCATACCGGTAAAAGCTAGAGCAGCCCTAAAGGGTTGGGGTCTCCCATAACGGAGATGTTGTGCTTGGATTTAATTGGGAAGCATGACCTGCTTGTCTCTATGCCTGAACAAAGGATTTACCTGGAACTGTGAGTGCAGAGGTGAGAAAGATATGAGAGAGGGATATTCATTCCTCTTTTTGGCAATTTATGATCCCTTTTGTTTGCATGAGAAATGTATGATTAAGGCAACATGAATTATGAGTTTGGCTTTTAAGAACTATACAAAGTGGCAATGCTATGTTCAAGAGGCTTTTCACCTAAATATTACAATTGTGGTCTGCATAGAATAGACGTTATAAAGCAGTACTTAATGACAGTGCAGACTTGAGTAACACTGAAGTATTGTTTAGGTGCACTCTGGGAATTGTATGCCATTATGTTGTCATTGAGTCATGTGCTGCCTGGATGTAAAAGCAAGTGATTACTATTAACTGTGAACCCACCTCAGCTGTGAACAAGGCTTTGCAGTAAGCTTAAACACGTCAGGGAACAGACCATATCTTTGAAGTAAAACTTATGGCTGTTTCAGGAATTGGGCACTTTCTCTTATTGGATGGAATTTTTACTGGGATGCTCCATCCCCATTAAAGCCAAAGCCCCCCTGCAGGGTTGGTAGCTCACACTACGCAGATATTGTGCTTGTATATATATATATATATATATATACATATATATATATATATATATATATATATAAAAAACCACAAGTTGCCTCCAAATGATGAGTTCACATCACAGCGTGTTGAATCCATTTTATTCCAAGGATTGTCTGAGCCAAGTTACAGCGCACAATTGTTGCCAAACGCGTTTCGGGCGTATGGACGCCCTTGATCACTGGCTTAAGAACCCCAAAGCAGAGCAGATCACCTGAGCACCATAAATGTTCCGCCCATGTGGGCGTGTGCCGCAAAGAGTTCTGGTTACTGTAGTCCGCTTGTTATTAAACCCCAGTGGGCGCCAAGGGGTCCCCAAATTCAAAGTCTCACCCATGTGGATATGCGTTGCAGCGAGGCCCAGGTACGATTCCATCCTCCTCTTGAATTTGGGGACCCCTTGGCGCCCACTGGGGTTTAATAACAAGCGCATACATTAGGTTCTTTTTGAAAAAGGGTATTATTCACCAGTAGAAAAAGGGGGGTCTTTCACATGGCAATACAGTTAGACAGCACTGTACAGAACAAATCATGTGACAACCCAGCATAATTACATGGCGCATATTACGTTTTGTGCTCCTGTTAAAAATCATTCAATCATGTTCTAAGTGACTACAACTTGATCTTTTGGAGCCATTATTGTTTCATAATTTGTCACTATGCGCCGATCACGCTGTTCACCTTAGCACTTGCACCTTCACAGTCACCAACTGTATATATCACTACTCACCAAGTGCCACTGGGTTGTCACATGATTTGTTCTGTACAGTGCTGTCTAACTGTATTGCCATGTGAAAGACCCCCCTTTTTCTACTGGTGAATAATACCCTTTTTGAAAAAGAACCTTAGTGACTCCTTGTTGCTTATTTATGTAATGCGAAGTGCATACATTGTAAAAATTGCCTTTTAATGATACCTGTTGGGAATTGTTCTTGTTTACATTACACACCCATCCCAACGTGGTCTATAGGTTTCCTCCTGTTGCTCTTACACGTAGTTGTCATCACGTCATGAACTGCAGCCCGCAATTCCTTTCTGCGGTAAACCCACGATTGAAATGTTATTTTCTTTATTTCTCGTCAGGCATCCAAAATGTCCAAATTCCTATTAACCCACGGACTCGCCTTTGCGCTTATGCCAAAAACAATGCGTGCAATTCTTGTTAAGAAATCCAAGCGCTCTCCGGCGCTTACTTCATGAGCTCCACGAGTCACTAGTTGCATCCAAAGGAAGACACACGCACTCCGCGTGATCGAGGCAACAAGTTTAAAACAGCAAACCAAATCCTGGGGAATTCTCTAAACATTACTCGGCCAAGTGAAAAACCAGGAAGTCCTCAGGTGACAAGCACCGGGGAAAGGGAGGAACAGGTTTCGATAGAGAAACATAGGAAAGAAAGGAAGGACAAAAACGGCAGGCATTCTGGGAGATGTAGTGTACTCCTTACTTCGACCTTCTCTACAGCGTAATCGTGACAGTTGGTGAGTGAATGACTATCTCACTAGTGTCTTTATCAGTAACTACATATGTTTTAATCTAGTATATGTGAATATTGATGTATATAAGTGAGTATATGTGAGAGTGAGGGATTTTAAGAGTTCCTGTTTAAATTAGTATGTGCTTCTATAAGTGATTGTTTAAGAGAGTAAGTATGTGTAAGTTTCATTAGAAGTAAAGTGGTAGTGTGTGTATAACTGTATATGCAAATAAATGGATGTTCAATAGTTTATTTGCATGTGTGAGTATGTGTGTGAGTAACTTTTGGATGCCTGTCGGTGTGTAACAGGATGTATAGGTGTAACACTACATATGATGAGTGAGTATATGTATGAGTGACTATATAGAACTGTTGGTGAATTAGTGCATGTGTATATAGATGGTGGAATTATTGAATTCGTTGTTGTAAGTGGTATGGGTATCTCCATTTTTTTGAAAATTTTAGTTTCTATTTTTGAATATGTGTTTCAAGGGTTACATTACAGTGAAAGGAGGTCTGTCACTCTGTCACAAGGATGGTGTCATCAGTGATGCCATGAGTGATGTCACTGACCATGTCATGAGTGATGTAATATGTGACATCATCAGCAGTGCATTGCACGCGCAAGTTATAGTGAGTCCAACTAACTATAACGTGGGATTTTCAATGGTTTTATGCAAGTAAAACTTCCAGCTAACTATAACTGGTTTGAAACCTATGGTTTTTTCAGTGAATTTAATAGGTTTTTTAAATGCTAATTCCTAACTATAACTGGTGTGAAACCTATGGTTTTTTCAGTGAATTTCAATGGTATGAAAAGTAATATTTTTTGTACCGAATTTTATATTGTATAATTATGTAATAGTTTTTTTTTTCTTTACATTTTTTTGCCCCGGAGAGCTCGTGTTACGGCGCGCCCCGGGGCGCGTACTGGGGAGCGTCCCGTTAGCGCTATTGCCGCAAACGAAAACAACATCGTGACGTATCGGGTAGCCGCGTGATGCGTCATATCACGCACTGCGTAAGCGCTCCCGGAAGCACGCGAGCGCATACGATCGCGCAACGTCCCGACGCGCTTACGCTAGGCGCCCCGTAAGCGCTTCGGGTCATGTGATCTGAAAATAACACTTTTCATTGGTGCAGATCAGTTTTGGTTTCCAAATGATGAAAGCCTGGATCATGTGACTTGAAAATAACACTTTTCATTGGTCCAGAACAGTTTTGTTTTCCAAATTATAAAAGCCCCCACCTTTTTTCCTTATTCTGACTTTGTCCTTTGACTGAGGAAGACCTGTTTGGAGATCTGTCTCTAATCTTTTCTACTTTAAAATGGCTACAGTAGCAGCAGCAGCTGGAGCATCTGCACCACCACCACCACCACCACCACCACCACCAAGAGGACCACCACAACATCACATTGGTGGTCAAGAAGAAGAAGAGGAGGAGGAGGACGAGGAGGGGAGAAGGACATACCTCCCAGAAGACAATACCCCATATAGGCCAAAGGAGCACATAGTATGGGAGTTTTTTTCCATTCCAGAGGGGAAAAAGAAAGTCAATGCACCAAAGGTGACTTGCCTAATCTGTGGCATGGAACTTTCAAGGGGGAACCCTAATAGGAAATATTCATTTGGTAATTACACCATGATTCGGCATATGGAGCGGAAGCATCCCAACAACTATGCTAGGGCAGAGGTCCGAGAAATGGCCAGGAACCCTTCTCGATCTTCACCAAGCACCTCCCAAAGAAAGCAACCCACTCCATCGGATCCAGAGGCAAGAGAGACAATGTCTGTAATTCAACCCAAGTTTGGTGATTTTAAAATCGTGTGCAAATTTTGTGGGAAGACACTTTGCTATGGTGAGCAAAGTCTAAAACTTATCCTCTGTGCTGGTGATAACCACAAGTGCCCGAAAAATACCTAATTCTTTCCTGATTTTTTTTGCTCCAGTAGAGCCATTTACAATTCCCTGTTTTTTGTTTCTCCCCATAAAAAATACAAAAAAAATATAAAACTGTTCAGAAAAGCCAAAAAAAGTAAAAAATGTTCAAAAAACAATAAAAAACATATAAAACAACAAAAAGAATAAAAAAACAGTTATTTTTAGAACTACCTTTAATTTATAAAAATAAACCTATATTTTCAAATAATCTCTGTCAATCTTTTTTCTTTAGGGTACGCGCACCGGGGCGCGCACCCTAAAAAAAATTAAAAAAAAATAATGAAGGAGTTAGCATGAGGGAAGAACACATAGAGAGTAATGTTAAGAGAAAGAGAGCTAGAGGGAGCACACACAGGAATTGTTTATTACATAGTAAAAAACAGAGAAGGTGTAATAGGGTGAAAGTGAGAAAAGTAAAATGAATAAGGGAGCGAAAGAAGGGAAGAGAGAGGCAGAAGACTAAAGTAGAGGTAATGGGAGAATGTGAGTGGGTGTTGAAAGAAAAAGAAAGGACAGTAAAAAATGGGGAATGAAGGGTAGTGACGGAACCGGGATAAATGAACAACAGTGAGGGAGGGTGAGAAAAGAGCAGTGAGTGTAAGTAAAGAGGGGCGAAAGAGGGTGAAAACATTGAATTAGGATAAGACATGGGGAGTGACAGAGAGAAAGGACAGAGAGAGTAAAGGAAACAGTGCCTGAAAGGGTCTGAGTGAAACAGCAAAGAAAGGTAAGTAAGGCAGTGTGGGTGACTTATAGGGAGTCAGTGAGTGTAGGTGGGGGTGTGGGTGTGTAAGGTGTGTGTGTGGGTGTGTGGGGTGTTTCGGTGTGGGTGGAGGTGTGGGTGTGTGAGATATGTGTGGGGGGTGTGGGTGTGGGGGGTATGTGTGTGGGATGTGTGTGTGTGTGTGTGTGTGAGGAGTGTGTGTGTGTGTGAGGTGTGTGTGTGGTGTGTGTGAGGTGTATGTCAGAGGTATGTGTATGTGTTGGGGGGATGAGGTGTGTGTGTGTAGGAGTAAAGTAATAATTAAAAATTGTTTCAGACATTATTCATTTTTATATGTAATTCTTATGTAATTCTTGAAGTCGTACCAAAAAGATTATATTATAAAGTGAGACTTATACTATACTGTGCAATTTTTTTGGAGTTACATAGTAAGTTTGCTCATAGTTACTTCCTTTCTCCCACTATATTATCTCCAAAGTGTATTTGACATCTGTTTTTCATCTCCTGCCTCCTTTCTCTCACTGTCTGTCTCTAATGCACGATATCACCGCCAATTTTCTGTAGATTTAGAAGAGATTAAATGTAATACTGGAAAACATCATAAGGGAGCAGGATAGACTACCTATGATCCCCTAGACCTTCTCAGGGTGTGCTTAAAGGATCTGTTTCTACTTTCCTGACAGACTATGCTATGGATTCCATATACCACAATAACTTCTGTAACAACATGCAAATTATCTACAAAGGAGACGGTCTACATTGAATTTAAAACTCTGCATTGGTACCTACATGTTGGTACTTAAAACACCCAAACAACACAACAACTCTATTCAGAGCTACCCTACCTCTAAGCACTTTAAATTATTATTTTACTATTTCACTTGGTTTTCACCATGGTACGCTCCCCGGTACGTGTGTGTGGGGGGGGTGAGGTGTGTGTGGGAGATGTGTGGGGTGTGTCTGTGAGGTGTGTGTGTGTGGGGGGGGTGAGGTGTGTGTGTGTGGGTGTGTGGGGTGTGTGGGTGGGGGTGTGGGTGTGTAAGGTGTGTGTGTGGGTGTGGGTGAGTGGGGTGTTTGGGTGTGGGTGGAGGTGTGGGTGTGTGAGGTGTGTGTGGGGGTGTGTGGGGGTGGGGGGTATGTGTGTGTGTGTGTGTGTGAGATGTGTGGGTGTGTGTGTGTGTGAGGAGTGTGTGTGTGGGTGTGTGTGGGTGTGTGGGATGTGTGGGTGTGTGTGTGTGTGTGGGGTGTGTGTCTGTGGGGTGTGTTTGTGTGTGTAGGATATGTGGATGTGTGTGGGGTGTGTGTATGGGGTGTGTGGGTGTATGGGGTGTGTGTGGGAGTGTGGCTGGTGGTGTGGGGGTGTGTGTATGGTGTGTATGTGGGGTGTGTGGGTGTGGGTGTGATGTGTGGCTGTGAGGGGGTTGTGTGGGTCTGTGTGTGTGGGGTGTGTGTGTTGGTGTGTGTGTGTGTGGGGTGTGTGTGTGGGGGTGTGTGTGGGGTGTGTGTGTGTGTGTGTGTGTGAGAGAGGTGTGTGTGTGGTGTGTGTGTGTGTGTGTGAGGTGTGTGTCAGAAGTGTGTGTGTGTGGGGGGGGTGTGGGGTGTGTCTGTGAGATGTGTGTATGGGATGTGTATGGTGTGTCTGTGAGGTGTGTGTGTGTGTGGGGGGGGTGTGTGGGGTGTTTGGGTGTGGGTGGAGGTGTGGGTGTGGGGTGTGTGCGCGTGGGTGTGTGTGGGATGTACTTGTAGGTACCTAAATCAGCCACAGAACCCAAAAGCTCTTTTCTCAGCTACCCTACCTCTCTACCTTTTGCTTCGCGGGGACCTTTTATGGCCCCCACATCAAACCTAGGGGGTCAGGGGGGTCTACCCTGCCCCCTTTTGGTCATTTCCCCCTTTGTTTTTGCCACCTCTTGTGTCTCGATCCTACCGAGACACAAGATGGCGGGCGCTCCGGACTGTTTGGAATGTTTACAGACACCCGAAAGCCAATCAGCTTTCCACGCGCGAACTCGCGTTACGCGCTGGTGCGCTCCCCGGTGCGCGTACCGGGGCGCGCTTATAGATATATATATTTTTTTGAACCTAAATTACTCAAAATCCTCTGGAGCACATATCTTGAGACATAGCAAAGGCACATCGGGCTACCAGTCCCTACAATTTTGCCAAGTTTGGTGAAAATCCATTCAGCCGTTCGAGCTAAAAGTGAGTCCAACCGCCCTATGGAAATTAACATGGGGAAAACACGTTTTGGGACCCCCCCTTTTATCTCGGCCCCCGATTGACGAATCCCCCCAAACTGTCAGGGAAGGAGCGGAGAGCCGCAAGGCAAATTTGAGGAACATTTCAGGCAGATTCCTCAACCGGCGCCAAAGTTATTCCCAATAGAATGTTGCGATTTCCCTATGGAAAACAATCCTAACTATAACTACCTACTGGCGACCGCCAGTAGGTAATATATATATACATATATATATATATCCATATAGCTAAATATATATATAGTACATACATGTGGAGTAAAGTACGGTAAATCTATACGTACCTATATATAGTTTTCTTTGTAATATTTTGGTTGTGGCTATTATGGTCAAATATTTTTCCACATTAATAATTTTTTTCAATATTCAGGTTGTATACTCTTCACTAAGGCCCTCATTAGGATGTCGGTCGGAAAGCGTCCGACCTTACATCGCAGGCTTTCCAACCGACATCCTTGGTTTGAATTCGGACCACCGTATTAGGATTACGGCGGTTGGAATTCACACTGGCCGGTCATTCTGGTTGGCTTCCGACGGGTTCATGGAGTCCGTCAGTCAGTCGGAAACCAACAAACATAATCCTGTGCGGATGGTGTTTCCGCCGTTAGGATTATGATGTCAGTTTCCGACAGGCTTTCCAATGTTGGGCCTTCCGACATGGAAAGGCTGTCAGAAAGTGACTTTGGGGCCCCTAGCAGGATTCCCTTCTCCTTGCGGTCTCCGGTTGGGGGCCAAGGGGTCCCTATGGTGCTCCACTGTAAATCGCTTAACCGTGTGGCAGGCACCTGATGGTGCCTGCCACACAATGGAGGGATTTACACAAACTCGCATTTCTCTATGGGAGCTTGTGCTGTGGGCAGGTTCTGCCCGACGCATAAGCTCCCATCGAGAAATGGTAGTTTATGACCACGCGGTTGCATCAAAATACGGTGTTCAGAACCGCCGACCTACGGTAGGTCGGTTCTCACACTAAGACATGGTTGATTGAATGCAATTCCGACCAACATCGTAATAGGGGCCTAAATGGTAAACATTCTTTCAAAAAATATTTATACAAGAAAAAATTGCTGAGAGAAAGCATCTCTTAAAATTAGCCTTTAAGATTTCTCATCTTTTAAACCTCTGTAGCATGAGTTTTCATCTGCTTTTTAAAAAAAAAACGTGTTGGAATTTAGGAGAGACTGTTATGAGCAATTTTATTTAAAAGGATTCCACAACTTTTGAATAACTGGAGGGAAAGATTGACCGGATCATGAAAAATCTTATGTAAACTTGTTGTTCTGCTATTGTAGTGCGGCATTATTCTAATGGGTGCTTTATCAACTGTCTATGAAATAAACACCTGCTACTTTTCATTAGTTAGATTTCCACTTCTTAGTCCACGATTGATGCTTAAACTTTATAATATGTTTGAAGTTATATATCTTCCTAATTAAGATTACTTTTAGGGTATGTCTTATACAAACATTAAAATAACCATATTGCTTAATGTGGCCACCAGCCAAACAAAAGTTAATGGAAATAAATTTAACAAAAAGCAAAAATATCAGAAATTGAACATGACTGTCCTGCTGTAGAATGCTGAATCACATCTGCCTTGAGGAAATAGGGAAAACTGGCCATTTTGGAAGCCAAAAGGATTTTAATGTGGAAGGGCTTTTTTTGAGTTTAAAAAGGGAATTTTAATAAAGTAATCTGAGAAATTACAATACATACAGAAATAAAGAATAGAATTGTAATCATATAATTTGTTAAGTAATTTGAAGAAGGAGGGGAAAAAGGGAGGAAATGGGAGAAAAGAGGGAAGGGAAATTATACTTATAAACTAATACTCTTAGCATAACCACTTATGCAAAATAGTAATAATTGCAAAAGGCACATAGTTAAGAAGGCATAAAATGTAAACAAGAGACAATAAAAAAAACAGTAAAAACAATTCATGGAGGTTTAGAACTTCTTCAATGCGAGGGTTGTGGGTTTGTGGTACCTTGGCAGACATGTCTAGAAAATGAGTAATGGGTGTCCATAAATAGTCACGTTTTATAGCAAGGGATATGGGATGGACATGTGCTCTATCTAACCTGAGGTTGTAACAGATCCCATACCACCAGGCTTGTTAGTGGTGTTTTTCAATGTCCTAGTAATTTGTTGAAAAGCAACCGCAAGAAGGAGATCAACAATATGGAAAGTATTTGGGTAGGACTCCCATGCCGAATCTACACTACCTAAAAGGGGTTAACAAAAGTAAAGGGTATCTGTGTATGAAAAATATTGTTAATTTGATTCCAGTCCCATAACCAAAAGTTGTGAACAAGAGGACAAGTGAATAACATATGATGTAAATCAGCATGAGATGTGTTCCAGGACCAACAAGACAGAGAGAGAGTAGAGTTCATTTTATGCAAAGACATAGGAGTTAGTAATAATCTATTATAAATATAAAATAGTGTTTGAGTGGTGTTAGCAGCCCTAGAGGCCTTCCTAATCTTAGTCCAAATCTTGTTCCAAGTAGGAACCGTTAGGGATAGTTTGAGATCCACCTCCCATAAAATTTCTGTTTCGGTCTTATCACGAATACTTGGAGAAAATATATATCTGTTTTATTTTTGAAAATAAATATAATTGTTGCATTTAATTAAATATTTTTAACTTGTATTAAATTATTATTATTTTTTATTATATTAAATGTTTACTATTTAAATGTATATATATTTTAAAAAGCTATAGGGCCTGATTACGATGGCGGATGGACTTCAGTCCGTCTGCCATCATTTTGCATTTGGGACCGCCCCCTTACATGGCGGTGGTCCCACAGGCCAAAATACGATGCAACAGTCACCGTTGTGGACACATTGCCCATGTTTCCTATTGTGGCCTGGTGCTGGGCTCTGCAGCACCCTTCACAAACAAGACAAACACCCCACACATATCCCGGCACTACGTGGCAGGCACCATGTGGTGCCTGCCACATGGTGCAGGGATATGTATGCCCCCAGGTCCTGTGTCTGTGTGCCAGAGGGTAAAGAGGGCCCATTGTAACCAGGAACTATATATTAGTGACAATATTTTTTTCCCGATGTGTTTGTTATTTACATGATAACAATGGCATGATGATATTTTTGACATTAATATTATGTCACAATATTTTTGTATGATGAAATTTTCCGGTTCTTATTTTGTCAATGAACCATCTAAAACACTAACACTTGCTCTGGGTAGCATTCCTACCCATTATGTTTGACCACCGTGTCTCACTAGATGGCAGCCTGCCATATGCATATTGCTTAAGGCACTTTGCATAGGACAGGCTGCTCTTCACCAGAATAGTCCATCCAAACCAGAAGGCACATTTTCCTCCAAAAGAGAACACAAGTAACCCCCAAACCGGCTACAGCCTTGTTACATCTCATCAGTGGGGTATTGCTTGGATTCTGTGGCACAGTGAGCAAGAGACCACATCTGAGCAAACACTTTACAACTCGGAGCATTAAATAAACACATAAAAGGTGATGGAAGGAATGCTTGTAAATAGTCTAAAGTAGTGGCAATCGCTCTGTGTAGCATTACAATCCATTGTTTTTTGTCCACCATGCCACTCAAGACATAGGCCCACCTTATGCAAATCAGTATTGACCCTCCTCTTCATGTAAACAGTTCAGCCTGAACTAACAGACAGGAACACAAGTAACCTCCAGAGGGAACACAAGTAACTTCAGACCTGCTTCAGCCTTGTTAGGTGTCGTCAGGGAGGTACACCATGGAACCTGTGGTGCAGAGAGCACAGGATTTGTGTCTGGGCATTGTGTTGGTCACTTAAAACATTACATCAGGCACACAAAATTCTTGTAAATAGTCTAAACCACAGGAGTGCTTGTAAATAGTCTAATGTGTTACAGCAAACAAAGGATGGACGGAATGCTGACAATGCAAACATTCTCCCCCAGTCAAAAGAGCTGGGTTAAATCCTTCGTTCTTTTGCCCACTACGCCACCCCAGTTTGGACTCAGCCATATGCAGACCAGTCTTGACCCTGTGCCTCATGGGAACAGTCTAGACCGAACTGCCAGGCCAGGTCCTCCCTGGACCGGAAACAAGCATCGTGAGACCAGTTTCAGGGTATGTCACCTTTCTTCAGCCAGGCTAGCTTGTATCCAGTGGCACAGTGAGAAAGGGACATTATTCTGCATTCTGCATTCTGTCCATCAACTGTTGTTTTTGCATTTGTAAATAGTCTAAACCACAAGCAATTACTATGGGTAGAGTTCTGTTTTTATTATCTTATATAAAGAAAATTAATGGGGTTCTCTCTGTCCCATTTTATACCGCTAGTAATTACCTTCCCCATAAATAGTAAACATCATTTTAGACACTCAAATAACCACAGTGTCTGACTTTGTTCTTGGAGCAGTGTTGTCTCTGGGGACCATGTTTAGTTTTGAGTCTTCTGCTTGACTGCCATTCATGGGTTTTTTAACTAATCAGTAAAGTATTAAGGTTATTATAATTGTGGTTTGTTGACAGTTAGATCTGGTGCATTTATTGGTGTCTTCGGCATGGTTTAACAAAATGACTTTGGATTTTCTAAACACCTCACATTTAAGATCCACTAAAGATAAGTATGTTTCCTCATTATCTTACCCATCATTATTTAATGAAGGTGCATAAATGCCTCCTCACACAGCAATAGACTATTACAATATGCATTGGAGAAGACAGCACATTTAGGGCTTGATTATGAGTCTTGCGGTCCACGGATTGCCATACTTGTGGGGCGCGGAGCTGGCGGTCTCCCGACTGCCCAATTACAGTTAGGGCTGTCGGGCAGCCATTGCCCAGCTGCAGCCAGTGCGGTGGTATAGAGGCAGTAATATGCTTGGTGGGACTGCCGCGGTCCGCCAAGCATGTTACAAGTTTCCTTTCTGCCTCGGTTTTTATGGTGGTTCCACTGTCATGAAAACCGTGGTGAAGAGGAAGCAAAGGGGGCCCTACAGTACCCCTAGGTGCCTCACACAGGGGGACAAAACATGTCCCTCCCTGTGTGCACGCACACCAGTTCCTGCAAGGCATGGACTTCATAGTCCATGCCGTGCAGGAACTGTTTTTGGCGTTCCCACTGCGGTGCCCATTTTGTGAGGCACAGTCGTGAGAACGTCAAAAAAAGCCCACCATACATAAGAAACACTCGTGATCTTGCAGGCGACCCAATCACAGGTTTGGCAGTGCAGCGGCAGGGCGGACCCAGTGCTGCCCCACCAAACTGGTAATCAGGCCCTTAGTGGAGGTGATTTATGTGGCACCATGTTTTGATGATAGTAATGATTATTTGATCATCTTTATTGTGTCTGGAACACTAGAACAAACAAATACTTGGACCATCGCAAGTGATGAGTAATATTCCTGCGATTACGTACATTGGTGAAATTTCAGTGTTGTATCAGCACAATTTGCTCACGGCTGATGCCATTTATAGACTCCCTCTACACAGAGTAAGGCGGAGTGAAAGAGACTTTACTAAAGTGAATAATTATATTTGAAATTGTGTGTTTTGAAAGAAGAAAAAACTATTGGAAATACGTATGACAAACCAGTTCTCCTGAGAAAGAAAGTTAAACATACAATATGGGTAAAAGATGGCCGCCACAATGGTCAAAGGCCCCTGAGTTGTTAGACTAGGCTGGTGCACTCATTGCCCACTGATGTTATGGACACAGAGTGACAGCCACTGAGGATCATAATGTAGGATAAATATAGAAATCCGTTGGATTGAAAAAAAAACCAATGCTTATAAAATAATGAGTAATATGGCACTAGAGGTGGTACGTGACTGCGTCTCCTAGCTGTACTGTAATTGCATCATACTGTATAAACTACGCCAAAGAAAAAATTGCTAATATTTTGCTACTGTTTACTGAGTAACTAATGGAAGAGAAAGTCCATAAGTTTAAAAGGCAAAGCAATTGATACCTGTAGTGAAAGAGGAAAAACGACCGCCACTGACTCTGCCCTAAGAGATATGAATGCAGGATGGAAATTCACCGTTCATTTTTCCATTCCCATGTACCCATTTTTTAGGACAAGCTGGTAAATGAACTGAATTATGTTATAGCCTGCTAAGAAATAATGTAGGAATGCATAGGCAGAGATAAGCAAGATTTGGGTGCTGCAGGCATAGGTTACATACATTTTGTACTATGAAGACATGAATAAAGTGGATAATCAAAATGAGACGGAGCGAATAAACCAGAAAAATAAGTATAACAAGGGCAGCTAAGTCTATCTGAAGCAGTTTGGGTGTAAAAAAAATGTTACCAGAAATATAAAAAAATACAAAATGAATAAATTATAAAGTTGCTTGCACTTTCATATCTCGTAATTGAAGCTTTTAGGCAGTGCCTAATACAGTCAAAGCAAGAAGTACATTGTCCTGTAAGACACAGAGATGGAAATAGCTCTATAGAATACATTGCTTGGACTGAGGGAAAAAGAAAAGAAAACAAAATGTGTAATCATTCCTCAATGGTAATGGACTAGTTATCTATCTATCTATCTATCTATCTATCTATCTATCTATCTATCTATCTATCTATCTATCTATCTATCTATCTATCTATCTATCTATCTATCTATCTATCTATCTATCTATCTATCTACCTATCTATCTATCTATCTATCTATCTATCTATCTATCTATCTATCTATCTATCGATTTTTTTGAATATGTAAGTTTGATACAGCATAGTTAGATTAGAGTTAAGAATTTGATTGAATTGAGGATGCAAGATTGCAACGGTGATAAGAATGGTGTAAAACAGTGTGAGTTGGACGTTTTAATCTAGAGAATTAGGGCAACGTGGAAGTGTGCTAAATGAGTGAGGACTGAGATTGCGATTATGAGGAGCATGGTGATCATTGTCAACCTGAGGGTACCTTTTGCACTTATTTATTATGTACTTGGATCACTATACCAGGTATTGTTTATCCGTAGAGAAATAATACATGTAGCAATGATGCTAAAGTGCCCAGAGTCAGTGTCCCATTTCTACTGCTGATTATACAGTCAAATTAATTAAGTACAATTTGGAAATCATCCAGTAGTTAGAGGTAGAAATACTAACCGTGGTGCACCAATCAAAAATTCCACCATTGAGTGCATGAGTCATTCGATCGGTTTTGAGTGCTTTTTACATGAAGGCACTAATGGGAAGAATACTAATGATGAATTATTTAGATGAATTTACAGTATTGTCACAAATGTTTCTATGGGAAGCAAATAAAATGGATACTTGTTTACTTCAGGACAGCAACAGACTTATCCAACAGCACTCCCTCTGCACATGAAATGATGAATCTTAACTTGTACAGCAAAACTCTGAGGACTGGATGTTCTGGCAACTGTTGTGAGGCAACCTTTAAGCAGAATGCTCTAAATAACCATTTACCTTTCAGCCTGGTTCACTGAAAAGCACTAAGCTGTACGACCATCATTATTTCTAGCAGTAACAGCAGGCCTGATCTTGTCTTCAAGTCAACAAAAGGAAAACTTTAACCTCATAGCTGCGGCGGCTATTCCGCCGCAGCGCTAAGGCGGTGGGGGGGCCGCGCGGCGTGCCCATGCTGGTGACGGAACCGCTCCGTCACCAGCCGCGGTTGAGCTGTGCTCATGACGGAGCGGTTCCGTCATGGCCCAGCCCGCTTAATAGAACATGCCGCGCAGGTGCGAAATCAGCGCCGCGCAGGCGCGTCGGGCGGGCCCTGACGGAACCGCTCCGTCATCAGCACAGCGCCACCGCGGCTGATGACGGAGCGGTTCCGTCATCAGCACGGAAAGGTTAAAAAGCATACTTACCATGGAAATGCAAAAACAAAAACATCCTACTGCCAAGCTAAGGGTCCTATTACGATGGCGGGTGGACATAGTCCGCCCGCCACCGTAACAGAGCGCGGGACCGCCCGCCGATGCTGTGGTGGTCCCGCCATACACATTAGGATGCGCCCGCCACACTGGCGGGCGCATCCTGTGCCTTTTCCATTGCTGGGGGCTCTGCTGGCTGGAGATCCCGCCCGCAATGGAAAAGGACTGTGCACGGCACTGCTATGCACTACATAGCAGGCACCACGTGGTGCCTGCCACATAGTGCATGGAAATGAGGGGGGTACCATATGTACCCCCCATGTGCACCCAGACCCTCCCTTCTCCCTGGGGGCCCGCAACAGGCCCCCAAAGCCTGGAATGTATGCCTTTCCATGACGGCAACGCCGCCGTGGAAAGGCCCTTGACCAGCATCCTAATATGGCTCGTCAGCATCCTAATATGGCTCGCAGGCACCGCCACCATATGCAGACACTTTTTGCGCCGGTCGACAAGTCGACCGGCAGAAAAGCGACAGACGATTTTCCCGTCCACATCGGATCCCCCAGCCATCATAATAGGGCAGGGGTCATTCTAGTGAGGATGGCGGGCGGATCGCCCCGCCGGGCCGGCGGTGGCTAGCGCCAGCCAGGCGGGGGCGATCCGCCCGCCATCCTAATGGGCCCCTTGGATTGTTATGTGACAAATGTTAGTTTAAAAGTATATCTTAAGGGCCCAATTTAGAGTTTGGTGGTTATCTGAAAAGCCTCAAACTTATGGAGGAAATTCTATATCCACCAGATGAATTTCCTCCGCAGTCCTCACCCTGTAAGACCTGTGGAGTCTACTTCATATTTCGAATTTATCAATTCAAAGCAGCCATATCATATAACACATTCCAGAGAAGACATTTTGATGAGGAAACAGTAAAAAAATGCAATTAACAACATATTTACGTGAAAATAAAATGTGTCACTGCTATTGATGTGGGCAGAGGATGCACACCACGAACACCATAGGTTGTACTGCAGAGGCTGCACAGGTTAGGAAGTTTAGTAAAACAGGTGACTTAGACAAGATTTGCACCATATCACAAAAAATCAGGGTTAGAAGTGAATGAACAGGCTCCTTTCCCTTAGTTAACAATGCACAAAGCAATACCCTGGGTTTTAACCACTTGGATTCTATAAAGACAGCTTATTCACCGAGAATGGAGATTAATATATACCAGACATACAACCAGGATACAGGGAGGATTATCTGAAATGTATTGAGATGTTTAAAAATATAGAGAGAATAATGAATTTGATTGTACAGGCAACGGAGCCGCAGCAGAATGCATGTGGTGTTTCTGTAGTGCAGCGGAGCACTGTACAGGAACAAACACAAGCATAAAGTCAATGAGGGATAGGAGTAGTAGCTGGTTTGTGGATGGATAACGCATTTTTTCCTAAGCTGGAGCAGCGCTTGGGGCAGTCCTGATGGATACGGGGATTGTGTTCTAGATTCTGGGTGCATAGAGGAAAAGGGCCTACTGCCGTTTTGTTTTCTTTTTTACACGTCCAATCCTACAGTCTGATTGTGTCATAGATTGGAGAAGTGTGGATCAATGGTTAGAGCGGCAGACCCTCATGCAGAGGTCTGGCCCGAGAGCAGGGTTCAATTCCCGCCTCGGCGGGTCTTGGGCTCAATTTCCTCGGACCTGATAATTCTCGCCTCAGTGCCTATCCTAATCATGGGTCCCACTCTGCAACTCTGGGCAATAGCTTGCTTAATCTCCACAACGGCCCCAACAGCGCTGGGATGCCTGGCTTCACCTTGGGGGTGCCCAGGAGTGGACATTTCACAGGGAAAAGCCAGGAAGGGTTCCACAGCGGTATGCGTACAGCGCCAGGAAACCCCGGTTGGGGTATAAGTGCGCTTTACAAGTACAAATTCATTTCATTTCATAGATGGGAGTGTATCAAGAACCACCAGAGATGGTGAGGCTCTTTGCAAGATAAGTGGGAGTTGCTGGTAGCAATGGCTTTGTACATGATGCAATTGGTTTGGTGTGGGTCAGTAAGTGGAGACAGTAGAGTTCCAACAGGATGGGGGTGATGGGGTTATATTTCTTCAAACAAATAATTAGAAGTGCTGCTGCATGGCACATGATTAAGGGGTGCCATTCTGATGTCACTTTCTAGAAGAAGTGGTTCCACTTTCTTTAGAAGAAAGAGCTGGTACCCGACCGTCTTTGTTATCTTTAAAGTAATAATCTTCTGTCTTACATGTCAGCATCCAAGACTCTGTAGCTGTCATTGAATACCGAGCTTGTCTTTAATAACACATTTGAACAAGATTTAGTTATGCTGCAACTGAAAACGACATGATCCTATTTACAATTATATGTGCTGTGTTTAAGTGAAGATCAGAGAAGCCGTAATATCTAAGTCAAGTAAACTGTTCAAATCATATAAGACTAATAAGGGAAAGAGAAATGTGTGTTCTCTTTAACATTTCTTAATAAAGTACTAGATATTCATACAAAGTCGAATATTGTCTGTATGTTTATATTTTTTTTAACTTAAACTAAAGAACAACTTTATTTGAGGGTAAATGGAAATAGGACTCTGTATTTATAACCTCCTAAGCAGGAACAGTGTCATAGACTGGCAACACAATTCAACATCTGATAGATGAAGTTAGATATAAAGGCAGCACAACTGATATGTTCTCAACTTATTAACACAATAGATGTATTTAAGAACTTCATACGCTGCACACATTCTTTGGATCTCGTGAGTTCCTCGGATACAGGAGCCGGAAGACATGCAAGACAAAATCTCTGATTCTAGCTTGTATCCCTGCACCTATACCTGGGAATTACGTTTTTTTCTCCTTTTACCCTACAATGGGGGAAAACACTTGGACCCCGCAATACCAGGTCTCCAATATCTTGTGTTTTGCACCTTCTAAGGAAAATATTGGACCAAAAAGGCCACACATTTACCACCTTCTTGAACCAGGTAGTAAATATAGTACACCAACATCCACACACACTTAATACCTTTATAGATAGTAAATGTGTAATGGGCCTTTTCTCTCAGCTCATGTATGGAGGATTGTAGTGGCAGGACGACAGTGCAGGTTTTGTTCCAGCTGAAAGCTTTTCTTTTCCTCCTCTTATGCAGTATGAAGGCAGGTGGGGGGCCAGGTACAGCAGCTGCCTGTAGTGCCTACAACTCCCCAAGCAAGGCCTGTCCTGGTGTCTCCGGGCCCAGAACTAATGTGTCTGGAATTTGACGAACTGATACCCAGAAACACTGGGATAGTCATAGTTCTCTGGAGCAGTATCTCCCCTAGATGTCTACAGACAAATAACTCGCCATTGGAATCACAGACTTCAGTAAGATGTACTTGACAGATAGCTGTCTCAAGCTTTGGTTGAGTCTCGTTAAATTGTTGTTTAGACAGATTTGAGTTCAAAGTAAAAATAGTATTGTCTTCAATGTGAGAAGCACCAAGAGCATATAAAACTCAATACAAAGTAGTGGAAAGTAGATCAATCGGTTAAGTGTAAGCTAAATGTAATGTACCCTACATTTTCTAAGTACCTTAATAAGGCATATATTGGGAGATTTCAATATGACCAGTAGCTCTTCCGAGGAAAGTTGCAGATGTTCCCTTACCTCACAAGTCATGTTGTTTACGGTGCCTGTGGTGATGTTCTGGTCCTCCAAAGGCTGTCTGGATGCTTTGGTATTCCACATAAGTAATGACTGGGGTGATGAAAAGAGGCGTTGAAGTAGTACCTTCATTACTTTCTGGTAAACCTCATTACTCATAGTCCTACTCTTCCTTATCTCTGTCTCAACAGCCCACTTGCCCACTGGATCCTGGCCTTTGGCATTCGCTAGAATAGTTCAGGTCGATGCTGGGAATGCTGCCACCTTTAGGGCACCCATGGAGGCTGGGCAGGATGTTCATTGATAGTTTTCGAACTGGAGATTCCTGTCTCAGAGATGGCGCTGATGTCACAAGTAAGAAATAATATGGGGAACAGTATTACTAAGAGTAATGACTAATACCTCCCGGTCCCTCCAGTCTTTGTCCTATTCCTTACAAAGTGGAGATGATCATCTCCACAACAGAAAAAAAAGAACAGGAGAATGCTGGGACTCCTAACCCCACCCCATCCCACTGGGAGTTCATAAGCTGTACCAACCCAACATTCCACCTGTTCTTTTTTCTGTCTTCCGACTGAATGGGACGTGGATTTTGCTGGTTACACTTACCTGCTTGCAGTCTTCTTTGGATGTCATTGTTGTGCTGTTAGGCTGTCCTCGATGTCCTGCTGCGTGGTCTCCTGGTCTGCTGGGCTTGCCTGGAGCTGCGTTGGTTGGCGGCCGGGCCTTGGTGGCTGGGGTGCCGGTCCTCCTGGTCTGTTCCGGGTTGGAGGGTGGGACTTCCTTTGGCTGTGGCGGTCTGGAAGACATGCTGCTTCTGCTGCTGTTCGGGGCCGGTCCTGGTGGTGCCCCTAGAGTTCCTGGATGGCTGGTGGGGTCCTGCATTATGGCATTTTCCTCCCTGGAGGTCTCTGCTCTCATCTGCTCTCCGTTGCGGTGCAGGATTGAACCTGGTTTCTGCTTGGCTGTGAGACCACCTGGGAGTGCTGGATGCTGCGGGCTTTTCCTCTTCGCCCAGTGCTGGTCTAGTGAAGGGCGACTGTGCTGGCTGGTGGGGGCAGTCGGTTTGTGGTGGTGTCTTCTTGCCCCGGTGATGAGTACCTCATAGGGGTTTCTTTTCCAGTCCTGGTTCTGTCTGCTGCTGTGTCACCCTTTTTTCATCTGTTCTGGTCTGCTCTCAGGTTGGGCCTGGTTGTTGCCATCCCTGGGTGGCCCCCTGGGGGTGTCTGTTGTTGTTGCCGCTTGGTCTTGTCTGCTCTCAGGCATTGAGTAGGGTTAAGTCTGGTTAGTATCTGTTTGGGAGTCCGCCTGGGTTTACCTGGTGCTGTAGGCTACTGGCCTTTTGAGACCCCTGCTTCCCTGTTGCTTGTTCCGTGTTTCGGTCTCTGTTGTCTCTCTCTCTTTCAAGGGGATTTCTGGATGGCCTTCTGTCCAGCGCTGTGCTAGTTGTCGGTTCCTGGGCTGACTAGTGGGGCAGGCGGTGTGTTGTGATGTCTGTCGGTGCCAGGGGTAAGTACCCTATTACTTACTGGTAATCTTCATTACTCCTGGTCCTGTTGCCCTCGGCACATTCCTTATGCCCCTCCCTCCCTCCCGGACACCCGGCCTTGGTATATACAAGGATTTATTTTAAAGAAAGGAATACCAGGGGATCCTCCAGTAAAACCCACATATATCCTCAGCTCTATCACATCATTAAAATCTGGTATTGAAGAGTTTAGAGCAGAAAGAAATAATTAATTGTAGCTTGTCAGATGTGTTGAAAGCAAGTAAATGATAGAATATTGTTTATATCTGAGAATGGGTTGCAAATAGGAATAAGGAAATAAAAGAGGTGACAGCATTTAGTTATACATATAATCTGGCCTAAAAGAAAAATAAGCTGTGGGGAGTACAATACACTGCAATTCCACAACAGTTTTCATGAAAACAATGGCAGAGTATGTGATAGACATAGTGTGTCTTGATATGTTAAAGGAGCAAAGAAGCAGCAAAGCTGAACATGTTAAAGGTCAGTCTTTGGGTTAAACATATCATATTATATCATAACATTACATAAACAAGAGGTTAGTCGTTATTTATTAGAATGTTCCACCATGAGATAGAGAGAGGATTACTCGTCTGATAGGGTCTTCCAAATAGTAATGTGGAGGATGTTTCTTTGCTTTGAATTAAACCACCCGAAAGCATGAGAGAAAGAAATCCTTAATAAAAAGTCTTACTTTATCAGTTTAATTTTAGGGCTGTATGCATATGCATAGTAGATGAACCAGTAAATATAGGTAATGGCCTATAAGATTCAGTGCATTAGATATTACTTTAATACTAAATATAATTTTTTAGGAATAAGTCTGTGGCACTTGGTGTCACAGAAAGGGCAGCTGATGCTTGTGAGGCCCTTCTGTAATATAATTTGCACCGGTACTGCATCTGTACCCGCGTGATCTCAGGAGGCTATCCCGCATTTGCATGCTTTGCCCCATATAAATGAGGAATTCCTATGCATCCATGCCAAATTGTAGATGTGTGTCCAGAAGGACTAGTTTGCACACTAACGATTGAAACAAACTTGAACACTCGTGTGAAATAGCATTGCGGACGTTAGATTCTTAACTAGACGTTGGTAAATATCCTGCCTAGGCCAAGTGACCGGGGGTTATGTCTCCGTTTTTTTTTTATAGATTTCAACCTTGTCCAAGTCCTTAGGAGAATCCGTGAATTGTGTCGATTCGAAACGCGTTGGCTTTTGTGAGCTCGGGGGATTGTGTATATATTGTTCCTTAAGGAATGTAGTAATCTTTTTTTCCTCTTGTGTAGGCAACATTGTTTTGAAGACATAACCCCCGGTCTCATGGGCTAGGCAGGAGGATAATTAACAACATCTAGTTAACCGCATGCGTGCGGCCGCTATTTTCGCGCTGTGCGGCTTTTTGCGAAAAGCCGCGTTACATGACGAGCTGAGCTCGTCATGAGCATGCGAGCGGCGCAACTCATGACGAGCTCAGCTCGTCATGCGCATGGAAGGGGTTAGGAATCTAACGTCCGCTTGGTGCCTTATGTAAAAACTAGGACTGGTGTTGTACTTTAAATGTTAAAGCTATTTCACACAATTGTCTACGTTTGTTTCACTTGTCATTTTTGTCTTTGAATTTTTTCGTTTTTAAGTGGAATATAACATTGTGTATAAATGTGTTTTTGTAAATGTAGTGTTCTGTAAATGGAAGGTTTCTTTTCTTTGACATGAAAAAATATTTATTTACTTTGCTAATCCAAATAATTTAAAATAAACTAAATAAAGCAATAAGAACCCTAGAATTGATGATGGTCTAGGGTATTCTCTTTAAAGTGTGCAAACTAGTCCTTCTGGACACACTCTTTTCTCTTGTATTTACAGTGGTCCAGTCCAGGAGGGTTTAGGGCCCGAGCCTTCTTTGTTCTCAAAATTGTAGATGTGGACATAAAGGCTAAGAAACTTTCAGGAGGAGCACTGACTGTGTGCCACATAGAGGTTGGGCACAGCTAGTGCAACCCTTAGGGTGCACTTGCTGACAGGGATAAAGAGGACCCATTGACTCCCAGGCATCCCCTTGCAGACAGCTGCAGTCACTGCACCCAACTGCAGGGGGAGCCATTTCCCCTTTAAACCTGAAGCTAGGTCTGCCGCCACAATGACAGTTGGGGTGGTTACTTCAAGCAGTTGGTCCGCCTTTTACTAATAGTCTTTTAACAGTGCAGGTTTGTCCCTGTACTGGGAACAGGACATTTGCTGATATATGGAGCACTGCTCTGTTCTGCTCGTGGTGCAGGTATTTACTGTTGTGCCATGACACTAACCAGTGAATTACGTCATATCTATACTGTAGGCCCATGTGTGCTTTTTACTGTTTGTAGGTTGTGTTGTGTGTATAACATGGATGAAAGTGTGAAGAAAAATATTGAATGTTGGAGAGCGTTTTTTGGTTATCAACTGAAATGGACAAGGATGGATGTACAGCAAAAGTGTGAGGGTGGAGATTGACCTTGAAAGGAGTGGAATTGAGAAGCTGTATGGGGCACTGAAAAACTGAAGGAGTAACATTTGAAATGCTCTTGTGCATACACTCAGATCTTTGCTCCTGGATTTTGGTTTGTGCTTGGCAAATATTTTATATAGCTTTGGAGGTTCTGACATGACCCTGGAAGATCTCTTTGGCCTGTTTCTCATCGTCCTTGGGTTCCAGAATGATAATGCCAGATTGGATTGCATAGCCCCTCTTTACCATGGGCACAGGTTATGGTTTGTTCTATCCCCCCACTTACACCTAACCTCAGAAAGGTCTCCTCTTTGATCCTAATTCGTAGTATGACTGTTCTACAGTTCTTATGCTTTCAAAACTCTTCCTCTTCCAGTTTTCCCACCTAACGATATTAGTTGGCATGCAATAGGAATGTGCAGCAACTAACTGAACCTTAAATCTGTGACAACTTGGTTATGTAAAAATAGACAACATGGCACATGTCCTTATGTTACAGAAACTGATGAATGCATCACTGAACCAGATGAAGAAACGCATGAGACATCCCTTGAAGGGGAAGATGTGTCTGTATCTCCAGGCAATGACCAAGAGCCAGAGACTGCGGAAATCATCACACTGGAGTTCCAAGAAGTCATTGCTGTTGAAGTGGAGCCGCTGGTAATCAACACACAGGATGGGCCGATGGAGAATGGGGACGAAACGCGTCATAACAGCGATGAGAAGCTTGCAGATACTGCCCAACGGAGTTCTCATGATTATGACGAGGTCATAATTAACTTGCAACAGCAACAATTCACCCTATTGGAAGACAAGCTTAGCCAAATGAATGAACATCTGGCACAACAAAATAAAATACTTAATAAGCTGGCAAAAGCCACCGAAATCCAAAACAACAGCATACTAAAGCAAAGCAGTGCCCTTAACAAGCAGACTTTTGCACTTAACAATCTGGCAACAGCATTTCAGGCTGGTAGTAATAAACTTGAAACATTGTGCAACAAAGTGCAACACACCAATATGTCCTTGGTGCAGGGTACAACAGCCCTACACACCACGATTCAGGGAGCACTGGATCTAGTACTAATGGACTTAAGAGACAATGGCCAACTTGTTCCCGAAACTTCCACAACCAGTTTCAGCAGCAATCCCATTGGCTCACACACAAACACCCCTAGTGGAAGCCCCACTAACACAGGCGGAACAGGGCTGAGAGGGGAAAGGAGAAGAGATGGCTACACACAGGATGTCTCTCTTCCTATTACAACAGCTCATGCGAAGATTTAAACAGCTGTAGACTTACCTATATAGTCACTGTAGTTTTCTCCTTCATACATAGGTGTTGCTCTTATTTCCTAATTAGCATTTCTAATGATAAATCAACGAATTTTAGCATGTATTTAAAATCATAACTGTAGGTAATTATATACAGATAAGACATTTGACCAAAGTGAAGTCGAACGACCATCACTGTGCCTAAATAGATAAATCACACGAATTCATCTTTTCACTTCCTTCACATATGTTTTTCGTGGTTGGTATCAAATATATAAAATATTAGAATTATTCCATGTTATTCACAACATCCAAGAAAACATCAACAATATTTTTAGGATATGTTGCTTGTTTTTTATATTTTGGTAATCAGTTAATTAATTAATTAATTAATTAATTAATTAATACATATAAAATAAAGACCTAAATATATTCGTTCTGAAACAAATCCCCATATAAGGGCCATCAGTCCAAGTCCCACAATACCATACATTGGAAAATGCCAAGAATTAATTTGTGGCCACAAGGGATTGAATCATGCATTAACCATCTTTTCTCAGTAGCACATAAAAAAAAGTTATCTAGCACTGTATTTTCAGTTTGTTTTAAGAACAAATATTCTGTTTTTGACCTACAATGCAGGTTACAAAAATGAAAGAAAATATTAACTTTCGAAATCTCACAACTCCCTCCCTTCATCAGAGGTCAAGTTTTTAAAATGAGGAGAATCGTATGGTGGACCCGAAGCTACAGCAGGTGACTGGACATGTTTTTTACACACGTCAGGCCCTGAAGTTAAAGTTTATTCCCTGCTAAAATGTGTTTTGCACATAGCCAGGCTCATCTCAGGTTTGACTTGTAAAATAATTTTTGTTGCCTCAGGTTTTATGAGCTTGTGGGTGATGTCGCTGATCATTACCATAAAAAAACATTTTTCGGGGGTTAGTTGTTCCAAATGAAAGCTCTCTTTTGAGAACAAAGACCCTGTGTTACAGTCTAGTCCAATGTCCGTACAGAATCTTATAGTTTAAAATATTAGGTTGTTAGCAAATCCGAGACAGGGAATTGATACACAATCGGTGGCGGGGTGGGTATTTCTAGCATTTTTGTGGTATTCAATGTTAATTGGTTTGTAGTGACATTGCCACTGAATATCTATCCATTGATTCTGCAATTATTGTGCACAGACTGCTACACTTGTCAGCATGGAACAGCATAGGGACTATAATGTAATCTGGAGCGGATCCAAAGACAAGAAAACGTCCACAGCAATATCAATACACATAAATTGGAAAACAAATCTGCAAATTATAACTAGTAAAAAAACTGTGAAAACATATGTACAATACGTACCACAGAATCACTATAGAAGTGTCTTCAAACCAATTGATGCATATCCAATGGCCAAACAGTTGCTTAACTTCCAACATGGATTAGCCCAAACGATGCTAGGAATGCCCCCCCAGGGCATTATAACAGAGACCAAAAAGACATTAGATAGGAAGGTGAATCAACAGCAATTCAGCATTTTATACCCAGATATCTGTAAATTACCTTAACACGACCAATCTCAAGAGCCTTTTGCTGCAAACCTCTCTTATATAAGTGGGAAATGTAGCTTAACATATAGGACCAGTACTCTTTGTAGCTTTGATTTGGAAAATACTATGTTCTTAGAACAAGGGAATACATTTGATACCAGGTCTGATTCTCACAAAATTCAGAAAGTTACTCCCTTAGATTTACTCTTTTGTTTGGAGGAAATTTCTGATCTTTTGGAATTGACAGATAACACAAACATATTACTATGAAGCTCAAGGTTTCACAATTTCCCTGGATTCATTTTCGAATTCATCTGTGAACTCAATGTTACACGTGTGCAAAAGTAGTTTCATATAAATTTATTTGAAGTAGTTTCATGCAAACATGAATATGCTATTCAATTTCACTTCCTATTTTTTTTTCCTCATAGAGTAAATT
The DNA here is from genome assembly GCF_964261635.1 of Lissotriton helveticus. Classification (NCBI taxonomy): domain Eukaryota; kingdom Metazoa; phylum Chordata; class Amphibia; order Caudata; family Salamandridae; genus Lissotriton; species Lissotriton helveticus. The sequence continues at coordinate 1,158,450,724 of NC_136057.1, forward strand.
TGTGCCAGTGGAGAAACCTCTTTCTTTGCATACCCAAGAATGTCCGAGTTTTCAGGGATTCATATTTGTAACACACATTCCACCCTAGATATGGCACATGTACTCCTGCCAAGGGCAGGGGTCACTGAACTGACAGCCTATTGGAATGAAAAATATAGTGTGGATAGAATATCGTGTTAAAAATATAAAAGACCAAAATATCGAGAAGGTAAGTGCAAAAAGGTAAGTATAGATTTACTATTCTTAACTCCACATCTACATATATATATGTAGAGTTATTTTTAGTAAAACCTTACTTACCTGTAGAAACTTACCCTCACTATATTTTTGTCCTAGATAGCTGGGAAATTATATTTTGTATCTAGGATAGGAATGGTGAGAAATCATACCCCAAATTAATGGGACTTTAGGGGAGGTTTATCCAAGGAGAAAACTAACTTCCTATTGGAGGAAAAAATGTTTTTATGGCGCAATGACTCTATTGCCATATATTTACTTATGATACATTTAGACACATGAAAATGCCTTCACATTGGACGAATTTAGAATTCACAAAAAAACTGCAGTGAAGTTTGCAAATGTGCAGCTTCCAATGATTACTTCTGAATCCTTTGTAAATTTGAAAAGGATGGGGGTTTTCTCCAGAAGTAGGAGTTAATCAACAGGTGCAAATATTTGACATCTTTGGGGCACACTCGACAAATGTTTAGACTTAACAGACAGTAGGTACATGTGGCTAAACTGTAATGTAGGGTTAATGACTGACTCCTTCTGCTCCTTGTACAGTTTTCTGTTGCACTGCATTCCTCTTTGAAGTTACTTCAGAGTATAAGATAACATATAAATTCTGGGAGTTAGAGTCCAGTCATTGAGAAGATTCTCCTGGACCAATATTCTGTCACTGCCCAAAAAAGTGATGAATTTAGTTAAATGTGAGCCAGAACAATTCTGCTTTTGTTTCTTTTCTGTAGAGGTTGTGATTTGGTAGGGGTTCAATGATTTCTGCAGTTGGTGCCCTATATTGAAGGAAAGATCAGTGGTTTAGAATGGATGGCTAATATTTGACTGTGTTTTCAAAACTATTGATATGTATAGTGTGAAATTAGCATTTGGGGAAGACCACGCGATCCACTAGGTACTCCATTACTCCTACCTCCTACCTTATGTTGTACTCTTGCGTGGTTCATCTCTTCTATTGATACTGCTCCACACTCATAAGATGCTGAATAATGCTTTATAAAAGCGAGTAATATCATACAAGATTATCTTTAATCCGTGAAATGCTTCTTTTTTACAAATATAATTGTATTACAATGCTTTCTATTCTTTGCAAAAGTATCCCACACAGAGATACAAACTTTCACACAAGAAATCGTTTTCCTTGTGAAGCCTAAAGTTAGTAAAGCTGCACAAAATCAATTGCATGCTAGTGAATCATTTTTGTTTCTTGATATTTAATTTACTAAACTGTGTCTCCTATTTTACAAGTTGCCATTTCTGATGAAGGGATTACTATGGTCACGAAGACCCACTTAGTGCTCAATGTTTGTACTTGTTTTCTGGTTCAAACAATTATCTTTATCTCCTTAATAGAAACATATCAACATAAGTATCATAGAGTTCCCTGCAACCATTCAGTAACCCCACTGATAGAGTAACCCTAGATTTGACATAGTGAAGTAGAAGATACCTACAGCCTCCTGCTGATAAGTACAGTTTGGACACAACTGTAGGCCACAGACTGATTTATTCACAAGATCCTTTTGTGAACAAAAAGTCACTCGAAGGAGAGATCAACCTTTACGGTGATGATTAAACTAAAGTCACCCCTAGAATGTCCACGACACAGAACCACACAATAAGTGTAAATTTTTTTCAGGAATGGATGATGGTTGTTATTATAGGTTTTGTTACTCAGAATTAACTGTATTGTACTAGGGGTTCTGATCAGGGACTGCTATGCCATTTAAACTCTTGTGTTCGCTATAACATATCTTCACTATCAGCATTGCAGCCTAAGGTGCATGCAATATATTCCTACCTCTTTCTCTCTTAGCAAGCTTTAATGCCACAATACACTCCTACAAGAAACGAACCAGATTGAACCAAAAAGCTAAGAATAAAAATAACACCTTACTCAACCCTATTCAAAACATTAAAATTACAATCCATAAGAGATTTGCCATTGAATTTCAATAGCATGGAAATAATTATGGCTCAGTGTTGAACAAAATGTTTACAAGATGTGCCTTTATTGAAAAACATGTCAGATGTCAGTTTCTGATTAATAGTAACAACTGATCAATACACATAAAGCCTTTTAACATACTAAGATGCATCAGATCGATGTTCAGGTAACTTGAGATTTCCATGTGAGCCTTGTGTGGTGATATCTCCGTCCATTTTGTATATGCACATTGATTATTGCATTGTTGTAATGCACATTCATGTATTCAAGTCTCTTGTGCTTTTTGGTGTGAGGTAGAACAGTACAGACAATCATGATTAGTACTTGAGATGTTTCTCCAGTCGACCGGTGGGCAGGCCCACCAATGGTTGAACCATGATAAGTTAATTTTAGTTGGAGATGTTTACTCTCACTGCAGAGAAGGTGAGAGACAAAAGCAGAAGATGTATTGTATTTGCTGAGTTATGGGGAAGAATGTCTAACATATTCTATCTCCGCTGTTGTCTTATTGGCTTATATGTATATTTATATTTATGAAAAATGTATGCAACCAGAAACGGCTTTAAGTGAAGTACAATTAGTTACTGTGGAATGATTACATTATTAAGCACTTTATATGCATCTTGCTCAATGCCATTGAAACATATAATACTGTGTGAGGTATCTAATATGTATGCCTTATTTTATAAACTCTGTTTACTCCAAACATGATAACTAATGCTTCAATAAAATAAATAAATATCAGTTGATTACTTGTTTACTTCTTCACTGCATTACAGATCCCCTGACTAATATTTGTTTTAAATGTGAAGAATTTTCATGTTTTTGAATCGCCAGTGATACCTATGGGCTTTAACTATGCTTATGTTTACGCCAAGATGGCCACCATGCATGTGCAAACAGGCGATGTGTCCATCCTGGAATGTTTTTTCTTTTGATATTAACAACTGTGCACAGAGGCTGCCTACAGCTAGAGGATGAAGTGATTAGACTGAGAGTGGTTAAAGGGAATAAGGAGCTATGGGGATTTTGTCTAAAATAATGCTGGCTTCAAAGGCAAAGGGATTAGCACAGGCAATGAGACTAACATCAAGCGTTTTGCTATTTGCCCCAAAAATGTATGTATTAATACATGCTAAGTTACATGAGCGGGTGTTTGAACATTAGATCCCAATGAAGTCAGTAGAAGACTTAATAAAATCAATGCAGAGAGATGATCTGAAATAAAATTACACAACTGAAATCCTGGATGTGAAAACCTTCCTTATTACATTTAGATATTGATTACAAGTTTGGGGTAGGTGGTAAATGTTCAGGTATTTACTGCTCTCAATAAATGCCTATAACCTGTGGAGTAGTATTTACCAGATGCAATAACTATCTCAATTCAGAGTTTTTCCCTGGAAAATAAACACCTGTAGATTCTGTTCTCTGCACCAAATTCTGTATGTATCAGAATGCCTTCACATTTGCTCTGGTACATTTCATCCGGTTTACACTGTTAATATTTGCCATGTAAATTGTTTGTGTGTGTGGGGAGGAGGGGGGGTAATTACCATGGTGCTTTGAGATCCGATTGCTGTAGAAACTCACATTTACACAAGAATAGAATCCCCCCCCTCCCACTTCATAGTAACAGTCTAATTGTTCAATGCTGAGTAATAACATTACATTACAGGCCCTGTGGCCCAATCAATGCAGGAGGTTGCAGACTTATCATGCCCTTTTGGGGCAAATAGAAAAACTGCAGGCTGACCCCAAAATCTTGACGATTTCTAACAAAATACACACATTCAAACCATGTCACGATAATTAGATATGAGTGGAACTGATTGGTGACCTCAAGCGACTGATAAACTAGCATTTCTAGAAGTGTATGTTCTGTTACCATATAATTAATGTGATGAGATGCCGGATACTTAAAGATCTTGAGTACAAAAAGTTCCTTCATCCATTATTCAAGCCACACAATGTATAAAATATATTTTCAACATGTAGGCAAACACTGTCACATTGGGATTTTAATACGGCTAACATCAGTTATGCAATACATCTTACACTGCATCTATAGACCTTCACTTCTAAAGTCACATCAGTTGATTCATATTTATTAACATGTCTTTCATTGCACACACTGTGAATGGAATAGGTTCCACTCTCAGAATGAAGTTGGATTGGAAAAAGAAAAAGCTGTTATCAGAAAATTGCTTTCAGTGCCTTTCTCCTGGCCTTTCTGACAGTGAGGAAGGCTGGGATAGTTCTGCTATGCAGGAATTGCCGAATCCACAGTGTCAAAATAAACACCCATAAGCGGTGACTCCTCTTTTTAGAAATACAGGGGTAATTACTGACAGGAGGTTAGGGTCCCGCCAGCAGCAGGTGGGACAAGCCCTTTGCACTAAAGCCTGTTTTGCACTTTCTGGGCTTGTTCGACCCCTGGCACTCTTGGGACCATAAAGAATTCTACTTCACCTTGTGAAAAAATGATGTCTGTTAAAAATATTCAGTGGAACCAATCAGGCAGCTGAATCTAGCCATATCTCCAGGGAGGTCTTATCTGTGCTCTAGAGACCTCAGTTAGGCATAGGAGTCTGGTTATAAATTTTCTACACACTCGCTGTGTTGTACGAAAATATCCAGCACTCCGGGCATCAGTAATTATGGGGCTGATTACGATGTCGGTCGTAAAGCATTCTGACCTAATCGGTCTCGAAATGGTTTCCAACCGAATCAGATTCGGTGAGTCTGACTGACCGATGACAATGGTTCTGGATACCATTTGTTCGGACTCCCCTTGACTTCAATGAATGTTCCTACCGAATACACAGGCTCCCATTGAAGAAAGGAGTGGGTGGGGGAAATCGTGCACGCTGTGGCAGACACCCCTGGGTGCCTACCACACTGTGCATGGTCAGAAAGGGGGGGTCCCTTGGGTACCACCACGGGCCCCATTCGGAAGGCTCTGGATGAACGGGGGTCTGCTACGGGCCCCCAAAGTCAGGTTCTGACAGCCGATCCGTGTCGGACAAACCAATTAGGAAAGGTTGTCCAAATCGGACATTGTAATCTGACTCGATTCCTCCGAATTCCATCCAGAACTGAGTCGGAACCGACCCAGAAAGTCCAAAAGCTTTCCGAACATCGTAATTGGTTGTTCAGAAAGCTTTCTGAACGACATCATAATCGACCCATAAGTCTTACAGCAAGACACAAGAAAAATGAAATCTCCCTAAGACGCTGGCACCAAAGGCTGACTCATCCACTCACTCATTGGGCAGAAACCAAACCAGCAAGCAAACACTGACGAAAATAACTTCACCTCTCTCTCCAACCAAAAGCCTTTAAACTTTGTGATATTTAGAACTTAGAAAAGTGGCAGCTTCCTCCCAGGAGATGCAATTATTCCTCTGATTCCTCTTTGGCTGTACAAATTTCAAGAAACAACTAAAATATATGTAGTAAAATTAATCTTCAGATTTGCGTTTTGTTTGGCAAAAACAGCCTATGTACTGAAAATTACAGTTTGATCACTGCCATCTAAGTATTTTTATGAATTTAGATCCAGATGTACAATATTTTAATGCATAAAAAGTAGATGTAAATTGTGTGCCAACTTTTAGTGACTGAAAAATAATTTTGTGAACTGACTTATGTACTAATTGATTGGTTCACAACATTCCGAATCGTGGGGATCTATCCTACCTCATCAATATTCAGCACACTGAAACTCACTATGATTGGATGCCACAACAGGTATGGTGGTCTGCTGGGGCCAGCAGACAACCTTGTCTGTGATCACATCTAAATAGAGTTCATTTTTTTAATGCATTCTGTATCCTAAAAGCAAACAGGCCTACATTTAAAAAGCAACGTTTACTTTCTTTTAAGTATGTTTGAAAGTTGGTAGTGGTTTCATGAACTACTTCTCAGCAAACTTTGTTTTAAAATTCTCAAAGGATGCAGTGCAGTCAAAAGGGTTTGCATGCGATTACATAGATGTCTACTTGCACCTTTGACAAATGATGCCTGTGCAGCTACCATCTAAACTTCAATCAATGTTACCTGTAAAAAAAGCCATATTTTATATACATGCGAAAAGAAGAAAATAACACTAGTGAAACTGATGATGAGTTTATACTATGTGATAATATGTATGCACCCAATTGTGTGGTTTGACAATTTTTACTGCAGGGCATTTCTAGAAGTTATTTCACCTTTTTTTTTTTTACAAAAACGTTTTAATGTTTTGCAATGCTTAAAATGTGTAAGTGGATGGGCTGAAAGTTTTTATGAAGAACCCATCACCGATGTGTCTGCATGCCAGAGTTGCTGAACACCATGGCAAACTAGTCTTCATTCCACTATGGGGCCGATTCCGATCCGGTAAAATTCCTGTGCGTACGATTCGCATCCGGAGCCGTTTCTGTACGACTCGTACACACACCGTATGACTCGCAGAGTACGATCCGGACCGGGGTATGAGGACGCAATTCGTACGGTCCACGTCAGGTAAGGGCGATTCGTACGGAAAAGCGCACATTCACATACTGTCAGAAGGCTCACACGAAGTCCATCGAAGCCGACGATGCTCCCAATGCCCCCCCACCTCAGCCACGGCCAGAAGATCTCTAAGCCGTCCCTGAAACGGAAGGGAAAGGGGAAGTGGATTGAAAAAGAGAGACAGCCTGGTTGAGAATAGTTCTTCTCTGGTCTTCTGCGTCTGCCAACGTCGAAGATACACTGGCACCTGCAGTAAGAGACACACTTAACCTTCTCTATACTTTACAATTCACAGCAAACATTAACCTATCAGTTGTTACCAATTTTACCTGGAAGACCTGGCTATCTGCTTCTCTCTTATATGAATGGGTGACTGACTTCTACATATTGGTTTGATTGTTCAGTGTCTGCAAAACATACATGAACAGATATTATTTTTTATATCTCGTTACTATGTTCTATAACTTTTACATATCTTAGAATACTTAATTCCGCTCCTATACTCACCAACCCATACAAGTGTAACTGCCTTAAGTTACCAGTAGATCAAATGAAAACCCCTGGCAATTGCTTCAACTGTAAATAGAATTATCCTGTACTTGGAGAGCTTCCTGGGGGAAATATGACGTATATGCCAACTGTCCTGGCGTTATTTGTCGAAGTTTCTAGTCTTCCCCCCAGTTCTCAGTAAATAAATGTTCCATAAGAAAAAACATGAATAACTGAATACGAGTCTTTTGACTAAACTGTCTTCTAGAAAGTTCCAGGAGATGGCACTATCGACCTGTGCCTTAAAACGGAATTCAAACTCCTACTTGACTTTGAAAAAACGACAATTGTCTCTGTTGCTCCCACGTAGCGCATGCGAACTTGGTTGGAGAAATGAGGAAATCTGTAGGTATCTTGAATAACTGAAGTCTTGACACAAAACAGGTACAGGGAAGACGGACCTCGCAGATAACGCACCCACCATGGTGCGAATTCAGTTGAAGTGCGTATTTCCAACGTTCTAATCAGAGCTTCAGCTGTGCTACCTGAGCGCGCTCAAAAGAACTAGACCGCTACCACTGGACAGCGACCACAGAACTTAAGGCGGCCATGATGAGGGTCGCTAAGTGCCCGCAAACATAGTTTCCACATAAGCTTGGACACTATAAACCCTCTTCTTCCGCGGGGAACTGATGGTACCTTTTTGCGTCTGCTCAACTTTGTTACTGATTTTAGCCTGGGGGCCTGAACAGAACCTATAATCCTGACAGTATCTCCCTCCAAAAGGGGCCCTCCCTGTTTTGGCTTCGAAGGATTGGTCTGGTGAAATTGCTTAACGAGCTTAGGAGCATGAACATTACTGGAAGGTTCCCATGATCTTTCCTCTGGTCCAAAACCCTTCCAATCGACAAGATAAAACAATTTTCTCCTGGAGATTTTAGAATCTAAGATTCTACTGACCTCAAATTCCTCCTCTGACTCTACTCTGATTGGTGCTGGTTTACTCTTATAACGAACCTTAGGAGGATTTTTCTTTAACAAAGATAGGTGAAAAGCTGGATGTACTTTTAGGCTACGGGGAAGTTGCAATTTGACAACTACTGGGTTTATTTTCTTCTGAATTTTAAAAGGGCCAATAAACCTAGGCTGAAACTTCCTGTTGCCTTTTAATCTAAGATGTTTAGTGGATAACCAAACCTGATCACCTGCCTCAAACTTTTCTCCTGCCCTCCTCTTTTTATCTGCCTGTAGCTTATAGGAAATGTTTGCTTTTGTGAGGTTTGACTGAGCCTGTTGATACGATTTTTTCAAGTTTGCTATCCATTCTACCACTGTCGGATTTTCTTCTACAATTTCCCCAATGTTATCTTAGGGTGACGACCATAGTTTAAATAGAATGGGGTAAAACCGGTAGAGGCATGAACTGCATTGTTGTAAGCGAACTCTGCAGACCACAGCAGGTCCGACCAGTTCCCTTCTTGCTCCATTAAATATAATGTCAGGTATTGCTCCAATTCTTGGTTTACTCTCTCAGTTTGCCCGTCAGTCTCTGGATGGAAGCTAGTTGAGAAACGAGTGTCTATGCCCAAGCTGTGCATATAGTTCTTCCAGAATCGAGACACAAACTGAGCACCTCTGTCCGAAATTAGAATTTGAGGAATACCATGAGATCGCACCACATGTTGGTTAAATAATTTCACCAACTGTGGAGCAGATGGAATTTTTTCCAAAGGAACAAAATGACTCATTTTTAGAAAAGGTGTCTACTAACACTAAAATAGCGGTGAACCCTTGACTAAGTGGCAAATCTACAATCAGGTCTAAGGATACTGTATGCCAAGGACCAGGAGCATTAGGTAGAGGTTGTAAGAACCCCTGTGGACTCTGTCTAGAGGGCTTTCCTTTTATGCACAATTCACAGGTTGCGACATACTGTCCCACCTGAGCTGCCATGCCTGGCCACCAAAAATGCCTTTGTAACAACTGCAACGTCTTTTTACTGCCCTTGTGACCAGCCAACTGATCGTCATGACAACTGGCCAGAGCCTTTTCCTGTAATTCTCTGGTGGGCAAGTACAAAGCTTCATCGTAGTATGGTAACGGGTGTCTTATCGATTTTGTTTTATCATCTGCTGCCCACTTTTCCAATTCCTGCCGGGAACATCTCTTCAATATTTCCTTGGTGAAGTCTTCTAACTGAATTACTCCCACAATTCTCTCTCGTGGAATGATTGGCTCGTCTCCGGGAACTCTCTTGTCTTCTGAACAATTCATCCGTGATAACGCGTCAGCTTTGCCATTCTTCACTCTTGGTTTGAAGGTTATGACAAAGTCAAATTCAGAAAAATATAACGACCATCTTAATTGACGAGGGGTCAATGTCTTGGCAGATTTTAAAAATTGCAAATTTCGATGGTCCGTGTACACCGTTACCTTGTGTCTGGCCCCAAGCAGATAGTGACGCCAATCCTGAAATGCTTCTTTGACTGCCAGCAATTCCTTGTCTGCTATAGTGTAGTTAAATTCAGCTTCAGTCAGTTTTCTCGACCGATAAGCCACAGGATGGAGTTGTCCAGTAAGCTTATTTCTTTGTGATAAAATTCCACCTGTGGCGAAATCTGACGCATCTGTTTCCACAAAAAATTCCTGCGTGGGGTCTGGATGCATCAAGATTGGTGCCGTGACAAATGACCTCTTAAGGAACTGAAAAGCCTCTTCCGCTTCAAGAGACCAAATGAATTCTTTCCCCTTCTTAAGGAGTTGAGTTATGGGTTGGACTTTGGCTGAAAAGTTTGGAATAAACCTTCTGTAGAAATTGGAAAACCCTAAGAAGCTCTGAACTTCTTTGACGCTCTTCGGAGAGGACCAATCCTGAATGACTTGTACTTTGGAAGGATCCATGGCCACCCCATCAGCCGACAAGATGAATCCTAGGAACTCCACTTTCTCCACGTGAAAAGAGCACTTCTCCAGTTTGACATACAATTGGTTTTCCAACAATTTCTTTAAAATTGCTCGCACCTGAAGGACGTGATTTTCAATGTTGTCCGAAAAAATTAGGATATCGTCAATGTAAACGACGGCTACTCAGTCCAAAAATTCCCTCAAAACATCGTTCACAAAGTGTTGAAACGCTGCCGGAGCGTTACTCAATCCAAAAGGCATCACTTGGTATTCATAAAGACCGTACTTGGTGCGAAACGCTGTTTTCAATTCCTCACCCTCAGCGACTCTGACCAGATGGTATGCCCCTCGTAAATCCAATTTAGTATATATTTTTGCTCCCTTCACTTGGTCAAGTAACTGCGAAATGAGTGGCAATGGATAACGATTTTTTACTGTCGCTAAGTTCAAGGCTCTGTAATCAATGCAGGTGCGCAAAGTACCATCCTTCTTCGGCCGGAAAAACAGAGGCGAGGAGACTGGTGATTGAGAGGGTCTTATGAATCCAATCTTTAAGTAATCATCCAAGTACTTCTTTAGAAACTCATTCTCTGCTTCTGTTAGGGCATAGATCCGACTGCATGGCAACCTGGCTCCGGGTTCTAGCTCTATTTTACAATCGTACTCACGATGGGGTGGGAGTTTCTCGGCATTTCCTTTGTCAAAAACACTGGCCAGGTCTTGATACTCTGGAGGAATTTCTATGGTTTCCAGTGCACACACTTGATGTGTAAGTTGAGCCAAATTCCAAGCTGGCGAACCTTCAGTTTTCTGATGAGAAGCGGAGAAACAACACTGACGACAATGTGCTGAGGTCATTTCCACTGCTCGCTGTTCCCAATCGATTTTCGGATTATGCTCAGTGAGCCAAGGTAATCCTAATATTAATTTGAACTGTGGAGCATCTATCAAGTTGAAACGGAGAAATTCCCGATGGCCTTGTAAACCCAACAACTCTAAAGTTTCCGTTTCTTGGGTGATGGGTCCCGAGGTGAGATTGGTGCGATCCACTGCTTTGACTATCTCTGGGTGTTTCTTTGTCACAGCCTGAATGCCCATTGCTTTGGCATAGGACAAGTCACAAAAATTTCCAGTGGCACCTGAGTCAATCATAACTGATACCCCAGAAATTTCTTTTGTACCAAATTTCACAACAAATGAGACTGTCAAATGTGGAGCTGCCGACTGTAGGGTGTTTATTAATTGCTGCACCTCTGGAGTTCAATTTTGTTCTTTTCCCACCAGAGCAACTCCTTCTACTGGTGGGATTTGGCTTTTAAACTTCCATGGACTTTTGGTTTTTTCAAGCAGTCTCTTACGAAATGACCTGACACACCACAATACAGGCACAAGTTGTTGGCTCGCCTTTTTTCTTTTTCTTCTTTAGACAATGGACCCCTGATGGAGCGAATCTGCATCGGTTCTTCCCCTGTACTGTTTTCTGATCGACTCGATTCACTCTTTACCCGATCCAGGCGTGGGAAATAAGTCCTAAAGTCTTTTTTCTTCTCTGACTTTCTTTCTGAAAGACAATGTTCCAACTGTAAAACCAGGTCTATCAATTCAGATATCTCACGTGGTCTCTTGGGTATCTGCGCTAACGCATCTTTCAGCTCATCTCTCAAGCCTCGGTAAAAAATGGCGGAGCGCTTACTTTCTGGCCACTCCGTTTCGACAATTAGTTTGTTAAATTGAGCAATGTAGGCAATTAACTCTCTGTTCCCTTGTTTGAGATCCAAAAGCTCATTATCCGTGGCCTGTTCTGCAGTTCTGCGATCAAAAATTCGTAAAAATTCCCTTTTGAATACATCGAAGTTGTACAGGGCTGGGTCATCTCTCGAAATTAACGGCATTGACCATGCTGCGGCATCACCACTCATGTAGGACAGCATGAACGCAACCTTCACCCTATCGTCTTTAAATACTACTGGACGACAAAGAAAATGCAACGAACACTGTGTGAGGAATATCTGGGCTTTATGTGGGTCCCCCCCAAATCTCTCTGGATTAGCCAATGGAACCACTGGAGCTACCGAATGAATCACCTGAGTAGCTGCTTCTGAAGCTGAACTCCTACTCGATCCCGAAGACCCTCCAGCTGCTAGTTCCTCCATTTTTGACCTAATTATATGATTCTCTTTTAGGGACCTTTTAATTTCCTCTCTTAACGCCCTATTATCTTCAACGGACTGAGTCAACTGACTTTGCAGTCCATCCAATATACCTGCCAGAGTTTTCAAATCAAAGCCCTCTGCCATCGTGGCTTAGATGGAAAGTTGGCACTTCAATCTGTCAGAAGGCTCACACGAAGTCCATCGAAGCCGACGATGCTCCCAATGCCCCCTCACCTCAGCCACGGCCAGAAGATCTCTAAGCCGTCCCTGAAACGGAAGGGAAAGGGGAAGTGGATTGAAAAAGAGAGACAGCCTGGTTGAGAATAGTTCTTCTCTGGTCTTCTGCGTCTGCCAACGTCGAAGATACACTGGCACCTGCAGTAAGAGACACACTTAACCTTCTCTATACTTTACAATTCACAGCAAACATTAACCTGTCAGTTGTTACCAATTTTACCTGGAAGACCTGGCTATCTGCTTCTCTCTTATATGACTGGGTGACTGACTTCTACATATTGGTTTGATTGTTCAGTGTCTGCAAAACATACATGAACAGATATTATTTTTTATATCTCGTTACTATGTTCTATAACTTTTACATATCTTAGAATACTTAATTCCGCTCCTATACTCACCAACCCATACAAGTGTAACTGCCTTAAGTTACCAGTAGATCAAATGAAAACCCCTGGCAATTGCTTCAACTGTAAATAGAATTATCCTGTACTTGGAGAGCTTCCTGAGGGAAATATGACGTATATGCCAACTGTCCTGGCGTTATTTGTCGAAGTTTCTAGTCTTCCCCCCAGTTCTCAGTAAATAAATGTTCCATAAGAAAAAACATGAATAACTGAATACGAGTCTTTTGACAAAACTGTCTTCTAGAAAGTTCCAGGAGATGGCACTATCGACCTGTGCCTTAAAACGGAATTCAAACTCTTACTTGACTTTGAAAAAACGACAATTGTCTCTGTTGCTCCCACGTAGTGCATGCGAACTTGGTTGGAGAACTGAGGAAATCTGTAGGTATCTTGAATAACTGAAGTCTTGACACAAAACAGGTACAGGGAAGACGGACCTCGCAGATAACGCACCCACCATGGTGCGAATTCAGTTGAAGTGCGTATTTCCAACGTTCTAATCAGAGCTTCAGCTGTGCTACCTGAGCGCGCTCAAAAGAACTAGACCGCTACCACTGGACAGCGACCACAGAACTTAAGGCGGCCATGATGAGGGTCGCTAAGTGCCCGCAAACATAGTTTCCACATAAGCTTGGACACTATAAACCCTCTTCTTCCGCGGGGAACTGATGGTACCTTTTTGCGTCTGCTCAACTTTGTTACTGATTTTAGCCTGGGGGCCTGAACAGAACCTATAATCCTGACACATACACACCGAACGGTGCGTACCCCTCCATGATTGCAGAGGTACGCACCGTACCCCTGCGATCATGGGGGGTACGCACCGTACACCCAGCGGACATGGGGTACGCACCGTACACCCAGCGTACATGGGGTACGGTGCGTACACCCCAAGATCGCGGGGTACGGTGCGTACACCCAGTGATCGCTGGGGTACGCACCGTACCCCTGCGATCATGGTGGGTATGCACCGTACCCGGGAGGGGCCGTTGCGTACCTGTTTCGGAGCGGACTCTGCTTTTACGGCTGTTTTCAGCTCCCGTAGAAAAAGGGTCGTACGGTGCGTACCCAACACGAATCTTACTTGCCGGTTCGGAAAAAGCAGGCGCGAACTGTACAGATGTCGCGTACAGCGGGTTCCGAGGGAGATTTGTACGGGGATTTCATTCGTACGGTCCCTGTACGATTCGTACAGAGTCCAGCTCCCGGCACGGATCGTACTTCGTCGTACGTACGGGCGACGTTGCAGGGTACGATTCGTACGGGAAAAACGCTCCGAACGGCAATTCGGAGTGCTTTTTACCGGATCGGAATTGACCCCTAAATGTCTCTTTATTCCCCCACCCTACACTCATTGACACTTTTATTCCATTCTTGCATGTTATTTGATGTCACTGCTTTCTACCTTTATCACTGTTTTCCTATATTTGTCTTCTTCTGCTCCTCGTTTCTCCCCATCTGCCTTTTCCTCTTTCTCTGGATAAAAGTCTGATGGTGAAAAATAATTCTGGTCTCCAAAAATGAGTGCCTGGTGAACATCACCATCGATTACCTTGTCACAAATTAGGCAGTGATGTTATGCCTAGTAGCAGCCACAGAGAAAGACAATTTCAGTGTAGTACCCAAGATACAAATACAATGTAAAAAAGGCTGCAGCACTGCTAGTAACCTTTTTTGAATGGTGTGTTATCCTCTCCCTGCTGCAACACTAACCTTCCTTGGATCTCAAACACCATCTTGGAAATAGGGGGAGATATTAAAATACTTGTGTGTCCTGATACAATGTATTAGCTTAGGATAACTCACTGTCCTTGAAATCTGCTACGGTTAGATGTTTTACCTGATTGTCCACATTAAAACATAAAGGAAGGTGCCCTTTGTCCTTTGTTGTGGGATGACATAGCTGTCCACACTGCAGTTTTAAATGTTATAGGAACTCAGCAAGGGTCTGGTGTTTCAGAGTGTTTTATACTTTAGTCCCTAAGGTTGTTGAACCACATTTTTGAAGCATTGTCCAAAGACCACAGTAAGTAGCTACCTTAAGGGGTCAGTACAAATAGCCTCAAGAGGGTACCTGGCAGATTTAAATATTGGGTTTATGAAGGATTTAAGCTATGGTCCTTAGCAAAGCACTCACTCCGCTTGAGCTCCCTCATTCTGATACTTTATTTGGTCAATAATGGATATATGAGTGCACACACACGCACATGTGTGTGTGTGTAAAAGGTTAGGCACAGTTTTTAACTTAAATGATAACGCTCATTATTTTTACAGGTTTGTATAAATTAAAATACTTGTTATATATGTATATATATATATATATATATATATATATATATATATATATTTTTTTTTTTTTTTTACAAAGTTGAGGTTGTTACTCTGTAGTTACAGATAAGACACCTAGGGCCTGATTACAATCGCAGGAGTACCACCACCGACAGTCTCCCTGCCATTTTCAACAACTTCACTGCCTGCCACATTTGGATGCTGGTACGGCTGTCCGAAAGTCTGACCACCACAGCTCCGACAGGCTTAAGGAGCCCGCCGGTCCACCGGAGCCAGAATCTGCCGGCCCTTGCATGGATGTGAACCAGCCATAAAAAGGCTGGTGTAAAGGGACTTTTGGGGTGCGTAGCGAGCCCTCCTTACCCTCTGGCCAACAGACACGGGACCTGGGGGGTATATATTCCTGCACCATGTGGCAGGCAGGGCATTGTGCCTGCCACGTAGTGCAGGGAGATGTGTGGGATGTCTCTTTTGTATTGCAGTGGGTGCTGCAGAGATCTCAGCTCCATCATGGAAATTATTGGTGCGTGTTCCGTCAAGGGGAGAGACTAAGAAAAAAGAAAAAAGAAAATGGATACAGCAAAAATGGCTAAAAGGAATACCACATTTGTCAGAGAGCTAGAAATTGGTCCAGAAACCATGCTTCTTGAGAGTTAGTGTAATTCCGTTCAGCAGTTTTTGAGAAACTAAGGTTCAAAAACTTTGTATATCAGGACAGTTGAGTTTGTGATCGACTGTCAAGAGTTCTGCATTCACAAATCTTCAAATACTTGAGAGATCTAATTGGCTGAGAGTGCATTTTTTCCCCATCGACTGTCTTGCTTCAATGGGAAAGAAAAGCTCTTCCAAACTAGCACAGGATCTTGTGCGCTGTTTGGCTGGCTGCAAGAGGAAGAGAAATGTAGTGGACACCATTTCAGGGCCCGGGAACTTGGTCCCCATGTCTGACAATTGAAAAACTACAAAAATGTATAAGTGGTACCTGACTTCCTAGATCAAGTTGGGGTGTCCCCGAAGGACCCACCCGGAGACAAATGTTAACCAAATATAAATTTTTGTGGGTTTCCCCAATCCCGCAGGTAACCTGTGGGAGCCAGCAAGCCCCCTGGAATCCAATGGGTGTTCCGCGGGAGAGTAGGGGGCACACATTTTTTTAATAAAAACTTTAAAAATCAATCACTTCGGTTCTACTAATGGGATTTTTGTAATTTTGGTGTCATTTTATTTATTAAATTAGTCACTGTCTTTCTAAATTGGTTTTGGATATTTCTTGTGTTGTGTTTTCACTTTTTTTACTTTTTGAGTACTGCATAAATACTTTACACATTGCCTCTAAGTTATACCTAGCTGCTATGTGCCATAGCTACCAGAGGGTTGATGACAGGCTTATTTTGTGATTTTTGTCAAATTCACCCTGATAAGGATTGTGATCTTAATTTGAGATGATTTCTCACCCCTTTAATTAATACTCCAATTTCTTACATTGTTGGCAACAATGGGCTTTAGTACTTGTGTTTGTGTAGTACCACTCAGTGATTTGTGTAAAACCAAAATCCTTTTGTATAATCTAATATCAAAATAGATTTTTGATTTTCATATTCTCTTTTATTTTTAATTGATAGTTTTTCAGATTTTTCCTAAATGTCATTCCACTTCTATTTTTGCACTTGTTAGATTTTGTAAGGGTGGAGCCATGCTCAAGAAGCTACCGCAATTCTTGTCAGGGTGAAACATAAACAAACCCCAAAATAACCTCTGCTTATCCCTCTGGCAGTGTGGCACATAAGCAGTCAGGCTTAACTTAGAGGAAATGTGTAAAGTATTTATGCAGCACTTCAAACAGTTATAAAGTAAAAACACGACACAAGAAAAATCCCACACCAATTTAGAAAAGTAGAGTAAAATCTAATAAATTATTTGACACCAAAACAATCAAAAATACAGTTAGCAGAACCGGAGATATGCAGTTTTTTAATTTTAGGTAAAAATGGTGCTTAAAAGCTCAAAGCATCAACTGTGGATATCTGGTCATTCTGGACTGGGACAAAGTCACATGTTCAGGCCGACTACAATGGAATGTGGGCTGGATACAGGGACCAAGTTAGCCCTTCTATGAAACGTTCCTTAAACTCCTGGTTGCAGAACATTGCGATGCGGTGCGGCGTTCCCGAGAAGAAATTTGAGGTTTGCATAGAAGGTGCATCGTGCAGCCGTGGTTTTGATGAGCTGCAAGGGCTGCAATGCTTGATTAAATCTAGGTTGCATTGTGCTGGGTCTATTCAAATAAGAAGCTGTGAGGTCTGAAATAAGGATGTGCTGCACAACTGTGGTACCAATGAGCTGTGCAGGCTGCGATGCAGGCTTTTGTTGAGGATGCATTGTTCTTTGTCAGTTCAGAGTGGTGCTGCAAAGAGCTGCATTGGGCTTGTGTTGTGCTGTGTTGGTTCTTATGAGACTACAGCTGGGCTGGCAGAGCACCTTTAGTCCCACTTCCAAGTGACCAGAACTGGAGAGGCAACACTTGGGAGGTTAGGACTCACAGCAGGATGAGCCCCGGTGCAGGATTCAAGATGGTTGGAGTCTTTTATATCCTTGAGGTTCTGACCAGAAGGTGAGCCAACTAGCCCTTGGAGTCACCCTGGTGGTCCTGGGTTCATGATGCAGATCCAGTCCTTCTCCCTCAGGCAGCAGGGCAGTCCTTGTTGCAGCAGAGCGGCACAGAAGTCCTTCTTTTGAGTTTTCCACAGATTCAGAAGTGGTCTGAAGAGTAGGATCTGAGGGTCCACCTGGTGCCCACTTTGAAGTAGGAGAAATGTATAGAGTTCTCCTCCTACAGAGGTGTCTGGAATTTCCTCCCTCTCTGCCCTAGCCCCAGCTTGCCTGGGGGTACAAATGACTAGTGTGAAACTGTTAGTGTGCAGAGGTAAAGTCTATCAGATGTGCAAGTGTGGTAGGTGATCAGTCAGTCAGATATGACCCATCCTGCAAACACCTATCCCCCCTTTACCTCACTGCTGAAGTGCAATACATTTTGATAAACTGCTAACTACACCTAGTCATGTGGCCCAGGATACAGGCTGCAGGCACCAAATGGTTAGGACAAGAAAAATGCCAACTTTCTCAAAGTGGCATTTTGAGAATTGTGACTTAAAATCCAACTTTAGCATTACAGAGGGTTTTAAATTGCAATTCTGTAGCTATCAAAGTCACATTCATACTTGCTCCCAATAGATAGTTATCAATTATCAAAGGTAATAAGGTAACCCAATGTTATCCAATAGAATTTGTGAGTTTTTCACTACCAGGAGATGTAAAACGTTAAAGTACATGTCAGACTTTTTAAATACACTGCACCCTGCCCTATGAGCTGGTTAGGGCCTACCCTAGGGGCGATGTTTATGTATTAAAAATGTAAGCTAAGGCATGGTAAAAGCTTAATTTTGCCAGGTGGAAATGGAAGTTTACACTGCATACACAGGTTGCAATGGCAGGCCAGAGACATGTTTAAAAGGGCTAATTAAGTGGGCACAATAGGAGCTGCAGTCCCATTAGTAGCATTTACATTACTAGCCCTGCATTCAGGCTGTGCAACTTTACTAGGGACTTACAAGTAAATTAAATTGAAGGGAAAATGTGGGGGTAAAAAGGATGGGGATGTCAGGTCCAAGACAATGGAGTTTTGAAAAATAGTAGGTTATTAAGAGATTACCGTGGGTTGGAATGATAAGAAGCTGTGGGAAATGAGAGGACCATCAAGAGATGAGACAGGGTTAGAAAATGTAAGGTCTGTAGAGAACATTGAAAAGAAATGTAGGGACTCTATAGCATTGTGACAGAAGAGAGAGTAGGATTTCCACAGTTTTGGGCAGTGGAAAAAATATAGATGCTGTGGATAGATGGGACAGTAGAAAGATGTGGGGACTGTGGAGAAATGATTGCAGACTATCAATCAATCAATCTGGGGTTTGTAAAGCACGCTACTCACCCGTGAGGCTCTCAAGGCGCTAGGGGGGGGATGACTCCGGATCAGTCGAAGAACCAGGTCATGAGGTCCTTCCTGAACGTGAGCAAGGTCGGGGAACGTCTGATGTTCACTGGGAGCTCGTTCCTGGTTTTGGCCACGATGTAGAAGGCTATCCCACGATTCTGTTTCTGCGGATGCGGGGGACCTCTGCCAGGGCGTGGTCAGCGGAGCGGAGGCTCCTCTTGGGTACGTGGAAGGATACTCTCTCGTTGAGGTATTTGGGTCCGATGTTGTGGAGGGATTTGTAGTCGTGCGTGAGGAGTTTGAAGGTGAGCCTCTTCTTGATGGGGCGCCAGTGGAGGCCTCGTAGGTATTGGATCATGTGCTCCTGGTGCGGTGTCTCGAGGACGATTCTGACTGCGGCGTTCTGGATATCCTGGAGGCTGTGCAAAAGAGACTTGTTGATTCTGGCGTAGAGGGCATTGCCATAGTCCAGTCTGCTGGTGATGAGTGCGTGGGTGACGGTCTTTCTGCAGTCTGGGGGGATCCACTTGAAGGTTTTACGGAGGGTCTGCAGGCAGTTGAAGCTAGTGGAGGCGACAGCGTTGATCTGGCAGTTCATGGAGAGGGAGGTGTTAAGGATAATGCGAGGTTCCGGGTGTGGTCCGTAGGGGTGGTTGCGTTCCCCAGGGCGGAGGGCCACCAGGTGTTGTTCCTGGCAGAGGTGCAGGGTCTGAGGATCAGGACCTCGGTCTTTTCTGAGTTTAGCTTCAGGGAGCTGTCCTTAATCCAGCCTCCCACGCCCTTCATACCTTCTTGGAAACATAGTCTGGTGTCCTCGGGATTCTTAGTGAGCAGAGGATGAGCTGGTTGTCGTCGGCGTAAGATACAATGCTGAGCCAATGTTGTCTGATGATGGCAGCGAGGGGGGCCATGTAGAAGTTGAAGAGTGTGGTGTACCCCGCTTTTGATTTCCGTGGGCTTGGAATGGAAGGCAGGGAGTCGAATCCTCGGCCGGAGAGAAACGATTGGATCCAGTCGAGGGCGGCTCATTGTATCCCCGCGTTGTGAAGTCTGGCTGCAAGAGTGAGGTGAGAGAAGGTGTCAAAGGCTGCGGAGATGTCTAGAAGGATGAGGGCCGTGGTGTGTCCCTGGTCGAGCAGCATGCGGATGTCATCAGTGGCGGCGAGGAGGGCGGTCTCGGTGCTTTGGTTGCTCCGGAATCCAGACTGGGAGGCGCCCAGGATGGAGTGTTCTTCTATGAAGGTGGTCAGCTGATTGTTTACGAGTCTCTCTGTGACTTTGCCTGCGAAGGGGAGGAGAGAGATGGGCCGGTTGTTTTTCAGGTCCGTTGGGTCGGCCGAGGGTTTCTTGAGGAGGGATTTTACCTCCGCCCGTTTCCAGTCGTCTGGGCAGATGCCTGTAGTGAGGGAGGCGTTGATGGTGCGTCCAAGTTAGGATGTGATGATGGTGGCAGCTCTGTGGAATATGTGAGGTGGGCAGGGGTCTGTAGGGGCTCCTGAGTGGGTTTTCTTCATGGCCACTGTGATGAGTTCTATGGTAGCGGACTCCCAGTACGTGATAGTTGGCTCATCGGCAGCCGAGGGTAGGGGGTGGTGCTGGTCGTTAGTTTGCTGAAATTGTCGTAGAGGGCCTTGATCTTCAGGTGAAAGTAGGAGGTAAGTTTGTCTCAGAGTTCCTGGGATGGGGTGACATCCGTGGATTCGCTGGTGGGTTCAGTGAACTGCTGTATGACGCTGAACAGTTCCTTTCTGTTGGTCACGTGGGTCTGGATCTTGTCTCTGATGAAGGTTCTTTTGGTGTCTCTTATGCGCTGGTGGTATTCCTTCAAGGCGCTCTTGTGGTTGTTCCGTGCTTCCGTGGTTTTCAGGTTTTAACAGGTTTTCTCTAGGTGTCTGCAGGAGCATCTGGCATCTTGAAGTTCAGTGGTGAACCAGGCGGCTTTCGGCGGGCGTTGTTTGGTGGGGGCAGAGGGGTGCCAGCTTGTCGGCGCAGCTGGAGATCCAGCAGTGAAATTCTCTGGCTGCGGAGTTGGTGTCGGTTGCTGCGATGGGGGGTATTGACGGAGGGTGATGTTGAGGTGGTCCTCTGTGAACTTGCTCCAGTTACGTCGTGGCAGGCGTGGGGTGGGTATGGGTGCGGTGGTGGTGTTGAAGGTGAAATGGATGCAGAGGTGGTCGGTCCAGGGGGGCTGGATGGTGTGGCAGAAGCGGACATTGGTCCCTCCTGCAAAGATGGGATCAAGGGTGTGACCCACTCTGTAGGTGGGTGTGTTGACGAGCTGGTTCAGTCCTAAGTTTATTTATTTATAAAGTTTTATATAGTGCGAACATGATCCCAAAGGATATCAGAGCGCTTTACAATTTGAGGGAAAGGAAGGTAATAGTAGCAGTACAATCGTCAGAAGGTGCACCAACCCAAATAAATCACATATGCATATCAAACAAAAGGTTACAATCGAAAGGGACAATAAAGGGTAAGATAAAAACTGGAACATATCTCACTGGGAGGTGAGCAAGTGAATAGTAAAGCAGAATAACACCGAATGCAGGGTGTAGGTCTAAAGCATTAGAGGATTGTTCATGAGTAATCTTTTTACTTCCAATTTGAAGGCAACCTTGGAGGAGATTCTGCGTATTTCCGGTGGGACAGAGTTCCAGATCTTTGGCGCAGAGCCGGAGAAAGCTCAGAGACACTTTCTCTTTTTGCGAAAGATCTGAGGTTCCAGGAGGAGAGATTTAGCACTCCGAGAAGGTCTACCCCCACTGGATAATTCTAGCTTTTGCTCTAGATAACTGGGGGTTTTGAAATGGAGGGCATTGTGAGATAGACAGGCAATCTTTAGCTGAATTCTTGCTTCATAGGGCAACCAATTTAGGGATTTTAAGACTGGGGAGAAGTGCTTGTTTCTTTTTGTCCCCATGACCAGTCTGGCCGCCAGATTAAGTGAAGTCCTTAGTGGGGCCAAGGTACATTTGGGGCGGCCACAGAGTATAGCACTGCCATAGCCTCTTTAAAACAAGCGCTTGGACCACTTGCTTGAAGTCAGCTTGTGAGAGGAAAGGTTTGAGATTCATGAGTATCCTCATTAGGTGATTTACTTCCTTACACACATTGCTGATATGAGTTTTCATGTTCAGATGCTTGTCTAAGGCAAGTCCGAGAGATATGGCTGAGTCAACAATGAGGGGGGAGAATTTGAAGGCAGTGAGGTGGTTCATCCAAAGGTCTATCTTGGGGATGTGATTCGGGGGATAAATGAGAAGGAATTCTGTTTTGGAGGTGTTGACCAAGAGGTGGTTCTCAGTTAACCAGTTTTGAGTATTTATTAGGGTACAGTTGAGTGCTATGAGGTTATTCGGCAAGTAGATTTTCAGATAGAGTTGCGTATCATCCGCATACATATGGAAGAGAATGTCAGCAGAATTTAGAGCACAAGCTAAAGGTTCAAAGAATAAATTGAAGAATATGGGGGATAGGGTGGACCCCCATGGATTGGGAAGCGATTGCCAAGACAAGTTGTCAAGGTTGTCCAGGAGAGTAGAGGAGTCAGGGTCATTGCTGTTGTTGACATGGAAGTTCAGGTCCCTGAGTAGAATGTAGTCCGTGGAGGTGATGGTGTGGGGTGCGGCGAGCTCAGCGATGGTTGCGTGGTGGGTGCAAAGACCAGGAGGTCTGTAGATCAGGGTACCTTGTAGGGTTGTCCTGGGGCTGGTCTGGGTCTGGAAGTGGAGGTGTTCTGTGTTTGAGTGTGGGTCACTCGTGCCGATGTGGAGAGTCGGAGGGGGTCTTGTGTGCGATGGCGAGTCCTCCTCCTGGGCGGAGCGGGTAGTCTTTCCTTTGAATCTTGTAGCCATCTGGGATGGCGGTGGCGATGTCGGGACCGGAGGTGGCATTGGTCCAGGTTTCCGTGAAGAAGGCGATATCGGGTGAGAGGGTGTCGAGCAGATTCCAGATTTCAATGCCGTGTTGGTGCAGGGAGCGCACGTTGAGCCGGATGCAAGTCAGGGTATCGGTGTTGTGGGTATCGGGCGTTCCTTCGGCGGTCGCGGGGGCTCTGTTGATGGTGAAGGAATTGCGGCAGTGGCTGCACGAGAACTGTCCGTGGGTGGTGTTCGACGAGGATCTTGCGTAGTCGGCGTGTCTTCCGGGGCTGAGTACGTGGAGAGAAGCTGGGGTTGTTGAGGGATATGACAGTGAAAAGATTCATGGCCCGATGTTCAGAGGTAGCATAGTGAAGAAATGCAGTAACTATGCAGAGGGAAGACATTGAAGAGTTGAAGGGGATGTAGAGAGATGTAGCAGTGAAGGGATGGAGGGGCTGCAAAGGGGTTGTGGAGAGACATGGCCTGGATGAAATGCACATGCTGTGGAAAGATGAACCCCTAAAGAGATACAGAGGCTGAAGAGAGATGGGATTGTGACGAGATGCATGTTCCTCTGTATAGAAACTGGATAGTGAAAAGATGCTGAGCTTGAGGAGAGATGTGTTAGTGAAGAGGTGCAGTGCTTGTGGAACAATGGCTTATGGTGGGACACATTCATGCAGTTTGTGCACTTCATGTTCCAAGTTAAACATAGGACTCTTACTAAAAATAAGGAAGCACAAAAAAGGTTTTGTTAAGACAAACCATACACATGTTGCATAGGACAATGATGATACTGCAGCCCTCCTCCTGTTTTATCAAAGTGTTTATCTTCTGGTCCTAACCAGAGACTACTAGTGACCCATCGTTTACATGCAAAGCTTAGCAGGGAGGGGCTGCCCTCAGTTCAGGAGATGAGAGCTGTATATGCCCAGGTAGGTAGATCATCACCTGCAAAGCCCAAAAAGTTCAGAGGCTATCTTAGGTTTACACCCCTCCCTGACACAGAATAAGTCATCTTGTTACAGTGCCTCTATACCAGTCCTGCCAAGGGCTGACTATTGGGATAGAGAGTGACCATATGTGATGAGTTCACCAAAGGACCTGGAGAAAAGGTCACTGGTTTTAGCAGAAATCCAACTGTAATCCTAACATTGCATCCCCAGAAGAGGTCATGTTGATATCGACCATGAAGGGCGACAAGGCCCTGTGTTTCTCTTTAAAGGTGATGTGAAAGGCAGGAAAGAGGTTTCACTTAAAGCACTGGGACACCAGTGCCATATCGAAGAATTAAGAAGCCACCCTGCAAAAATGATAGTTTTCATAGTTTAAAAAGATGTTCTCTCTTAAAAGATGATCCTCGTGCATTTATTAGAGAGCTACCTTCATAGTGTCAAGAGATGTGTTCATTAAAGGTTTTCCCCTAAGCATTGAAAAGGACTGTTGTTTTGTTTAACAAGAGGTGCTTTTCGCATCACAACAAGGGTACTATTTAGTTAAGTGAAAGTTCCTTTTTTTTAGGATCAACTACCTGTGCTTGTCATATTGGTTCCATATTCATATTGAAAGATTTAGAAAACCAACCTTAATTTGAAGGGTACAGACATACAAAGTGAACTTCTTCTATTGTGTCACAGGCTACTATTGTGTACAAATACCCTTTAGCGTGATCAGGCCTGTGGGCTGGGGCGCACAAATCATTAGTCCATTGGGGCATTAAACCCACGTATCGGTGGTAGCGGCCCACTCCAATGCAATTATGGCATCCAACCAATAGTAGGAGGGAATTTTACTTGCTTGCACTGGGGCCTTAGCAACCTAACTAAGCCACTGAGCAAAGGTGAGGCAATACCTTCCGCAGTTCCGACCCCTGCCTTATATCTGCATTAAATTTTATTTTACTTAAGATCATTTATTTTGAAAAAAGACTTCACATTGGATCTGCCATTAAACATAAGAAGAAGGTATTTTATCCTTATGCATCTTATACCTTAAATGTGTCCACCCCGGTGGTAAATTGTTGTCATTGGTGCACCTTCAGTAATTTTCATACCCTGAAAATACTTCAAGAATCTGGAATGCTATACCAGCACACATTTGACAGGCCCAATCAATCACTGTCTTTCAAAAGGGACCTCAATCAGCGTTTCTTGTATTTTTCTTAATCAATTGTATTACTTCTTCTCAAATCCTGCTGTACACTGACAACAGAATCTTTTGGAAAACCTAAATGTCCTGTTTATGACATGTCCTTTCTGTCTCACTGTTATTTTATGACTTGTCTCTGTAAAGCGCTCTGCCACCTTGTGATCAGGATCTTGACACACTATATCAAGGAGCTAAATAAATATATTTTCTACAGTCTTTCACAAGGTTACATAGGATATAAGTAAACTCAATTGGTCTCCAGGCACAGCTCTAAGCCTCATTGTGATTCATCCTTTAAATTACAAATCCCATCACGTTCACCGACAATGCTTGACAATGAGGTATTTCGCGTGGCTCAGTAACCCAATCCTTTCAATTGAATCATGTGAAAATCCTGCAATAGCTTTAACAGCAGCCTTTTATAGCCACAAAAGATTCTACCCTTTCTGTATTCTGGACAATCATCCCTTGAAAAGACCTATTCTCTCCATTCATTTTTATCAGCCCATAGACTTGCATGCACTTTGCCTACACATGGAGCAGCTTTCACCTGCTTGGTCTTTGACACTCTCTGTTCAAAAACCTGTTTCATTCCCTATTTTGTTCACAGTTTGTTTATCCTATGTATGTTTATTTAAAGATGAACACCTTCACCTTAGATCGTAAATGAAAGAATCAGAAAAGTGGTATGTAAGAGGATTGTATGACAAAATAGCGAAAGACAGAAAATCGACCTACAAAAATATCGACACAGAAATATCGATATCAAAAATATTGAAGTCCTATCTACATAAAGGTAAGTACAAAAATATCGAGAAAAAAAGGTATTGTACAAAATATCGATGTTAAAAATATCGTTTTAAAATGTTTTAATAATAATGTAAAAATAAGTAAAAAAATTAATATAATTTACAAAATTATAGATATAAAAATTAAAACATATTTAAAAAATAACTAATACATATCATTTTAAAATTAATTAAACATCTACATCTAAATTAATATATATATTTACTCCACATATTGCAACAGTAAGGGAGCGTTGGATAGCGTAGGGGTAAAAATTACTATTCCAACTCCAGTGAGTGCAACAGTAGGAAAAGCATTGGATAGCGTAGGGGTAAAAATTACTATTCCAACTCCAGAGAGTGCAACAGTAGGGAAAGCGCTGGAAAGATTAGGGGTAAAAATTACTATTCCCACTCTAGCAAGTGCAACAGTAGGGAAAGCGCTGGATAGCGTAGGGGTAAAAATTACTATTCCCACTCCAGAGAGTGCAACAGTAGGGAAAGTGCTGGATAGCGTAGGGGTGAAAATGGCTGTTTCCCCTCCAGTGAGTGCAACAGTAGGGAAAGCGCTGGATAGCGTAGGGGTAAAAAGTACTATTCCCACTCCAGTGAGTGCAGCAGTAGGGAAAGCGTTGGATAGCATGGGGGTAAACATTACTATTCCCATTCCAGAGAGTGCAACAGTAGGGAAAGCGCTGGATAGCGTAGGGGTAAAAAATACTATTCCCACTCCAGTGAGTGCAACAGTAGGGAAAGCGCTGGATAGCGTAGGGGTAAAAATTACTATTCCCACTCCATAGAGTGCAACAGTAGGGAAAGCGCTGGATAGTGTGAGGGGTAAATTAACATATTACATATTTGTTTATAAAAAAATAACATATTAATAAATAATTAAAAAATATTAATAAATACCAATAAATTAAAATTAACATTTACTTAAATAACATTAAATTACATCCCACACTATTCCCCCTTTAACACACAACACACCACACATACAAAAAAAAACCACAATTTATTTAACTATCAATTAATCAATTAATAACAATTAATAATAAATTAATTTAATTATAAATTGCCTAATTAATACATATTAACTACCAATTAATAATTAATCAGACATTAACAATTAATTAACAATGAATTAATTAGCAATAGCAATAAATAATAATGGTCAATTAACTAATTAATAAAAAATAATTACCAATTAATAACTAATTAAAAATTAAATAATAATAAATACCAATAAATAAAAACAATCTCATTAATTAATTTAATTTAAATATTTCCCACCCTATTCCCCTATAAACCCACAACCCACTACACATAAAAAATCACAAAATTATTGTAATTATCAACTAATCACTTAATTAAAATTAATAAGCATTTAATTATTAGTTTACAGTAAATTAATTAGCAATAACAATAAATAATAAGCATTAATACATTAATTCTAATTAATATAATTAACTAATTAATAAAACGTAATTACCAATTAATAGTTAACAATTAAATATTCATCAATACCAATTCATAAAAACATATTAATTAATTATAATTAAATTACTTCCCACCCTATTCCCCTATAAACCCACAACCTGCTCTGATACTGAAACGCAAAATTTACTTTGACAAAATTACTAATTTCTAAACATTTTTTTAACATTTTTAAAAATACTTTAAAAAAATGTTTAACATACATATAAAATACATACTAAAATACATAACACTAAAAGAAATTCGATATTATTAACAACAATATTTTTGCTTACAATATTACTTACTTCGATATTTAAAAAAATTGATATTACTTACCTTGGTGTCGATATTCTGGTCACCGATATTTTTTACTTCGATATTCTGTCCCTACGATATTAAAAACACGATATTAATGTAGGTCAATATTTTAAATTAGATATTTTGACTGTCCACCATGTAAGAGGTGTGTGGCCTGACATGAGACTGAATAGAGGAAGGTTTTTAATTGCTTCCTAAAGGGCATTTGATAAAATTAACCTTTTAAACATGGAAATATGGTTCCACACATAAGAAAATAGACTCCCTCTCGGAGGCCTAGACTGATATAGTCTTCAAGAGGAGAAGCTCTGAGTAGCAGAAAGAGAGCTGAAACATGCTGCTGGCAAATTGTGGCTGGAAATGATGGTCTGGAAGTATCATGGATATTTCAGACAGCCTTTAGAATGCCATAACCCAGATGCCCTAGAATGCCCAGATTCTTTCCCTAGCTGGGAAATGTTTGGCCTTCTTAAAATGCTCCGAAAATTTCTTCCTCTGCTCTCGCAGGTACATAGAAAAATCACGGTGCAGGCTCTAATTGGGTCTCGCCTTGATTACGCCAACGTCCTGTACCTCGGATTGCCAGAGTATCTTCTCCAACGCCTGCAGATAGTTCAAAATTCGGCTGCCTGTGCCATCTTTGGCCTCCATCGGAGAGCCGGAGTCTCTGGTCTCCTGAAGACTCTTCATTGGCTCCCTATCCGGAAATGAATCATTTTTAAGGCACTTACTCTGGCCTTCAAGGCTCTCCATGACACTGGCGCCAAATACATCCAACGGCGGTTGGCCTTCTATCAGCCTTCTAGATCTCGACCTCCAAACCATCAGCTCACATCTCAGGCCTCATTCCTCCCTCACTAATCAAAAAAATGAAGCTCACCTTAGCACCTATCTGGGACAAAATCATAAACAGCTCCCTACAAAGCGGAGTGGTCCCCGACTGTCTAAAAATGGGACAAGTCACCCCTTTGCTGAAAAAACCCGGTCTTGACTCTACGACTTGAACAATTTCAGACCGATATCTAACCTCCCTCTACTCGCCAAAACACTGGAACGCTGCGTTCTCCTGCAATTGACTCATCATCTGGATAACATCAATCTCCTGGACCCCCTCCAATCTGGCTTCAGACAAGGCCGCAGCACAGAAACCGCGATGCTGAACATCATAGACGACATTCACGGTTCTCTTGACGCTGACAAGTGCTGCCTCCTCATACTCCTTGATCTATCCGTAGCTTTCGACACGGTGGACCATAAGCTTCTCATCAAGACTCTGCAAGTAAGAGCTGGCCCCGGCGAGGTAGTTCTCGAGTGGTTTTCCTCCTTTCTACACAACCGCTCGCAAATAATAAAAATGAAGAACTTCACCTCCGAAACCCAGCAAGTCACCAAGGGTGTCCCCCAAGGATCAGTACTCTCTCCTCAGCTCTTCAACATCTATATGGAACCGCTCGCCAAACTACTCAAGAATGCCAATATCCACTACCACCTCTATGCGGATGACACACAGATCTACCTGGAAACCTCTTCACTTAACAACATCCACAGACTAACTACTGTCTTACGATGTTCAAGATTGGCTGACAAAGAATCACCTGAAACTCAATCCCGACAAGACCGAAACTCTTCTCATCTCAAACAAAGAAGACAACCCTCAAATCACCGAGTGGCTGAAGTCGATTGATGCTCTTAAAGGTTCTCTCACGCTATCTGATTCCGTAAAATCTCTGGGTTTCACCCTAGACCCCAAACTAACCTTGACAAACCACATTGAGAACTCGGCAAAAAGTGCATTCTTTAACCTCAGACTTCTGAACAAAATCAAACCTTTCATTCCCAACAAGGACCTTAAACTAGCCACGCAATCTCTAGTTCTATCTAGACTGGACTATGGGAACTCAATCCTAACAGGCATCCCCAAATCACACCTGGCTCCATTAAAAACAACATTGCATGCGGCAGCAAGAATGATCACAGGATGCAAAAAATCTGACCACATCTCCCCAGCACTCAAAGAACTTGAATGGCTCCCGGTGGAAATGCGTAGCACCTTCAGAATGGCCTGCCTAACCCATAAGGCCCTCCACACCGGAAAACCAGAATACTTGGCAAACAAGCTCACAAAAGCTGGCCAAACTAGAAATTTGAGAAGCTCTAACTCCCTGCTGCTCATCCTACCAAAAACCAGAAAGAAAAAAACTGCGGACTGCTCCTTCACAAGAAATGCCCCCAAAATATGGAACTCTATCCCCCCGCATATCAGAACCATACCGTCCTATGCGGAATTCAAGAGCCAACTCAAATCCTTGTTCCTCATCCGTTCCCTAGGTCCTGGGTAACTAGGATCAATAACCATCCCCAGAACTATATGTTATCTCTGTATCCTATGACCAAGAAGTCCTACTGTACGAACTTTTCCTCCTCCCTAATTGTCTTTCAATGATCGCCTTTATTTGTTACGTGTCTTTTTGTTCACCTTTTTATTCCTTTTACTGTAAAGCGCTCTGCTACCTTCGGGTCTTGTTAGCGCTATAGAAAACTTCTAAATAAAATAAAAAAAAAATAATAATAATAAATCTCTGAGGTCAGCATCATTGGCTTTGGCCTCAGTCCCTGTTATCAGGAGAGCATGGATCGGAGGTCGGTCGTTTAGATGTCTGGCGCCTCAATTGTGGAACACCCTGCCTGTGTCTTTGAGAAGGAGTACCAACTTGTTAGCCTTCAGGAAGGATTTAAAATCTTGGCTGTTTGTTCAGTAGTGCCTGCTTCCCTTCTGTCTGTCCCGTGTCTGTTTTAGGTCTGAAGCGCCGGGACACTGCTCGGAGTAGCTGAGCGCTATACAAAACAACCCCTAACATAACATAACATAACATTTCTTTATTTGTGACAAGCCTACGCTCGGTGAAGTTTTTATCATATGATTATTTTCTTGTGTAATTTCTTCTTCTTTTTTGTTTTAGGTTATGTTTATTTTTTGTAGTTAATTTGCTTGAATGGTGATGCTTTTTGTCACCCACAAAGTCTGGTCTGAGCAGAAAATGTCTTGCAGGAACTGTAAAATTGATGAATGCAGTAGTCGGGAGGCAGATCTCCCATCATTATCTCCTTTATAAGAGGTATAACCTTGTGTACAACTTTGAGTCAGACCACTAACAAAAATGCATTTTACTTACTATGGGAACTTTTTCACAAAAATGATGGGGATTTTCTGATGAAGAGATTTAGCAGTGTTTCCATGGACTAGATGCACCCTACACACAAGTTCACCTCGTAAGGTATGCACGAAACACTGATAGATTGAGGATAATAAGTTTCCTTATTGACTGCCCAAGTAATCGATGACTGCCCACAATAGCCACTGTGACACCCTGCAAGTAACAGTACATGTGAAAAGTGTAACCGCCTCCTTAAGAGGTCCCCAGTTAGGAGGAAAAAGCCACAAAGGCATTCCTAGCAAACTTGAGATTGTTGACTGAACATTATGATTAATATAGAAGTAGATGCTCAAAGCCCCAAACCCATTCCTGAACAACAGGGTAGTGAGAAGAGCTGATTCACTCCACATCTACATGCCTTGCAGATGGTCATACATTGTCAAGTTATATATATATATATCATTCTGAACAAATAAAGAGGCCATGTTTATTAGCCAGGATGTGTCCATGAAAAGAAGTTCAGATTGCTGCTTAAAAGATAGTGAGGACTTCAAGTGAGGCACGTGAGTTCACTGAGGGCAATGTGTGGAAGAGAATAAGGGGGGGGGGTTCAGTGAGGAGGATAGCTGGCACCTGAGGAGGGAGAAGATGCGAGAAAGGTGACTGTGTGCAGTATGGAAGTACATCCAGACTTAGTAAAGGTGCAAAAAAAAAACCCAGACAAAATAAATTAATTGACGTGGCCCTCTTATATTTCAGGCCTCTATTAACAGTAGGTGTTACTTTTTGAAGCAATGTATCGTGTGTTTCTCGAAGACAGATTTATAGTAACCCCTGAGACCATTGTTAGTTGATATAACACCGGAATATAGAGTTTTAATTACTGTGCTACTAATAAATATAGCAGAAATATGAACAACCAACAAAACGACAATATAAACTACATAGGCATGTAGGTTAACTATATTTAGATCCACAAATGGTGTTTTCCAACTTCCATGTGTGCTGCATTAGCACTAATAGAATTTGTAAAACATCATTTATGTAAAGGATTGTTAATGTGCAGGAAGGGACACCTTCCTGTACATAAACAATCATTAGTTTCCTCGTTCTATGTGTGTTGCAGCACGCAAAGAAAGAGAAAAACAATGAGGAGAAATTAATATATTTCTCCTCTTGCACCTCCCTATGCCTCCCCTACGATTTCTTGTAAATCTGGAAATGTGTCTGGTTCCATGGGTGTTGAGTGGAAACACCCACAGCAACACCCATGGAACTCTCCTTTCACGCAAAGTGCTGCATGTAAAGGGGCCATATTTACAAGGACAGGTGATGTCCCACAATTTGCCTCGGTCCACAAAGTCAAAAGCGCAGGAGAGGTCCATAAAAGTCATGTGTATGGCTCTTTTCCTGGTCTTGACATATTCCCCCAAGATCAGGGACACCTTTAGAGCTTGCTTAGTAGGGCCCAGATCCAGGTGAAACCCGTATTGGGGTTCTGAAAAGAAAGATTTTTTTCTGCCAAGGCTTCCAATTTTGCCGAAATCACTCTCCCGAATATTTTTACAGAAGAATGAAGCAGCAAGATGGGCCCAATGGCGTAACGAAAGTTCATGGGGCCCCCTGCGTGAAAGGACAGGAACAGTGAAAGGACAGGAGCGGTGAATGGGGCAGGAGCTATGAATGGGGCAGGAGCAGTGAACAGAACAGGAGCAGTGAACAGGACAGGAGCAGTGAACGGGGCAGGAGCAGTGAATGGGGCAGGAGCAGTGACGGGGCAGGAGCAGTGATGGGGCAGGAGAGGCGACAGGGCAGGAGAGGCGACAGGGCAGGAGAGGAGACAGGGCAGGAGAGGAGACGTGGAAGGAGAGGCAACAGGGCAGGAGAGGTGACCGGGCACAAGAAGTGACGGGCAGGTGACATGACGGGCAGGAGAGGTGACGGGCAGGAGAGGTGACGGGCAGGAGAGGTGACGGGCAGGAGAGGTGACGAGGCAGGAGAGGTGACGGGGCAGGAGAGGTGACGGGGCAGGAGAGATGACGGGCAGAAGAGGTGATGGGGCAGGAGAGGTGACGGGGCATGAGCTAGAGCAGTGAAAGGACAGGAGCGGTGAAAGGACAGGAATGTTGAAAGGACAGGAGCAGTGAACAGGACAGGAGCAGTGAACGGGGCAGGAGCAGTGAACGGGGCAGAAGCAGTGACGGGGCAGGAGAGATGACTGGGCAGGAGAGATGACGGGGCAGGAGAGGTGACGGGGCAGGAGAGGTGACAGGGCAGGAGAAGTGATGGGGCAGGAGAGGTGACGGGGCAGGAGAAGTGACGGGGCATGAGCTGGAGCAGTAACCGGGCGTGAGCGGTGAAAGGACAGGAGAGGTGAAAGGACAGAAGCGGTGAACGGGGCAGGAGCAGTGAAGAGGGCAGGAGCGGTGAACAGGGCAGGAGCGGTGAACAGGGCAGGAGCGGTGAACAGGGCAGGAGCGATGAACAGGGCAGGAGCGGTGAACAGGGCAGGAGCAGTGACGGGCAGGAGAAGTGACGGACCAGTAGAAGTGACGGGTCAGGAGAAGGGAGGGGGCAGGGGAATTGACGAAGGAGGAGTGTTGATCGAGCATAAGCAGGAGTACTGACTGGACTGGAGCAGTGAAAGGGCAGGAGCAGGCGTTTCCCAGGGCGACTGGAAGGGAAGGGGGCCAGTTTAGTTTGGGGGGACCGGTTTTGTACAAACACTGCAAAGTTCTTTGTATATTCAGCAGGTTTCGGTCAACAATACAAGGGATACTAAATGTATGACATTGTTCTGCATTCTGTCCATCAATTGTTCTTTTTGCATTTGTCACCCCTAGTGGGACAGATATGCTCAGACAATAGTCCCGTGCTCCCCATGCGACTGGAATCAAGCTATCCTGGCTGATGAGGGCTGAAAGCCCGAAACCGGTCCTAGGATGCTTGTTTCCAGTCCAGGGAGGACCTGGCATGGCAGTTCGGGCTGGACTGTTCTCATTGGGTGCAGGATCAAGACTGATTTGCATATGGCTGGGTCCAAACTGGCATGGCATGGTGAGCAAAGAACAATGGATTTAGGCCCAGATCTCTGCACTGGGGTGAATGTATGATATTGTTCTGCATTCGGCCCACCAGTTGTTCTTTTTGCTATATTATGATTGAGCAGCTAGTTGGTTGACATGAATATGAAGGAGCCTTTGTGGGTTTCCTTGAGTCTAGATTCTCCTGAAGAGTCCCTTTCTCTTCTGAGCCCTGCTTAACACATGTGTATAGGAGGAGCCCTGCATTCATGACCTCAATGTTTGAGACAAAAAATAATCATGGATTTCTGAACAAGGAGAGTAAAAGCATTAAGGTAACATGTTGTTCCTGCTTATATTTCACATGCTTTACATAAACCTGTATTCCCTATGCGTGTTTGCTTTTTCCGAATTAAACCTCAAATAAACATATCCATTCTTGTAATTAAATAATGTTATAAGCTGTAACTGGTCAGTCAAATGCTAAACGTACAAAAAATTGGCATGTTTTGCTATTTCTAGCCACACCGCTGACTCCGCCCACTGATTCAATCTTCGGTTATTCCCGCCCCCTGATTCTCCACCCACAGTTCCCCTACTTTTGTTTTCCCACTTCGACCTGAAAAAAGTTTGTTTAAAAAGTTTGCCTGAGACCCAGTCTGGACCCGGTGCCTTTCGCGTTGATTAGCTTAAAATGGCTTTACGCACTTCACCAACCGTAATTGCCTTGCTGAATTCTGAAAGAACCAGGGGAGATCAACTGGAAATGAAGACTCTTTTTCCTAGTTTCTGGATTAAAATGTTTTGTGAAATGCTCGACCCATTCTTGTTCCAAAACGTGGCATTCTATACCTGAAGGATTTTTTGGGGAAAAGAAGAATTGTTTCACAATTTCCCAGAAGACCTCCTATTATCTTTTAAGTGGGCCGCACAGTCTAAATCGCCCCAGGCTTATGATTTGATGTTGGCCTTTCTTTTTTCAATAGCTTTTTTGTAATCCCTTCTTGCTAATCTAACTGCAGCTGGATCTCGTGGGGTTACATTGGTGACTCTTCTTAAGGCTTTAAAGGCATTTATACATTTAGAGTAAAACCATGGTTGGGTAGGGCGATCCCTCAAGGGCTTGTTTATTGATTACATATCAGAGGCTGATTCACATATTTTAGTAAAGCTATCTTGTGTGCTGTGTCAGCATTGTCCGAGAGGCAGCACAATATCTCTATGTAATTATTAGTATTCAAATCTACAAACACATTGTTAGGATCAATATGTTACCATTTTCTACGCACCCCCTTATTTGGCATATGCGTTAGAAGAAGGATTATTTCTAGGCATGGGGCAGGCTTGCAGTGGCAGAGAGAGATTAATAATAATTATGTGGTGATCACTAAAAGTCGAGGTAAGGTCCTCGTATTTTTTTCAGCACGGAGACCAAGTTGTCTGACAGTAAGATTTGGTTAATTATACCACCTTTGCCCCTCCTGACAAAAGTCATGATCTACACAAAACTACTGCCGCTTAAGTCCAACGTGAAGGACAAATTATTAATTAGCATTACTCTTGTCAATGCTTCTGCATATGCCAAGTGCAAAAAATGGGCAACATGCTCTTCCTGTTCATCTATAATTCCACAGATGTGTTTCCCGCTTTGTATGCATTTGGTACTATTAAAACCACCCGCCCAGATAGGAGAAGCACTAGAACATTCTTTACTCATGAAATCAGTGATAGAGGACTCCAGGTTATCAATACTCCCCTCAGGAAATGTAGTAAAAATTGATAATAGAAATTGATTAAGATTATGTTAAACAATTTAGGGTGAGAGAACTTTAAAATCTGATAATAGCGGATTGAAACCAACGCTTTACATTCAAATTCTTAATTGAAGCTGACACAAGGGAAACATCCTTTACAACGCAACTTTTACCACGCAGTGCCTTTACGACGCAACTATTACAACGCATGTCATTACAATGCATAGCGCTGGGGGGCGCTCTAGGATAGGGAATAGATTTAATTTACTATCCAACACCTTCACTACTATCCATGGGGACTGGAGTTGGAATAGTAAGTTAAACTATTCACTATCCAGCACCGCTAAGCGCTATGCGTTGGAAAGGCATGCGTTGTAAAAACTGCGTTGTAAAGGCATGCGTGGTAAAAGCATGCGTTGTAATGTCATACATCCCTGACACAAGGACTAACTCCTGACTGCAATGGATAGTTTGGCAGGTTGACAAAAAGATCTAAACCCATCAACAGAAATTACATCAAAGGCCCAGGGTCTCCTGGCAACAAATGACATCAAAATCTTCCATAAAAGACAGTAATTCTGTTTTATTCAGTTTTGAGCATAGCCCTGCCACATTCCATGAGAGGATCTGTAAGTCATTTGGCTGATTTGCTGGTGGGCTTTTCATTCTAGGTGTTGGGCCCTCCTGGGTAAGTCTGGACAGGTCAGGGCTAGAGATAAGGGCTGGCATTGCTTCTGGGTCACAAAGGCCAAGGAGACCCACAGGAGCCAATCGCTTCATGCCAGCAATGTTTTAAAGTTAGACTCATTAAGGGAATCAAACTTGGTCAGAAAAGCAAGACTCATCTCCGGCCAAGGGGCACCAATTTTCAGGGGGTTAGGGCATCAAAGTCTGAATTTTGGGTCAAGGTGTTTTGACTGCAACAACTACGTGCTGTTGAAGAGCATCCCCTTGAGGAAGAGGAGATGTATTCAATGCAGATTCAACCATCCGATCGCTTGGCATATAAGTCACCCTTGAGTGGCCTACGGGGAGAGCAAGCCATTTGTTAGAATTCAGCTCTAGTAATAGCAAGAATCTGTTGTTGGCCAGGACCATTAGCTCTCCCAGTTATTCTGCTCGCAGGCAAGAAGAAACTCCCCTTGCCTCCTCCCCTTAAGATCTGGGTGGACTGGGTCGATAGAAGTAGCCCAGCAGAACAACAGATACAGATACAGTTGTACCCATGGTGCCATACCCATTGCCAGTTTTCACCAGACGATGTGCTAGGTTTGGATTCCTACAGTTTACAACCATGCAATCCCCTCTATTGCTTTTAGTGAAAGGCCAATCCATCCAACTCTTCTCACCAGTAAGATATCATCGTACATCCAGATGGCAAAAGCAGTGTTTCAAAAAAGTCAATGGCAAACTTTGTTTTTTAATTCCAAGTGTGTCTTAAGTTGGTCCAAGACCCCCTTTATTCATTTCAGCGATCGAAATGGATACTGGATCCTGCTGAAAGGTGCCTTTGGTGTTATGTGGGTTAATTTTGGAGTTCTGTTTTTTGAGGTGACCAAAAATAACACTTGTTCTTATTTTACTTCTTTTTCTTGCCAAAGACTCTCAAAAATACTGTTCCCTAAGGGGTTAGGCATAGCTGAGATTAGATCTAACACGTATTTATTTTTTTGTCATGTATAGTTAATTAAAACCCTTACATTTCCAACTAAATAAAAAAAACATTAAAAAACAGTACCAAATAACATACAATCAATTTCAATTTTAAATTAAACTGAACCTGACTAGCTATTAAAACTATACAATTTCAGGATGTGCTCAGCAATAAAATGAATAGAATTAAATATTAATTGTCCACAGGACCCAGCTTTATTAGAGTCCCTTTACGTTTTATCTCCTGGCCACATGTCTTTATACCTATTAGTAAAGTGCTTATTGTGCTTGCAGTTGTCATGCAGTCAGGTGCCTGCCATGGTACTATTATAATACCTGCATCTATTCCATCTTATTTTGGCCTCCATAAAATCTTGCACTGGTGCTGAATAAATATGAAGAAGCAGCACTCGTGGTTAAACAATTAAAAGTAAGTTAGCATCTACAGGTTCTTGTAAAAAGACATTCTTCGAGACGGTGTTTTGATTGAGCTTCTTTAAGTTATGTGAGACAAAATCAATGATATAACCATGGGCTGCTGCTTTTAAGGAATCCTATTTCATTGGAAAGGAAGAGTCATTCATGTTATTAAAAACTAAGAATTCTTGAGCAGATTCGTCAAATAGAGAAACAAATTTAGCCTCTAATAATAAATAATTGTTAAAACAGCATCTACTTGAGTGTGGTGAAACAGGTATAAAATCTAAATCTGCATACACTGGGGCATGATCCGAGATCAATATGGATCCTATGTCAGAATGGGAAGTGTGTTGAATGAGATTTTCACAAAAAAGAGAACCTATACAAGATTGAGACTGATGAGGTTAAGGTGTATTGACGGAGTTCCGGGTGACATAGTCTCCAAACATTAACTAGAGATTTACTTTCAATAGCAGTCTTGAAATGTGTATGCATCTTAGTGTGGACAAATGTAGCTTTAATGCTTCTATCTAATATAGGATCTGTAATCGGATTACAGTCACCGCCAAGGATAGTGTACTTATCAATGTGGTGATGTAGTTTGTTAAAATGGTAGTCCAGAATACATTATCAACAGGAACTGGACCATAAACATTGGAAATTATATTTGGAATGTTATGGATAAGCAGTTTAACTTTAATCCATCTGCCTTCTGAGTCACATTCATGGCTTATGACCGAGATTTGTAGCTTTTTATGGCAAAAAATAGCACATTATTCTTTTTTCCCATAAACAACTACATTACCAACCCAACATGTTTTCAATGTATTAGCTTCTAGTTCAAACAGATGTGACTCGAAGTAGTGCAACATCTGTTTCATGCTTAGCTAAATGGGATATGACAATCTGTCACTTAATAGAGTTACCAAAACCCTTAATATTTAATGACGTAACTCGGAATGTATAATAAAATGAAAGCATGAACAATATATATGTTGTTAATAAAAAATGATAAAGTTGATTTGAAATATAGAAATAAATGATGACTAAACCAGTGATACAGATAAGGATTGAATGGAGGAAGGAAGAAAAAGAGGAGAAGAATGGCAAGTGAAGAAGGTAAAGGGAAAAAGGAAGGTTGGATAAGAGAAAAACAAATTTAAAGAGAAGAATATCACACAAAAAAGGAAATAGAGACAGTACACTTCATACAAATGATGGCTAACATATCTACAAATTCGAATAGCATGAAGAGGGTGTGGCAATACCAGAAGTTGACGGTGAAAATACCTCCATTCCAAAAGTTGTGCAGAGTAGCTACGCTGTTGGATAGAGTACCATATGGACTGGGACCATGTGAAAAGGAGAAAAAAGACACAAAACCTGTATACCCAAAAAAAGAAAATGTAAGTGGAACAAACCGCATAGGATGAGACTACTCATAACATACTACGGATGACACGCTAACAGAAAAATGTTACTATGACAAAACACATTTGGGGAAATAAATAATTATGTAAATGAGGTCTCCATCTTTTCTCCTTTATGTCGCTGATGAAATTTCTTGAGAGGGCGGAGTCATCATAAGTAGTTGTTTTATCTTTATTTATTTTATTTGTATTTAGTTTATTTTTATAATTTTATAGAGCGCGAACCAGACACAAGCTAGGGTGTCAGAGTGCTTTACATAAGGCGTTAGGTGAACACATTCAAAGGGGAACATTGCATACAAAGAAACATAGTCTGCAAGTAACAAGGAGTAGCAGCATTGAGAAGACTTGTTCTGAGCAATAAAAAGAAACAAAGAAGCAACAAAACAAACAGGGGTGGAGAAGACCAAATCCGTTGGTTCTGGTTCTCAGCTCAGGTTGCATGCCCAAAAACTGCTTCCAATGATCAGCCATCACCTTTGCAATATCCTGAGAAAAATCGAGCCTACATCCTGACCATATTATTTGTTTTTTGGTTTTGACAGCAGGCATTATTTTGAGAAGATCAGTATGTTGCAAGAAGACGAGAATAACTTCTCTTGGTTTCATCGACATTCTTGGACCAAGTCTGTGTGCTCTTTGAATGTAAAAATGAGCAGTGGAGGGTATACCTAGAAGCTCTAAAAGACAGGATTGGAAGTAAACAATAGGATCAGAGCCTACAGTACCTTCGGGAAGTCCATACATTTGGAAATCATTCCTTCAGGTGAGGTTCTCAAGGTCCTGATTCCAGATGCACTATATGTGAGGGTGTTTCTTGTAGATCATTAATCCTGTGTTCTGCCATTGAAACTCATGTGTCCAGAGAGGTCTATTTATTGTCTAGATTTTGTAGGATGCTATGAGTTTGCTCCATAAAAGGTTTTAATCAGAGATGGGAAATCCTTCTAAGGTCTTTTATTAAACGAGTCGGCAGAGACAGAAAATTAGAGGACGATATATGAGCATTGCACTTAATTATTTTGGTGGTCCCTGAGAGGGAAACCACCCAATGGTCAGAGGAGTCCTCACCTGATAGAGACGGGTTTGAGGAGGGGGGGTGAGGTGGGTAGCCCTGGCCCTGTTACAGTGTAGATCACCTGGTTACGCTGTACTAGATCACTGACACATGGCGGGAAAAGAACAGACCTTATGTCCGTGACCTGGAGGGAGGGAGGGCAAGTTAAGTTAGGAATGTATTGCTTAGTTCTGTTTCTTTAGTGCACTATTTACACAAAGTTGATTTCAATACTGGCTGTACTAATGGTGATTTTACATGTTATTGGTTTCCTCCTTGTCAGGGCTGTCTAGGCTCTCATGATGGATCTTTTTTCCTTTTTTGTAATTCTTTGTAACTCATCAGGTTGGCATTTATGTTGTACTGTGACTTTGGACAATATCATTGTATTGTGCTTCTATTGTACGTGCACTGTTTTGAGATCCTGTATAACCAAAACTACAATAAAATCTTTTTTTTTTTAAAAATCTAAAGCCTAGCTCAACAAACAGTGACTAATGTGTCTCATACTACTGGAGGCCAGAAAATTAATGACTTGTTTGGGGCTCCACACTATTTTATTGTTACTAAACTGAAACAGGTTTTAAACACATTTCCCTATATTAAATGAGGGTGAATGTCCAGTTGTGTTGCATCAGAACTAGAGGATGGAACTGAAAGTAGGAAGAAAATTCAGTACTCCCTTGGTTTATGGGAGAAAAGCATCATTGCCGTTTTGACAAGGTATCCAAACCAAAAGCCTGATCATAACATCAGTGGCCAAAACTGACAAGACCAATCCTAGAAACTGCTGAATGAAAACTCTTTTTGCTCTCTTCACAATCTCTCTAAAAGACTATCTTGCCATTTACACTTTTTCACTCTGACCCGCTGCCTGTTTCTTTCCCCTACCCTTTTCTGTCTCTTTGCTTTTAGTTTCTTTGCTCCATAGACGTCTCTCTCTTTTCTTTGCACTGAGTTGCAAAAATATGAATGTATTTTATTTCTAGTAACCATGGGGTCAGATTATTTGCATGGTTAAAGAAGTGGGAGTCCCTTATTCAACAATGGGGCTATTAATTTGGGAAAATCTCTGCATTACCCATGGTTGCAATTGCACAAACCATGGCAATTTAGCGGATAAAAGTGTTGTAATTCAAACAGTACAAAACAATTCTAAAGTAAAGAAAACAACATAATAAAATTTCCAAATGAAACTAGAAAAATCAAGAAACATTGGATGAGCAAAAAGCTCAAAAACATTCAAAATCATATATGTTTAGAGGCAAAAAGAACCAAGCAAACATAAAGTGCGAATCAGAAGTTACATTGCCTATCTGACCATAAACTAGGCAAGATTTCAGGGCACCATAGGTAGCAGAGGTTGAGAAAAGTAAGTGGTGAGCACCGTTTAAAGGTTTTACTCACTTTGTCTACTTTTTGGATCTCTAAGTCCTCCAACTGCATTATACAGCTCACACTGAAGCCTTAAGTTATGAGCAAAAAGCTCTGGGCAAGACAAAGATGAGTTTCAGCTACCAAGGCTGTTTCACCACAAGGGCAGATTTGCCACTTTGTTTTGGCAGTGGTGGCTGGCATGTATTTAGAGTGGTGAGGCAGGCAAAATACAGGTAATATTAAAATAATTAAAAAAAATAACACTTGTCTTTTTGGGTTGCTTAACAACATCCTCCTCCCTCGGGTGTCTTCTATCCTCGCAGCTCCGGACCCAGGAAATTGCACTACCCAATCCGGGTGCTGCTCTCATGCTGTTAAACAGCATAAGAGAAGCTTCAGGATTGGAGGGAGCGGACTCTCTCAGCTTTCTTAGGAACACTGGAGGCCTGTGCTTTCTCTAACCCAGCTGTCTAAGACAGTTTAAAATGTGCATATGTGGCTTGCTCGCCAAAGGAACATGCACACTTTAAACATAAGTACACAGCTCTC
Source organism: Lissotriton helveticus (assembly GCF_964261635.1). Classification (NCBI taxonomy): domain Eukaryota; kingdom Metazoa; phylum Chordata; class Amphibia; order Caudata; family Salamandridae; genus Lissotriton; species Lissotriton helveticus. The sequence continues at coordinate 1,158,492,890 of NC_136057.1, forward strand.
TGCTGCCACACAGCAGCAATTCCCCTGCCCTGCCACGAAACTCAGTTCAGGATGGGTTGCTGAAAAATAATATGGTAATAAATAAAATTTATTACCATTTTATTTTTCAGCTGCTCTTGGGCATTTTTTTAGCAGAGGAGCCGCTCACGTGTCTGGGTCCAATATTTTACCATCAGGCTTAGTCACTTTTTCTGTTCTTGAAATTCTCAAGCGAGGAAAAGCTGGAAGTTGTATCTGGGCAGGCCTGATACCTTTACTGCAAGGTCTTGTGGAAACCCATTCCTTTCTATCAAAAGCTCTGGGTGGAACAACCCCAGATTTCTTGGATGCTAAGTGTGCTGCCTCATTGGGGGAGCCTCCGCACCTTCTCCCTGTCCCATAGATGTGGAAATAAATGACCAGGCCGCAGCTTTCTCCAACTGCTGAAAAGTACTTTATGGTCACTTCTGCAGCCGTTAGATGATTAGGGTTGACTTGTAGGTAGTGCTGTGCTTCATTTGAGCTGGTGGTTGCAGGAGGGGTCCAATGATACCCTTTGCTGGGGACCAGGACTTATTTATAATCATCAGACTTTACACCCGAACAAGTGAGAGAAAAGCAACAAAGGTGGGAAGAAGGAGGAAGAGAGAGAAAGCAGAAAGCAGAGATTAGAAGGTACCCAGAAGATTGAAATGTTGGGGCTGGGAGTGTATATAGATGGACAAAAAAGGCATTAGGTCAAATCAAGACTAAATATCCTTGGAATTCAGCAACCCTGACATTCAGCTGGGCACTGTCAGATATCTAAGAAAAACGTGGGCACAGGAACTTATTCTTACTTTAAGCACTGCTTCTATTCAATTTTTCAATTCAATTTATTTAAATATGATTTTGGAACTCCTTGGAGATCCACATTTTACATAGAAACAGGCAAAATATGATAAAATAAAACCACATATAAACATCTTATATTAGCAAGGAATATGCAAATTATCATACCGTTCATCTAATACAGTTCTAAAAAACATTTAAAAAAATTAAAGATTCTGTTACAGAAAATTTCGTTTGGGGGACTAAAAGTAGCATCTATCAGAGATCTTGCAGATAAAATACCAAACTGAACACATACGGGCTTTACCCAGCGACGGCGGGGGACCATTAAAGCTGGACAAACTAGCAGGACATGTAAAGAATCTTGAACTGAGGCATTGCAGAAGTTGCATACATTGGATACGCCGTACCATTTGGCCAACAACTTATTCAGGGGAAGGAGATCCTGCCTAAGAAGCAGCCAAAAGCGGCGCAAACCATGGGGAATGTTCCAGGAGACATAAGGTTGCATTTGTCTAAATAAACAAGAATCAACCGCTTGCGTAACCCCCTTCTTTTGCACAATCAAGTTGCGATCCCTTTCGTGGCTCAGCTTCCATGTAGCTTGTTTTAATGTTAATTTTAATTGGTGCATAGTAAGGTCTAAAAGAGTGGCTTCCTCTAAGTCCAACAGTGTAATGGCCTTCCTGTAATTCTTTATAAGGATCGAGTATTTTTTTAGGGGGCCCATCAACTCTTTTGTAATTAGGGATCTTAGAGTGGCTGGCTTCCCTTTGATCAGACAGATAACCCAGCGAATGACTCCTGCTAGGCCCTGTGCCCAGCTACTTTTTAGACCGAATTCTAAACGAAGAGCTGCTGCACTACAACTATTATTGACCGACGTTAAGCTTCTCAAGAGGATGCCCTCGATAGTGTCCAAAAAACCCCATTCGACTAAGTCGATTAATTCTACACCGTAAAGCAGAGTTGGGGGGACTTTTGCCCGAAAGGCCTCCAACAGGTAGCCAAAGTGTCTTTTGCCGGTTGATTTATACAATGTTCTTAAACCATTTCCCTGTGATTTTGCCTTGCGGGAGCTATTTTCTATGTGGGGTTTGTTACTCAAGTTGCTATTAACAACCTTGCCCAGGAATACATATGCTTTTGCTCTTTCCAATTTTTGGCCTCCCAGTTCCCAGCTAATGTGTTCCAACTTCAGTTTTTTTCGCCCCTCCATACACATTACCTTGCTTTTGGAGATATTTATTTTCAGGAAATGCTCTTCGGAGAAAGTGTATAATGAGTGCAGACGATTATTAAGGCCTTTTGGGGTAAGGTCTAAAATAAGTATGTCGTCCGCATACATTAGACAAGAGATATATCTATCTCCCAGCCGTGGCGCAATTCCTTCACACGCAGATATGGTAAAGGGGAGATCACTAACGTAAAGGGAAAATAAGAGGGGAGCTAAAAGACAGCCCTGTTTAAGGCCATTTGTCGATGGAATGAGCTGGGATAAACCCCTTTCTCCCCCCAAAAGCACTTTGCACCACGTGTTATTGTGCAAATCCTGTACCAAACATAAGAGTCTATGAGGCATTCCCAAGGCATAAAGCTTTCTCCACAATACTTGTCGGTCGACCTTATCAAAGGCCGTGGAGAAATCTATGAATGCCGCATAGACTCTCCCCTTTCTGGCTCCAATATATTTGTCGGTTATTACCTGGAGGGCGGTTAAGTTGTCCATGGTCCCATGGTTTTTCCTAAAACCTGTCTGCTCAAGTGGGAGAATATTAGAAAACCCCACCCAATCGTTTATTCGTTTAAGCAGACATCTTGTAAAAACTTTGCCGATTGCATCCAACAATGCAATCTGGCGATAGTTCTGAGGGGATAGGCGATCTCCCTTTTTAAACAATGGGACCAGGATACTTCCCTTCCTGGAGGGTAAGACCTTACCACTTAGTAAACAAATATTGAAAATTGGGCAAAGTAGCGTGCTCCATTTAGCCCTATTCTGTTTTAGTACGTTAATGGGCAATTCATCTGGGCCCATAGCTCCTGAACGCCTCATTTCTCCGATAGCTAAGTCTATGTCCTTTTCTGTAAATGACTCCAAAGGCAAACTCATTTTGATTGGCCATACTTGAGGGGTCACCGTATTGTTGCTTGCATAAAGGTTAGAGACAAAATCCCTCCATATTTGTTCCCCAATAGGGATGGGTAGAGGGCTAGTTCTCAGTCCGCAACCCTCACCTATAAGGGACCAAAATTGCCTCATTTCCCCATTAATAGCAGCTTCTCTTATTTTTACCCAGATGACATCCTCTTTTTCTTTACGTAATGTGGCTAAAAGCCTTCTCCTTTTCCTTTTTAGCATTGTAATTTGTTGTGCTGTAACACCTGATCTATTTAAATATTGGGCCCTTACTAATTTATTAATTTCTATGTTGAGCAGCCTCAGAGGGCTAGGGAATATACCAGTGGACTTTTTCTTATTAAGCTTTTTTGCCCCTGTTATCACTGACTTCAAGAACAGGGAGAAATTTTCAATTTCAGAACCATACCAGGAAGGAAGCTCCGATATTGCTACATCGAGCATTGCTTCCAAATTTCGATGTGCCCTTGCATTCCAGTAGCACCTTCCTGATTTGGTACCAACGTTTGTTTGATCACTGTTCAGAGACCACTGGTCACATTTAGAAGACTTTACATTCATTGAAATGGAGAGGATTCTATGATCACTTAGCGATGTATCAATAACATTGATGTCCTTCAACAACTTAAATGATTGGGTCCCCAGTATTACATAATCAAGAATTGATTCTCCTTGGTAGGATTTGTGCGTGAAATTAGCCGGGCAGTCTGAGGGGAGTCTCCCATTTGCAATAATCCCGTCCATTTCTGCCAATTCGTTTAGTAATAGTTTGCCACGTTTGTTTGTTTTTATATTTTCCGGGAACGTTGCCCGAGGGATATGGAGGGTTTCTTCTCTGATTTTATCGCAGAATAAGTTTATGCTAGAGTTGGAGATCTTACAGTTTAAGTCCCCAACGATAATTATAGCCGTCCTTGGATCTTTCTCCCTGATACTCTGAATATGCAGGAAGACCTTTTTTAGAATTGTGTTAAAACCGACTTCCGGAGGTATATAAGCATTTATCAGGGCCAGACAATTGCCAGCTTTAGGATTACCAGGCCCTGATAAAGTTACTACCTGAAAGAGGTTACTCGGGTCCATAAAATGCTCATAGTTCCAATTTATTCGGTTTGATAAGAGGCAGGCTATCCCCCCGCTGGCATGTCCTTTTTTATTTGAAGTGGCGCTACCTTCCAATACATAATAGTCTTTCCCTATTTGGATTTTGTCTGGGCACCATGTCTCCTGGAGGCATATTATATTTGCCCCCAGGGACAAAAGGAATGCTGTTTTTTCCGAACTATTTTTTAGGCCAGCTGCATTCCAGGATATTATAGATAGTTCTTTGCTAAAGATGCGGGTTAGATAGTTGTTTGTTCAAGGATTTTTCAGCGAGTACTCTAGGAAGCCAATTCCATTGGGTATTTTCCTCTCCACTATCAGATTGATAAGCTGGCAAGGTAGGGTTAACATAGGTTACTACACGGAAATCCCTAGACTTACATATTTTTAACTCTGAAATCTCACCCACCTTATTTGTATTACCTGTTGCTGCTTGCAGCAGAGAAAAGGGGGGCTTCTGTCTAGTTTGGAATATAGGAACATTATTTTGTTTGGTATGCCCTAGTACCGGAATTACATCTATTCCTCTGCTCTGCAGATCTTCTGAACGTTGCAGAATTAGGTTGGCTACTAACTTAGAGTGAAACTTCACCCTGGATATCATCCCCACTTCTGATTTTAATAATAGAACCCTGTCTAGATCGGCTGTTTGTATAAGTTTCAGGTTGGCAGATTCTTGAAAATATTTAAGCAGGAGGGATCTGTTCAAGATGCACTCAGCATCAAAGAGTGGAAAGAATTCTACCCATACGGTATCTATATTTTTTTCCTTGGATTCTATTGATGAGACACCTCTTGCTGCTGTTCCCAGAAAAGGTGTTGCTAAGGGGTTAAGTAATGGAGCTATTTGACCAAGGGGGTTTTGCACTTGTCCTAAAAGTGTTAAATTTTTAGACCCAATTATATCCCTATTAGTGGTGACTTGTTGACAAAGGGTGTTTGTATCCATTGTTAGGGATGGGGGGTGGGTGGGAGTAGATAATAATATTGGAGTAGCCAGGGGCGGGGGGGGCGATATTTTCTGTAATAATCTTATTTTCGGGGTTTTTGTCTTTTTCAGCTGCCGCCTGAATTTGGTTTACCTCATACTGTAAGGGGGAATTTAGATGTTTTCTAAAGAGAATTTTCCTCCGCCTGTTTTTTTCTATCCGTCTCAATAGTTTCCTCTTTTTCTTTCCATTCTTTTTTATTATCTCAAACTTCCCTTTATTACTATTCTCTTCCGGGGTTAGCAACCACCTCTCTGTCCCCTTCTCCCTGTTGCCTCTTGAAAATAGGGAAGAGGTCATTCCCAGTTTTTAACGGGAGTTCCCCATAAACTTTAATTTCAGAATCATTAACTAAAGAACGATTTAGGGTGGGGGATGACTGGGTAGCATTTGTTTTTACATCCTCATGTATTTCATTTGGAGCATTGTTATCTACGGATGGATGATCTTTTATTCCTACCTCATCTGATGCTAAAGAGGGTGAGGATAGCTCCTTTGGGACTGCATCCTTCTCTTTTTGAGTCCCCAGTAAGACTTTCAAAATTTGGGTCACTGTATCAAGTACACAATCAGATCCCCCCACAAATATTTCCAGCAATTTTAAGATGGACGACAGTAAGTGTTCTAGTAAAAAAAGTGAATCAGAAAGGGGTTTGTCTGTCCCCTTATATTGTAGTGCACCTATCCCGGTCAGATTTAAGTTCGGGCTCATGGAAAAATTTGACTGTGAGGACTTGGAAGGGGTACTGCTATAAAGATGCAAGCCGGCATGGTTTGATGTTACCGGAGTATTCTGGTCCATCTCAGCTTTGACCGGGACAGTGTCTAGATACCTTTGGCATAGGTCTTTATCTAGGATCATTGGAGACAGCCCATTGTTGAACGAAACTTTTGTTGGTGTTATGTTTACTGTATGATGGGCATCATCGTGTGGAGTTATCCCTATATGCAAATCATTTTGTTCTATGCCTTTCTTTGTTTTTATAACTACCTCTGGTACAAGGTCAATATTATTTTTCATTGTGGAGAATAGAGGAGGAGAGAAGCCACCTTCGGAGGATAGTGGAGCTACTCTTGTTACCGCTAAACTATTATCCACAATTACCTTGTTGTTTTCAGGCATCTCTCGCAAGGTATCGGGTAAAGTGTCCAAATGGATAGTTCCAGAATCCTTAATATTCTCTGCCTTCTTGTCCACCCCTGTAGCTTTATTCTTGCCCCTTTCCCAGAGATTGAAAAGCTGGCAAGTGCTTTTCAAATTAGAGGCCTGACTGAGTTTATTTCGCAGAGGATTCGATCTGGTTTTTGAGCCTGATCTTCCTACCAGTATTCTCCCAGACCTTAATTTCTTTGTCATCATCTCAATTAAACAATGGAAAAAGGTTAAGAAATATGGGCGAAATTACTATTAGTACACCCAAACTAAAGTACTCGGTAGTTTCCCTGGGAACTGAATTTAATAGACAAATCCTATATCAAACAGTCTATGTCTACAGAATCAATATAAGTAAAATAAACATTCTATAACATATCTCAAATAGGTCAAAGAAGTCAAAACAATATAAAGATGACCGGATGTTAGAGGACTGGCCTAGCCTAGCCTTCCCGTGCCTCTGAGGGCCTCAGAGGGCCCGCCCTTGTCCCGGGCTTCTCCCGGGCGCTTCCCGCGCGCTCCCGCGCAGCGGTAATATGACACGTTAGATATAGGTTGGGAGTGGAGGGGGGCGTGGCCTACAGGGAGATCGTCACCAGGTGGGTTCGGTGAAGGAAGGAAACTGCAGGGACTCTTGGGAGTTGGAGTCCTGCAGTATTCTCGCTCGCAGCCCTGTCTGCCTGATGCCCTTAGTCCAATGAAATCAGGAGTCAGCAAGACACAGCTCCGTGAAGCGGGACCCACGAAGCGGGTCCGGCGAAAGGTAGCGCCTTACAATGCGCTAAAGGTGAGCCTTGAGACGCTTCCACAGTCCTCCAGCGTCAGGCACAAACTTCAACACCGCAAGTAACAGAGGAATGGTATCCACTGAAGTTCCAAGGTCGGGGTCTTTTCACTGATTTGCAGGGGGGCGTGGCCTACAGGGAGAGCGTCACCAGGTGGGTTCGGTGAAGGAAGGAAACTGCAGGGACACTTGGGAGTTGGAGTCCTGCAGTATTCTCGCTCGCAGCCCTGTCTGCCTGATGCCCTTAGTCCAATGAAATCAGGAGTCAGCAAGACACAGCTCCGTGAAGCGGGACCCGCGAAGCGGGTCCGGCGAAAGGTAGCGCCTTACAATGCGCTAAAGGTGAGCCTCGAGACGCTTCCACAGTCCTCCAGCGTCAGGCACAAACTTCAACACCGCAAGTAACAGAGGAATGGTATCCACTGAAGTTCCAAGGTCGGGGTCTTTTCACTGATTTGCAGGGGGGCGTGGCCTACAGGGAGAGCGTCACCAGGTGGGTTCGGTGAAGGAAGGAAACTGCAGGGACTCTTGGGAGTTGGAGTCCTGCAGTATTCTCGCTCGCAGCCCTGTCTGCCTGATGCCCTTAGTCCAATGAAATCAGGAGTCAGCAAGACACAGCTCCGTGAAGCGGGACCCGCGAAGCGGGTCCGGCGAAAGGTAGCGCCTTACAATGCGCTAAAGGTGAGCCTCGAGACGCTTCCACAGTCCTCCAGCGTCAGGCACAAACTTCAACACCGCAAGTAACAGAGGAATGGTATCCACTGAAGTTCCAAGGCCGGGGTCTTTTCACTGATTTGCAGGGGGGCGTGGCCTACAGGGAGAGCGTCACCAGGTGGGTTCGGTGAAGGAAGGAAACTGCAGGGACTCTTGGGAGTTGGAGTCCTGCAGTATTCTCGCTCGCTGCCCTGTCTGCCTGATGCCCTTAGTCCAATGAAATCAGGAGTCAGCAAGACACAGCTCCGTGAAGCGGGACCCGCGAAGCGGGTCCGGCGAAAGGTAGCGCCTTACAATGCGCTAAAGGTGAGCCTCGAGACGCTTCCACAGTCCTCCAGCGTCAGGCACAAACTTCAACACCGCAAGTAACAGAGGAATGGTATCCACTGAAGTTCCAAGGTCGGGGTCTTTTCACTGATTTGCGGGGGGGCGTGGCCTACAGGGAGAGCGTCACCAGGTGGGTTCGGTGAAGGAAGGAAACTGCAGGGACTCTTGGGAGTTGGAGTCCTGCAGTATTCTCGCTCGCAGCCCTGTCTGCCTGATGCCCTTAGTCCAATGAAATCAGGAGTCAGCAAGACACAGCTCCGTGAAGCGGGACCCGCGAAGCGGGTCCGGCGAAAGGTAGCGCCTTACAATGCGCTAAAGGTGAGCCTCGAGACGCTTCCACAGTCCTCCAGCGTCAGGCACAAACTTCAACACCGCAAGTAACAGAGGAATGGTATGGCACTGCTTCTAAGTACCTGGTCTCTATCCAGTTAGGGCTGCTGCATGGTTCAGTCCAAGGTCAGCTGTACCTTCTTGAAGTCAGGAGACCTTTTCTTTTTTATGGCCCTGTAGTAGGTACCATAAGACCAAGCACTTAGCCTTTGGAGACGAGTTTCAGTGTGCCAGCAGCAGTAGGGATCCTTCACTCTTTTTTGTTCCAGCAGTCGGGCAGAGCCTTCTTCCTTCAGGATCTATTGCTTCATGTCTATGAATGATCTGGGTAGGCAGTTAGCTTTCAGTGTTTTTTTGTGCACTAGCTGGTGACTAAATAATTTCCAATACCCAGGCCTGACTACTTTCTCAGAGAATCTCCATCACCTTTTTCAGCATTTTATTGCTCAGTGTAGTGCAAGAGTTCCCTGTGTCCCTCAATCAAAACAGTCCTAGCCGTCTCCAAGGTTCAGAAGTATAGTCCCTTCCTCTAAGCACAGCTATATATAGATGATGTGTCCTCCCTTATGGCAGTGTTAGAGGCAGTTTTCTCTCATGCTGGGTACCTAGAAATAAAGTCAGATGTGGTGCTGGGAATCTATGGTTGTGTCAACAGCTGCCCTATTGCAGATGGCTAATCCATGCTAAGCGGCCGTTATGAACACCACTCTTAAATTCCTGTTGCCACAGGGATAGCCATAGTTTGCCCGGAGGAGGTTGGTATTTCTTTATTTTCTATGAGAGACGGAAAAGCTAGATAAGTAAAATAAAGCAGTGACTACTGATAAGGACATAAACAGCGTGGCGCTCTGTAATGAGGAAAGTTGACTAGATGCAATTTCACAGGAGCAGTGACGGAGGGCATAAGGGTCACACATTGCAAGGCGGGATCATTCTTTTTGCTTCTTCCTTGATCATTTCTCTCTCTGCATTATATATCTATCATATGATTGGACACTGTTTACAGTAACTTTTGCCATTTTTTTTCTATCTCCATTGATATCGGAATTTGTTGAAGATAAAGGGGTCGATTCCGATTTGGGAAAAAACGCTCCGAATAGCCGTTCGGAGCGTTTTTCCCGTACAAATCGTACCCTGCAACAACCCGCGTAGGTACGTCGAAGTACGATTCGTACCAGGAGCCTGACTCCGTACGAATCGTACAGAGACCGTACGATTCAAATCCCCGTACGATTCTCCGTCGGAACCTGCTGTACGCGATATCTGTATGGCTCGTGGCTGGTTTATACGACCCAGCAAGTACGAAACGTGTCGAGTACGCACCGTACGACCCTTTTTTTATGGGAGCTGAAAACAGCCGTAAAAGCAGACTTTGCGCCGAAACAGGTACGGAACGCCCCCCCCCCCTGGGTACGGTGCGTACCCCCCAATATCGCAGGGGCACGCCCCGTACCCCATGTACGCTGGGTGTACGGGTGTACTCCTGCGATCATGGGGGGTACGCACCGTACGGTGTGTATGTGATTGTGCGCTTTTCCGTACTAATCGCCCTTACCTGATGTGGACCATATGGATCGCGTCCTGATGCCCCGGTCCAGATCGTACTCGTCCGGGCGTACGGCGTGTGTACGAGTTGTACGGAGAGGGCTCCGGATACGGTTCGTACGGACTTTTTTTTACCGGATCGAAATCGACCCCTATGTGTATCATCCCATCATTTAAAGGATCCTTGTAGCAATGTAATGTGGGAAGGGAGATACCTGGACTGGTCGGCACACAGAGAATAGTCTCCAATTAGGACAGGGGTCACAGCACACTGGAAGCACAGCCACAAAGATATGAGGACAATGAGACTTGGTCTGCATAAAGAAATTTGTAGTTATTAAATGACTGATTCTCTCTCTCTCTCTCTCTCTCTCGCTCTCTCTCTCTCTCCTTTCTATCCCTCTCTGCTCTCTCTGTACTATTTCTGTTACTTTTTATTTGCATTGTGCTATTGTCAATATGGTTTTTGTATTTATCAATGCATTTTTATTTTTGAGATACTAAAGAGCATCAGGCCATGGTACCCAACAACAGGAACACAACTGAGTGTTGACACTCTTAATGGATTTCCTTGACTCATTTCGTGACATTGACATTGGTACTAAACACCTCACCAAAACTACATTGTCGACTGCCAAAAGGAAAGCAGACCCAGATGACAACTATATCCCAGGGCAACTGTGTGAAATGCAGGCATGTGTTACAGCTGCGTAGTACCCTTAGGCAGCCACTATGTGCCTTTCTACATTATTAGAAGTAGCAGTAGGAACCACTTTGACATGGGCAGTACCTAGCATGACTATGACGAGAAAGACTGTGAGCACACAAGTTACTTGGCAGAAACCCCAACACCTTCCCCGCCATAACTTTGGCAAGAGCATTTAGGAGACTGTGCCTAGCAAAACAAAAGTATGAAGTAACCTCTGTGTGTAACAGGTCAAGAATATAGTCTAAAAAACAAATGCACTGCTGGCAATGAGTACCCCAATGAATACCCCATTTCAGATACACACAGTCAGCTAGATGTAGGTTATGTGTCTATGGGAGTGCCGCCACAATATTGATGGAACGCAGTGCTGAAGACAAAATAACAAATTAAAATATTGACAGGTAAATAAGTATAGCCTTTTTGACCTAACTCCACATATATGTACCTACAAGATACATACATCTTCAAGGAACGTAGATCTGGAGTTAGGAATAGTAAATCCATACTTCCCTACATAACCCTATCTTTCGATTTTTTGCCCCTCGATATTCTGCCCTAGATATTCATGTACCGCAACATTCAGTAGTACAATTTTATCTACAAAATGTAACACTGGTCAAGTTTGTGATGCATCACAGTGCCACATTTGTTGTTACATGGGGAGGACAAGACATTATATGGGGCTCTGAAAATAGCAGCCCTGGGATAGATGATTCATGCAACATTCAAACCCACAGAGGATGCATCAACGCTTAGCTAATTACTATAGCAAACATGCTGTTGCAACCCAATTGAATGTGTTGCAATCTAAATCTTTTACTTTTGATCTCCTTCCTTATTCCAATAAAATATGGAAGGACATCTTACTGTCCAATAATTTAATAATCAATTGTCAAAGTCTGGCCCATAGGGAGAATAAACCCTAGTGCTAAAAGCACTCCAAAGACATAGTTCCAATTTTAAGATATTTCAAAATAGTTCATACAATACTTTTAATACAACTTTCAAAGTTCATTTGTTATTGAAGAAGCTTAAAATTTTGATTAATGGAATAGTTTTCATATTTGCATTGTTTGTAAATTTGATTTTTGTAGCTTTTCCAAGCAGTTGTGCTATCTTAATACAATATTTTATTCGTATATGTGCTTATGTGATGTTCATTTAGAACTCAAAAGTACCTTTAATATTGATATAGATGCATTTTTTCTTTTTGTAATTTATTTTTATTTTCTGCTTTAATAAGTAACAGAATGCATGTCATACACATTACAACTGTAATAATTGATCGCACCCCACAACTTTGTCATCATCCCCTCCATCCCTTTGGTTCGTGTTAGTTTGTGTTCACCACCATCAGTATCCTTACATGTCCATTACACATTCCATCTTGGGTCTAGGGAACAATAGTAGCTAGCAACCGATATAGATGCAATTTTAGAAATTGCTTTCCAACCACTATCAGAGAACAACCAAACATTTGTTCCTGAAAGCTAAATTTTGTTAAGCATAAGTAACAACACCGAAAATAGATGCGTATCACTCTTGGTCCATGCTCTGCTTTCAACCTTTTGAAATCCTTGGGTCGGTCCAGTTCCTGACACCTGGAATACAGCGCTGTAGCTTAAATGTGCGTTGGAGGATAGAAAGAACAAGATGAATTACTAGAATGCAAACATGGCATCTTCTACACTCCTTTGTGTACCTAAATGTAGCTTAATATAATGTGTAGATAAAAGTTATGCGCCTGATGTACTAACGTTTTGCGTTAATCACAAAATGTTTTGAGAACATGAAGAAGTACAATGAATGATGTACTAAAGTGATAAACTGAAGACATTATTTTTTCATATCGATCCGAAAAATTGTCAAACACTAACTAAATGCCGGTTCATGACTAGCAACTTGAATATCATAACTATGAATCATATGTAGATTGTGAATGGTCACAAAATGAGCATTTTACATGTGCAATTTACCAACAACTGGAAGCAGGTGGTAATATAGTGTAAACGCCCTCTTTGAAAATGGCAGTATTCTATGCAATGGACATTAGAATGAAAATGTTGTCAGCTCAGGAGAACAAAATGAGAAATGAGCAGATTTTTATAAAGTGAGTCACACGAGTCACACACAGCAAGAAGAGGACATATAGGCAAAATATAGATTAAGCAGGTTTCCCTTATTTGACCAGAATGATGTAATGGATCCACTATTGTAAAAACCATACCTACCCATTTGCTGTTCCTGTGTTCCCTACAATGGTAATCATCAGGCAGTTACCAAGGCATGGTAGCTGTTCCTGGCGGGGTATCTCAAACTACACTTTCTAGGTCATTCCTCTCATTCCTGGGTGCAGTGTTTTGTAGGCTACATGCACATATATCATTTCCACAAACCCAGGAAATGCTGATGCAAACAATGGTAGGCTTCTATCAGATAGCACAATTCTCACAACTAATAGGCTGTGTTGACATATATTGATATGCCCACCAATAGATACATACCTGTACATGAACAGAAAAAGTCAGCCTTCCTCAAACATACAGGTGGTAATACATCAGAGTGCATAATTACTGACCTTATATGAGGCTATTCTGGCAGTAACCAAGATTTGTTCATGTTTAGACACAGTGCATCATAGAATTAACTTACATAAGGTGGCTTGGAAATGGATGGATATTGGGTAAGTAGCATGTTGATACACACGTATATCACTAAGGTTTTCAGCTTCACAGACCTGTTTGCTGGCAAAGTAATGTGTTGTATGTGACAGTTCATAAGCAATCCGTCCCTGGATCTTGACACCAGGATTGCATCCACAGTCAGCAAGGGAGAGAATGTACGGCATTGCCCAAGTAAGGCACAACCAGTGGTTGGCACTACCTGTGGTCTGCTGAAGAGCATATTGGAGGTGTTGTGCAAAAAATGCACGAGTACTTCCTGTTAGATAATAGGGTGCTATGCGATACTTCTTAACATTGCAACACGGAGTAGATTACTAATAGAATCACAGGGTGAGGACTCTGATGATGATAATAGCCCCCGTGACAGATGCCACAAGAGCAGCTGAAGGAAGGCCATGCCAGAGGTGTTACAAAATAACATTTTCTAATTAAATACATTTATTATTTATACTCAAACAAAAGAAATATACAGGAAGTTTCATTTTCACCGTTTTTTTTTTATTTATTCCTAGAATCATCAGTGGATATAAAGTAAAGATTGTGAAATCATCCATAAATGTCAATGTTGAAATGTTAAATAAAACATATTATAGAACAAATAACTGTTACAGCAAATTGGAGGTTGTAGTTACACAAGTATAACCATCTATATTTGTTTTTTCTCCCTCTCACTACTCCAGATCTTTCGCCATCTGTTCATTCACCATCCCCATCTCCTCCTGTACTGTGGCTCCTGGTACGTCATCCACCATGTATCACTGTTATAGAGATGCTACTTATGCTGGATACCTCTTCCCTTTCTGGAGCAGCTGCCTGCTCAGCCAGCAATGGCCATATTAGCTGTATGCATCCTCTTCAATGTGGTTGTAATTTTTGCCAGACCCATGGCAACATCACAACTATATTGCCCCATCTCTGCTACTAGATTAACAGTGTGAGGAGAGAGTAATCCTGTAGCAGTTGCTAAACTAACTACTAATCTATTGAGCCCCTAAATACAGAAGCAGCTGATATCTGTGTCTCTGTAAGATTGTTTCATCATGAAAACATGTACACGGTGCAGTCATGTCCTCGGAACTTACCTGCGCTTAGGTCACCAGGGATTTTTGTGACTCATTCATGGCCTTAAAACCAGACTGGATTGTTTTAATTAGGTCCACTGTTCTCTTCCCCAGAAGTGGAATGGTCTGGTGTTGCTGTCTCTGAAACACATCAAAAGACCCTGGCAGTTGGTGCATCCCCTTTTACATCTTCCCCACTTGTCTCCTGTGGCCTAATAGGAATTTTCTGTCTCTTTATCTGTCTCTGGCAGAAGGGATTTCTATACACAGGCGTTTGTGTATGTGTTTTTTTCTAGGATGTTGCATTTATTCACTTAATATGGGCCTGTTTTTTTAAAGAACAAATATTTAGCAGTAGCGGCCCGTGTGCTTGACGAGTTGTAGGGTGGGCGGGGGACAGGGGTTGGGTCAGGGGGTAGGAAGATATGAGGGTCATGGGTGAATAAAAATACGTACCTGCAGCCATCCCCGTTTCACTCTTCTGCTCTTCAGCCATCCCTATAGCACTCTTCTGGGCCTCTTCACTGCAGGAAGGCACAAGCTCTCAGAATGCTCTGTGGCCAATCCTGAAGCTGCTCTCATGCATGAAAGCAGCTTCAGGATTGGCCCGAGCGCCCTCGATTTGCTCCACAGCACAGACTGTACTTTCTGCAGTCCCTTGCTCACTTTGCCACTGGATTCAAGCAAGCCGGGCTGAAGACGGCTGTAATGCCAGAAACCGGTCCTCGGAAGCTTGTTTCCGGTCCAGGGAAGGCATGGCTCGGCAGTTCGGGCTGGACTGTTCCCATGAGGCACATGGTCAGACTGATTTGCATATAGCCATGTCTGAACTGGGGTGGCAGAGTGGGCTAAAGAACGGTGATGGATTAAACCCAGATCTTTTGACTGGGTGTGAGTGTTTGATTGGTTCAGATGCTCCGTCCAGCACCACCCCATTTTGTACTGCTTTCTGCAACCCAGCTGCATTGCTGGTTTGGAGAGAGCTTTACCTGCGCATGATGGTTTGGGGGCCTGAGACGGCCAGCCAAACCATCATGCGCAGTGATGGGAGTGTACTACCACTGCCTTCAGTGCCCGTCACTCCCAGGTAACGCCCCCAAAACTCGGCAGTCGGCAGGAAAGGAAAAATAAAATGAGTGTAAATTATCGTTTTATCTTTTCTTTACTGCCATTTTTGGGGGTGATGCTCCTCCGCCATAGCGGAGGAGCCGCCACTGATATTTAGTACAGCTGACTGCCCAGAATGGCTTAGCACGGATGTAGATACGCTGGTGTTTCCAATGCCTTCTTCCTTGTCTTCAGACTCCATGCAACTTGCTCTTCCTCAGGGTGAAATGTATCCTCTGAAAACGCAATGCTTAGTACCTGCACAATGTGCCTTGTTGTTTATAAATATAATATTGTCCGGCATGATGATACAACTATGTTTGAAAGGACTTGCAATTGACACTTTATGGACAGTTTATTTCATACAAACACTATAAAGTAAAGTCCACATTTGTAAAGCGCACAATCACCCGTAAGGGGGGCCGTCGGGAAGATTAAGCAAGCTATTGCCCAGAGTCACATGGTGCTGGGCTCACCTTCCGCCGGAGACGGGTGATCGAACCGTGGTCCCCAGATTCCAGCGTCAGTCGCCCTGGCCGCGGCGCCACACCTCTCCCTCCAGTCCTTCTAAATACAATGCTCTTGTATCACTAGCTCCTGCGTCAGTCAACGGACTGTATGTCTCTGAATGCATGTGTACTAGCTCATGTTGAATGGTACATGTGATGTGCACGCTAGCAATACCTTTACTAATAAATGAAGGTGTAACGCTTATATTGATGCCTAAAGTGCAGACTTTTAAATAACATTGAGGGTGTTCACTGACCTGAGCTTGCTGTTTGCTGGGATGAGGCATCGATGGAATTGACTTCTCTCAGTGCTTGTGGCTGCAGGGTGCTTCATACCATCTCCTCTGTGGCTCTTAAACGGGATTCGGAATTAGGGCCACCTCCTGTTCCACCTGTTTCTTTTTTTCCTGGCAGCAATGTTTTCTTGAGTATGAGACCTCATGATGTACCAACTTACACATACCGATGCTGTGGTGAGTGACACCCACAGCATTGATTCGTTCCTTGGTGCCAATCAATATTTTCTTTTTATTGGCTTCTGAAACTGTCAGGTAACTAACCAAATAATGTAATACTATTGAAGACGCATACCTCCATCACAGTCTCTAATTCAACATCAGAAAAGGTTTTTTGTTTTTTTCTTACTCCATCAGCTTTCTGGACTCCTGGTTCCATGAAGGGCCTACATTGTTATTCACAAGCGGACTTCTACTCCTGTACTTGCTGTCTCTCGGCTCTCTCCTTCACATGCAGGGCTATCGTCACTTCCAATGCAACATTCACAATTTGTGACTAATCATTCACAAAATACTACTCCTGAGAAATCGCATTTGTGAATTTTAAACAGCGATTGTGACATTGAAGAAATCACCAAAAGTAGTTTCACAGGGTTTGCACACACAGATTTCCAATTCCCAAAGTGTGTGGAATGTTAAGATTAGCATTTTGGGAATCACTAAATCCAATATTAGTGCATTTGAATTTGTGTTCTTGTTGTTTGGCTTCACCAGGGTGGGGGGCTTTTTCGTATTGGGGGGAGACCCTTGCTCCTTATTTGGATGACTGGTCTTGTGTCCCCTTTGGCAGGTTTTACTCCAGGATATTTTCTACCCTCGTGGCCATGCTTGGGGTTTTGCAAACTTCTTGTGTGACCCTAACTTTCATACAGGGCATTGTCTAGGTCTCTGCTGTGGGGTTCATGCATGGTCTCTCACCTTGCTGTCTGCCGGTCTGTGGTTGGGGTCCTTATTAATGACATTGGGTGCTTCCTTCATTGTCATTTGGATACTTGCTCCCTTTGAGTGCTGAGCCCTTACCATCACGTCTGGAGGTTAGGTCTTTGACCCTTTGAACACCATGGCCGGGTCTCGCTCCTTGGTGGCCTCCATCTATTTCTCTCTGCTATTTGCCTCTGGATGCATGGGATTAAGTGGAATGCTGTGTCGTGGCCTTTTTCTTACTGCTCCTTTAACATTCCCTCCATCTTGCGAGTTGGGTTCCTTTGAAACGGTTGTGTGGTTCTGGCTTGCCCCTTGTCTAGGTATTGTGCCCTTTGTGGACCACCCACTTCAGTAACCTTATGCTGTGATGTGGGTGCCTTCTTTGATGGTCTTGCCTGTGCAGATCTGAAGTGCTTTCTTGCCTTTGCAGCTAGGGGTGGTTTTCTCTGGTTCTCTACTGTAAGCCAGGTCTGGTGGCTTAGTGGACTAATATGTCCATGGTAGGGGGCTGTGCTTGATCTCATCGGCACAGATTCAAATCCCAGTGGGTCCACTCGGTCTTTCATCCTTCTGAGTTTAATAAAATCAGTATCATTGAGTTGGTTAACAATAAACATCTGTTGTTCAACACCAACACGCCCATGGGTGCACATGCTCTTTACAAATATATGTTATACTCATTCTGATTGGCCCTTTTTTAGCCCCTAGTAGCTCTTATGCCTTGCTGTCTGTAACATATTTGAACTTAAGATGTGGATGTCCTGGAAGTACTTCTGGTTGCTGTGCTATTTCTTGTTGGGGTGGCTTGCTCTGAATTCTGGTGATTCATCCCCCTTTTCTTCTTTTTTTGAGGATAGTCCCACATTCCCAAGGCCTGGAATACCTACTGTTGTGTGCCTTCTTCTTGGGTTATTGGGTTCCCCCCTCTTTGGTGTGAGATCTAATCTCGTGCCATGCCTGGTGCTGCTGGTTGACTAGAAGGGCAGACAATACATTTTACCTTGGGTATGGCTATGTCAGTTTCTTGCTTCAGGTTTTATGGGGTGTTTCCAACCAATTGCCTGCCTTGTATTCTGGAGGTCCTGCACTTGCCTGCTCTCACATTTGTTCTGGTTAGGGTATCCGTTATTGGCAGGAATGTGTTTCGTCTTCTGGGCTTATCTCCTCCAGTGTCCTGTTTGGTCATGGTCTTTATTCAAGATATGATTTCCCTTAGGCATTCTAGTGCTTTTCTTCGTAGCCTGATGTGTGTGTTTCCGTAGGCTACGTCTTTTTCATCTGTGTGTTGGACACTGATCTGTTGCCTTATTGGTGACAGCTGGAACTGCTTCTGGCGTCCCCTGTGGTTTGCATTTAGTAACTTGCTTGAGCCAATGTGCTCTTGTGTCTGTTTTGGGTGTTGCAATGTGATTGTTTGTAGCCTTTTCCCTGTGTATTCGAGGGCTGTTGTGTTTGTTTTGGGAGCCTCTGTCTACATTTTTCTTGTTTAGCATTACTGTTCCTGTCTCCCTTCAACGTGGGTGTTTGGGAACATTCACTTCCGTGGTCTTTTCTTTTGTATGAGCTGGGCAGTGCCTGTTATGTGGGAGGGTCTTAATGCAGGTGTTCTTCAGTCCCTTGTGGCTTCCTCATTACATCAAAGTTTGTGGGTTATTGCTGCTATCTTTGGTTGCCACTAAGTCTGGGCTGTGAACTCTGCTCCACTCTCGGAGTGTGCGGAGTTTCTGCACTCTGCGTTACGCGGAGCTCACGGAGTTCGCAAAAACATTTTCCTCACTCACGCTTGTCAATGTCAAGCTGGCGCAAGTGAGGAAAATCAACCTCCCTGCGAGATTTCTCAGCACCTGCGGTCGGTTTTCTCAATGCAAGTGGCCGCGTATGCTCACGACCGCTAGCGTTGAGAAAGCTACCGCTCGAGAAGAAAATGTACTGGAGCGGCAGAAAGGAAGCAGCACCCCCTTGCGCTGTGCATGGTGCAGCTCGCGATAATTTCACAGTGCAGACAAACAACCCGCGCTGAAAATTACCGAGAACTGCATTTTTTCTAACTCACTCCGCCGCTTGCGGAGCTCCGTGTAGTGCAGAGGAATTTTTTTGCACTTCGCAGAGTCCACGAATGTAGAACTCTGCGAACTCCACCCAGGCTTGGTTACCATGCCTCTCTTTTTGCCTCCTATGTCAATATTGTAGGTGCTTCATAATTTTGAGCTTTCCTGTGGGTCACTATTGTGGGTGTTTCATAATTTGAGCCCTTACTCCTCTGGGAGCAAACATTGTGTCTTCTGCTTTTGGGCTTCATGTGTTTCTTTCCTTGCTTTGGCACTGGCAGCTGGCGCTTTGTTCAGTATTTCTTTTTTGTCTCTGGACTTTCCCCTGCTGGATGGTTATCTTGGTGAGCAATCAATGGGGGCCCTGCCTGCTTTGGTATAGCGTCCTGATGTAAGGAATGGTATGTCGAAGTGTTGAGGAGGTAATGCTTTGATTACTTACTGGTAATCCTATTTCTCTGACTGCCGCCTTTCCTACTGGGTGCAGCGACGACTGCTACCTGTAGCCGCAGTGATGCGGGGTGGGGGAATGGGTTAAAAAATCACTTACCTCACAGCCGGCCGGCTGGCTGGCTGCCGCTTCTTCTATGTCCTCTTCCTGTCTTCTTGGGGAGGGAGACAGGAAGCAGCAGGGCTCCCAGGGCATTGTGATTGGTCTGAGCACCGTGATATGGCGTATCCATGTTCTCCACACAGGCTGTAATACAGCCTTCATGGAGAGCACAATGTGTGCGCATGACTGTTTTGGACGGCCTGAGAGGGCTGGCCAAGAACTCATGTTCACATAGGGAGTGCAAACAACTCCTGACCCCGCTCTGAGGGCAGCCCTGCACCACAAAGACGCAGCAACGGGGAAAACTAAAATGATAAAAACCTTGGGTTATGATTTTATTTATTTTTCCTTTTTTTACACTGCAAAAAGCAGTGGGGCGATGCTCCTCCGCCTTAGCGGAGGAGCCTCCACTGGCTGCCTGCCTGGTTTCAATTGCAGTCTACTGAGATGCTTTGGTAGTCAGCTTAGGACATTAACGGGTAGACATAGTCTTTTACAGGCACACTTGGAGCATGAGAATTTACTTTTATTTTTCTTTCAGGTAAGAAGCAGGATGTCTTTTCCAGGGTGTGACACATCTCATGTCAAGGAAATAGAATTGCAGTATTGGGATTACCGCTAAATAATTAAAGGATCTAGGGCTAGATGTAGGTAACTGGGAAATACCGATTCCTTAATACCGAATCCTCCCTACATCTCAAATGCCTAAATACCGGTCGGTAACGGTGAAATTTAACGAATTTCACCGTTACCGACCGGTATTTAGCCACCTACATCTAGCCCCTAGAGTCCTATGTTTATGCAAAAAAAAACCTTTTCCAAGCTAACCCAAAATCTGTAGAAAATACTGATGTGTGATGTTATCACATTTTCACGATTTAATCTGTGGGTTTTGCAGATACCTCAGAATGTGCCAGTAGGTCCAATACACACCCTTTAGTTGTTAACAGTAACATATTTGATAAGGAGGGAAAAACTCACATTGGTGAGGAAGGCACACATCTTTCTGAATGTCCTTTTCCTTTTTTCCTCAGTCTGCTTTATCAGCTGTGCAGGAGATTCCAATTATGATGTGCTGTCTCCTAAAACGGTTCTCAATCAAAAAGTGTACGAATTTCTGAGAGAAACACCAACAGAGGGCACGTCAAATCGATGAAGGGTTAGTTGCAGAAGCAGCAGACAGTGGCCGAAAAACAAAATGATGAAGAGACCATTAAATACCAACACCTCTATTAAGGCTCAGCAGGATTTGGTAGAATAGCAGGAGGATTCTGAAACCATACAATTGAAAAGTCTCAGCTATGAATACCTTTAACTGATATTTCTATAATGAAAGCCTGGACTGTAGAAAGCAGGATCTGGGTTCAATTGAAGGACTGAGAAGATGTATTTTAGTTGTCAATATTTTGTATACTCTTATTTTGACATATTTCCCCTGTAACATTCAGTAGATTTTCCCTCCAGTCACCAACTTCTTTTCCATGTTTATTGGATCTCTTCATCTGTGCTCTGATCACATACCAAGCTGTATGATATACAATGCCTTAGATATTTCCACCCATTCATAATAAGCTAATGTCCATAACCTACAGCCTTTTATATTTTTAAAATACAAAGTAAAACGAAAAAACCCAGTCTGATTTGGAGTCTTGCTGGTGGAATTTCTCTCTGTCAGAAAATGATCAGACCTGGAATCAGTACCGGTGCATTGTTATTTTAATAAAAATGATGGCATGGCTGGTTCTCATGGACCTGCTGCGACTCACAGACTGCAGCTTGCGACCCCTGGGCGGTTGCATGCGACCCCTACCTTTATAATGAAACCAAACTTCCTTTAACCTCCTTGTTCCCTTGATGAAACTGCGATTAGTAGAAACACAACTTCATTAGGCTTTTTAATCACACTAAAACTACTTGTAAGGCTTCATTGGCTGTAGTTCTGTGCAGGTGTCAGTTCTGCCAAAGGCCACATTCCTGTATCAGGAACTGGCAACAACGAAGCTCCGCCCACTTGGGCGTACACATCCTCAACCCTGGAGTACAAACATGTTTAGTTTTCTGACAATGTAGGGCATCTGCGCATGTGCACAATGTGAGGCAAATGCCATTTTGATGCTGTTTGGCTAAGGAACAGGGCTGTCTGTAGATGTAGCTGCGAGATATTTGTTTTCTCTAGTTTCAAAACCACCTCCGAAGTGCTGCGATCAAACAAATTAAGCATCTGCCTCAATTCGGCTGCTAAGGAAAGTAAGTTTGGCCAAAACGCAGCATCAGTATAAATTTCAAATTCCACACTGCTTTATTATTTTGCTAATATGGAACGCCGTCACTAGTTCCATAACGAAAAACACATGAATTAAATAGCGAGGAGCGTGATTCACTAAACATACACCGGTGACAGTTTATGTACGTCACGGTGTCCAAAGCAGGTCAAGGAAGCCTGGATTATTAACACCACATACAATACATTTCAATGGATTTGATCTAAGTGCAACTCAGTTACAGAATCAGTGGTTATCCTGAAAATGTTGGCTTATATTGGCCTCTCCGTTTGATACAAAGTTCATTGTAATCATTCAAAGGTATATGTTAAAACCCATAACAGGCACACACATTTCCTGTGCATGCAGTCAGTTGTGATTGGAAAAAACACAAAAGATTGGAAATTGTGTTTGGCAAGAGTGACTGTATTTTTTATGCGCACATGAGGATGAGTAGATGCCACCTGTGTGCAGATTGACTCCTAAAAGGTCAGTCTTTGATTAACGATTATGCTATTATGAGTCAGCCCAGGCATATTTAGTTATGCCAGACATCTACTGTCTTTATTTACCTTGACATGTGGAGATTCTGCCTGTTCTTTTGAAGCTGTATTTTGGTCTTTGAGTCTACCTCTAGGCATGTTATGGTGGTACCAAATTATGATTGGCATACTATGGCTGAGATTTGGGAATATGAACCTATGCCAGAGCATTTGAAGTTATGTTTAAGAGGACGATGACTGCAGCTGAATTATTATTGCTTATTCCTAGTTCATGGTGATGGTTTTTTACGGTTGTTCCCTGAAACATCATTATAGCAGCCTAGTTAATATGTGACTAATCACTTTTTGTAGTCAAGTAGGAATGTATTGTTCTATTTCCTCATGGAAGCTACATTCCCACCACAAAGGCAGTAGAGAATGTAAAAAAATAAATTAAAAAAAATACCTTTGAATGAATGTCAGTGTGGTGTCTTAGATTCGAGGTGATGGTTATCATGGTCTTGCTGGGAATAGCTAATGAACAATGGACAACACAATGCCATTACATTAAGTATGATATCAAAGATTTAATTTTTCTAATACAAGATACAATACAGATAGCTGAAGTTCGAATTCGGGAATTGGAATAGAGTGGTCGAGTCAGGGAGGTTGGTCTAGAAGGTTCTCAAGACTCAAGTGGTCGGTCTCAATGACAGACTTGAATGTGGGGAATGGAGATTGAAAGTTAGCAGGAAGATTGAGGGGAGCTAGTGACTCAAATTACATCCTACTTGTGGTAGATATACCTGAGTCATCCCAGAAAAGATGAAATCGCACCCAAACAATATACTGCTCAACTACAAGTGTGGGCTTCCCACAATGTCTCTGATGCCTCATGAGGGAAGAGACATGCATGGATTCACCAGATTTCATCTCTCAAGTATCATAAGTTTGAAAGCTAAACAGAGACTCTTGAAGTTAGGCTAAAACAATTGGCCTATCTTCAAGGGCCTTTTTTGAAATTACACAATAATAATCATTGCCCAATAACAATTTGTGAGGGTTTCGGGATTTAAGAGTCGGAGTCAGGATACATTTTGTATTCTCTGTTAGTTTCCTTATTCTTTGAGTTGAATGAAATCATAAGTCTTCGTGTGCCTTATTCTAGGATCTTCTTCACCCAGCGGTTTCAGGGGATCAAAGTCAACTCTCCCTCAAGCAAATGAAAGTGGCACAAGTAACTGTTCTATCCACACTTAACTCATTTTATTCTAGGGGAAGAGAGTGAGGGAGTTCACCCACTAATCTATAACCGTCCCCAGTGCAAATCAGGTGCTGTAGCGTAAAGACTTTTAAGTTGAGTTAGTCCCTTTTCGATTTATTTACAGGCTTCATTCAAATGGCAGTATATACTACAAATCACTTCAGTCTTCAAGGTTGCCCATTCAGGATTCTCCGCCGATACCCTCCCTCCTAATGATCTTTCCCCAGAGACGTGCGCACACCTTTGCAAGACAAGCTCCTCCTGGAGCGTGGCGGGATGACTTGTGGGTGGTTTGGTCCATTGATGTGCTGGGACTTGGCTTGGTCTCTCCCCACTCTTCAGCATGGCTGCTGATTACTCTGACCCATTCAGCTGGTTTGCGATGTCCCACGAAGACTGGCTCTTGCTCGTTACCTCTCACTGTCTCATTTTTATCGGGTTCGGCGTTTTGCTCTTCTTCGCTCCCACCATCCTGCCCTGACTAGCACCCCCCCACCCGCATATTGGTCGCATGGCACTGATCTGATGACATCATTGTGAAAAGACGGTGACTTCTGAGGCTCTCTCTGTTTAAACAAGCCACACCTATCAAATATTGGAGATGACTTAGGGATTGGATACTGTTCTCCACTACCTGTGTCTCTCAGGTTGGGCTGGAAATAAAGCAGAGGGTCTGTTGGTGAGGTACACACCAGTACTCCTTCTCAGTTTCCCCACTTTCAGAGTCTAGAGGGGGTTCTTCTTGACACCATTCCCCATCTGGATTACCAGGTTTCTCTCTGACTGTACAACTGAACATGAATGGAATGCTTGGTGGTTCAATTTGAGGGGCTAATGTACCTCCTCAAGGTACACTTCTTCGCACATACACAAACTAGGATCCCACCTATCATCGATATCTCTTCTGCTTCCTTAGGGTCTAGTCTTTTTTTTCAGCACTCGGTTGCTTCCTAGCTAATTTCACGCTAGGCACATACCCATACATCCATGCAATGTTAGGATATAGTTTTGATGCATTATACAAATAAGTTAATCAATATTTTTTATATCTATCATTTAGCATTTTCCTACAGCTTGCCTGGTAAGCCTGCTTACATTCTCATTTTCTGCCACCAGTGCAGAAATAAAAGTGAATGAGATGGAACAAGTCAGTACATGGGTCACACTTCCTCTTCTAGGTTCTTGAGTTTTGCATTCACGTTAAATATCACAGAAATCCAATTTGCCAGACATGGCTGCTAGTGAAGTGGAATTAGCAGCCTCATGTTTATTTTTTGCCGCTGTTTCCTATTTAATGGGAATCTATTACAGTCTCACTCATTTATATTTCTCACTTTCTTATCTGTTTTTTCTTTTCAATGTTTTAGTCACTGCTTGACTATTTCCTTTATATGAGGGATTGTTTTCCCTTGAAACATTCATACTTTACTTATCTGCAGATGGACATATAGATGTTTCTTTTTTGTGTCCTCATTTAGCCTAATTAAGTGAGCAATCTTTAGGCAAACTAAGGTTTATTTAACAGTCCCCATGCATGTATGATGATACCTTCAAGTCACTGGGCTCCCCGGGGATCCAACAATGCCAATTGCCAAGATTCTCATGGTGATTAGTGATACATGTAGCAGGTAGAAACCTTTCACCACCACCACAAGATAGAAACACTAACTCCACTGTCACTTATTTAATAACCATTGGACTTTTATATCCAGCAAGCAAATAAACAAAACAAGTTTTACCAAACCATGTTCTCCCAATCAACCCAATGCCTCAATATTTTACATTTTTTCTTTGATGAACTAGTCATATCTAACTTATGAATACGCCTAAACGAAGCCACCCAATCTAGAACTAATGGTGATTGGTGTAAAATCCATTTTAAGGACATTTCCCCCCTAGCTAGAAGGACCAACAAAAATAATAAAAAAGCCTGTGAATTAGACAAAATATAACTAGTACCCTCCTCTTGTAGGACCCCAAATATAACCAGACTTAGGCTTACCTTAATCTCATGCCCCAGAACCTCCGAAACAGTCTTACTTATGTCTTGCCAAAAGCCCTGGACAGAAGGACGCTGCCAAAAGAAATGCCGATCATCCGTATCATCAGACTCGCAGTTCAAACAAACCTTTCGATGGGTACCTCCCAATTTAGCCAGTTTCTTTGGAGACCAGTATGCCCTATGGAGTGTGAACAGACAGTTCCTCTTGAGATAGGCAGCTTTCACCACATTCCAAAGAGTGTGCATTGATACTTGCCATAGGTGTGTCACGTTGTACGATGGCAGGTCTCTTCCCCAGGACTCCTCCATAGGTCCTGAAGGAGGTCCACTCTTAATTAGAAGCCAATACAATTTAGAGACCTCCCTTTGTTTAAATGGATGTCCACGATGAGAGAGTTCATACTTTACACTATCTCCTTTTTTTTATCCAAATGAGAGGCCCAACTAGATAATTGATAACACTTAAATCTTGCAAGTCTTTGGTTCGTGAGATTATACAACACATCCCACGAGAGGAGTTTATTCCCTTGAAGCAGTTGGCCCGACTCATAATACCTTCCTCCTGTAATACAGTGGATAGGGAGTCTTTTAAGCAGACTGACGTACCTGGGGAGTATATTAAGAGGTCTTCAGGATCTTCCTGAATTGAATCCAAACTTCACAGGCCAAATTTAGAACCTTTAGTCTAATTTATGAAAAAGATTTTCGGTGACCAAACTTAAAAAGAACTCTGTCAACCGCCTTGTGGGGTATTTTTAGACATGGCTAGCAGAATAGTAGGGAAACAAAGAGATTTGAAGAGGAGAGATCTTACATTTTTTAATTGAAAGGCAAGACAATAAAGGCGGAGCTCCGCTCTAGCAATACCCCCCTCTACCTTTGAACATCTCAACTTCCACCAAGCAATCCTCACCCCCTTATTATCCCAGACAAAACTATTGACCCTTGTACTTTTTTCAAAGTGGACTGATCAAAATATAAGGGGAACGTGTTAAAGACAAGGGTAAACTTTGGCAAGATTGACATCTTAATTAAGTTAGAGCGGCCCAAAATAGGTAAGGCAAAGCAAAGCTATTCTAAGAATTTAAAAGCAAAACCAATTCTTCCCTTTTAAGATCTAAATTTACTAAGGTTGTCTTGGTGATATCATGAGTGATTCGGATGCCAAGATAGCGGATTTTATGTTTTGTTGTAACTGAATTTACAGGTGTGTTCCAAGTCATGATCTCTGTTTTTTAAGGATTAATTAGGTAACCTGAAATCCTTCCAAATTCGTCAATAGTTTCTCCAGACAGGGTAAAATAGCAGGAGACTCACAAGAAAAGATCATCAAGTCATCTGCATATAAGGCAACTTTTTTCTCCCAACCCTCCCATCTTAAAGGTGAAAATCTGTTACTGGCTCTAATGCTACAAGCCAAGGGTTCTATGTATAAATTGAATAATAACGGGGAAAATGGACATCCCTCCCTCGTCCCTTGTTCCAGCTTAATTGATTTGGAGAGATTGTTGTTGATAATAAGTCTGGCAGTGGGCGTATTGTAGATGTTTTTAATTGCTCTAATAAAATAATCGCCCAACCCAAACCATCGTTTGATCGAGTGAACGGACCAATAGATGTTGAGTCCTCAAAATGCCTGGGGTAGTGGAAGTAACTTCACATGCCCTTGACCACTATACGCCATCACAGGAAGTGACATTATATGACCTCTATCCTGGTGACTTCATAGGATTTGACATTTTGTGACATTTGTACCTGGAATGTTGCAAACAGTGAGATTTCATCACCTTTGAACTGATGACTGTACGGATGACCTCTGATAACCCAGCCAACTTACATTTGCAGGCAAACTCGGATCTGATTGCCGTAGGGTGGGTCTACAAATAAGCTGGCCTATGGCAGCTGCTAGACAGAGCAAGTGTTGTTACCATATGCCCATTCATTTCATTCCTTCTGCGGCTGTCACTATGTGCTCACCTCTCTGCTCCCTTGTGCTATTCTTTCCCTGTGAACCCATTTTTTCCAGCCTATAAAGCCTCTAGCCTTTGCAGTGTGAGTCTATTTTTCTAACCAAGTTCTTCCAGGATCTGGCACAAATAAACTCTTTCATTAGTGAGTATTACATTGCGCTACTAATCCCAATGAAGCATGCCAGATCAATATCCATCACAAGCATATTATCCAGAGTCAATGAGTTATACAAGTATGTAAAACAATTCATAGGAAATGTTGCTTAAGACAATGAGGATTACAAGATGTAGGAGCCAGGGCAGGACTTGGGCCCAAGGCAGCCCTGGCAATTTTTTTCAAACCTGACCCATTATGGTGAATAGTGAGTGAAGCGAGTAAGCCTGACCACTACAAGGAGGGTTTGGGGGGAATCTACCCCCAAGAAAATTTGGACAATAATGGCACATTCTACAACATATTTTTCATTATATATTCAATTGTATTAGCTTTAACAGCAGTAAATGATGACCTTACAGTGCACCAGGATTCAACAATCTTGTTGGAGCCTTTCAATGATTCCCTCACTATCACCCTCCACAAGTGCCCCTCATCTCTCTCTAGCCCTTCTCTTACATGTATTTCATTGGTTTTTTTAGTGCCTTTCATGCCAGTGCTGGGTGTCAGAGCACTTTGCATCACTCACAAATAATGAGAAAATGAATCATACATGCGTCAATCAGTGTATAGAAAATGTTACATATTACAAAGGGGGCTACAATGTGTAGGATGCATGTCATCCATACTGGTAGGTATTTTTTTGTGCTTGGTCTACTCTAGAGCATCACAAACACAGGATTCGGAATGTAACACAGTGGTTAGGGTTGGCTTCACAAATAATTTATTTCTAATCAAACAAACCCTTTTTAGCAACATTAGGATAATGAAAGACTCCAAAAAATTATAACGTTCGAACCTGTACCATGAAGTTTGCATGCAGTTTTTTGATGACACTTGATAGCTCATTGTGCTAGATAATGATTGTAACATAGCGTGGCCAAGTAACATGGCCGACAGGACGTAAGCTCCGCCAGCTCCCGTCCTACGGACCCGAAATCCTGCCAAAAACATCCTGCCTGGGCTGTCCCCTGCAAGAATAAAGCATCGGAGGTTCCCCTCGTGCCTCTAGGCTCCGAGCGGGGCGTTGGACATCAGGGATTCGCCCGAGAGACGAGAGCGGTGGCTCTGTGTGCCGGCTCCCAGCTACGAGAGGCCGGGGATTGCGGCCTTGCCGGAACAGGCTCGCGGACTGGGGCCGAGCCGCGGCGCTCCTGGGGCGTGGTGAAGCTGCTCGGCGGTCGGCAAGTGCCGCTGGTGCCGGGGGATCCACCTTGGAAAGCACGGCGGTGTACCGACAGCCTTGTGGACGTCGCTGGCAGGAGGCCCTTGACCTGCGTCGGAGTGCACAGACGCGGAGGCCGCCATCTTGCGGAAGGCCCTCGGGCGGATTTGCGACTGCACGGTGAGAGCCCCTTGGCGGCGACAGCTATATTCTCCTGTCTGCCGGGAGCTCGCTGGTGCCTGGCGGTGACTGAACAGTGCGGGCCCCGAGGGGTGCGAACAGTGGACCCAGTGCCCCTCCCCCACTGGGCCGTCATTCTCAATTCCCCAGACGGACCCCTTCTCCAGAGACTCGCGGCCTCCTGCTGGCCTACCACCTTGCCTGGGCTAATTGGGACAGGCACTGAGACTGGGGGATCGTGTGTACTGCCGGGGACCTGGGCGGTAGCTGGGAGCACCCATCCGGTACCGCGAGAGGCGGACTCCCGTGGCTGGCTTGTTACAGAGCCTACTGGGCCCGGGCCTCGTTGACGGATCGGTGGGAGGTTTCTGCTTGCTGCTTGCTGCTGCTACCTCTCTGCGAGCCTGGATCCCCCCGCCCCGGGTGCTCTCTACGGAAGTGGACACAGGGAGTTGGCCTCAACGCTGGGCCAGTCCTGGTGGGAATTAGAGGGCCTCGCGCACCTGACCGTCCTCCTGCAGTGTCATAGACTGGCACACCCTGACCTGTTGGGAGTTGAGCAGTGCCATTGGTGCGGGAACTCTTTGTGGTCTCGAGCCGCCCTGAAAGCGAATACCAGAGAGACGGAGGTCGAGGGATCGCTTTACTGGGCCCCTAGAATGATTGTAGGGACTCCTGCCTGATGTCCACGCGCAAGGATAAGATGTTGCGATCCACTCAGCCCAACACCATTGTACAATATACTACCCCGCGACTCCCGTCGCAGAGTATCGAGCGTCAAGCGGGTCAGGAGGTGAGCGGAGATGGACCGGCAGAGCCTTCCCGAGCGGAGATATTAAAGGCCATACAGGGCTCTCATTCAGCACTGGAGAGACAAATTGAGACTGTTTCAGTGGATGTCAATTTATTGCAGACTGACCTCCGGAAGGTAGCTGATAAGGTCTCAGATGCCGAGGGTAACATTACCCAACTACAGGGAGAAGTGGCCACGTTAAACAAAACGGTAGCACACCTCACGGCCGCGACGCGAACTCTGGAGCGGAGAGCTGGGGACGCGGAAGGTCGGGCACGCCGGAGTAACATCAGGGTCCTGGGTGTTCCGGAACGGCTGGAAGCGGGGAATGCTGAACGATTTCTGGAGACCTGGATACGTGACCACTTATGCCCACGGAGTCTGTCGGATGTGTTCGTCATTGAAAGGGCGCATAGGGTCCTGGTCCCCCCTCCGCGGCCCGGTGAGCCCCCCAGGGCGCTGATTGCAAAGATATTGAACTACAAAGACCGGGATTGCATCCTGAAGATGGCGAGGGAGGTAGAGTCCCTCACTATAGAGAACAGTCGCATATCTGTATATCCTGATTATACCCAATTAGTCCAGGAGCAACGGAAGTCCTACCTTGGAGTCAAGCAAAAGCTCAGAGAGATGAAGCTCCAGTACATGTTATTGTACCCGGCCAAACTTAAGGTGCTCTCACAGGGCCGAGCACACTTCTTTGACTCTCCGGCGGAGGTCTGGGAGTGGCTGGAGATAAGAGGAGATGATCTTCCTCCGGGAAAGCGTGGAGGACCCCAGGAATCATGGGGGACACGACCCCAGAGACGAAGGCGTGGACGGAGACGACGCAGGTCCAGATCGGGAGGCTCTGTTGAACCTCGAGTCCTGGTAGGAGCGGATGGAGCTTTACTTCTGGGCCCTCCATTGGCTGGGGATGGTCCTGGGACTTCTGGGACGTTCGCCCCTGTGGATGTTCTGGTCCCAGACACACTACACGACGATGTGCCAGGTATAGACTCGTCGGCCCTGGTGGTCCCGGAAACTGGTCTTACTGAACCCCTGTCGGAGCTGGCTCCTGTCTGAGGTACTGTTTATTATTTGACATGTTGATCGCTGCCGG
The DNA here is from genome assembly GCF_964261635.1 of Lissotriton helveticus. Lineage (NCBI taxonomy): Eukaryota > Metazoa > Chordata > Amphibia > Caudata > Salamandridae > Lissotriton > Lissotriton helveticus. The sequence continues at coordinate 1,158,524,050 of NC_136057.1, forward strand.
GGTGGCCGCCTGCCGGGTGTCTGACCCGTGGAAAATACTGGTGGCCCACACTACTGGATATTAGATGATTGGATAGAGCGGAGAACCTGCACCCTGTGGAACTGACAGTATGGAGGAAGAAGATTCAGGGTGTCGTATGGGGAGACCTTAGCTCTAGGGGGACAAGCCGGGGGATTGGCCTATAGTTCTGGGTCCTGTGGGGAGCTGGGAGGGGGGGGACTGGGTGGTATTGAATTGGTGTGAGTGGGGGTTTGTTGAGTGGTTGAATGGGGTGGCTGTGCACGTCCTGGCACCGGCAGAGGGAGAATGGGGTGACGTTATTTGTTGTTGTTGTCATCTTATTCGTGGGTGGGGGTGGGGGGAAATGTTCAGAGGGGGATTTGAAGCTGACAGTTTGTGGGGGGAGGGAAGGGATGGACATGGGTACGATCATTGGCTTTATGGGTACTGTACTACAGGTTTCTGTGTTGTTGATCAGGAGTGCCGGATTGCTCGGCCCTGGCACTCAATGAGCCTGGCGGTGGTGGACCGCAATCACTGTACAATACAGCCCGAAGGGGCGTAATCCTCAGACATGGGTCTTAAATTCCTAACTTGGAATGCGCGCGGACTGGGTACTTGCACCAAGAGACACCAGGTCCTTTCCTTTCTCCGGAGACATGGCGTCTCTATTGCGTGTCTTCAGGAGACACACCTGGACAAAGAGGGCGCCCAGCGCTTGTCCAGAAAATGGAGAGGCCAACTATTCCATTCCTCCTTCTCCACTTATGCCAGGGGGGTCCTGATTTGGGTGGCACCGGGGGTGCCCTGCGCAGTTCAATATGTTGAGGCAGATGTTGAGGGCAGATTTCTAATGCTGAAGGTTAAATTGGATGGTAGGGATTTTCTGATTCTCAACTCTTATGCACCGAATATAGATGACCCTGGTTTCTTTTCCCGTCTTCAGGACCTTGTGATCCCGGACCTTGATGCGCCCCTTCTCTGGTTTGGGGGCTTTAACTGTGTGCTTGATCCAGACTTGGACCGGCATCCCCCTCGCGCTGGCACCAAACCGCGTATGACAGCGCGTCTTAGAGAAGTAATGCAGAATCTGGGAGCTGTGGATGTGTGGCGAGCGGCCCATCCCACGCAGAGGCTCTATACTTGCTACAACCCAACACACAACACCCATAGCAGGCATGACCGAATTCTTGCGGCCAATATCGCAACGTCTCTCTCGTTGACAGTCACCCACCAGGCCCGTTTCCTATCGGATCATGCACCGTTGACATGCGTGGTGCAATGGATAGATCAGGCGACGCGACCCCGAACCTGGCGTATGCCGGCGGACATTCTGCAGGACCAGGTTGGGAAAGATCATGTGGCTACGGCAGTAACGGACTATATAGACTTGAATTGGCATAGTGGTGAGTTGTCCTACTCTACTAAGTGGGAGGCTCTGAAGGCGGTGGTACGCGGCGCCTGTATGGGCCTTACCTATGGGGTCCGGGAGCAATTGCTCTGCGACCTGCAGGATGCGGAGGAGAAACTCAGGCGATGTCAAACTTTACCTAACCCGGATGACTTGGATCGGGAGGCTGAGCAGGCGGCCCACGTGTCCGTGCATGACATCCTTACGCGTCTTGATAGATTTACCCTGGGTCAGTATAGACAACGCCTTCACCGTGAGGGGGACAAGTCGAGTCGCCTGCTTGCCTGGATTCTTCGTCGTGAGTCCGCACCAGAGAGGATAGTTGCCCTGCGGACTCCGGCGGGGGATGTGGTGCATTCGGAATTCGATATTCTCGTGACCCTCAGATCCCACTTACAAGCAGTTTATGCGGCTGACCCTCTGATTACGGAGGCCTCCTATCGGCCTTACTTACAGGGATTGACTCTCTCGGCCCTCTCGGATGAGACGGCAGAGGAACTAGATGCTGCGCTGACGCCTCGGGAGATAAAATTGGCGTTGAATGCCCTGCCGCGGGCCAAGACACCGGGTGGGGATGGCTTCCCGCCTGAATTTTATCATGCGTTTGGTGATGCCCTGGCCCCCCTCCTCCTGCAGGTTTATAATGAGGCTCTGGAGACTGGTGTTCTCCCGCCCACTATGAATCAAGGAGAAGTATGTATGATCTTGAAACCGGGAGGGGATAGACACGATCCTGCGGCATTCAGACCTATTACCCTGATTAATACTGACGTGAAGATCCTCACCAGGCTTCTGGCCACACGCCTAGCCCCTCATATGGCGTACTTGGTCCACACAGACCAGTGTGGGTTTATTCCTGGCCGCAATACCGCAATGAACCTCCGACGCCTGACCCATGTCCTCCATGAGGTACGAGGGAGGGATGACCCCCACGTGCTGGTATCAATTGACCTGGCTAAGGCCTTCGACAGTCAGCTGGGGGTATCTCCTGGAGGTGCTCCGGAAGACGGGGCTGGGCCTGGGATTCTGCAATTGGATCCGAGTGCTCTACGGAGCACCCAAGGCCAGGGTCAAGCTCGGTTCGGCCCGTTCAGAGGAGTGGCTTTTGGGAAGGGGTCGCCCCTCCTCTTTGCCCTGGCAATAGAGCCACTGGCGGTCTCCGCTCGCACCGAATTAGCGCACTGGGGCATTAAGGTAGGGGACACTGTAAATATGGTCTCCCTATATGCTGATGATGCCCTGTTCTATTTGACCTCCCCAGGCGACTCGGTCCCTGCTTTGATGAGACTGCTAGCCAGGTTTAGCGCGGCCTCCGGACTACGCATTAACCCTGATAAGTCTCTAATTTTTCCATTAGCGGGATGTACCGCCGATCCGACTGTGGGCTTCCCAGCCCTAGGGTTGAGGTGGGAGATGGAGACGTTTCGATACCTGGGTATTCAGGTGGCTTCATCGGATGAACTCCTGTTGGCACACAATGCGGACCGGGTGCTTAACTCCCTGCGTCGGTCGGTGTCCTTCTGGAACACGCTTCCTCTTTCCCTTATGGGGCGGTTGGCAATAGCTAAAATGGTGATGTTGCCTAGGATGTTATATACTCTGCAAAACACCATGTGCCCGCTCCCCCAACGAATTTTCTCCGCGCTCAACTCGCTGCTAACATCGCTACTTTGGGCAGGTGGACGGAGCAGAGTCGCCCTACGCACTGTGGTCCGCAGCTGGGAGGAGGGAGGTCTTGAAGCCCCCCGGTTTGATCTTTATTATTACGCAGCCCAGCTCCTGCCTGCTGCCAAGTGGTTTGCGGACACGGACAGTTGGGAACTGCAGCTACTGGCGGGCAGGGCAGACAAGCAGACGTTAAGGATGGCCCTGATGCAGGGTAAGGGAGCGGCTGCAGACCTGCCTTATGTGGTACGTCATGTGGCAAGAGTCTGGCAGAGGTTTGTTGAGCGAGTCTTGAGACGAGCTCCATTCCATAGGGAGCTCCCTGTGTGGATCTTGGCCCCGGTATTGCAAATGGAGCCAAATGTGTCCTTCCGGGAGTGGCAAGATGGTGGGTGTGAGACCCTGGCGGACCTTTACCCGGATGATTTTTCGTCTCTTATGAACAGGCCACGGAGGCCTTTGGCCTGAGCAGGGGACAATACCTGCACTACAGAGGACTCCAGGAAATAGCACGTATGACCTGGCCACAGTTTCCAGAGGCGCCCCCATTGACTCACACCCTTAACATCCTCCTCTCCTGTGGCAGAGGGAGGAGGTTGATCTCCCTATTATACTCGGCCATGAAACGAGATTCTACTCCACCGATTGCGCCATCCTGGGCGGCCTGGGAATCGGACCTGAGGATGACTTTGGAACCCGGTCAGCGTAAACGTATCGGGATGTTGACCAGAAGGGTCTCGTGCAACGCGCAATTTAAGCTGATTCATTTTAATTGTATGCACCGCACGTACATGACCCCGGTCTCCCTGCACCGAATTTCTATAGATAGGAGGGATAGCTGTCCCAGATGTGGGACGGAGGAAGCTGGATTCTTTCATCTGGCATGGGAATGTCCACAGGTTCGTAGCTTCTGGAGCGAAGTGGTTAGCCATATTGCCCGGGTCACGAACCTCCGAATAGACATGGATCCGCTTAAATGCCTATTGGCCCTAATACCTAAACCCAAGGGGAGGAACTTGTCCTACAGGTTCCTACAACTACTACTCATGCTGGCACGGAGGCGTGTGGCCATTACATGGATGGGGGAGGGCTCCTGAGATCTCCCTGTGGCTTAAAGACATCAAGGAGTGGACTCTGGCCGAGGAGACGCATATGCAGCACACGCGCCGAGATGACAAACTCCAAGATGATTTGCAGGCATGGAGGTTGATGTGTGCAGAGGGGGCACCGACTGAGGATTCGGATGCCACTAGTGCAGATTTATTTACCCCTGAAGGGTCGGATTCTAAAGAGGAGACGGGAGGAGGAGGGATGGAGGGGCCTGATCTCGAATGAGTGCCCTAGTAAGCGCGCACTGATATTCCCTGTTATATAACAATGTGATTTGCCAGGATACCCAAGTGATTGTTACTGCATATGATGTCCACACCTTACTGGGCCTAGTATCGGATGACTTAATTATTGTACGTACCCTATTATTGATGCCATGTATGAGGGGGGTGAGTTTTTTGGTTCATGTTCAATGTATAATTAGTACAAATGTGTTTGTTTCCGCGGACGACGATCAAGGGCCCTGGAGGATTCGACAGGGACCATACTTGAAAATTAACAGACGCTGGAGATATATACAGTGTACGAATAGATATGCTTGTGAGTGTATTTTCCACTGTTATCGCGCCGCCCGGCCTCTGGGATGTGGGCCATGAGGCCGTGTATGGTTTGATTGATACATACGACTTACTAATAATTGCTGTGGCCTGTGGTTGGTTCGACGGCCCGGGTCTTTTCTGTGTCCACAATAAACATATTTAAAAAAAAAAAAAGATAATGATTGTAACATATGAACTGCACATAACACAATGGTCTCTGTGAGAAAAGCAGTAACCCACTAAGCTATGCACATAAAATAAAATTATGTGATATGCGTGGTACACGTCCTTTGCAGCAGGCATATTAACCCTTTGTGCTACCTTAGTTGAGTCAAAAATGTCACTCGACAAAACTTTGATCTCTCTCCAGCAGGTTTATTAATCACCAGAGTTATTTTGACACTTTTATTGGTGCCTGAAAACTATTGGATTTGCAAGGAGCTCTGCAGCGGGTGTTTTGAAAACTGCTCCACTGCTACAAAAATGTTCTCCGATAGCAAAACCGACTCCCCCCACCCTTTCACCCTACCGGGGAAATGCCCGATGCCTGGTACCGCCAGTCCGGCTTGGTAGGACCTATACGGGTAACCATTATATGTTAAGAGTGCCTGGCCTTGAGAAACAAAGGAGTGATTCACTACTTTTTCACTGAGTACATTAACCACATTTGCTGTGCTGTGCTGCGCTACGCGAAAAGGAGAGAGCACAACAGAAAAAAAAAGAAAAAGGTGATAGAATGGCCCTATGTTTTCATCATACCAGGTTAGGGAACCACTTTACTAATTGTCCTGCTTTGCTATCTGCAATAACTGACCATTATTCGTCATTGCTGGTGAGGTACATTTGTACTGGCTGCCAGAATGGCTGACAGGTTTCAGGTGTAGTCACTGACTTGCATATGTTCTTCCCAGCTTAATATACTGATCACTCACCCATTGCAAAGCAGAGCTAGCATTTCTTTTGTGGCTCCCCTTTTAGGATAGCGATTAACTGCTCCCCCAGTGTTGTGACATGATATAGGGTTATGCTGCGGGAACCACGTAAACCTCCAGCCCAGGGAGTGCCACATTGCTGATTCTGCATTGCATGAATGGAAGTTGGAATTTTAACCTTGTGGATTCATGAAGCTCATATGTAGAGCCCTCTTCCAGAAAGGAGATGAAATGTTATGACAGCAGCTTCAGAAGATCGTTGTAAACAATTATAAACACGTAATCATTTGCAATTTAAGTATGCATAACAATGAGCATGTAGGAGTTCCGTTCTGCTGTTATTTTGCGGTTGTGTAGCTTGGTGACGATAATGCTTTTGTTCAGAAAGTTTGGAATGTGTAGATTTCATTTTTTTGTTATTTTTTCCGAAGGGGCGTGACTTTGGCTTGCACACCTTGTTCCTTTAAGTTGTAAGGCACCCTAAAGATTTAATTTATTCTTCGGGAGGACTGATTTGTTTGCAAAAATATTTAAATTATAACTAAACTGAGAGAGCACGAGTTTGAAAAAAATGTATAAGTACACCATATTTACAAGCACGTAGTTAGTTTAAACATGTTTTGCACACGAGTATTTTATATCCAGGAGTGAAATATACAGAGTGGTTTATATTCAGTAGTGAAACGTATAGAATGTTAAGTAGAGTAACTATAAATTATAACGGTGTGAGATTAATGTAGAAATGTTGGAATATATGTGAAAACCTCATGTTCTCATGTTAAAAAGAGTCATGTCCAAATTAAATGTAACTTTGAAAATCCAGTATTATGTGTAGGCCTTAGGGCAATTCACAGCAAACCTGAACGTGCTGCTAAAATAATGTGAGATAAGGTTGACATGGTTCTTCCAAATGTACTATTGAACTTAGGGTTAAAAGTATATGCTTTATAGATGTGTTATTTTAGAAACGTATGTTAGTTAAGAATGTTTGCTGTTTAAATCAAGTTAACGTTTTAAGAGTGCAGGAACCTGCTGCATGTAAATCAAGTAGGCCAGAACAGATAAGGTCATGTAGTTTAAATTGCCATGTGCTCGTTAGAGGAGAGGTCGTGAGGTGTCCAGTATGGAGCTCTGAGAGTGTTTTATGACCTAAGATATGGTGAAGTCTGGAATTTGAGGCCCACTGCAGGACGAGCTGTATGCAGGTGCGAGGGTCCTAATCAGCTCGAATGAAAGGGACTTTGTTCAGTGGCGCCTTGCGCAGGCCTGTAGGAGTTTCCAGGAATTTCAGGGGGTATCAGCGCACGGAAGAAGGAGCCTGGGAACCAAGGTCAACTATAACGAGGGTCTTCAAGAGTACCATCATGGAGTTTACCGCGCAAAGATGTACCACGTGAGGGGCGTCCCAAGGGGCGTTTCTATTGGAAATGTGATTTGGTATTAGGGAAAGAGACCCGGGAGGAGAAGAGAGCAGATGATTTTGGGAGCCTAAGGAAGCGGATGGGTAGGCAGATAGGCTGATCAGGAGAGACCCATCATCAGAGAAGAGACAAAGAGAAGTGCGTGATCTTCTTAGGAAGTCACCACGGCTGACACCTAGAGGGTTAAGATCTTGCTAAGTAGGGATGTCATTTAGTGTAGTGTAGGGACAGACTAACCTTAATTTTCTTTTCTGTAATGACTTTGAGGTTGCAACTTGTATTCATTTTGGCAACGCTCATGTTATTGGAAGTTGTACTTATTATTTTGTTCTTCAGACTCAGACTATTCAAAAAGTTCATGTTCATAGTGATACCGATTTACCTTCTTAATCTCATTTTGAGAAGTTTGTATCTTCAGTTATCTTTGACTTTATATTAAATCTTCAAAACTTTAATTTTGGTCAGTGGTCATTTAGAGTGGTGTAAGTTCTTAAATTGATTGCTTTATTGCGAGATTACCTTTTACTCAAGACAGGTACCAACGATTCAGTCGACAGGAAATGGGATTTGGTAAGATAATTAGTAACCAGTAATCCCGCGTTAGCAGTTGGTAGCAGAGTGAGGATGGTTATCTTCTTGAGGAAGGTAATCTAGAGAGGTTAGTTTACCCCAAGGCCCGAGACGCCGAGAGACGAGCAGTGGAAGAATCGTGTGCCGAAAGGTGCAGACGGTGCGAGAAAAGCAGCAGTATCGGAGAGTGAGTATAAAAAGGGTCATGCGAGAACAGATTGCGGTGTTTTGTGTTGTATTTGTATTGTAATGTCTTGCGGAGTTGAATGCCTGTAGTGTGAATGAGAGACGGTTGTGAGCGCGCGCAACCTGGTAAACTGGTAACCTGGTAAACGGGTGTACTGGTGAAATCTTAAGTTCAGGCCAGAGCTTAAGTGGTTTTGGGTGTATCGAACATCCAGGGTAGTTGTCGACCATAGTACGGAGGTCACGAGGTACCATTGACCGCCGTGGATCCAAGATAGGGGGAGTGTAAGAGTGAATGTATGAGTAACGGACGCTGGTCGAAAGTTACTGTGTGTGAGTAACCTATCGGAGAAGGCGATTGTCTGGAAATAATCGGAAAGACATTTCGCCAAGTTAAGAGGACAACTACAGAAAGACTGTGGGCGTACAGTCAAGAAAGGTGATCGCTTGGACGGAAGTAATCATTTTTCAGAGTATGAATGGGACGCGTGCATGACCGAGGAGACGAGCTGAGAAAGGAGGGGAACTGCTGCGAAGGGGGACGGGTGACGTCGGCTAGAGCCGCGCTCTGATTGAGCGGTTGGTGTGACGTTAGCTAGAGCCGCGCTCTGGTTGGGCGGCTAGAGTGACGTCGGAGGAAAGTCGCGTACGGATAGGCCAGTTAGTGAGAACGGGGCTGAGATTGGTGGAATATCATCAGGAAGTAAACAAACGCGGAGAAAAGAGAAATCATGAAGTGTTTTAAGTGTTTGAAAGGGATTTTTAAACGTAAACGAAGTGAACATTATTACGGGGAGGAGGCTCCCCCAGAGGGTACGCCAGCTCATTATATGGCAACGAATGTTGGGCTGCATACCATATTGTGGATTGGGGCTTGGAATAAGCTTACGGAAGGGAATGAGGAAATGCAGTTCCCGAAGTACGGGACGTTTAAATTAGAGGTGTTACATCGGCTAAAAGCAACCATGTCCTCATTGAAACCCTCACCTAGACCAACACAGTTTGAGGCACTTAATGCATGGATTAAGGCTGCACACGACCGAAATTTGAACAGGCGTCAACAAAGGCTGACGCGATCGGTAAGGGCAGTGCGAGATTCCAAATGGGATGAGGAGGAAAAGCGTTGGAGGGTCCAGACTATAGAGGTGGAGAAAATGTATCCGATGAGGGAGGTGTCAGGAGGAGGAAGCCTCATGGAAGAAGACGAGGAAAGCGAGTCGGAGGACAATCTGATAAACAGATTGTTAATGGATAGACCACCTCCGAGAGTGGGGTTGATAGAAGATAGAGGGCTCGCAAGGGAAGATGGGAATGAGATAGAGGGATATACACCACTCCCTATATCGGAATGGACACCTAGCAAAGGCGGAGAAACACCTCCAAACAACACTGTACAGAGTGTAGTGGGAAGGTTTGTGGTGCAGAAAACGCCAACCACAGAAAGGGTTGAGTCTGTGGGATTGCCAGACGCTCTTCAAGTGCCTGTTACCATAGGACCCATAGTTTCGATCTATAATTCTGAGAGAGATAGAGGGGAACAACAAAGGCAATTGGATAGGGAAAGGATTGAGATGGAAAGGAGGAATAATGTGACAAATGCATGGAAACAATTGCCAGGGTCAGTAACATGGAACACCCCATTAGACACAACTGTCGGTCCCAATTCAGAACAGGGAGGACCGAGAGGACCAATGGATCTAAGGGGACCGCGACCAAGGCCCTATTCAGAATTAAGAGCTGATTTGAGGGAATGGGACGGGTCCATAGTATCTCCGAGTAACAGGACAAGAACGGAACCAGAGTGGGAAAGCAGGGGTAACGGGACAGTATCTCATTGTGGGGCCAGCGAGAGTAGTCAGGGCCGGGAAGGCCAAAGTCAAGAGAATAGAGGGGATGCATGTCCTACAAATCAGAGAGAACAGCCGGAACAAAATACTAGGATTGTAGAATGTGAGGAAATGTCCCGTCTCTGGGGGAAAGGAGGAGATGAGGCGGTACGGGCTTTTCAGAATAGGTTTAGGTGCCTTCATCATACACTCGGGGAAGACGTTCAACATTGGAGAAAGGAGAACAGCGATAAGTCCTGCCACACCTCGAATAATCAGGAATCACAGGGAAGTAGGGAAGAAAGAGGGAGTAATGGAACATCTTACCCTGCATCCCGTGAAACTAGCCCGGAGGGGGAGAGAGGGGCTATGAGGCATGAAGGAGTGTTTCACCACCCACCCCGAGAAGACGGAAAGGCATGGGATCTAGAGAGATGGGAACAGGGGAGGACTCCTTATAATTCACCCATACCTAAACGTAGATCTCGGAGCTGGGATGGGAGAGATGCGGATGGAGGAGCTAAATTGAGTGTCTTGAAAGCTGAAATTAAGGCAAAAAGGCTTGATGTTACCAGTTTAAAATCAGATGTTGATGAGATAATAGATGGAACATTGCCTTTGGAAAGGATAGAATTGTACGAACAGGATGAGTTATTGTTCATGGCAAAGGATATTACTAGGAAAGCTAGAGCGTTTCATGAAAAACTGACTGATTTGGCAGACAAGTATGCCGTGGATTTGTCTAGGACAAGGGCATTACAGAGTAACCACAGATTACAGTACGCAGACCAAGATCTAGATGAGAAGAGAACTACTGGATTAAAAACACACATAAGAGAGCTGGTAACAGGGATAAGAGTGTGGAGAGAACTGGATAAATGGGAAGAAAGGTGGTCGAAAAAGGGCACAGTTAGGCGAAGTACAAATGTGATGACCCCTGAGGGAAGGGTAATGCAGATGGAGGCATTCCCTTTGCGAGAAATATCAAATGGAAATTATGTACATGTGCCCTGGAGTAGAGGAGACTTAGCCGCATTTACCAACTCATTTCCGAAGTTGCGGGACAATCCAGTTGAATAGTATAAGCAGGTAGAGAGGTTCGTCAAAATTTCGAAAGTATTGTGGATTGATTTGAACACGTTGTTTGACATCGTGGTCCCATCTGATCTGTGGACCCCTTGTAAGACTAGTGTCGAATGGCCAAATGCTGAACCATTGAGGGATGCTCGGACTAATGGACCGTCTGAGATTGTCATGCGAAAGTATGAAAGGGTAATAGCATGGCTGAAAGATAAGGTACCACCACAGGATATAGATTGGGTAAAGATAGATCGAACAAGGCAGGAACCCAAGGAGACAGTTCACGAGTTTTATGAAAGATTGTTGAAAACATTCAAGCAATACAGTGGACTAGATGTAATGGATCCCAAAGACATAGGGCAGTTCGTGTCAAAGTTTGTCTTGGGGTTGAGACCTGATATTTGTTTGATGATACAGCAACATTTAATCTGTTGGCAGAACAAACCACTAGATGAGATTTTACGATATGCGAGGTACTGCAGTGACGAGATAGATTCTAAAGCCAAGAATCTAAAGGAGAAATTGATGGTGGTGCAAATGCAGTCCGCTGGGAAGGGTGGCCAGCAGAAGCAGGGGATGGGACGAAAACCAAATGGTCAGAGCAAAGATAATGAAGAAGGGCAGAGACCTAGGATAGACTTTGCCACTTTAAAGAAAACGACAAAGTGTCATCAGTGTCACCAGGTGGGGCATTGGCGACGCGAGTGTCCCTTTAACCCTGAAAATGGAGAGCTAGAAGTAGAAGAACAGGTCCAAGAAGACCCAGTGCAAAAAGTGACAGTCCCAAGTAATAAGGTGGCCAAAGGGGGGACTTCGGCTCCACGTGCCCAATTCCCACAGCCACCGAAGATAACAGCTGGAGGAAAGGTCTTTAAACAAATGCCTCTGTTTATTGAGGAAGAAAAATTTTATTACATTGATCCATTGACAGGACAACGGGTGAGCAGTGAAGAGGACTGTACCCTCGGGGCAGTTCTAGAAGTGGATCAGAGAGGGCCATTTGTTGAGGCAGAAGTGGCAGGGTGTCCCACTACGTTCTTAGTGGATACTGGGGCTACTCGTTCGACTCTGAGATCAGCGGTGGTTCCAGACTTGCCGATGTCAGGAGAAACAATTCAGGTGGTAGGAGTCGCAAATAAGAGAATGACTAGTCCTTTGACAGAACCAGTATCTGTGAAAATAGGAAATCATATGAACGAACATCAGTTTGTGGTTTGTGACTCGAGTCCGGTATGTCTGTTAGGTAGGGATTTGTTATGCAAATTGAATTGCACCATATACTGCACCCCACAAGGAGTGGAGGTACAGACTACCGACGATGATGCTACCTTTAAGGTGGCCAATTCAAAATTCTGTGTAGAACTATATCCTACTCTGACTGTAGAAGATCTTCCACAAGATTTAAGAGATGCAGTGGCGTCAGAGGTGTGGGATTTCACAGGAGAAGATATAGGATTGATTAAAGGGGTAGAACCGGTAAAAATTCTGGTAAAACCAAATGTTGAGTTTCCAAGAACGCCTCAATACAAATTGTCACAGGAAACGATTGCAGGAATAAAGCCTGTGATCGAGTCAATGATTCAACAGGGAATACTGAAAGAAATCGTGGGCAGTCCTTGTAACTCCCCGATTATGGGTTTGCAGAAACCTAGCGGGAAGTTTAGGATAGTTCAGGATTTACGAAAAATTAACAACATAGTCGTTTCATGTTGTCCCGTGGTACCGAATCCATCCGTGATATTGTTTCAAATACTATGTCAAGCAGAATGGTTCACAGTGATAGATCTTTGTCAGGCTTTCTTTTCAATCCCATTGGATGAAGAGAGCAGGTACCTTTTCGCGTTTAAAATGGAAGATCGCGTTTTAACATGGTGTCGAATCCCACAAGGATTCACAGACAGTCCATCCATCTTTAATCAGTTGTTGAAGAAGAATCTTGAGAATCTAGTACTGCCACAGAACTCGGTTCTGGTACAGTACATAGATGACCTACTTGTTGCGTCAGAAACAGAGGAAGCTTGTAAAGTAGATTCAATTGCCTTACTGAATCATTTAGCTGAAAATGGACATAAGGTATCTCCGAGCAAGTTACAGTATTGTCTGACAGAAGTACAGTATCTAGGGCACAGGTTAGAAAAAGGGAAACGTAAGGTGTCCCCAGAGAGGATTGAGGCGATAATGAAAATGAATGCGCCTACAACACAGAGAGAAGTTAGAATGTTCCTAGGAATGGTGGGTTACTGCCGACAGTGGATAGTTAACTTTTCACTGAAAGCAAAGCCCTTACAGAAACTGACGCACAAGGAGGTGAGTGATCCGGTACCATGGGATGAAGAATGTCTGGTGGCGTTTTTACAGCTGAGAGACGATTTATGTCGTGCTCCGGCTCTGGGAATGCCAGATTATGAAAAGTCATTTTCACTCTATTGCTGTGAGAGAGAGGGATGTGCTTTGTCAGTCTTGGCACAGACCCACGGTAATGCCCGTAGACCAGTTGCATACTTTTCGGCTACATTAGATCCAGTAGCCGCAGCGTTGCCCGGATGTCTCAAATCCGTTGCTGCAACGGGTGTCAGCATTGAAAGGAGCGAAAGTATTGTGATGGGACATCCAGTAGTGGTATATGTACCACATTCAGTTGAATTGTTAATGACCAGGACGAAGACGCAGCATCTGACCAATAGTAGGCTCACGCGCTACGAGCAAGTTATACTTGCCGCAGAAAACGTGACTCTCAGGAGATGCTCTGTCTTGAATCCTGCTACTTTGATGCCATTACCTACTGTAATAGAAGGCGAAGGATGTGAAGACCACGATTGCCTTGATGTGACTGAACTATGCACGAAACCCAGACCAGATATTGTGGATGAGCCATTGTCTGACCCCGATGAAATTTATTTTGTTGATGGCTCATGTTTAAGAGACGATACTGGTCGGTTGAGAGCAGCTTATGCTGTTTGTACCATTACTGGAGTTGTGGAAGCCGCTTGCCTGGAAGGAGTACATTCCGCACAGGTAGCAGAGATTATTGCCCTAACTCGTGCCTGCATAGCAGGAAACGGAAAGAGAGTCACCATCTACACGGACAGCCAATATGGTTTCGGTGTGGTTCATGATTTCGGGCAGTTGTGGTCTCAGAGGGGTTACATGACCTCCTCTGGTTCGCCCATTCGAAATGGAGAATTTGTGCGATTGCTGATAGAAGCATTACAAGGTCCTGTTGACATCGCAGTAGTAAAGTGTGTAGCACATACTAAGAATACAGATTTTGTGTCACAAGGTAATAGATATGCTGATGAAGTCGCACGCTATTGTGCGGAACAAAGTTATTCTTTCTCAAAGGTGGAAATAGAAGGTGCAGAAGAAAAGACTGAATTAAGTATGATGTTAGAAACTGTAGACACTTGGGAGGATTTAAGAATAATGCAGGAGAACGCACCTGAAACAGAGAAAAAGGCATGGGAAATAGCAGGTTGTGTGCGAAGTGAAATGGATTTTTGGGTTTCAGCAGATGGGAGAGCTGTGTTACCTGAAGAATTAGCTAATCCCATGGCGAGAGAAATACATGGTCCAGTACATCTAGGAAGGGATGCTATGATGAGATTGTTTAGGCAAACTTGGTATTGCCCTAAATTTAGAATAGCAGCAGAATCAGTATGTAAACGATGTGTTACTTGCCAACAGCTGAACGTAGGCAAACGAACACCAGTCACACTGAGTCACATTGGGAGGTCGGGGGGGCCTTTCAATAGAATGCAACTAGATTTTATCGAAATGCCAAGAGTCAATCGCCTTCGGTATGTGTTGGTGATTGTATGCGTATTTTCCAGATGGGTTGAAGCGTACCCTACACGTAGGTGCGATACACTCACAGTGGCTAAATTGTTGCTCAGGGAGTTGATACCGCGCTTCGGGGTGCCTGCCTCTTTGGAATCGGACAGAGGAAAACATTTTAACAGCGAAATAGTGAAGATGTTGTGCTCCACACTGAATATCGATCAAAAGCTGCATTGTAGTTATCGACCAGAAGCTTCAGGAATTGTGGAACAAGTGAATGGCACTTTGAAGAATAGATTGGCTAAAGTAGTGGCATCCACATCTTTGAGTTGGCCAGATGCTCTTCCATTAGTGCTCATGAGCATGTGCAGCACACCTGATAGGAGGACAGGTCTCTCTCCCCACGAGATCCTGATGGGGAGGGCCATGAGACTTCCTACAGTTCCAACTACTGCTCTATTGAATATTACAGATGATCTGATCTTGGATTATTGTAAAGGACTGTCTGACGCCATCCATTCTGTGTCCCTTCAGGTGCATGCGGCTGAAGTTCCAGCAGCGAGGAACCTGTGTCATGACCTGAACCCAGGGGACTGGGTCTTGGTTAAAAAGCACGTCCGGAAGAACTGCCTAGATGTTCGCTGGCGTGGGCCCTTTCAGGTAATCCTGATAACGAACACCGCGGTGAAGTGCGGGGGGCTGCCAAATTGGATCCATGCATCCCATACTAGAAGAGTTCCAGCACCTCTAGAAGGAACAGCTCCCATCCCAGACGAAAGCCCGGAAGTGGAAGAAGAGTCGCAAGAAGGGATTGAGGCAGCTGAGGAGGTGTCGGAAGAAGTTGGGAACGCATCGGATTCAGAAGAAGAGCGAAGGCAGGACGGCAGTGAGACAGAAGACGCAACTGAAGGAGAGAGCAGAAGTGAATACGACTCAGACTCAGATCCGTATCGGAGCGACCAAGAACCAAGTGGGAGGACAAGGAATAGGAGAATAAGGCTTGGAGCTGCCATTTGTCCAACAAGGAGAAGAAGGCTAAGTTTGAGGTCGGCCCAGGAAGAAACGCTTACTCCTATATCCGAAGACTCAGATCCAGAAGAAGATATCCAGGATCAAGCCGAGGAGGGTCTTAGAAGATCAAGTAGGGTGCGAGTGCCTAGCAGAAGATACTCTACTCCCGATTGGACCTACCTCGTTGCAGATGTCTGGGAGACACAGAACAGGGAGGATCAGGGAAGTGGAACTGATCAGAACTGACCCGATCATCACAGTGCAAATAAAGTTTCTACTGCCAGGAGCGGAGACCGAAAGGTTGCTGACACTCAACATCGTTCATCCTGCTCTTCTAAGTGGAATAAGAAAATTGATTTTAGAGACAGTTGAGTTTCCAGTTTGCTGTTCACGATATCCAATATTGGAGGGAACTCTTCTTCGTTTGGAAATGCTTGAGCGAGTAGTAGAAATGCTAGGAGCACTTATTGTTGTGGACTAATATCATATTGCGAATGTCTTCAAGGGGGTGCAGATCTGGAAAAGTGAAGAAAGTGATCTTGATTAGAACGGACCCCTTTGTAATTGTGGATATAGAACTGATAGTACCAGGATTGGAAATTGAAAAAACGCTAACTCTCAATTTTGTCCGTCCACTTGTCTTGAGCGAAATAAGGAGAATAATCCTAGAAAAAGTTGACTTTCCATGGTGTGGTACGAACTGTCCAGAACCTGAGGGAATGATACTTCGGATGGACATTTATGAAGAAGTAGTGTCACTCCTTGAGCCATACATAACTTCAGATGAAAACAAGACTTTTGAAAAGAAGTTGTAAACTTGTTGCAAGATAACCTAGCGCCGAGTGGAAGAAGAAAAGTGATAGGGGTTTCATTTTAGTGGATGGAGAAGGGCTAGGGTTGTCTATTTTCTACTGGACTTTGAACTGTTTTGCGGAAACAAATTGTCAAGCTTCCAAGTGTTCCAAGAAAGACATTGCAAGAGAGAAAGACTTTGTTTGAAAAGAAGAGGAAGTGAATGCTGGAAGAAAGTCGAAAACTACACTGTTTGAGAACATGGAGGCTGGCAACCCGAACCGCAGGGCAAAATGTATAGCTGTTATATTTTTAGGAGTAGTGGTTTCTCTTATAATTTTAGTGGTAACTGTTTCATTCCTAGCGGGACACGAAGGGGATGAAACCACAGTTAAGGAGGATAAGGGAGTGTCAACACCGAAAACTACCGTTATTAAAGAGAAGGGAAACATCAATGAAAAAGACAAAGCATTGTTAGATGCAGAAGTAAAAAGGTTACACATGGATGAGTCACAGGGGAATTACAAGTCAAATGCTTATGCTAAATTGCTTTATGAATATGTTGATGCCATGGAAGTAAAGGATTGTTATGTCTGTATGCAATTACCAGCTTCAGTGGAGGAGGGTATCAGATACCATCATCTTCCGTTAACATATGGAATAACGTGCAGTTTATTGTTAAGTATGTTTTATGGACGAGACGGATTTGAGTATTACTTCTCGAATTTCGACTCGACATTGCCAGAGGTTCCGAATTTCAAGCATTTCAACAAATGGGACTACTACAAAAGCGAAGACAGATTACACAAATGGTTTATTCCATGGAGAACGTTAGATACTTCACATGCTCGAATCAACAATCTGACTTGTCAAATATCAGAAGTTGAGAAAAAGTTTATAGCACAGGTAGATACTAGATACAGGAAGCAGAAGTTATTGAAGGCATCAGGACAAGGAGAAACAGATTGGACCAAGGAGGAAAGGGCACAACAACGAAAAGGTAGTATTGGTCCAATTGCTTTGGATAAGGAGAAACGGGGGAAACTGTGCATTCACAGGAGTTACTCCTATTATGAAAACGTTTATGTAGGACAAGTAAATTGTGAACATGCCTTTCAATTGGAGTACTACTCTAAGAACTTCATGAAAGGGATGCAAGCAATACCAAATGTATATTTTGTATGTGGAAAATATGCCTATGTGAAGTTACCAGATAATTGGTACGGATCATGCTATCTGGCTGTTGTCTTCCCTAAAATATATCATGTTGAGAATTTAGATACGCCTAAGAAAGAAATATCAACTAGATGGAAGCGAGGGCTGGGTGCAGCAGAAGTAGTTGGAGATGTAATAGGTGCTGCATTCCCTTTCTTAGGATTGATAATGAATGACATTAAGATCAGGAGGTTAGCTACAGTCGTAGATAGGCTATCTGCCAGTACTGCAAGATCCTTGATGCTGATAGAAGGGGAGATGCAATCGATTAGGGCAATGGTTCTTCAGAACCGACTTGCTTTAGATGTTCTGTTAGCAAAAGAGGGAGGAGTCTGTAGGGCCTTGAAGGTCCAGGAATGCTGTACTTACATTCCAGACAATTCAAAGCCTCTAGAGAAGTATATACAAAACATCACTGCCATACACTACGAAATTGAGGACCTGACAAAGGTAAATGTGTGGGAAAAAGTAGGCCATGGAATGGGTAAAGTTGGAAGTTGGTTTGCCAACTTAGGAAAGGGTATCGTTTGGTACATATTGAAGCCCATCATCATAGTAGTGATTTGTGTAATCACTTTGTGGGGATTGGTGCGTTTGTATCAATGTTATAGAGCAAATAGATTGCAGAGAACTATGAAGAAACAGGAAGAAGAGTTGACAGCGATGCAGGACACTCAATATAAAAGTCTGAAAGCATTAGAGAGTATGAAAAGAAGTGGTACTGTCCTGACTTCACTTTAAAAGGTTCTACATTTTTAGTGTCATGGTGATGATGACCCCTGAAGGTCATCAAAGGGGGGACTGAGAGAGCACGAGTTTGAAAAAAATGTATAAGTACACCATATTTACAAGCACGTAGTTAGTTTAAACATGTTTTGCACACGAGTATTTTATATCCAGGAGTGAAATATACAGAGTGGTTTATATTCAGTAGTGAAACGTATAGAATGTTAAGTAGAGTAACTATAAATTATAACGGTGTGAGATTAATGTAGAAATGTTGGAATATATGTGAAAACCTCATGTTCTCATGTTAAAAAGAGTCATGTCCAAATTAAATGTAACTTTGAAAATCCAGTATTATGTGTAGGCCTTAGGGCAATTCACAGCAAACCTGAACGTGCTGCTAAAATAATGTGAGATAAGGTTGACATGGTTCTTCCAAATGTACTATTGAACTTAGGGTTAAAAGTATATGCTTTATAGATGTGTTATTTTAGAAACGTATGTTAGTTAAGAATGTTTGCTGTTTAAATCAAGTTAACGTTTTAAGAGTGCAGGAACCTGCTGCATGTAAATCAAGTAGGCCAGAACAGATAAGGTCATGTAGTTTAAATTGCCATGTGCTCGTTAGAGGAGAGGTCGTGAGGTGTCCAGTATGGAGCTCTGAGAGTGTTTTATGACCTAAGATATGGTGAAGTCTGGAATTTGAGGCCCACTGCAGGACGAGCTGTATGCAGGTGCGAGGGTCCTAATCAGCTCGAATGAAAGGGACTTTGTTCAGTGGCGCCTTGCGCAGGCCTGTAGGAGTTTCCAGGAATTTCAGGGGGTATCAGCGCACGGAAGAAGGAGCCTGGGAACCAAGGTCAACTATAACGAGGGTCTTCAAGAGTACCATCATGGAGTTTACCGCGCAAAGATGTACCACGTGAGGGGCGTCCCAAGGGGCGTTTCTATTGGAAATGTGATTTGGTATTAGGGAAAGAGACCCGGGAGGAGAAGAGAGCAGATGATTTTGGGAGCCTAAGGAAGCGGATGGGTAGGCAGATAGGCTGATCAGGAGAGACCCATCATCAGAGAAGAGACAAAGAGAAGTGCGTGATCTTCTTAGGAAGTCACCACGGCTGACACCTAGAGGGTTAAGATCTTGCTAAGTAGGGATGTCATTTAGTGTAGTGTAGGGACAGACTAACCTTAATTTTCTTTTCTGTAATGACTTTGAGGTTGCAACTTGTATTCATTTTGGCAACGCTCATGTTATTGGAAGTTGTACTTATTATTTTGTTCTTCAGACTCAGACTATTCAAAAAGTTCATGTTCATAGTGATACCGATTTACCTTCTTAATCTCATTTTGAGAAGTTTGTATCTTCAGTTATCTTTGACTTTATATTAAATCTTCAAAACTTTAATTTTGGTCAGTGGTCATTTAGAGTGGTGTAAGTTCTTAAATTGATTGCTTTATTGCGAGATTACCTTTTACTCAAGACAGGTACCAACGATTCAGTCGACAGGAAATGGGATTTGGTAAGATAATTAGTAACCAGTAATCCCGCGTTAGCAAAACTTCATAACAACTGGTAGATATCAAAATCGAGTTAGTCCTGTACATTGTGCTAAGAGAGTTGCCTGGCAGGATAGGTTTCACCATGGATCCCTCACATGTTGCAAAGCAATGACGTTATTCTGAGAAAGTTAGGTGAAAGCACCAAAGCACAAATATTTTGGGGCAATTTGCAATCTGGTGAATGGTCAACAAAATTTTCGGGGGCAGAGGACCATCGACACTAATTAGAGATCCCGTCTGCCTGGGATCTGTGTGCTTTCAAAGGCACCACTACTGCGATGGCTTCCTTAATGGCACTGAAGGTTTGCCAAGTGGGTGCCAGAGTTAAAGCATATGCTGAGAAAATAAACTTCCAAAGAAGAGTTTATTTTCTGAATACAAAAACAAATGGGCAAGACATGCAAGGAGTTGTCTCCGTGTACTTGAGGTCCATTATTTATTTCCCGTGCCCGTGTTCACAGGAAGCGAAAATTAGCCCACCCTCAATAGCACAGCATGACCGTCATTGTCACCTGGCGGTCAGCGGTCAGATTAGTGGTTTGCACTACCATGGCTAGATGAGGCTTCATCGGTGTGACTTCAGCCCTTCCTCGAATGGAGGGCATCCAAAAGTTTGGCAGTGTGGGAGGGCCACTGATTTCGATCCGCAAAACTCAAAATGGGGTCAAATATCCCTTTAACCTGTTTGTGAGCTGTACAGTTGCCATGACACACCCTACTAGTAGCAGGTCAGAAAGCACTAAGCATTTCCTCTGCTATTTTAAGGAAAACCAGGACCGTCACCCAGTCAGATGTTCTGGTTTTGTTAATGTATGCTGTAATATCAGGCAATGAGTAACCCTCTGCCTAACATGGCTTGGTTCTTCAACTGTACCACAGATTATTTTCCGCATTGTGCCCTTTTCTATCGTCTGTGTGAATTCTGTGTCATAGGGATTTTAGACACACTTTTATTGTGTGCACTTTCCCACAGTAAAGTCATGTTTAGGCTATTTTTCAGATTTTTCGATGGCAGCAATATTTCAAAAATGCTCCTTCATGCAGGTATCAAATTTGGCAACAGCAGCAACAGCCTTAGTGGATTGTAGAACAATCACTATTGCGCTTGCTGAGTCACCAGATGCCCTTTCTGACCCTCCAGCCTCTAACTCTTTTCAGCAATCCTATGGAGGCTTTTGTCAGAGGCTGAACTCACATTCTTTTGAAGACCCTTGTTAATTGATTTCTAAGATAAGACTCTGCTTACAAAGATTCATCTGACAGAAGCTCTCCTAAATCACATCCAAGGGAGAGAAGATTCATATGGTCACCATGGGCCCGATGTAGGTAAAAGGGAATTTCCGATTCCAAAATACCGAGGCGGGCCGCATCGGTATTCTGAAATCGGAAAACGAGATGTAGGAAACAAACAGCGAAATAATAGGGAATCGGTCGGCATCGGTAATGTGAATCGGTACGTACCGAATCTGCATGGACCGAATCGGAAAGTACCGAATCGGCTACCACCGAATCGGAACTAGCCGAATCGGCTACCACCGAATCGGAATTAGCCGAGTCGGAAAAATCCGATTCGGCAATTACCGAATCGGAGGTATGAAAACACACCCATGGCCAAAAAGCCCATAGGAATGCATTGAAGAAACCGAATCGGCTGTATCCGAATCGGATGATACCGATTCGGATTTCACCGAATCGGTAATATCCGATTCGGAGATAGCCGATTCGGTAAAAGCCGCTTCAGCCAATGAGGTGGCTCCCCCTCCCCCTCCCAAACAGGGAGTGGCAACCCTGGCAGGTGCAGCCAATTAAGAACATTCTGGAGAGCCAGCCTGAGCTGAGCAGTCACAGTTAGCAGCAGTGGGAGTAGGAGGTAGTGAACTGTTCAGAGCAAGATGGCAAACCAGAGTGAGAGCCAGAAGTCCAGCCAGAAGAGGAAGCCTAAGTTCAGCAGCACCGAGCTGCAGGTGTTGGTTGAGGAGGTGGTGAGGGTGCACCGGCAGCTATTCGGAAAGCTGTCCCTCAATGTGCCAGAAAGCACCAAGAGGAGGCTCTGGAGCGAAATCGGCCAGAAGGTCAACGCTGTGGGTGTCACCCCCAGGTCCCTGGATGAGCTGAAGAAGCGCTTCTACGACATCCGCAGCCTGACCAAACGGAAGATGGCAGAGATCCAGAAGCAGGCTGGAGTCACTGGTGGTGGCAGGAACCCGCCGCCACCCCTCACCGAGCTGGAGGAACTGGTCTCCAGCACCATTGAGAGGGAGAGCGTGACCGGAATTGGGACCCTGGACAGCTCAGCCAGAGCTACAGCTACAGGTAAGAGGCATGCGCATCAGGACACACCCTACCAGACACCTCCCCATTAGACACAATGCATAGCCAAACCCCAGCACAGTACTGTAACCAACATACAAGAGACAAGCATCATGGTACATCCAGTCAGCAGTAGGTATCAAAATATGGCAGTGCAGAATCACAAGACATGAAACAGTGGAACACATTCTACGGAGATGCTAGGACATGTGGAATGCTTTAATTGTACTGACTGTAATACATCGGCACTCTATTTACAAATGCTTCTTTGTACCTAGGGGCACCATCAGGCGGACAAACACTGCCAAAGGAGGCAGCAGCACCATCTACCACTGCACTCGCAGGGCCGAGCACGAGTCAGGCTGCCGAGGAGGAGGAGGAAAACACCATAGGGCTGGATATTGAGGGAGACCTGGAAATTGACTTTGATGCACTTCACTCCCCACAAATGCAAAACACACCCTCCTTGCAGTTCTCCCCAGAGAACTCCCCGACAAGGGAGCTCTTTCCACCTACACCAGCTCCTGCCACTGTGGCTCCAGTACACCCTGTCCTGGGAGCAGGGGCTCAGGCCCCGGCCAGCACCACACCCCCACCAGTGGCACCCCAGCCCACGCAGCAGGCAGGCAGCAGCAGTACCCGGCGCCGTGCCATTCCCACCACTGCAGACCCAGCACGGGAGGCCAGTGTGTTCCGGGGCCTCGAAGGCAATATGGTGAAGATCCAAAGGCAGCAGGCGAAATCCATCATGGCATGCCAACGCCAGCTCCTGCAGCACAACCTGCAGATGGGGGAAATGGTGAAAGGATTTCAGGCCTTTGTGGATTCCAACAAGGAGGCAGTAGCAGGTTTAGCCAGGCTAACCACTGCCATCACACAGTTATGTGGCAGAATGGAGGAGCAAGAGGTGGTGCGCAGACGGGATGCCCGGGTGCAGAACCGCTCCTTGAGCCGCCTTGCTGCAGCAACGGCACAACTCTGTCAGCGCGGTGCCAACATGGAGTCTAGTCTAGCACAAAATACCGCAGAGTTGACAAGGGGAATGGCCCGCATCACGACAGCAATGGAGGCCTTGATCATCTCCAACACTGCCGCAAATCCTGCCCTGGACCTGGGGGATGCTGGGGACAGCAGCAGCCGCAGCAGCCCGGCCAGCGCTGCGTCAGAGCCACGCAGGAGCACCAGGCGCTCCGCAGATGCCGCTGGTCATTCTGAAGGGGGTGAGGGACACCACAGTGGGGCTGCAAAGCGCTCAAAGAAATAGCCTAGCAAGGGCGGGTGAGGCAACCTGGACCCTAGACTTTTGTTTTCATTGACATTACACCTTTTTTTTGTTGCACATCAGTGCAGTAACTGTGTAGCAACAGTATTAAAAATTGCTTATTCAACACAACCATTCACCTGTCTGTGCATTTGTACTCACTCAGAAATAGTTTGCTGTTATCTCCTCACGTCTATATCTGCCATCACTTGGCGTACACACCCCAGCTGGCTGTGTTAGTGGCACAGCTTCGTCGTCATCATGGTCCTCGTAGTCACTCAACTCCACCTCAGTGCCCTTCTTCACCGCAAGGTTGTGTAACATTGCACAGACAGCTATGATTTTGCAACAGGTGATGGGGGTGTACTGCCTTGCACCTCCACTCTTGTGCAGGCATCTAAACCTGCTTTTCCAGATGCCGAATGTCCTTTCCACAACATTCCTGGTGCTTTTGTGGGCACGGTTATACCTCCTTTGGCTGGGTGTAGAGGGGTTGAGGTAGGGGGTGAGAATGAAAGAGCGGAGGGCATATGCACTGTCGCCTAGAAGGAAAAGGGGTAAAATTACTTACATGCATACATGTATTTCACTTTGCTGTTTTTGGTTATGGGGGGCTGATGATGTGTCTCACCTAGGAGGTATCCTTCTCCAAATTCCCCAGCCATCAGCCGTGCATAGATGCCGCTCTGTTGGAAAATGTAGGAGTCGTGGGTACTACCCGGAAATTTTGCTACCAGGTCTGTGATGGTGCATTTCGCATTGCAGATCACCTGTACGTTGATGGTGTGAGTGGACTTCCGATTGCGGTAGATGTATTCTGTGTCAGATGGTGGGCAAATCGGAATGTGTGTGCCGTCTATGCAGCCAATGATGTGGGGGAATCTTGCCATCTGGTAGAAGTCTGCTTTGGTCTGTACCAGTTCTGCCTGGGTTGCAGGGAAGGAAATGTAGTGGGCCATCCTCTGGATCATGGCATCAAGGAACTTGTGGAAGAACCTTGACAGGCTGCTCTGGGTCACCCCTCCTGCCACAGCGACTACATTTTGATAGCTGCCAGACGCCAGCAGGTGTAGGCAGCATAGCACCTGCACCTGCACAGGGATTGCGTGTGCCCTTGGGGTGGGGTGCTGCAACAGGGGTTGGAGGTCCCTAATGAGGTCTGTGATGGTCTCTGAGTCCAGCCTGTACCGCTGTAGGATCTCTGCATCTGTCAGCATGACCAGGGTGATACGCTGTCTGTATACCTGCTCCTCTCTTTGCCATTCCCTCTCTCCTTGCTGCTGTAGCCGTAGCCGCCTCGCTATGACATAAAAAGCTGCCATCCTGCAAGTTGCAATGCATTTTGGGGCTGTTTTTATGGGTTGGAGTTGGTTACCACCTGATCGTAATCCATGGTAATTGCCGAGTGGATTCTACCGATTTTGAGCCAAATTCGGTGTTTCTGTGCCTCCCTACATCTCCCCATCTGTCCGAAGCGGGGATTTTCCCGATCGGTGATTCTACCGAATTGGTAGGTTCTCCGATTTGCCTTTTGTCCGATTCGGTGTCTCTACCGAATCGGTACATGGACCGAATCGGCTTATGTCCGAATCGGTGTCAATATCGATTCGGTACATGCACCGAATCGGCTTATGTCCGATTCGGTCTCACTACCGAATCGGTACATGCACCGAATCGGCTTATGTCCGATTCGGTGTCACTACCGATTCGGTACATGCACCGAATCGGCTTATGTCCGATTCGGTGTCACTACCGATTCGGTACATGCACCGATTCGGTGTTTGCATCCGATTCGGTGTGTTACCGAATCGTACTGTATCCGATTTTCGGTATGTACGTATCGGATTCTTTTACATTCGGTAATCATTCCGATTCGGTTTTCGCTCCGATTTGTACTTTTTTTTAAGCCCTACATCTCGATGCCAGTATACCGATCGGTAAGGGCCCTAAATCGGTATTTTCGGCCGTTACCGATCGGTAACGGCCTACCTACATCGGGCCCCATGTCCTGAAGGAGGAAGCAACCCTCCATTAACTCCCTGAAACAACTCAGATACAAACCCATTGATGTTCTAAGAGAGGTCCAAAGCTTCTACTGGTAGGAATATGACACATAAATGTGCTGTCACCAGTCAAGCATCCTAGCCATTTGCATAAGCTCGTTGTTTGTGATCAGTTTCAATTTTCTGAATGTAACCCAGATTGGTTTAATAAACAAACGTCCATGCTATTGCTTTTAATTTACTTGAGAATATGATTGTGAAAAGCTTTTGTCAGACAGTAAGTGTGAAAATTGTCTAATGCCTGCAGCCACATGAATTTTCTACATGTTAGTACAGACTGGAATAGGTAAATTCCTAAGCCTCTCCCAAAGCAGGTAAATGCTTGTGCATTTTTTTAAAATCCATTCTTTAAGGCTTCCTTCTACTCGAGGAAAGCATGCAAATTGATATGAAATATGCCGGAGCTGGTTATTTTCTACTTCTAGGATGATTACCTGTCCAAGGCTGTCGTTATACTATTTCTAGTAATGATCAAAGGCGGACTCTCTTGGATCAGATTAACCAATGTGTGTGTGACTCACGCTCACAATTGGTCAATTTCAGACATCACATCACATACCATAAACCCCAGAACCAATTGTATGGACATATATCTATAAACCAGTCAATTAAAAAGGCATATTACTGTTATTGTTATAAACAATATATCATAAAAAGAACCTTATTGGATCAGTCTAAAAACATCTACATCAGATTTCTACAATAATACAACAAATACATATACGCAAACACTGAAATTAGGAGAGACAATTCTTATGTGAAACATTAAAAACATCATCAATTGGTTATTCCATCTGGACTCCATCAAAAAAAGTCCACTGTATTTTCATTAAGTTGGACCATATGCGTTCCCTGGATATAACCTCGATAGATATGGCGTTGACGCGTTTCAGTGGTAACAAACAGATTCTACAACCACCTTCATCAGGACACGATTAATAAGTTGTCTCTCTTGACACCTAAATTAAAAAAATACAATAATATTTAAAAAAACTTTTTTACAACCTATCCTAATACATGTATGTCTAATTTATTCAAACCCAATTAATACACAATTTTCAATCTTCAATATATCACAATAACACATTTCTAGATAGATGTCTAACATCTGTCAAAGGGGTTTAAACACCCATTATCCACCCACTAGAGTCGGCTCATACACTAATGCAAAGCCCCATTCATACCCAAGATTCATACAACTCAATCGTTTCATAATCCATCCACCCACTACTCAATAGAGGTAAAGGGTGAAAGAAGGGGAAATAGGTAGATCACTAAATCCTGTTCTAAGTTTTAAATATATGATTCATTATTCGTCACCCAGAATACGACCTGGGTCACCAGAGTGTAGAGACCTTAGGATGAATAGAGCTTTGAGTACGCTATTTGTTACTTTAGTACTTAACATGAGAT
Organism: Lissotriton helveticus; assembly: GCF_964261635.1. Classification (NCBI taxonomy): domain Eukaryota; kingdom Metazoa; phylum Chordata; class Amphibia; order Caudata; family Salamandridae; genus Lissotriton; species Lissotriton helveticus. The sequence continues at coordinate 1,158,550,918 of NC_136057.1, forward strand.
TAACTATACCTCTGAGAATTGTGCCCCCTAAGATGCAGATTTTTGGTACATGATATCATATTGTAAATTAATATTTTCTAGATTAAAGAAATGCGAGCAGTAGTCATCAACTAAACAGTATGAATCACACTGCTCTGAGGTGGTTGACGAATAATGAATCATAGATTTAAGACTTAGAACAGGATTTAGTGATCTACTTCTTCCAATGGAACAATGATTCTTAAACTTTGTTTGCTGTTTTTACTTTATTTGAGTTAGATATAAAATTTACAAAGCTTCAAAATACTTCATAGAACAGTAGGGTGCCATATAAAGTATTACATAGCAAGACAGGGCATTTCAAGTTAGGGGAAACATTTCAGAGAAAGGTTTCATGAAATAGAGGACATTGAGGTAGATATATTGGGGGTCACGTAGATTTAGCAAATATGTTGTTCACAAATTGCTATGAATCAATGGAATCCAGTTCATCCTAGTTTATATCCATCATGCTTAGACAATTTGGTCATGCTAAACATGTCAGCCATTGGTTTCATTCAAACTTGTTTTAATTAAAATCAAAACCCTATCATGCTGTCTGCGCACTGGAACCATCTTGGACATGTGAGAGTAAATCCATTTGTAATCCAAAGATGACATATCCCCATGATGTAATCGTGCAAGTACATTGATGCAAAAAGTATTATCATGCAGGCAGCATTATGCATTTTGAATAGAACAAAGAACCAAAAGATCTTTGTATTTGGAGTTTAGTCAATTATTTCCTGCCTTGCTTTATTTTAAATTTGACTTATAAACAAAATTGCTAACAAATAAAAAAAAGTTATCTGCCCTATGGATAGATCTGCAGCATACAAAGGCTCTGACTATTAAATGGAATATCATTGTTGAACCCCCAGATTGAATCGCTGACATAATATCCTTGCATACAATATCGAAACATAAAAATATTGGAAAATAAATATAGTTCACAAAAATATCGGCTTCCTACACTTAACTAGTAAAACCACAAATATTGAAAATACAAATACCATTGTTAGAAAAATAGATTTTTACTTATATCCAAACCACATAAGTCGGAAACAAAAATATCTTCATCTTTAAATAAACATATAATATGTCAAAAGTATTAGTACACACAATATCGATGACAATAATATTGCCATACAATGTCATTATCAGTAAGAAATATAAAACACTTTTTATGTAAAAAATGATTTGAAATAAACCTAAAATATTCCAAACACATGTTTAAATTAAATATAAATATATTGCATCACGAAAATATGAACAATTCATCCTAAAAAAATGTATAACTAAAATCATAACAATACAACTTAAAGAATAATAGCATTAACTATAAACATTTAGACCACAACCCAAATATTAATTAATAATATAATAAAACCTAAATTAACACTTGCTATAGGAGGACATAAATGATACAAAATATTTACACTAAAACAAAACTAACCAATAATATCAGACTATAAACAACTTTAACCAAAAAATCAGATCAACATTGGCACATTCATTTAATTAACTACTTCAAAAACTACAAATGCTGCAAGACAAGGAAACTCTACCGGATTCTCTGACCAGACCTTTAAAGAAGAAATATATACATCTTAGAAACTACCTTCTCAAGTAAGTAAAACTAATATTTAAACCAAGACTAGTAAACAAATGTCAGAATGTAAAATAGAAACTAATTAATAAAACACTATCCAACTTCTATCTCTTTACACAAACTTCTGAACAGAAAACATTACAACTTGAAAAAATGATAAGCTGACGGAAAACACAAATGTATCACACACCAGCAAAAAGATATAACAAAGTAAGTCTACATAAGTTATTAAAAAATATAAACTTACCCCAATAGTGAGTAAAAATAAACCCGATGGTTTAAGTATAGGACTTTGTCCTTTATTCTTCTAAATGGCATTTCCAAGAGCTGGTTTCTTACTATTGAGCTATAAACATCTCAAAACATAAATTGTGCCCTAGAATCACATGTGTCTTAATATATACACCTTATTCACAGACATGAGGCAATTCAAAGTTGTGTGCCCCAGCTTACACCATGCAGCATTTTCAAGATGCTTTCAAACATATACTTAAATATTTTTGTAAGCAACATCAAAAGAGAGTGAATTTATTAGTACATAAAATAGCATTCAGAATGTCACCCTAATATATTCATCCTGCACTAAAGTCAGTAAGAACACATCCTACCTCATAAATTAAACAGCTACTAGGGAATCAGCATAACATAAAATGCTTTCACACTAAGAAGTTATCCTGTGAGTAATGATATTCTGTAATTAGTGTTCAAATAATACTAGTACATTTACTAATGTTAATAATTCTTGCTCAGGTACAAAGAAATTTACATTTTTGATGAGTTTATATGGGTTTCAAGGGATAGTTTGTTTCTGAAGATCAAATCAGGGATTTAGGGCCTCATTAGGATGTCGGGCGGAAAGCCTCGGACCGACAGTCGGATTCCCCTAGACTGTGTTGGAACCCATCTGCCCGAGTCGGTCTGAATCCAATCTTCCCGACTGCTTACGATGCTCACGGTCGGAAGGGGAACCGTTCAGTCATTCAGAATCAGTCCCGACCGGCAATTGGAGAATCCGAGTCGGTCAAAAGCGATCCGTACAGCTCTACGGACAGCATTTAAGGAGTTAAGTAGATTGCTTTTGCCACTGTGTTCTTTCAATTGAGTTTTGGCTATAATTTTTCATGCATTGCCCTGGAAAGGCATTATGATTCTGGGTGTCAAATGGTTCAATTTATCAATGCCTGCTCAGAGATTACTTTTAAGAAGAGACTTTATTTGTCCAGTTTAAATGCAAGGCAGGAAAGACACTCGTACATAGAAAGCTGTTTATGTTGTGAAGCAAAAGTATTGGCCTGCCAAAACATTATGCAAAAGTTTATGCTAACAAAATATTGTGAAGTTGGGTATAAATTGGTGTTGGACCTGAATTTCTTGGCATGGATTTCCCCCACGGTTTGGCCTTCCAGGCCCCTGTTTTTGCGACTTCCTTTTTGCTGGCTTTAGTACTCTGCACACTTTGCCCCGGCTAACCAGTGTTAAAGTGCCTGTGCTCTCACCTTTAACCCGTTTGCTGCTTCGAACATTCAGCGCCAGTGCTGAACGTTCGAAGAAACGGGTGCGGCTGCGTCGGCCGTTGGACGTGCGCAGCACCAGGGAGGTAGCTCGCTCAACGGCCGACGGCAGCAGCGAACGGGTTAAACGTCGTAACATTGCCTTACAGCCATTCAGTATATTTACTTTAATCATAAGTCCCTAGTAAAATAGTATTACATTTACCCAGGGCCTGTAAATTAAATATGTCCCAGGGCTTCCATTGCAGCCTGTGTCCACAGTTTAAAACTACCATTTCAACCTTGCAAGATAACCCTTTTGCCGGGCCTAAGCCTTTATTTTTAATTTATAATTCACTCCTAAGGTTGGCCCCAGGATGCTGTGTAAGTAAAAGTGTTGCATGCCCTGGTAGTGAAACCCCTTAAATTCATTTTTCATTTCTATGATGCCTACTCCTCTCATAGGTTGACATGGCAAATTCCTTATTACACTTTTAAGCTGTATTTCCTGATTAGAAAGGAGTAGCTCTATCATGTTTTATATCTTTAGAATGGTGATGACATATCCTCTTTACTGGTAAAGTTGGATTTGACATTACTATTTTAGAAGTGCCACTTTTAGAAACTGGGCATTTCTTTGCTCTTAAAGCCCTGTGTGCACGCAATCTGTCCCCAATACAAGTCTGGGCTGGGTGGTAGCTTGAATTTGTGCATTTCCTCTAGATTTGTTTGTGCAGGAATTCTCCACAACATGGGTTGCTCACGAAGAGGAGTACAAGGTGAATCGGAGGGTGAGACGCTTTGATGGAAGTGTGAAGACAGGGTCCACCCCCTCAAAACAACCCAGTTTTGAAAAATTCCTGCACAACCAAATTCGTCGCAAGAAGTGACCATTCCCCTGTAAGTTTGAAGTCAAGCTTACTCCTTATGTCTTAGCATGCATGCGGTTGTTTCATTTGATCCTGACAAAAGCCAGATTCACACACGGGTGTACTGATTAAACATGTTGACCATGATTGCGGAGACAGTAGACTACTAATATCTTAGAGATATCCAACACTGTTTTTAAACTTTCCCTAGGCCCTCACTATTAAGTAGCCCTGGGGTAGGAGGCCTTGAATCCATTTTAAACCACTTTCACTTCACAAACAAAACAGTTCCCTCTAGACAGCCACACACTAAGTGTCTCCTTGCCCATCTGCATTCTGATGGCTCATCCTTGGCAGGATGGGAGGGGAGAGCTGACACTCACACCTGAATAGAAAGTGGCCTGTCCCCACACAAAGGGTTGATTAACCCCTGTAATGAGTCTGGAGCCTTAGCTAGTGAGAAAGGACCTATGTGCACTTCAAAGACCTCATTTGAAGGTACCCCCACTTCAAAGGCACAATTGGGTATAAGTACTGGGTGTCTGTACCCACCAAAGCAGAAACTATTGGACCTGTAAAGAACCTCTGTAAGAAGAACTGCTGTACTGCTACAAGGACTCTCACTCTGCTCGACTGCTGCTTCTGGAATAACTGCTTTACTGCTGTGCTGCTCTGCTGCCTGCTGCTCTCGGACCCTGCTGAGAGAAAGCTGGAATTGAACCCAGAATGCTCTCCAAGGGCTTGTTGGCTTGCCTCCTATTGCTTTAGACGAAAGTCTCATCACCTGATCCTGCGCCTGGTCCATTGGAAGTGGACCCAGGAGCTTGCCCCAGTGAAATTGATGCATCTCCAGTCTGCGTTTAGCAAAACTGGCACATAGACCCTGTTGTGGAAGCAGATTCAGGGCATCACAGTTGGAACCAGAGCTTAAGAGCCAATCCATCAGAACCAACTCATAGCTGCTGCTGCAGAGGGGAAGATCGGTGCGTCCCCTTACTGCATGGAGAAACCCGGTAAATCATCAATGAAACCAGCATCTCAGTGCATCGACTTCTGAACTGATGCATCGCCACCACTGAGTGAAAAAAAATCAATGCATCACCTCAACTGCGGGATCGATATAGACACATCGCTTGGCTGCACCCCTCATCTCGCTGTTGCGGCAACCAGGATCAAGGTACGGTGTTCAGCAGTCCTACATGGCTCCTGTATACGGCCCATGCTCCATCGCGGTTGGCCTGAACTCTTGACTTTTCCCAAGAGGAGCGTGACCAGATAATTCCCATAGGCTCTTATTGCTTCTATGTGCTATTTTTATTTTATTCAAAAAATTAATTTCTCTACTTCTACTCACTGGAATTTTGTCATTCTGGTCTTGATTTATTTTTCTAACTTGTTATGGATTCTTTTTGTGGTGTTTTCATTGTGTTACTGTGTGTTTTTTCACAAATACTTTACACATTGCTTCCTAACTTAAGCCTGCCTTCTCAGAGCTTAGCTCCCAAAGGGTGAGCACAGTATAACTTATGGTGTGTGACTGAATTGCCCTGACTAGGATTGTGGTCCCTACTTGGACAGAGTGAATACCTCTGCCAACTAGAGACCCAATATCTAATATTTATATTGCAGACAATGGGCCTGTTGTTTTGGGTTTTTCCTTGGATGGTTTTCCACGTGGGGCATTCAAAGCCCAGTCCTGGCTGAGTTTGCGTGCAAAGGCTTTTCCCCTTGACTTATGACCTGGTAATCAAACCATTGTGCTGGTGATGTAACTCATTGGTTGCCTCTGCAAGATGCATCTCAGTATTGGATTCTTGTTCTAGGACCGTCCACCTAGGCAGTTTCAGATGTGGTGGTCCTGCCTGTCTTATGTGAGCTTTTGTGGACTTGTGGTGAATGTTAGGATTATAGGAAAAAGAGAACACTTTAACACTCGAGAGAAGTTTGTTTTTTGATGATATCATATGATGTGGAACCATCGATCAGGATTCTAGTTTACTCAACACCATTAATATGTGAAATTAAATAGAATATTGCCACTGAGCTGGCAACAGGTGCGTTCAATGGGTCTATGTTATGTTCTTCTTTACTTACTATACAAGGAATCATTAAAAACCTCTCTCCCTATTCTATTGTAGGTGAACATAAAGACATACCAATGATGATACAGTTGGAAAATAATGTTTTATGTACAATTTATGTTGGTTAAACAACAGTTTCCGTTAAGGATGAATGCCATTAACATAATTGTTTTGTGATTGTTTATTAGTAGGTTTATTAGTAGCCATGCTACACAACTATTTGCAGCAGACTTACCTTCTGGACAGAAGCTTCATTATTTGTTAAGACACTTGCCAAGTATATTGTGATTACATTTTAGATCATTAGCAGAATAATGCCAATGGTGATGTGTCCTATAATGCTCCATCTGCACATGAAAACAAGAAATGAACAATGCCATTTAAGAAGAATCATCGTTACAGCCTGGATAAGCAGATGTCTAAGCTATGGAAATTACATGACTAAATAAAGCATACTGCTTAATCCACAGCCAAGTTTGCATAAGCCACGAAGAGTTGAAAAGTAGGCCTAAAAATAGATTAGGACACTAAAAATCATCTATAGAGCAGAACACAGATAACCACAAGCATTGGCAAATCCAATAGGTTTAACCTATGCAAGGAAAGGGCAAAAGAAACAAGGGACAGCAGGAAGTGGGTGGGGTGGTGGGAAAGAAACAACAGACAAAGGGAGGAGGATGGGGGTTGGGAAAGAAACAACGGACAGTGGGAGGAGGGCGGGGTGGAAAAGAAACAACGGGCAGAGGAGGACAGGGAAGAAACAATAAGCAGCAGAAAGAAGTTGGGGGAAGAAACATGAAGGAAGGAGCATCAACAGGGGGAGGTGGGTGGGATGAGTGAGATGGACTGCACACCCATGCACTCTAAGAATGCATGAAAAACGTTTTTACAAAAGTACCTGCAGCAGCCTGCGGCCAGTGGAAAGACACTCACCGCACACAGGAAACTGTACTTGTCTATGTTATACGGCAGGGACAAACATGAAGGCCCATGATGAAGCTGGAGATGGGGAGGAGACGCTAACCAATAGAAAGCAAGGAAACTAGAGTGACGTTGAAGCCAACCAATGGTAAGTAATGTGCGATTTGTAAGCCCGATTTTTTTGTTTGGTGCTAACAGTAGATTTCGCTGGCAGCGCATATGCATTGATCAGGTGAAGCCTAAATAAGGCGAGAAGTAAAAGAGGAGCTGTTTGCATGTGACAAAAGGAGTATGACAAAACTGTCTCTTTTTAATGAAAATGAAAAGCATATAACTTAGTGGCAGAGAAAGTAGAAATTAGCAAGGAGTTCCAGCCTTTGGTAGAGTCAAAAAGTAATAGGCCTAATATAGGGTCTTGTTGAAATTAGAATTGGGTAGCAGGTATTTTTTTATATTTATTGATCTAGAACTCCACAAAGATCCACGAGAAATAAAAAGAATATACACAGTCATTACATCACTACAATCACGATAATATCTTCACTATAAGAATAGAATTTTTTTTTTAAATCTAAACATTTTAAAACTTATATTTTCATTTTGAGCGAATAATTAATAATGGAGCCTTTTCTACAGAACACTTACCACTATTTTTGAAAAGGGGTTTAAAAATGATTAATGTATAGGCCCAGACTTAGAAGGTTATCAAACAATGCGTCTCAGAACCCACATTTTCTGCGCTGCTTTGCATGACATGGTGGGAGCACAAAAGCAACATAACTACAGGGGGAACATCCTTTACAACGCAACTTTTACCACGCAGTGCCTTTACGACGCAACTTTTACAACGCAAACCATTACAGTGCATTGCGCTGGGGGGCGTTATAGGATAGGGAATAAGTTTAATTTACTATCCAACACCTTCCCTAGTGTCCACGGGGACTGGAGTTGGAATAGTAAATTAAACTATTCACTATCCAGCACCCCAAAGCGCTATGCGTTGTAAAGGTTTGCGTTGTAAAAACCGCGTTGTAAAGGCATGCGTGGTAAAAGCATGCGCTGTAATGTCATACATCCAACTACAGAGATGAGGCACTATCCTGCTCTCTCGCTGCCGAGCCCCACATACACACCTTAGCACCATTGTGCAACAGTATGTGCATGATGTCTAGCATACATTTTTTACTAAAATGCTACCCTTTCAGTGCAAAAGACTATGACTAGATAAACTTACAAACTTTTCCCATATTGGATGTGTGCTGTCCAGTGCAGTGCACATGCAAAATAGGAGGGAAAATTAGGAGAAATAAAAGTATTTCTTCTTTCAACGCCTGCTTCGAAGTAATTGCAACTGACTGTAGTATAGCAATATTATCTAATGCAGAACTGTTTACTTTAAAACCTGCTTGCTCTATTGGTATTATATAAGTATCAGTTGCCCAGCATTGGATGTGTTATAAAGTATTTTACCTACTACATCTAATAGTGCTATCAGCCTATAATTACTAGAGAGGCAGTTATTATCTCCTCTTTATAATACTTCTGCTCCAGGAAGTCGCAATTTCTCCAGAGTGGTAACATTAGAAAATAGCAGAAAACGAATTAGGGACCAGAGGATAGCCTCTATTTTTATAATGTTATGGGGATTTGATCAGGACCCATAGCCCTGGATGATCTAGATCTCAAAATAAAACTTACATTTGTTTTTCTGGATTTGCCTATATTCCTTATTCGGAGGAAGGTTATTAGACAAAAGGACTTCAGGGTTATTGGGAGTGTTAGAATCATACCAATTTGTAAGATAGGCCACCACTCTATTTTTGCATTTCATCCCAATTATATTCTAATAGGTTTGTGTATTTTAGGAGACTGCAGCTTCACGCAGGTCAATACAGAGATGCAGTGCCTGAAGTCTTTTATAAGAGGTTTTATGCCTTGCTCTCCTTCTTATCATGGCACATATTAGTTTCCCTTTAACTAGGTAAAAAAAATAAACTGCCTTTAAATTGGTCTTGATTTCTTTGGGGTGATTCCATTCAAGCTGGCTACTCATTCCAGTTATCTTGAGCTTGAATAATTTACAAGTTTGAGGTCTAACATCTAAAAAAGTCCTCATGTAATATTTGTATTGTTCAAATAGATGTTTTTGCTGAATTGGTTATGCCATCAGTTGTTTTTTGTAACAAGCAATGCAAGTTCACAATTTTATTATCATTTCAATGCTTTCATCCATTGGATTTTCAAAGAGACACAATTTCACCCTTCATATTTCATGAGAATATACTTTCTTGGCAGACAATGGCTCTATAATATAGTATCCTAAGGTCAGTTTGGGGGTTGTCTATTACATGTAGATGAGACAGAAGACCAATAGAAGAATGTGACAAAATTAGGTAGTCAATTACAGATAACCCCTAAAACAGGAGTGTGTGGGATTTTTAGGAATATTTTTTTAGTCAGCCAATTATTAAAACACATTCATGGTTCCTCAAAAAATCCAAAGATTATTAAACCATTGTCATCAACTGTAAACTGGGGGAATGCAGATGAGGGAATATTCAGAGCTTCTTCTCTTTATTTGTCAGCTAAGTTTTCTAATGCATGGTTAGAAACTTTAGGATTAAAGTCTCCAGACAAAAATATAAAATTACATTTTTTAAACTCAGTGATTTTAGATAAAGAGGGAGGCAGTATCGATTTGGTCAAAGACAGGTTTTTAGACCTGGGGCCATATAAACATTAATCAGGAGCCAGGAAGATTTATATGAGCTATCGGGCGTTGATATAGTTATTTTCACATATTGCTGAGTGATTATAGAGATAGGAGGGCCATACATTCTTAAAACAAAGTTAATTTGCAATTCCTTTGCTGGCATGTCCAATTCTGGAGGTTTTATCTGGAAAAATGAGAGCAAAATAATGATATCATTATAAAATGGCAATGGACTAAGTATGTTGCAGACAAATGATGTGTGCTTTTAAAGAATCTAAGAAAACACATTTTCTGGATCTGTGAAATATCTTGTCATATTCCAGGAGAGGCCACGTATGCCTATGTTAAACTCTGCAATTTTTCCTCTGACACAACTTAGATTGTGATTGAGAGTCCGGGCATGTCAATCCCAATGTGTCAGATTATCTAAAACATTATGGAGCTACATGATTGTTAATTTTGCTGCATGATTGATAGAGACCTCCATCCTAGCTCCATAGAAGTTACTGTAGCTTGTGCACCCTTTAATAGCCCCTCAGAGGGAATACAGGTATTATCATATCAATCATATAAATCATTTTCCTTAGAGGATTTGGATCAACACCTTTGACTGTTTGATGGAATAAAATAGGCATAACATCAATTCCTCCACTTGGAAAATATACACATTTTCCAAAATCATTTATCTTTGAGTAAAGGCTACTCTGGATCATCTGTCATATTAAGAATCCCACATAGTAACAAAATTGCTACTTTTGACCATTTTTAATACTGCAATTTCTTACCCAAAAATTCAACACAAATTATCTGTTTAAAAAATATTTTGATTGTCAAATACAAATGAAGTCTAAAGTTAATGACATTCTACAAAACCTGGGATCTTTAAGTGTTTTAGCCTTTGTGATTCTTTCTTTTTTTTAAAAGAATATTTTTATTTTGATGAAAGAACAAAAAGAGCACACCAACGCTGTAACAACATATCAATAAACAGAGCTGTAGAGCATTGGCACAACATCAGTCTGTACAAATCTCACTGGTAACGACTTGGGTGCAGGCAGGCAAGCAATAAAGAACAGATAGGTACAAGTACGAGCATCAACCTGAACATTGAAACCAAGCGACATAGGTCACATTTTCATCCTCCGATACATCCAAGTCATACAGCCTGATTCATCATTCTCCCGTTTTGCGAGCCCCTAATAGCGATTCATAACGAATCGCTATTAAGGACTTGCAAAACGGGATTCATGTAGGAATTGCAATAAATATTGCGATTCCTACATGTTCCTTATTTGCGATTAGCTAATTGCTAATCGCTAATAAGGAATAACTCCCTATGCATTCCTATGGGCCTACAGGCCCATAGGAATGAATGGGGAGTTATTCCTTATTTGCGATTAGCAATTAGCTAATCGCAAATAAGGATACGATTTCAAGGGTGCAGGGGTGTCCAAAGGACACCCTGTAGCACCCCTGAAATGCAATCTACATTGGTGTTGCGCACACACATGTCCAAAGGACATGTATGTGTGTAACATGCAACTTAGAAAAATGCATTTAAATGCATTTTTCTAAGTTTTTGCTATTTACCGAGAGGTCTGACCTCTCGGTAAATAGCGGCCCACAATTGCATTTTCGCAATTTTAAAATGCTTCATGAATTGCATTTAAGGAATCTCAAATAGAGATTCCTTAAATTCAATTCTTCGCAAATGTGCGAATTCTTAAATAGCGAATTTTGCATTTGGGATGATGAATCCCAAATGCAAAAATTGCACTCACAAAAGGGAAGATTCTGAGAATCTTGCCCTTTGCGAGTGCAATTTAGCTTGATGAATCAGGCGGATAGTAGTTCAAACAACGACCCCAGGCCTTGTGTTCTTAACCAAGATGTATGGGTAGCTAATAATGTATATTCTGTTGTGTTAGAATTAAGCTAAATGCTAAGCATAGAGTTATTGTCTATAGATCTCCCATGAGACAACCCTACCATCTCAGTGCACACCTAAGTTCGATCTGGTAGACTATTTTTAGGATTGACTGAATTGAAGAGCTCCGTTATATGAATTATGATTGGTGGTTGTGAATTTGGGTTTTCTAAATCAGTTGGTTGCCTTTTTGAGACATTCAACAACATAAAGGAGTCACTTAACGGTGGACCAAATTTAAGGTTTTTTTGCACTTTTTTTGCTATATCCGCCTTTTTTGTTTTTCACTTTTTTCTTTTTCAGTTTTAGACTGGTGCAAGCTTTCGTTTCTGCTACCGGTACTCGCTTTTCTTTTTCTTTTTTTAAATTGGATAATAAGTCAGAGGAGTAATTGGAACCTTTGTAGGGGAAGGCAAAATGTTACCAACAAGAGACTCTTTAAGCAGTTTTCTAAGAGAATAAATATACATCTTCATTTTCTTGATTCCTATATCTAGATATAAGGGTTTGGATGGGTAGAGGTAAACGGAACTATTGAGTTTTTAGGGTTCAGAGGAGGGTTGAGATAAAGGGAGGTAAGGGGCTTACCACTTAAATGAGTGGTTGAGACCCACAATTTAATACAGTGATTTGTGCTTTGTAATGGTGAACGCATTGTATTACATGTGTGGTAAGGTAAGCATGGTAAAGGCATACATGATAACGTCATACAAAAACTGAGGTCCTCCTACTGGGTCCTGACACATCCTTCTGGTCTCAGAACTGGTGGCCTTCCAGTATAGGTGCTCACCCAACCCAGTCCATAAAGTGAGGAACCTGGGTGTCATCCTTGATGATAAACTGACCTTCCAACACCAGGTCAACAAAATCGTCTCTTTGGTGTTTCTCACATTAAAATCAATCCTCAAAGTGCGCTCATTCTTTCCCCCTGAAGCAGTAAAAACACTAGGGACGGTCCTGGCCAAGGCTAGACTGGACTATTGAAATGCATTACACTTATGCCTTCAGAAAAAGCACATGGCTAAACTTCAGTGAGCACAAAATGCTGCCGCCAGAATGCCGCCAGAATGCTGCTAAACGTTCCCAAATTCCAGTCCATCACAGAAGGCTTGAAAAAACTCCATTGGCTTCTTATGAAGAAAAGAATACATTTCAAAGCCCCATGTCTAGCATACAAAGCTATTCACGGAAATGGACCCGCATTCTTGAAGCAACACTTCACATGGCACCATCCATCAAGGCACCTATGCTCAGCACACATCAAACTCCTCCAAACACCAAAATTCAAGAAAGCGAGTTGGGGAGGAGTAAGCTTTGTCTTGGGTACTGTGAGGTTGTGAAACCTGCTTCCGTTACATATCAAAAGCTGCCCAACACTGCTGGGTTTCAGAAAATTACTAAAGACATGGCTCTTTTCAAACTAAAATATACCATCTCCGGCAACCTCCTCCGCAAAGCGCCTAGACGCCCCCTGGGCAATCGTGCGCTATATAAATTCTACAATCAAATCAAATCAAACATCCATGCTGCAAAAGTCATGTCAATGTGCCATACAGGTTCTCATGCTCTTTCTGGTAGGAATGACCCGTGAGCTGCCAGGGTAAAGTAAGAAAAGAGTATTGGCTGGCTCAAAAGGTAGTGGTATGCATTAGTAGTGACTGTGCCTTTAAAATGAAGTGTAGGGGCTGCTAAGAGAACAAGATGGCCGTAGAGCTTTGGAGTTCCTGAGTGAAGATGCCATTTTTCAGCTGCCAGTGTTTCTCAAGCCACCTATGAGCTGCGATGGCGAGTAAAAGCAGAGAATACGATGCCGAGCTCCTATTGGAGTAAATTCAACAAATCCCTTGCCGACTGTTTTGTTGCAGCTTCACTTGAACTGCTCCGTACCCACTGCTAGTAATGCATATCAAGCATGGTCAGATGTCACCAGTCATGGTGATCCCCATTGGGCCATCGCCCAAGAGGCAGCAGCAGGTGATAGGTGCACCACTGTAGTGTGTGAAGAGACGAGGGCTGCTCGAGGAAGGCAATCAGTATAGAGAGTCTCGAGGCCCAAATGGGACAATGAGGAGAGGCAAAGGTCCGACATGGCATGGAGTGACATCAAGGAAAAAATTCAGCCCGCATGGATGAAGATCACTCTAGCCGTTTTTTGGGCTGGATGAGCAATGGAAGTTGCTCCTGGACCGTGGATTGCTGGTCTTTTATGCTCTACCCTAATGCGGTGTATGTCTTGTGACCCAGACTTAGAGGTGCTTTTGACTGTTTGCTGCAGGCAGAAAGCCTTTGGTGGGCTGCATCTTTGAAGAATGAACATGGCAGTGAAAAAACATGGCAAAGAGGATATATTCAAGTCACATGGAGGTTTAAAGAAAATGGGGTACCAAGAAATAGCAAAGGAAGGGATAGAAACTGAGAGCCTCATGTCCAGAAAAATGACAGTCCTGCAGTCTATAAATGTGTGGCAGCAAAACGGGATGTGGAGAAATTGGGGAAAGACATCGAGGAGAGGGTTGAATCTTTATCAGGCAGAGCTCGCTAAATTAAACAGGGGCAAGGCCTCCTGATAAGAAGGCCAATGTTCTGGTTCTTGAGGGTCAGGTGAAAGAGACACATGAGGCCGACAAGGGATGTCCTACTCATGAAAGTGTGCTATTGAGAGGGACTTTAAGATGCAGGTTAGGAACCGTTTTCAGGTTTTAGGGAGCAACCACCCTTACCTCAGAGACGTCACTTTTTAAAGAGATAACTGGAATGCTAAAGGGGCTAACGGAATCATAAATTTACGGAAATGCATGACTGGTTAAGAGTGTATACACTCTTCCCTTCAAGAAAATCGGGGATGGGGAGTCAGGTGTGGGTACCATGATGGCAATCTATGCAGTAGAGGGGATGGGTAGATGCTTAATGAGGCCACCAAGCACAAATGTTGTGATATTAGGGCGGAGTTGTCTTCCGTTTTATCCTGTTTTGTGTAACATAACCTTATCAAGAAAGATAATACTCCTGGCGATCCCCAGATCTCTTGTGTCTAAGGATCTAACAGCTTTGTGAGCTTTCCTGTGAGACTGACACACACCAGGAGAAGAAATACCCTGTATTCAAGTAAAAGCTACTAATTGTAGTGAGCCTGAACCCGAGTGCTGGGTTAATTTAATAATCATGATAGTATTGTTTTGTGGGGGCTGGTGTTGGTGGCAGAAGGACTCTTAGTAACTTTGATAAGGGCTGGGGGCTTCTCCCTGAGGGAAGCGGCAGAGATGCTGTTTTTTATCTTTTGCTGACCTGTTGAGCTTTTCTTGCTTTGCTTCTTTGCTGTTCCTCTTTCCTCCCTGGCACACTTCATCCAACCCTAAAGTATTTCAAATATGCGAGTTCCTAACAGTAAACTTGAAAATTGTGATATTTATGTATGGGATGGTTCAGATGTCTTGTCATTGCTTACGGTGGTTAATATGTTTGTGTGACTTTGTTTACCAAATCAAAGATTTAACCCAAAATGCAGCATGCACATGGAGGTAACCATCTGTGGGAGAGGATCGCCACTTCATCCCAAGGTTTGCCCGCTTGTGCATACATTGCTGTTCAGGCCGAAAGTTCTCTGTGACAAGAAAGGTACCAACTCAAAGAGAATATTAATTTTGATGAGGTGCTGCTATGAGCAGGATAATCCTAGAGGTGGATTAGCTAAAACATTGGTTACATTTAGTGCTATCAGGCGGATACACATATATATATATATATACACATTAGAAGCTACACCGTCAAATAAATGCATGCCACATGATTTCTTGATCTCATACATGATATTAATTAGTTGAGAGGCAGAAATATGTATGTTTCTGAGCAAGCCACACTACACCATCCTCTGCTGACTGATCTCCAATTGGAGGTATATTGCAAATTAATAATTTGCCCAGGACTCAAACCCCACAACTGTTCCAGTAGCTCTAGGGGTTGAGTGAACACCAGAGAGCTGTAAGTCACAGATTGTATTAATGGAATGGCAACTCACTCTTTCCTTTTTGCAAGGAAGTTGCAGTTAGTAACACTGAGTTAGATTTGAATAATACCTATTCTTTCAGTGTTTATAAAAAAAACTAGTTTGCCGTACCTCTCAAAACAATTATTTAAAAATATCAACGATAAAAGTATAACAGCCAGTCAAAATGTTCATCAGTCAAGTCAAAGTAACTAAGGAAGGTACTGTTTGTACCAACATTCCTTTTTACCCATGACATAAATTCTGAGCTAGAGAGTTGGGCCTATTTCGGTTTGCGATACAAGCTAATCATTGTCGCTGACACACATGGTATTTGGGAAAACACTGAAGGTGCCAGACCTTTGAAGACAATAACAGAGTGCCAAACTTCAGTTTCACAGTTATGTGGTGTCATGCATTGGTGCCACCATGGTCGTATCTAGGAGGTAGGCAGCCTAGCTGCATCCTTTGAAAAACAGTAGGTACACTACACCCAGGTTGTGCAGCACTTAGTCGGTATCACTTCCCCAGAAAAATCAATGCGAGGGTGAAAATCCAGGCAGGGAGGGTTGCTGTCTCTTCTGCCTGCATTGTACAAAGAGATCCTAAGGGAAGAGTTGATTTCTTTCTGACTGCATCTGGTTTCTTGTCTACTGCACAGAGGCCCCTTAGAGGCACATACCTCTCAGGAAGGATCCTGAATTTCCTCTTGGCATGTCCACCTCTGACTAATGCCTACTTACAATCTCTGATACAGCCACAGGAATTAATTGCTAACATCTAGGAAGGTGTCATTTTCAAAGATACTGATCTCATTGAGTTTGAACAGGCTGCAGTTAAGACTAGACTTGCTACCATACTTTGTCAGCATGACAATATACAGCCAGTCATCGTCTTTCATCTGAACAACTAATGCATACTGGATGTTGTAGTCTTGGTTCCAACCAATGGAACTAATTGTGTAAATATACCTGATTACTAGCAACAGAAAATCACATGATTGGAAATATGGTGTCCTGCAAGATTGAGTGATGCACAAAGTAGCTAACCTTATCAGGGGTTGACATTTTCCTCAACTCTAAATTAGATGGGCTTCTTCCAAGAGAGCAGATCAGGTTTTATTTATGTCTCCCTGTATGGGTACTTATAACTAAAAAGGAGAGAACCACTAGCAAAGTGGTGTCGTAAACAATATGAAAGCTGTTACATTCCTGACAAGGTTAACATTTCGAGCCAATACTGTCCAACCCCCGACACAATTTGTGGAGCCCCTGCCAACAACTAACTGCAGTAGCACAGGCCATACACATGCTTCTTACCCAAGGGGGTTGTCTTCATGCAATAAAATATTTCTGGGCAAGGAGGTTTGTCTTCTGAAATGTCTTGCCGAGTACAGTGGTTGCACCAGTTGTGTGAGGGAAGAGGGCGACCTAGGTCATCTGCTGAAGAAATACCTTCCTCAGGCTCCACTATCAGCCCAGAAAATGGATTTGGATCGTTTTGTACTACTACTAATGGGGCAATTATTGTAGCATTATTGGCAAGCACTGCAGATACCACAGTCATACAACCAGAAACGTGAAACTGTAATACAAATGCAAATCAGGCAAGTCAAAAGAATTAAACTGATACCATATGCATATCCATACCTTAAATGACTAAAGTGACCTGACCAAGGTTTGGTTTTATGGTCATTGCGAACATATTTGTTTCACTGAGCGGTGAAAAAGGTCTCTGTTGCCACTCCACTATGCAAACGGTCTCATATTGTCTCCCCGCCCCCTACTATGTACACAGCTCTGTTGCTTTCCAGCTAGGTTTGCATAAAATAGGTCTAAATATGTACAATACATGTACACATAGGCGTTGAGCCTTATGGAATATCAGCATTCTGTGAATGCAAATAATTGAAATTAATCGTTTATATTACATTCTCTCTTAATTCTATTTTATTTTATTTGCTAGCAAGAGATCAATAAAGACCAACACTTCTCATGCCAAAGGGATTCTGGGAGGAGGCACCAACAGTATCTGCAGCTTCCATGGAAGTATCTGTTAACTGCATTTCGTGTGGTTTATCCTTCTGCTAGGCTGATTTGCCTTGCTAAACATACATCTGTGCATTTTCATACCTGTGAGCTCACGGTTATGGGAGACAAATTCACAAATTGAAAAACTTTGAAGCTTCATAACATTTATGAAATGTCCCCACTTTTAACGGACGCAAGCCCCACAACCACAAACCGTCCTAGTCAACGGCCAGAACCTTTCTAATTCAGTTTTCTAGATGGTAAAACAATGAAAATGTAACAGTAAAAATGGGTTCCAGATTTACACTGTCTTTTGAATTCTCTCCGGTCCCTAGGAGTGGCAGGCTCGGCATTAGCCTGGATTGCCTCCTTTCTTAGTGGGCGTACTTTCCAGGTCTTTTCAGCGACAGCAGCATCTGCCATCTGTCCATCGGCGCACGGCGTCCCCCAGGGGTCTATACTCAGCCCTCTACTGTTTAACATCTATATCAAACCCCTGGCTACTATCGTGGAGGATGCGGGGTTGGCGCTATTTTCCTATGCCAATGACACCCAAATCGTCTTCTCCCTATCAGGCAAAGACGGGAACAACCCCTCTGCTTTGAAGCTCGGTTTATCGCTTGTAGCCGAGTGGATGCAGAGGAATTGTCTTAAGCTAAACGGGGAGAAGACGGAAGTGGTGATATTGGGCAAGAATAAAGATCTCTGGGGCCCCCAGCATTGGCCTAGTGATATGGGGCCGCTCCCACAACCAGCGGCGGTAGTTCGTAATCTTGGATTCCTTGTGGATGAAAAACTATCCATGAGACAGCAGGCTACAAAGGTGGCTGCCATCTGTTTTGTTACTCTAAGATGGCTCCAGAAAATTTTATGGATGCTGCCCATATCTTCCCAGAGAACTGTGGTCCAGGCGTTGGTTGTTTCCCGCCTGGATTACGGTAATGTTCTCTATCTCGGAGCTGACGTAGCAACAACCAAAATTCTTCAAGTGGTGCAAAATGCGTCTGCCCGTCTCCTCCGTAATGTCCCAAGAAGAACTTCTGCTGCCTACGCCTTGCGCGATCTCCACTGGCTCAGAGTTCCGAGTCGCATTAAATTTAAAGCCTTGTGTTATCTGTTTAAGATCAGGCAAGGCTCGGCGCCTAAATATTTGCAGAATTTGGTGCAACCCTATAAACCTCACCGTATGCTGAGATCATCCGAGAATGGTGATTTCATCATTCCAAGGTTTAAGCTTGTAAAAATGGGTGGTCGGTCTTTTTCCCATCTGGGCCCTAAGCTCTGGAATGCTTTACCGGTGACTTTAAAGTTGGAGACAAACATGCTTCGTTTCCGGAAGGGACTCAAAACTTTGCTTTTTGAGTGTTCTGTCTGATGTATCAGTTCCATCTTTATTACCTGCTTTTCTTTCTCGAGTCTATCTCTAGCGCCGGGAAACTCACTGTGGGTAGCTGTGCGCGTTATAAGTCTAAATAAATAAATAAATTAATTAAAGACACCAAAAGAGGAAACCAGTGCAAAATATGACGTTCACACGAAGTACAATTTCATGCATACCAGGTTAAAAGTGCATTATGGATAGCGTTTGTCTGGCCGCAAATTTTGCCAGTACTAGTGTTTGTACTAAAAATCTACGTTTGTGCAGAAGTAACTTAATAAACATTCATCACAAAAAGCACAACAAAATGCTTCTTACACTGACAGATAAAGAACAGAGTGGATGGTGAAGGGACCGGGAGAGGATGAGTGGAGAGAATAATGCAGAGTGGGGAACCATTATGTGGGGGGGTACGCTTAGAGAGTGAACATTTTGCTGAAGAGATGAGTTCTGAACCAAACGGGATAAAGGTTTGGACCAGCACTGCACCACCACGAGCTATGCGAATGTACCCAGTTTCTCATCTACGAAATAAAAATGTATAATGATCGTACCCTAGGTAACAATAGCATGTTCATTTTAAATGAGGCACATTTCTCATTCCTCTAGCAAATTACATTAAAACATAAAAGTATTTTTTCAGGAGACGCGTATTAGGTCATATGAAGTGAGGAAAGCAGGTGCAGCTCGCCAGAAAGGAAGAAAGGTGCAGACATGACTGGAATAGAGAAGAAACCTATACTCTAGATAAGATCATAACATGGTCTTGGTCTTATAAAGCACATGGAAGCCTTGGTGCGAGGGCAAATGGACCACATGTGTGAAGTAGCTTAAGTCAAAGAGAAATGTTAAAGTTATTGCAAGCTGGCACATAGAACATATTCAGTGACAGAAAGCTCCATAGGGTAGAGCTAGAAGCTAAAAGGCATGGTGCTCAATCCTCCTATTCTTGAAAAGAGCAACCACAAAGTTTGATGGACAAGTGCAAAGTGTAAACAATCATGCACTCGGAGGCAATGATGGTTGGAGCAGGAGATAAGGAATCATCACAATACTAAATCACACGTACTACTCATAATGAAGCATTTTGTTGTGGCTATTATTTCCTAAGAAAAACTGCAGGCGTTATTAGGTATGGGGTATTCCGGTAATCCGAACGAAAAATAGTACTAAACGTTTTCATGACAGTCAAAGGCAGCCTTACCTGTCCCAAATAGTCCACAGGTGTGCATATGTGGTTTCAGAGTCCCTTTGTGCTGAAGTTGAGTTGTGTATGAACTTGCCTGGCATCAAGCCCAAGGCTATCGCCGGAAACCTTATAAACCTTTATTTCGTCTTTTCTTCTGTGACAGCATTCTTAAGGTTACCACAGGTGGCAGGTAATAGCCAAAAGATGTTACAATACCAAGAATGTTAAGGTTGTGAAACAAACATGAAGCAGAGAAATAAATCCAAATGTGTAAAGGGAGTCATTGTCTAATGCAACATCAGTGCCTTCTGCAAATGACCAACAACATATCTGCAAGACCGCCTATGCACCGAAGAAACTGGTGATAGTACACCGGTTTCAACAATATATACCACATCGGTGGTTACCTTTTGGGAGGTATTTGCAGGTGGCTTGCACCGGCACTAGTTTTTGGGAATGGAGACTATTTCTTATCACCCTACTTAAAGAAAAATGAGATACGCAGAAAAGGGAAAAAAGAAGAGGAGGAAAAAGATAACAAACCAGTGTCGAAGGGCAAAAGCAAAATGATACAACACCTGCATGAGTGAGGTAAAGTGGCCAGGAAGTGGAAGTAGTGATAGTATAAGGCTTGTGGCGGACTCAATACTAGGCAGCCTTGCCATTCAGCAATGTCGGAGTTTAGAAGCATCATGGTCGACTCCCTAGAGTACATTTGGGGTGCTACACTTATTTATTTAGTATTCATTTTTAAGCACACACTTCCCAAAATAATAATTTCAATATTCACTGTGCGGCCTTGCTAGACTGTCATTTAAGTGCTTTATACCTTCAAATGTCAATGTATGTAGAGTGTTCATGGACAACTAAACTCTATGTTTCCTCTACGTTGTTCCCTAACACCTCTTCTAGTGATCATCACAACATCTTCAATGCTGATAAGGCACATTTGTGACATAGACTTGTGTTCTCTTTGCACAAAGCTAGACACACTGCAGCACATTCAGATTGATCACCAACACAATGCTAGATATTTCAGTGGCAGCTTTCCTTGCATCCTCCTCAATGCTGGTAAGTGTCTCTTTTCCCCTGTGAAGGGTACTGTGAATGGCAGTGGTGCTGTGTCCCATTAGGTGTATTTTTGATGAAGAACTGGTGCCCTGTGGTCTAGATCTGGAGGTGAACACATAATATGTCACCCATTATCGCTATATTTCTTACATAAACATATGCACAGTAACACTGCATCTTCATGCTTGCCGACACGTGTTGACACACTTGTCTGACACCCTATTCTACTAGGAGTGAAGATAATTTGTATGGTATTAGAAGCCTAGCACACCTTAACCAGACTGTTTTTGCCTTCTCTACAGATGATGGAAATGCTTAAAGTAAATGAGGTATGTAGAGTGTCAGCCATCATGTATGCATGGCGCTCAGTGAGGACAGCTGTGATGTGCGTGTCTCTTCTTCTGCCTAGTCATTTTGCATGGCTTTATGATGTGGTTTTGTGTGTCATACCATTAGGTAGCATGTCCGTGACCTAGTTAGGATGACCACATATCTCCAGGATGCAAATGTAAAGATCAAGGAACCCTTATCCACTGAGGTACCCCAAAGCATTGTGAAATTGCAACCTTGTCAACATGGAATGCAGGACACATCATGAATGGTGAGTCCACAGCCATCTGGAGTTATGTAGTCACCCTATTGAAAAAGCGCATTTAAATCACTATCCTTTACATCAAGGTTGATATTGCTGTATGTGTTGTTAATAATCTATAATAGTGACACATTTTTGTAAGTTCAAAAGAAGAAGGTCCATTGCATAATATATATATATTTTATTTACATAAAACAAGATACGTTGCTTAGTACCCATGCCATTTTCTGGCACTTATTCATTTCTTTCTGACATGCTGTCAACAACTGATTGAGTTCAGGTGAAGCCAAAAGAATGATTTAATATGAGAAGGAGAAACAATAACCCCAGGCTCATGAACAGCATTGTCCACCTTTCTTCCCACTCCTTACCTTTTTCTTGCGTTAGCCTCCATTTTCAGTGGGATTTCCTTTATTAGAATCTCTGGCAGAATCACTATGACTGCAAATGGAGTTGGATACATGTGACTGCTCTGACACTGCTGGTGAGACTAAACGCAAATTTAGGAGCAGCACAGACAGGCTTGTGGGAGCCCACAATGATTTTGAGCAAACAACACGCTGCTTCTGTGCAAGCCCATACCTAGATGCTTGTGTGCGCTTAATACCACCTTGGCACATCCTGTGGATTTCCTGCATGAACAGCAGCACAACTCCAGTTAATATGTAAAGAAGTACATAAAGGGCACTAACGTGCTAGATATGTACTCCACCACACTGGATCTGCCTACAGTCTTAGGGCTGTGGCCATTTGCATTTAGTGAAAGACAATTATTTAAGTCAATTAAACAGTCATTGGTAATACCACTAATGAAAGACTATTCTCTAAATTAACGTGACTAATTATATGCCTGCATCAAGCCTTCCGCCATTGTGAAACAGGCTAAATGGTAACCTCATAATCAGACACCAACAAACATACAAGAAAATCACCCGTTGCAGGTGAATCGATCCAGGCAAATTACCCCATTTGCCCTGCTGCACATCAAACAGTGCTTAACTAGAATGTACCAGCAAACCTGGTTCTTCTTGACCTGGTGTCTTTGTTGAGCGGATTCTGTGAAATTAACCTGGAAGAGCTATTTAAATCTTGGCTTAGGACACACTTAATTGGCAGGGTCCACATGGCCCTGGCACATGCGGATTGGTTCAGGGGCTCAAGTACCCTCATGCTGATCGATTTTGAGAAGGTATTTGACTTAGGTTGTCTGGTCCATCCTTGATGACACCCTACAAGGAATGGGATGTGGGCAACAATTCCGGATTTACATCTGCCTTCTGTACACCAATCCCAGGGCCTATGTCCAGGTTAAAGGGGCACTCTCCTCACTTTCAGATAGGTAGGAGAATCAGACAGGGCTATGCATTGTCCACTCCTCCTATTCGCAGTAGCCATTGGCAGTCTGGTTCTGGTGCAATGCTCAGATTTGGGGCTTTAACTGGGGGGCACCGAGAATAGAATTGCAAAGCCCTATATGCAGATGACATCTTACTTTTTCTCTCACAGCCCACCATCACTGGGCCCTGCCTGGTTCACATGCTCACCTTTATGATAAGGTCTCTGGGCTGATGAACAATTGGTCCAAATCCTCCTAACTTCTCTTCAAAGTAACAGAGACTGTCCTGACTGGCAGGAATAGTTGCACAGCCGCCATCTCAGTTTTCAGTACTTGGGTCTCCACATTGCACTGGACCCACACTTGACCAGGGCCTTGAACCTCCAGTTCAAATGCATGAAACAACAATTGACCTTCTCAAATGGGCTAAACTTTCCCTAAATGTTCTGGGAAGGGTGTCCCTTGTCAAATGATGACACTACCCAGGTTTCTCTATGTCTTTCAGAACATCCCCCTCCTCATCTCCCGTATATGGTTAACTGACCTGTCAGGGAAGATCTGCATCTTCCTCTGGTGGCAAAGACCTCCCCGAATAGCACTTGGCAAATGCGTTTAGTACTTATATGATGGTGTCATAAGAAGGGCAGATATTCGCTTTTACTATTGGGCCACCAATATCCATGTAGTGAATGACTGGATGAATGGGGGGTGGTGATATGGCCGGGCCATTCGCCTGGAGGTGGTGATATGGCCGGGCCATTCCCCTGGAGGTGGCGCAACTTGGCCAACAGGCTATGCTGGGAATGTTATTTGTGAACCCCATCCCCCACACCCTCCCTGAAGTGACTAGAGTGACCTTGTTGTCATTGCGATCAATGTTATGCTGCATCGGGTGGGACGAGAGACTTACGAAGGAACTCCCCCTAGGGCATAGTAACTGGCCGAGACACACTTCTTCCCTGCGGGGATTTAGATCTTGGGACCTATTATATATATATATATATATAATCTCAATCCACTCCGCGTATACAGATTTGCGCTTCAAAACACGGACACGGACCCAGATTTCAGTCTTCTTAGTTGTTTATTCCTTGTGCCACCATAACGTTTCGGCTCTGACGAGCCTTGATCACATGACGTGTATATATATATATTTATATATAGATAAATATATATATATATATATACATATATATATATATATATATATATATATATATAGATAGATAGATAGATAGATAGATAGATAGATAGATAGATAGATAGATAGATAGATAGATAGATAGATAGATAGATAGATAGATAGATAGATAGAAAGATAGATTTATATCCAAATTTGGAAATTTCTGGCACAGGATGCTCATGAAATTTTTTGCAACAGGAATTTGCTCTTCATAAATCTCAATTTTTCCATTATCTGTAACTGTGGCATACCCTTAGATCTCACAGTGACTCCCTAGAAGCCCAAATATAAGTCACTGCATTCCAAAATCCATATAATACATTTGTTGGACCAGTTTCGGTGTTGAAGGAGAAATGGGAGGGTTGGGTGGGAACCTTGGACGATGGTGACTGGAGACATGCATGTATGTCTTCGAGGGTCCTGACTATTTCCTCCAGTCTTCAGCTAATTCAGATTAACTATTTACACGTGTTGTACCTCAACAACAACCCGTCTATGGCACGCACAGAAACACCCTTTTCAGCACAGTTTCTGTTGTTCAGAGGAACAAGGAGGTTTCTTCCACTTGATCTCGACATGTCCTGTTATTGCGACCTACCAGTGGAAAATGTCCAATGTCTTGTCAGGAGTTTTGAGGGAGACTAGGGAAATGTAACCCTGAGTGGCACTATTGGGTATTCTTGAAGACTAGGAGAAATCTTGGACTTTCGCATCTCTCCTGAAACTGGCCACATGGTGAACGGCAACGGACTGGCACTCTAAGCTAGAGGAACCCCTTTACATGGCCAAAGGATGCCCACAGAAAAACAACAAAATTCAGGGGAAATAGTGGACTTACTACGGGCTAAATGGGGTTCTGAAAACACCCATTTGTATCGAGGAGATGTATAAGTAGTCTCATATGCAACTGCACTGTGTATAGAGCTCTGCTTGTTCGTTGAGTTTTACATATGATAATACCTTGGCTATGCACACAAAATCTTGGCTTGGGGTAACAGTAAAAGCAGTGTTTCGAATTAGACCATTCCAGTCAGATTGACTTCAATGGCTTAGACTAAAACCGTGTAAACCAGCACGGGCCAATGTCCGCTGAAGAGTTCTGCTGTGGAATCTCATTGGAAAGGGCAGATTCTTCTTTTCACTATTTAAGTGAGACGCCTTGGACAGGCAGTTTGGATATGCAATTTAAAATTTAAAATTTATGGCAACAGCTTTCAAGTGGTAATCCTATTAACAGGCGCACGGACAAGAGACCATAAAATAAGTGTCACCCAATAAATAATGTGCTTGCTAGAGCTTTTTGCCTGGACACTATTGAACTGTCTAATATTAAACACGAGGAATGTTGGCTAGAGTATTCATTATATCACCCTCTGTACATAGTCTTAAAAACTTGCAGACTCTCCAACCTCTGCTAGGTAAGTCAGAATTTCTGCCAAAATTACAACAAAGCTGTAACTATCAACTTATGTTCTTCAAGTACATTACATCTAACATAGACGTGAGAAGTGTGCAGACCGTGAGAGCTGTGCAGACTGGACTATGGTAGCAAAACAAAACCAGCAAACTGACCTCTCAACACAAATTGAGAGCTCAGGGGACTTCCGTACTGCACTAGACTAAAGAAGTATGCTACGACAAGAATGATGCCTTCTGCGATTAGCTGAAAGAAGATGCTTGTTTCCCAACATTTTCTAGAGTAGCCTCCCAGAAAATGTTTTGAATGTAGACTTTTGATACACATTACTTGTTCTAAAAAGCTACAATCCTGGATATTAAACTAAGCACTATGCACAAGACGATTGTCAATATATCATGGCAACAGAGTAAGTTATGATTAGTCACATTGAATAACCCTTAAATGGCTGGAACGTCTCCCCCCAGTGCTGAGCCCTTTTTTGGCATTTTTGGGGTAATACACACTTAGCGCTCCATAAAATGATTTCCACATAAGCGATCCACGCCAAAGATGAGTACTTTTTTTCCAACAAACTGGGGATTCTAAAAGTACACAAGGTCTGTAGATTCTCCTAGAGGGGCCAGAGAAAATAGCCAAAATATATCTACATTTTGAATTTTGGGGGAAAAATAATGAAATAAGTGCTCCGGATAAAAGTGTCAGTTTTTTCCCCTAAAAATGGCATCAACAAATAGTTTTCTGTGCTACAGTCATCATTTTCCCAGCTTTCAGGGAACATGCAGAGCTGATTAAAAAAAAGTATATTTTTATCATAGGTTTGGCATTTTGCAAAAAGGTGGCCCATTTTTCCTATTTTTTTTTGTGCCCTCAACCTACTTGTAGTTTGTGGTGGAAATTACTGTGAAACCCATGAGGGATCCAGGAAAGATATAGATCTAAAAGATAGACACAATTCCAAATTCAGCAAGGTGTCAAATGTGTAGATCCTTCAAAGATTTCTCAAAGAAACTATGGGGCCAATTAGGATGTCGGTCGGAAAACCTCCAATCGCAAGGCGGAGGCTTTTCTACTGGCATCCTTGGTTTAAACTCCTACCACCCAATTGTAAAGAAGGCGGTTGGAGTTTAAACTGGCCAGTCATTCCGGCTGGTTTCCAATGGGCTCAAGGAGCCCATCGGTCAGTCGCAGGCCACTCATGATCCTTTAGAATAGCATTTTCACCATCGGTATTATGATGTCTGTTTCAGACAGCCTTTCCATGTTCAGCTGTCCAACATGGAAAGCCTGTCAGAAAGCAACTTAGGGGGCCCCCAGCAGGGCTCCCATCCCTCAGCGGCCTCCGGTTGGGGGTCATCCCTGCACCATGTGTGCCACGCGGTGCATGGATTCACAGAAACTCCCATTTCTCAATGGGAGCTTGTGCTGCGACTCACAGCAAAAGCTTCCATAGAGAAATGGGAGTTAGGTTGCATCATAATAGGGGATGCGTAACTGCCAACCTATGGTCGCCCGCCCAACATCATAATAGGCCCCTAAGTGTTGAAATAAAGAAATATTGAACAAGAGTAGGAAAAAATGGCAATTTGTGACAAAGTTCACTTTTGGTCACAATTGTCGCTTTACAAAATCAATATACCATTACATAGGCTATACCCTTCTGGTTGCTGGGATATAGAGGGCTGGTAGGTTCTCCAATAAACCAGGGTACCCAGAGCCAACAACTGAACTGCACCAAACAATGGGTTTTCATTGTGTACTGAGAATAGACCATTTCATATGATGAAATATGTAGAGTGAAATGTGAGTATCAAGGAAACCTATGTATTCCTGAAATGGGCACAAGATATGGAGTTTAGGAGCAGTGAGTATTTGTACATCTCTGATATTGTGGGTTCACCTACTAGCTTATGATGTAGAGGGTAGTATACAAAATATCTTCTTATTACACACTGGATTACATTTGAAAGGCGCAAATGCATCAAAATCCAATAGGTAATAATAATTCTTCTACTATTTTATGCTCCCACATGTGTTCCAATACAATTGGTACCTCACTTGTGTTTATAGGACTAGTGACTCTGACAGGAAATGGCCCAGAACGTAACATGGACAACATGTTTTTCCACTGACAATTGACCTTTTTGCCATTGTGAATAGCTTTGCATTTTGAGCCCTGTGGATTTTGAGCCCTGGGCTCAGCGGCACCTAGGGAAACCTAGCAAACGTGCACATTTTTGTAGACTAGACACCTTGGGAAAGCCAGGGTGGTATGACTTGTGTGTTTCTCACCTGGGTTTCTTACCCATAATCCCTTACAAACTTTGACAAAAAAAAAAACTTTACTCACATTTCTCCGATGAAAAGTTCTGGGAGCCACAAACATTTCTCCACCTAGCATTCAACAAAGTCTCCTGATAAAAATGGTACCTCACTTGTGTGAGTAGGCATAGTGCCCACAGCAGGAAATGGCCCATAACACAACGGGTACATCATATTTTTCCACTCCAAACTGACTTTTTTTGCAAAGTGGGTAGCTGCAGTTTTTGGTTCTTAGCTCAGCCAGTCGCTAGGGAAACCTAGCAAACCTGCCCATTTTTAAAACTAGACAACTAGGGGATTCCATGGGATGCATGACTTGCGAGACTCTCACGTGGACATTTTACACATAAATCTGTTCTAAAGTCAAACTTTGGTTAAAAAAACACTAATTGTCCTCACATTTCTGTGACTGAAAGCTCTGCAGTCTGCTGGGAGCCACACATTTCCTACTATCCTGACTTCCCACATGTCCCCCATTAAGAAGGGTGCCCCACTTGTGTGAGTGAGCCAAGAGACAATGACACATTGGGGGCAATTACCCCCAACGGCCCTCCTAAAGGGCAGAAAGGCTAGCAACATATTCATATTAGCGATGGGACTAGGCCATGCCAGCAGTGGACGGTCCCCAACTCTACAGTGCTTTTTTTCTAGTCTGGAGTCTAGTGGGCTTTCTGCTCCCAGAGGGGTGCAGAGAGAGTGTTGGTTCTCCTGTTGGGATGGGGGTGTGGCCATGCCCATGGAAGCCAGACCCAACCCCTATATTTGTTTTAAAAATGGGCATTTCCTAGTGTCTAGTGGGCTTTCTGCCCCACCGGGGGCAGATTGGGGGAAATCACCCCCACCTGCCCTGCTGTGTGGCTGAAAGACTTTCGTTTCATACACCCTTGTGTCTGGTGGGCTTTCTGGCCCTGGGCAGTATATTGGGGGTACCTACCCCTATCTGCCTCCTGGGGAGCAGAAAGACTATCTGTCCTCTTGTTGGGGGTCGGAGAATGGCCATGCCCATGGTGGGCAGCCCTCACACCTATATGTGTTTCAAAAGATTACATTTCTTGGTGCCTATTAGGCTTTCTGCCCCAACAGGGAAGATTGGGGGCTGTCTCCCTCATCTGCCCTCCAGGTAAGGCACAACAACTGTTGCCTTATTTTTTTAAGGGGTAGAGATATGGCTATGCCGATAGTGTGGCAGCCCTCAACCCTGGTGTTTAGTGGGTAACTACCCACATCAGTCCCAGGGGGCAGAAAGACTGACATTTTAGTTTAATACTGGGGGGAGCACAAGTCCTTGCCTAAGTGCCAAGCTAAAAATAAAATAAAAGACTCCCTCTGGTGCAGAGCACCAGGGGGCCTTTATATACTTCCCCGGTGTCAGCCAATGGCCGACAAATGCACTCGGGAGGTAGTGTGGGGGTCGGCTACTGCCTGACTCCTGCACTCAGAGGATCAAAGAGTTAAAAACAAAGGCTAAGGAAGCAGTGTTCCAGATGTTTTAGCCGCCCCCTATCCTGCCCTCTGGAACAACATCTGATAGCAATGTTGCTATTTAACATGATGATGCAGCTGCCCAAATTAAAGTGGCTAATCAGTAGTGATTTTCAGTATCAGCATTTCTGTGAATGAGCAGCTTATAATTTGTCATGGTCTTCCATATAAAGCGCCAAACATGTTTCTGAGAGTCTGCGAAAAGTGTGGGACAGTCTGGAAAAACTCATACAGTGTCAGCAACATTTTAATGTGGGTACTGATATGCACCACACACTGGGGATTCATTGAAGAATCGACATTCAGGCGACAATTTATCTCCACCAGACAGGCATTGTGGAATGGACACACTGGCATTTTTCCCAAGAACCCACCTCAGACTTAAAATATTGTTGTCTTCCAGTATGGTTGAGGTGCCACTACGGGCGAGGGGCGGTATGATCCAACCACCTAATGCTAAATGAGCCCCAGACTATGCCCAATGAGGAGGAACAGTGCTGTGTGCCAGCTTTCCTGTGCACTCAGTAGGAACCATGCTGGCTCCTGCTCTCCCAAATTCTACAGGCACAAATGATGACTTCATAAGGAAAGATCAGCAAAACTCAGAGAGAACACATTCGGCTGAGAATATATTTGTCTCTGTCACTTATATAAACAAAACCAGCAAAGGCAACTGTGAGGACTATTTGTCTGAAAACTAAATTGATATGGATCAACAAGTTAGAGAAACAAATTCTACAAAATTGAAAAGTGCAATGGGATTAAATATTTAAAGTGAATGCCATAAGAGAGCGATGGTATGCAATGGTTCTTCTTTTCAAAGAATATTAGTTTTAGAATCCAGATGAGTTATTTCTGAAAAACATGTAAATTATATTCTTCATAAGGTATTTTTCCCTAGGTAATATTTTAAACCAGTAAATACATATATTTGGTTTAGTTTTTTGTTATAATAGAATTACCATGGATTTGTATTTGGTAGAATGGGCCACTAGCAATATTATAACAGCAGTTGATGTCAAATATTTGAATAAAGTTGTACATTTCATATTTTTTTAATCTTTATTGACTTGGCCATAGCATTGATTAACCCTAAATGTGTAGATCAATTAAAGTATGTTGAAAATTTGTTCACAGTGATCATTGACTGTTGCATTGTTTTCTACTTAGAAAACGTTCTGTCTGTGTAGAATGATGGTTTCATCTAGCCTGACTGAAAAACATATTTATTGCACCATTCAAACCTGTGATATGGTAACAAAAACAAGTGACATCACCCTCATCTAAATAATAGTAACGGCTTGTTATGAATAGCACTTCATACCACACTCTGTAAATACCAGATGTTACTATTATCTGATTTAATGGTATACAAATCACTCACCTTAGAAAGATGGGAGACGGAATCGTCAACGCAAGGCTTAAAACTGAGATCTTTCACCAAATGTATTTGCATAGATATTTCCTTGCAAAGCCTACATATACATATATTTCTGCACATAAATCTTAACAAAGGTGGTTTATAAAAATGGATACAACTTTGCACAACTCTATCTCATGCTACACTTAACAAAGCCCTGACCTTATGAAGATCAGACCTGCCAACTCTCACAATAACACCATGTGTCACACGATATCGGGTTCCTTCACACGGTCACCCAGTGAGGGGCTGATATCACACGGTGGTTGGGAAAACCGTAGGAAACCACTTCACAATAGTGCATTTCAATTGTTTTCCGAAGGACTGATCAGCTGATGTCCATTAAGTAGTGTGAAAACACCACAGGATTTTGGCGGCAGCAGCCCTAGCAAACATTGTTCTTTTTGCTATTTGCTTGATTGTTTTAGGAGTAGGGGGGAGTCGAGTGTGTTGCAGAGGAGGAAGACAATAGGCTTAAAGGCATTCCTTCGTTTACCACTTCTAAACTGAGGATTGAGGGTGGTATTACTCTTATCAAACATGAATCTCCCAATGGGTCAGATTTTGACACCCTCTCGGCAGTGGTGGGAAAGGAATATCATTTTAAGATAGCCTCTAGTTTTACCCAATATACTGATTTATTTCAAAGTCTTTTGGCACGTATTTGTACTTTGACATTTTTGCAGAAAATGGCAGTGGGACACATAGACTCTGGGTCTCACTTGCACCTTGATAAGAATCAGTTTTTGATTTGCCTATAAAATTGGATAGAAACAAATCTAGTAGCCATGCTCAATGACGTTACTGCTGTGCCGGAGATATTTACCTGCATAAGACTCCGCCCCTTTCATGGCCACGCCCCCTCCTCACACAGTGAAATGTTTTATGAAGTCGGCAGGTCTGGAAGATCAACCTGTGAAATACAACTACCAGGAGATAGAGAGCATCCTTAAGTGCAATCAATGAGTTGATATGCCAAAGCAGTATGAAGCTGGATGCAAAGAACTTGTAGAAGAAAGTCAGGAACATAGCTTTTGGGGGAGGGGGAAACATCCCCCAATAAATGCATTTTTGGCATGGCAAATGGGTCGGGGGCGGAATTGGGTCTGCTATGCCTGTGGTGGTTTTTCTCATCATCCTGATTTCACCAGGGGTTTTCACTTGTTCATTTCTTGGACCAGGAGCTTAAACATATCAAAAGTGACTGGTTTACCACAGAAGTAGTATACCTGCACTAATCCTTGAATTGGTGCAAATTTACCACTCGCTTGGACTTGACAAACTTTGGAAGTAGTAGGCTTGAAAAGCTGCGCCAGCCTTGGGTTTCAGACATACTAGGGGTAATCAAACAGGCGAAAGGCTATGGGACGATGATGGGACAGATGCTTGCAAATGGTCTAATCACTGCCAATCAATCAACATAGCATTCCCCACTATTGTTGTTCACCCACTGTGCCACTCTAAAACACAGGGCCTGATTTAGGGTTTGGTGGATACGGTTAAGGCAAACAGGATTGGGAAGGACTTCATGTCAGCCACCCTGCCTTTTCTCTACTCACCCAATTTAGAGATGTCTGCCAGCCTTGTGGACATCTTTGTACGTTGGCAGGAACCACCATCATGGTAGTTACTGTCAGGGTAGGAAAAGTTTGACGATGGCTCTATCAGACATTATGGACAGCTGGCCGTCAAACCTTTCCACATTACATTATTTTTCAATAATACACTTCTCAAGCAGGAGTTTTTAAACAAGCAAATGTGCAGTAACACGTGTGATACATGAAAACAGTGCAACATCAATACATGCTAAATACACTATAAAAAAGTAAGCTTCTGACAAGAATGGCATTCGTAACTATACTGATTTATGAAATTAGAACACATTAATAGCAACAGTGATTAACAGACACAACATTTTAGAAGGATTTAAAATCTTAAAATAGCTTTAAAATATAAATACACAACATATAACCTAAGGTAGAATATGAATGAATTAAAGTTTTGATAGAAAGGGTCATGTTATGTTATAAGGGCTTAATACAAGATTCGTATTATGATTTACACTGTGTATATATAGCCTCTCACTACAAATTAGGCATAATGGGAATAGAAGCCACTGAGCATAAATGAGTTTTGTAGAACTTCTCTTAGACAAGCGGTAAACTTAAGAAAATGCACGTCATAGTGAGAACTATTGATATCAGATGGAATCTAAACAAAAAACACACATACCTTGAAAACACGGATTATTTTTTCATTATTTTATGAGTTATTGTATATTGTCAGCTCTGTCTAAAGCATCACATCACTTTCCAAATGCAGGGAGGAGACAAGAGACCTGGAGCTTTGATTATAAGCCAAATAGGCATAACATGAACTCATGGACAGTCACAAGAACCAGGACTGTCAACTTTAACAAAGTTTAAAGTTCTGTTACGATTGATGCATTTTCAGGGATCAATTGAATCTTAGAAAATTACCATCAAGTTAACAGTTCAAACACATCAAATTGTGCTTTGAGTGTGCCTTCGATAGTGTTGTTAGATCTAGGATAAAAGAACATTTTCAAGTACATATTTACTTCAGGTAAGTAACCTTTGTTGGCACAAAAGCGATCACAAACAAGCATGGATGGTGTATTTGAATGTCTGTGTCTGCACAATTCTCTGAATTTGTTCGCAGGTAGTGCAGTAAGGTTTTTAAAGCAATTCCAGTAACAATTCGTCTGGTAAGACTTTGTAACTGAAAGTTTCATGACATTCTAGGGACATTGTTTCAACTTTCAAGGATTTTGGATTTTGTTTTATAAAATTGACTGCACTAATTAGTTTAACCAATATTTCTTTTTAAGCAAATTTCCTACAAAATGTATAAACGAGTAAGGCCAAGAGGTGTTTTCCAGGTCCAGGGCGAAACATCCCTAGCTCTGCCTAGTGCACAGTGACCCACATCAGCATCTGAAAATTCAAATGCTGTGATCTAGGTTCACTTTTGAACATTTTATTTTGTTGAAAAACCTGCCCTCTTTTTGTCTCCCAAATACTTGCAATACCATTAGAAAATGCTTCTGTGTATGGTCACCCCATTTTTCTGAACTGATGCTGCTAAGTTTTTACTCTGCACAGTGGGGCACAGCTAACCGGAACCCAGTCCAAGTGCTCTGACCCCTATGTCGAAATTGGCTACAGTCGCTACTATATGGTACCAAGTGCACCCAAGTCTTGTAAGTTAAATGTCAGTATTGCACAAAACGAACACTACAAAGCATGTCTCCGGGACTGCCCCTGCAGCCTGGGTCAGCAGTTTTAAAACACCCATTTCAGGTTAGCAAAATATACCTTTTGTTAAACCTAAACCTGAAAGAATCCCACTATCCTGAGGACCTCAGCTAAACTGTTACAACGGGACCTGCCCTGGACCCTGCTGGTGGCTTCTCTTAAAGTGAGTCCTTACTTCTAAAGGGTGTCCATAAGGTCCTTGGGCCCTTAGCTAAGTGTCAAAGTGTACTTCTCCTCCCTAAACCTGAAAGATGGGACTTAAAAAATGTTCAAGGATGTTAAGCCTGGAGAACTGACAAAAGGTTGTGAGTGACCTGCAAAGTCAATCCATCGTAGGTGCGTTTCCGCAGGGCTGAAGATTCCGATTGCCTCAGCTCAGGGCTTTCCTGTAGAAGCAAATCTTTTTCAGTAGGATATCACAGAGAAGGTATCTTGTCTCATGGAACCCTGTTCAGGCCCAGCTCCCAGTTGCCCCACTGGATGAATCCAAGCTCCAAAAAATTGACCAGTGCTAAGGTAGAAATCCTTGCCTTACAAAATTATTTGGCCAGGCTGGTTTTGGGCCCCTGGGGGTCGTTTTTGTTCCAGGACCGTTTTTGCAGCATAGCTACAAAATCGGCCCTGTAACAAAATCGCCAAAAACCGGCCCTGGCAAAGTGCTCGGTCCCTCGGAGGGGGGGCGGCCGAGCACTTTGCCAGGGCCGGTTTTCGTTCCCAGTCCAGCCCTGTTCAGAAATTTCCCACCAAAAGTTATTAGCTTTACTGGGACTTCATCCCATCTCTAACTAGCCTTCTGGAACCTATCTCCGCTGCAGTTTGCTGCCTTGCCCCACCGAGCATTTTTGACTTCCATTTCAGAGACAAAGTGACTTCGTAAAACTTCTGACCAAGAAGAATCTCGTCTTTTATTGTGCTTTGTTTTCTACTGTTTAACTGTTTTGGTACTTCTAAATGCTATATATACACATTTTGTTAAGCCCATCTGCTTTGTGCCAAAGTTACGGGGGTAGAGGGAGACCTCAGGTTAAAATTGCTAAAACCATTACCGGACATAACAGTAATAGTGACTCTACTACTTGTGGTGCACTACCATCCACCCCAACTAGTAATCCACTTTCTCACACCTCGTGATTAGAGGTTTCTGATCCCAAAGATTAATTAAGGCTGCTGCTGCTGGAAATGATGCTTACTCCTGTATATAGTGGATTCTTTCATTGTTCTTCACCTCAATGAATAAGCTAACGATTTCTACAAACATGTTCTCTCGACTGCATAAGGCATGCAAATTGCATGGTAAGTATGGCAACCATAACTGGCAAAATGCTGATAGGTGTGGTTAAGGTATGCCAGGAGATTTGGGGCCTATAGAAAACACATGCCTTTACAGAGTGTGGCTGCCAGCACCGCTCCGACAGCTGCAGCTAAGGGATAAAGAAATATCCCAGCACAAATGCAGTTTAATCATGCTTCATTCTAAAGTAAGCTTACTGTCTAAGACGTATTACTCAGCATCTCTGATTACATCAAGACGTTTCAATCTTTTCATCTTGTAGTTGGAGGGTACAGATTATGTCTGTACAGACGATGTTTGTACACCACACTGTCAGAGTCACGCCTAAATATATAATCAGCCAAATTATACTATGCAGTGCTATAGCTGCCTTCTGCATGTGATTTAATATTTGGAGCACATGCATCTGTTTGCTAAGAACGAAGCTGCAAAAATAAATTAGCATATTCATATAGTGCCTACAGGAGCAGACTGGAAATCCCAGACCTGAGGGGGACAGAAAGTAGCTGTAGCGCAGGAGGTGTAATACACAGCACAGCTTTAAAAACAAATAACGCTTGATGTACACCCGACTGCGGCAGTCCCCCATTAGGGCGGAGGGGCACCGCCCCCTGCCATCACCCGTGAGTAAAATTGTAATAAAATGGGTTTTCAACCTGTTTTGTTATCGTTTTATTTTAATACCCCTGGACCCGCCCTCAAGACTCTTGACGAGTCTTGGGGGCAGGTCTTGGGAGATGACACTGTGGTGGGGGAGTGGCAATGCAATCCCTTGTCCCTTCTCTGCACATGCGCAGTGAAGCTTTCCCCAGCCCCAGCTGCATTGCTAGGACTGGAGAAGACAGCAATAGGCTCCCTGTCTGCCTGGGAGCGCAAAGTTCCAGCACTCAGGCCAATCTGACGCTGCATTCATGCAGTGTCAGGATTGGCCACAGTGCATACTGGGAGCCTGTGCATGGAAGAACGATATGCAGCAGACGGCGGTGGCGATCAGGTAAGTTAAAAAAAAAATATTATTATTTTGGCCCCTTACCCCTGCCCCCTCCCCGGCAAGCCGCACCAATTTGGCAGGGGATGGGCCGCTACTGACAACAGACTTCGAAGGCTGCTGCAACTGGCCTTGTGAATACAAAGTCCCAGTGCGCCTGCTATGCCAGTATAAATCAAATTGCACACATTATGTTCCCTTGCAATTGCATGCACAACCACATTCCGTCTGCATTCGCAGTCTCAGGACATGGAACGATTGCTGACTGCTGCAGGCAGTAGACATTGGCGGGTTTGGTATTGGGCCCTCTGGACCACGGTTTCAATCAATCAATTAATCATTTGTAAAGCGCACTACATATCCGCGAGGGGGGGGGGCAAAGATTGAACAGCCAGGTCTTGAGTATCCTCCTGAAGGTCAGCAGGTCTTGGGTCTTTCATAGGCTCAGTGGGAGGGTGTTCCATGTCTTGGCGGCGAGGTGGGAGAAGGATCTCCCACCAGTGGTTGTTCTTCGGATGCGCGGGACGGTGGCGAGTGAGAGGTTTCCACTCCTCTGTATGAAATTCTCAATGTGCCATTGCTTTTTGGGCATTGTAACCCCTGTAAAGGACAGGGGTCACAATGCTGTCACATTTCAAATGTTTATGCTGAGATAGAAAAGAATCTACTTTACCATGCATGCCTTAGTGCCAACATTGGCTACTTTCACAGTAAGTCACAAGCCAATTCCTGCCCCTTAAAATATCGATTGGTCGGCGGTTTACAACTTCTTGCAAAAAGTTAATTTGCACTGGCCAGAAAGTCTTGGAACTTGACTATGTAAAACATCATAACCACTTATATTCCACTACACATAGAACTGGGACAATACTGAGAAAGTGACAGAATGAGATAAAAGGCAGAAAGGGGGTTTGCGAGTGACTGTACTGGTCACTTCCTAACCATTAATGCAAGCAATACGTGGATTCTCTGAAGGCATTATTTTCCTTTGAGGGACCTGTGATTTTATTGGGCCCAATTCACATATGTTTTTGAACATTTAAATACAGTTCATGGTGCAAAAACATAATTAGTGATTAACAAAATTCGATCCCGATTCACAGATCATATAATCGTGGACATTCCTCTAAATATTATGGCATTTCTGTGTGAGCAAATCTACTACTGGGTGCAGAGTAATGGGTGTTTCTTAGTAGGTCCACCTGCAAGCATTTGTGAATACCCAAAACCTGTGAGTTTGTAGGTGTTTACCAACTTTTACAGGTAGAGTTGAATCCTGAAAATGATTACTATTGTACTACTGCCCAGGATGTACCAGAAATATAGAGGGAGCAATCCAAATTTTGAAGAGGGTTTAGAGGATTTAATTCAAGTTTAAAGAAACACGTTTTCAAGTGTAAATGCACTTTTGCAACATGTACATATGTTACAGCATCATGATAACTTTACAGGAGTAAATGTGTGACTTTCTTTTAGTAGCTACAGTTCCGGGTATGTGTCATGGTTAGCCACGCATGCACTAATGGTGTGCCTTGTGAGCCAAAGTAGGCAGGGACAAATGCTGCTGGTCGTTACTTGATCTTCGCAATGATGGTAGGTATCACCCTTCTGTTTGGATGTGCCT
The DNA here is from genome assembly GCF_964261635.1 of Lissotriton helveticus. Classification (NCBI taxonomy): domain Eukaryota; kingdom Metazoa; phylum Chordata; class Amphibia; order Caudata; family Salamandridae; genus Lissotriton; species Lissotriton helveticus. The sequence continues at coordinate 1,158,589,132 of NC_136057.1, forward strand.
CATGTGGTGGGAAGGTGTAGTTGCTTGAGGGGTCTGGCCACCCATTGTTGAGCGCCATCTGTTTGCCATCTGCCATACTGTCTTCAGAATCACCTTCAGTATGGCCAAAGCCTGTATGGCAGATAGTGTGCATTTGTGGCAAAATCCATGCAATTTAAAAGTTTCACAATGGAAAGAAATATCATAGGCAATTCTTAGTGAACACCGAGTGGATGACTACCACTCAGAGGAGACTCGGGACGGTTTATGAGTAAAACTGACAGCAATTCGCTTGAACGATTGTGGCTGTAGAGGAGGAAATTTGTAGTTTCTGAATGTAAGTCAATTCAATTCAAAACTTTATTCGGCTATATTTCATAACCAGAAAAGTTCATAAAAAGCACAATAAAATTACAACACATCAAAAACATCAAATATTTAAAAAAGATATAAAGAAAACAATCTAAAAAGTACATATGCAGAATAAGCCAACAATCAAATTATCATTGATTTACGCAAAAGAAGTACATTTTTTAGGAAAGCCACAACGGAACAAACGGATAAAATATCCTCCAATGACTGTATGGCGAGAAAGGCAGGGCGACACTGTCTCTGATTCATGTATTTTAAGATGGGCATTATCCATCTCTTCCTCGAGATCACATAAAATCTACAAAAGAATAAGATATGCATGTCTGATTGATCCGAAACATCGTCGCATAAACATTTACATAAAGGTTTAGACCAATCGTTCATGATAGGGAAACTCAGTAATTTAAAGAAAATCCCAAATCTGAATCTAGTCAGAAGAAACCTTTCCTGCTCTTTCATTTGTAATTTAAGATAGGGCTGAATAGACCTTCCTTTAGTAATCAATTGATGTAAAATCACAGTCTGTTTCTTAGTTTCATTTGACTGTCTTTGAATCATAAGGAAATTTAGGCACAGATGTTTCAGAGTCTTCCTAGTAATCCCAGACAAGGAATCAGGCTCATTGAAGAACTCAGGGTGCTTAATGTTAGTACAGACAGTTTTAATATGACATAGCCATTTAATCCTTTTTGCCCCATCCAATTTTAACACGTCTCCCAATATAAGTCTATTTAAATGGCATCTCTCATTGGTCCATACCCGGTGCCATAAAAGCACTGGTTGGAGCCTAATTAGATCTTCTAGGAAAGAGAGACCTAGTTCTGTATGGCAATTATAATTAGACGTACTCCTTGGGAGTGCCAGTAAATACCGTAAAAAACTATTTTCGGTTATTTGTAAACTACTGACATTTAGATGTCCCCATATGCCTGCCCCGTAAAGTGCAACCGAAACACAGCTAGTTTTGTAGATGTAAATAAGTTCTTTCACTGGTTTTTTGCCCATCTTTTTACTGAAAGATTTAAGGGCCGTTATGGCTTTGGCAAATAGTAAATTCCTAGCTTGTATTGCACGATTCCAATTCCCAGTATGCTCAAAAAGGATTCCGAGGCATGGAAAAGTAGGGGTATGCATCAACAGGGTAGATCCAATAAACATAGTTTTTTTCCTTTTGGGAACATTAACACAGCAGTTCATCACAAAGGTCTTAGAGCAATTAATTTTTAGTTCAAGTTTGTCCATAAAGGTACTAAAGGACGTAATCATCGTCTGCATGGCTACAGGGGTTCTTGCCATTAACACAGTATCATCTGCGTAAATGAATGCTGGTATGCTACGAGATGAGGCGTTAGGCATATCATTGCATTCCTGTATGAGGGTATCCTCTAGGTTATTAATATAGATAGAAAATAAAAAGGGTGCAAGAACGCTCCCTTGCCTAACACCCCTTCCAACTCTAAATTTCCTTGTGCATTCACCCCCCACGCCAAACCTAACCATAGCACAGGCCCCATTATACAGTTCTTTTAAGAAACCGATAATATTTCCTTCAACTCCCAACCTAGTTAAAATAATCCAAAGTTTACTGTGATTAACATAATCGAATGCCGAGGTAAGATCTAAGAATGTTAGTACTTGTTCTAATGTGCCGACACCTTCTCGGAACCCGTACTGAAGGTCACTTATGATATGGTGTTCCTCGGCCCATTTCTGGAGTCTGTCTAAGATGACTCTACCTATGATCTTAATTGTAGAATCAAGCAAAGAGATGGGCCGGTAGCAGGCACATTTGGATCTCTCTCCCTTTTTAAAAATTGGTATGATAATTGATTGATACCATGTGTCAGGTAATCCTATGGAGCAAGCAGCATTAAAAAATCTAGTAAGCAGCGGGGCCCAGAGACTGATGTTCTTTTTGAAAATATCTACTGGTACGCCATCAGGACCTGGCGCCTTTCCCCCGCGACTAGACTTAATGCCCTTAATTACCTAATCTAAAAGAAAATTAAGATAGGGCCCTTCTGCATGCTTTTTCTTGACCGTTAGTACCTTAGGTGAATCACCGGTAGCTGTTACTGGATTATAATGAATTTCAAAATACTTGACCCAGTCATCTTCGTTAATGGCTAACTCCATGCGAGCCTTAGAGCTGTGTTTAAAAAAAGGAGCATTGACTGCTTTCCAAAATGCTGTCATATCCTTAAGTTCAGAAGCCTCCACTATCGATATCCAAGCTCTGTCTTTTATCAATTGTTTTTGAGATTTCAATGCGGTTTTATACCCCTTCCGCAAGGTCCTAATCAGAGGCTGGTTTCTCACTCGCTGGCACAAGGCCATTTTTAGTTGTTTAAGGTCCTTGGTACAGGCCGGTGAGAACCAGGCTCGTTTCTAAGCAGACGTCGAAGTATTTGCTACAATCTTTAACCAGTCTACTTAGGAAAACCTCGGGAACCACCCTGGTCCATTTGATGGCATAACCATTTTGTCTATTTATGTCCACATCCGTGGAGGTGGCTTCAGCTCTTTTATGCACAATTAAGTCAGTGTCCAAAAGTTCCATCCTTATAGGGAAATGATCACTGAAAGGGACATTTAAAACATCAAAATTAACAATACATTCCCGATAGAATGATGAAATAAGGATGAAATCAATGGTTGACATCAGCCCTCTACCATTAAAGGTCGGCGTAAATGCGGTCTTATTACAGCATAGTTCGTTAACAAAGCCTAGATCATAAACAAAGAGAATCTCATTTAGGGCGTCACCTAAGATTGAATGTTCAAAATGAGATGTAATAATTTCCCTTTCTAGAAACAGACCGCAATTTCCAGTTCCAGATCTATCACATAAGGAACAGTTAAAGTCCCCGCCCCAGATTACAGCAAACAATCTATTAGTACTGTTAATATTACTATTTAAACTATTATTAAGATTTTTGAGTACTGCTAGTATGTCGGCGGGGGGAATATTATTATAAAAATTAACTATCAGTATGGAGACAGGACTGTCAAAGTGCAGACCAATGATGTGGAAAAAATTGGTATGGGTATATAGCTGTAATTTTTTAAATAGAAGACAATTTGAAATGTAAATACATAGTCCACCTTTAGATCGACCATGAGCTGAAGCAACCGCAGGAATTGATATTGTTTTGTAACCACTCAAATGATATTCACCCTCAGACCAGGTTTCCTGAAGACAAAGTACATCACAATTCGCAACAAAAAGTGTCCAGTCTGGGTTATCCATTTTTGCTCTGAGACCGGCTATGTTCCAGAAGGTAATAGACCATTTTTTCCCATAGCTTTCAGTTAGTTTCCGACCAATGCATGGCCCACTATCTAAAGCAGTGTGGATTGACTTACCCATAGATTTTTGATAGCGCTTAACAGATACCCTATGTTCTTCCACAATACCAACAGGTTTATCACTACAATAATCATCACCATTACCTACACTACTCGCTTTTGTGGTACATTCCCCAACCATCACCAAACTTGCAACATCCAAATCAGTTTTATCTAGATCAGGGTTGCAAGCCTCAATTATCAATGGGCTATTGGGCGAATGGCCACAGCGCGGTTTCTTATTCGACCATGATGCAGGTAGTCACTCATTTTCATCTAAACCAGAAAAGGGGTGAAAAAGATTGGATAGTGGAATGTCCCAATATTCCCTGGGATTATTGGCATGTAAGTTGTTATTATTAGATGCTGATGAGTACAAATTAGGATACATAGTTTGAAATAAAGGGTAATCTTTCATGCCATAATATCTGTAGGCGGTCGGGTTCTGGTTTAATTTTTATTTATGTGGGACATAGGGTCTATACATCATAGGTGGATAGTTTGTGGACATATGATTGTAAGAGGGAGTTTCAATCTCTCTATGGTAGCTATGGTCAGCCAGATCCCAAGACGCGCCAGTTCTAAATGGTGCATTCAGTCCATGCTTCATGGGCTGATGTTTGGGATACCGTGTTGTTCGATTATTTGTTGGATTCATCAGAACTTCCGGATAAAAATAACTAAGGTTCCGCGTAGAAATGCCCCCATCGCTCCTCCCTGGGAACCAGTCACTGATATGAGTGACCAGTCTGTGATCTTTGAAATTAACTATGATCACATCCCCATCGATGTCCTTGGGGCGTAAACCTACCCAGTTACATCGTCTAACTGAGACGATGTCTCCATTTAGATGCGAAGGGAGCGGTCTATACTTACGCAGCCAATGAATTACTTTATTTTTGAGGCTGGAATTATGTTCCATGCTGCTACCTGTCAGAGTTGGAACACCCGTCAGAATAATAACGTAGTTTATTGAATCCGGCGGTAAGTCTGCAATGTTGCTGATTTTAGTTCTAGGTGCATAGACAGCCTTACCAGGGGAATCATGATGTTTATTTAGTTTGCTAGTTCCTACCGGGGCTTTATCTTTAGTTGATTTTTCTTTAGCTGGAACAGTATTAATAGCATTAATACCCGTTGGATCAATAGAGTTAATTGAAGTATGAGGCTTTTTGTTGGAAGTGGGAATAACAGTTTGTTTCCTAGGTGGGTTATTGGTGAGTTGTTGGACCACTGGAGGCTTATGACTCGGATTATTAAGTTGCTGAGAATCCGTCTGATTGTTATTCGACAGAATCTGGTCCATCTTCTCCCCTAACCTTTTAATTCTCTCAGTAAGCGGGAGTATCAATGCCTTTAAAAGGCATTCAATGTCCTCTAATAGTCCTGTGTAATTTGGGGCATTTTTATGATTAACGGTACAGTGCCCTAATTGATCTATTTTTCCACCATCTTTAACGATCTTATGTGGAGAATACATGTTACTAGTAGCCATCGGAAGAAATCTTTCTCCCTTTCTAGGGCCACCCTTCTTCTCCTTTTCTTTGGTGGGGAACGAAACATACTATGAGTTCCCTTAATGGGTGGTTTTTTAAAGTTCTCCCTTAATACTTTATCCAATTGTGAGTCTAGACCTGTGGGTAAAGTTGGTGGTTTCTTAATCTTTTTATCAGGTAAATTAGCCATTTGTAAGTCAATACCTATAGGTGTAAACACAGGAGAGGGTATGTTAACATTATGAAGGGGTACTATATCATTTGAAGAAGGTGTGCTTAAATCAATTAGGGAATTAGATGTATGAATAGAATGAATAATATTGGAATCGGGAGTAACTAAAATATCATCAGAGGGTAGTTGAATATTTTGAAATATTAAAGGTATACTTTCTGTGCTGAATAAGTCAGCATCAGAATCTTTATGCATCACTGGTTCAAGTAGATTACAAGAGTCTATCTTCTGGGTGACAGAAAGAGGTTGTCTCTTTAGAAGTTCAACAGAGAGACGACGCCCGGCTCGCCTCTCGGCCAGCGTAATCTCTCTGTCTACCTCACTCTTTACCCTAGCAAAATACTTGTCCAGTGGCCCAAGAATGGATACCCCCACCGAACTAGGTAGGGAATCCAAAACAGAGGAAGCCATTTTGTAAGTCAATAATTAAATAGAATGCTCTTAAAATAGTAATATAACCACAAGAAACGCCCAGTTCAATACAACAATCAGAAATATAACTATCAACACTCTGTGAGGCAACACAATAGCAATAAAGTCTATGGACAATAAAGAGAGCTAATAGCCAAGTCCCAGTGGCCAAATGTCAGGGGGATAGCCCGGCCCGGCCTCCTTCGGCCCCTGACGGCCACGGACGGTCCCGCCCTTGTCCCGGGCTTCTCCCGGCGCGCTCCCGCGAAGCGGTAGCACTGGACACCTTTAAACAAAACTACAGCAGGCTCATAGGCTGATAGGCGGGGGGCGTGGCCAGCGGGGAGAGCAGCCCAGGTGTGTTGAATCAGGCGCGCAGGGACTCCTGGACACTGGAGTCCCTGCCTGTAAGCTCGCAGCCCCGCCGACGCTGTCACCGGCCCGCGTTCCTTTGAATACTCCCACATGTCCAGCAGCTTCAGGTAATTAAGGCGCTGCGGGACCCGCGAAGCGGGTCCGGCGAGCCGCTGAGGGCTTCCTAAGATGCAAGGAGTCGCTGGGTGATTGCAAATATCCAGATGGCCAGGTAAAGGGTAAAAGATGTCAGCACTGCGCAGAATGGTCCCGCTGACTCGAAGAAAATGACTGTTTTTCAATCCGTTGGCGGGGGGCGTGGCCAGCGGGGAGAGCAGCCCAGGTGTGTTGAATCGGGCGCGCAGGGACTCCTGGACACTGAAGTCCCTGCCTGTAAGATCGCAGCCCCGCCAACGCTGTCACCGGCCCGCGTTCCTTTGAATACTCCCACACGTCCAGCAGCTTCAGGTAATTAAGGCGCTGCGGGACCCGCGAAGCGGGTCCGGCGAGGCGCTGAGGGCTTCCTAAGATGCAAGGAGTCGCTGGGTGATTGCAAATATCCAGATGGCCAGGTAAAGGGTAAAGGACGTCAGCACTGCGCAGAATGGTACCGCTGACTCGAAGAAAATGACTGTTTTTCAATCCGTTGGCGGGGGCGTGGCCAGCGGGGAGAGCAGCCCAGGTGTGTTGAATCGGGCGCGCAGGGACTCCTGGACACTGGAGTCCCTGCCTGTAAGCTCGCAGCCCCGCCGACGCTGTCACCGGCCCGCGTTCCTTTGAATACTCCCACACGTCCAGCAGCTTCAGGTAATTAAGGCACTGCGGGACCCGCGAAGCGGGTCCGGCGAGGCGCTGAGGGCTTCCTAAGATGCAAGGAGTCGCTGGGTGATTGCAAATATCCAGATGGCCAGGTAAAGGGTAAAGGATGTCAGCACTGCGCAGAATGGTCCCGCTGACTCGAAGAAAATGACTGTTTTTCAATCCGTTGGCGGGGGCGTGGCCAGCGGGGAGAGCAGCCCAGGTGTGTTGAATCGGGCGCGCAGGGACTCCTGGACACTGGAGTCACTGCCTGTAAGCTCGCAGCCCCGCCGACGCTGTCACCGGCCTGCGTTCCTTTGAATACTCCCACACGTCCAGCAGCTTCAGGTAATTAAGGCGCTGCGGGACCCGCTAAGCGGGTCCGGCGAGGCGCTGAGGGCTTCCTAAGATGCAAGGAGTCGCTGGGTGATTGCAAATATCCAGATGGCCAGGTAAAGGGTAAAGGACGTCAGCACTGCGCAGAATGTAAGTCAAGTAGCCCATGTCCACTACTTCTGCTTACTGCAAATATTATGAACCTCTTAGGTTTCCTCAACCTATACATAATGTCACCACTAAGACTACGATTATGGGTCACCCAATCAATTGTGATATGTGTGGTGACTCCTGTTACTGCACATATCTCAATTACAAGGTGTGTGGCATGCACCACATCACCTGTATTTTTCTCCAGGTAAATTTCGGCAAGTCAAATTTTCTGAAATTCACCAGAATAAAAATGCCTGGCTAATAGCATGACACACGGATTTTGGTGTGCTAAGCAGTAAAATCTGCTTTTTATTCCATATTTGAGGGCAGTAATCATAATTTAGTGCTACTTATTACATCAACAAAACCTGATCCCTGTGGTGTCGGAAAATATCGATGGGATAAATATTAGAAAGGTAATTGGGGCCTTAGTCTTATTTCATCATATTTCTTTCTGTTTAGCCCATTTTCATTGCTATTAAATTATTTGACATTTTAGAGCAAGTCAGTTGGAGGTAGAGGTCATGCGCCCCAAGTCCTTGCCAAATGGCCCACTTATGTATGAACAGAAAAGGATTCTCTTGACATTTATGGAAGCTACTCAGTCATGGACTAGATTCACCAAAATGCCAGTGGAAGCAGAGGTGACATCACATACCCTTTGACCTTAATGACATCATAGGAAGTGATATCATACCACCCTTGACCCTTATTTCTTTCTAGAAAGGCATACCATATAACGCTAACATTACAACAATTGTCATTGCTGAATTTCCATATTAACTGTATGATTAGTATTACAGTATAACACTGACAAATGTCTATTTTAAATGGCATCTATGTTTTGGTGCTGACTCTATCTTTTAAACATTTGGGGAGAAATACTTGCCCTGAATTGTAGTGAGTGAACAAAGGGAGAAAACCAGAACTCTTCTAGAAGGATTTCTTCCCCAGAGAAACAATGTGAAAAAATGGGGTGAAATTGTGCATTTTTAAGCACAATTTTCACATCAATATTATGAAATAGCAAAAGGGCTGAAAGGGCACAAATAAAATATTCAGATTGTTTCATGGTGTGCCAGACAAATTAATCTAGACTTTCTCCATGGGTTGAGACTATTTTTTTTTTAATGTGGTATGGGTTCTCCCCTATATTAAAACGACCTTTATTATGCCATTGTCAGTGCTAGAATTCTGCAATTTATGACGTCCACATACCATAAGTGACATTTATGTCGAAGATTACTTCAATATGTCAGAGCTAGCATTTTGTCATGGTTGTGATCCTCCTATATGCCAATTTATCAACCTGTATGCCAATAATTTCCTCCACTGTGGTAATACTAGCATTTTGTTTTGATAGCCACATGCCAAGAATTTCCTTAACTATGCTAGTAATTTTCCATGGGTGCCCTACATGGCATGACATACTTCTGTTGTGCCAGTACAGGAATTATATAATTGGTTCCCTTTATTCAAAGAGTTACCCCTAGTGTGCCATTACCAATACTTTGCCTTAAGTGTCTGTCATGCTATGAGTTGCTGCAGTTCCGGGTCCAGGTCAACTAAGCGTATGCAGGGAGGCCTCTGGAGCATGGTATGTCCTTGTAGCTCATAACAGGAGGTCAGTTAGCTGACCCTTGGATTCACTTCTGCCCAGGATGAAGGGTGCAGGTCCAGTCTTCCTTTTCAGCAAGCAATCAGGGCAGCAGGGCTGTAGAGTAACAGGACAGCAGGGGAGCAGTCCTTCTAGTAGCAGAGCAGCACAGTCATCATTCTTCTGTAGTATCCACAGGTCCAGAGGTGTACTGAAGAGTTGGGTATAAGGGTCCAATATTTATACTAGTTACCAGCTTTGAAGTAAAGGAAGGTTCGTAGGTTTCTACCTCCAGAGGTGTTTCAAATTTCCTGTCTCTGAGCTTGTCTGGGGACATAAAAGACTAGTGTCATAGCCTTTGTGACAGTGCTCAGGCAGAGTCTTTGTGATATGCAAGTCTTGTAGGTGACAGCTCCACCCTCTATCAAGTCACAGATGGCCCATCCTGCCAACACCTATTCCTCCTTTGTCTTACTGTCTGGGAGCAATACACAAAGACCAACTGCCAGCTACGCCTACTCATGTGACCCAGTATACAGACTGCAGGCACCAAATGGTTAGCACACAAAAATGCCAACTTTCTAAAAGTAGAACAAAATCTCCAGCTCAATCAGTTCAACGTGTATTACAGTTTATAGTCTCAAAGCTTGACCTAAAAAATAAAGGATTAAAGAACTCTTCCTGCGAGTTATTTGTTCATAAAATCTATCAGCGGAGGCTATAAGTCACTCAATCTGAAGGTTGCCCCCTGCTGATGATAACTCTTGGAGACTGCTAACGTGACTTAGATGTGTAGTGGGATGGATGGTCTACCAATGTCAACACTACCCAGTCATTTTTTTGCAGATTTATTTACCAAGAGGTCTTGTCAACGCGTTTCGTACCCCATGATCAGTACTGGGGTGCTCCTCCGGACAAACACTTGATCCATTATTGGCTTATCTCTTCCTCGTTATCTCATTGCTATTGTTCATAACTGCTTCATGTTGCCGACATGGTTAACTTGCCAATGTCATATTTGCATTTAGGTTTGCAGTTTCAACTGCTGCAACGTCACAACCTCCAGCAGGAAGTTCGTTCGGTGTGACTGGCATGCACAGTTCTCTTTTTTCCTTTTTTTTAGGTCAAGTTTTGAGACTTTGCACAAAACGTCACTAATTTCGTTGCCCTCCTAATTTTATTTATGTATGGAAATTTGGCACTGTACAATATGTTAATAGGTTTTCAACAGTTCTGTGTGTACATAGAAAATGTAAAAAGCAGTCCCTTTGTGACATACAATATACTGTACTACACGTTGAAATGATTTAAAAAAACATTAGAATAAATACAAGGGCCAAATAAATTATGTTTATTTTTATTCATTTATTTATTTGAAAAGTTTTATATAGGGCCGGCTAGACCCGGAGGTATCAGAGCGCTTTACATGAGGACGAGCATTGTTTTTGAGCATAGTTACAAAGTTATTGGTCCCTGGAATTACAAATCATTGTAATCAGACAGCTGGAGTTTTTGTTCGTTCTACAATTCAGAGAGGCCCACTCTAGTTTTCCAGAAGGGCCCAACACCTATAAATATGTAAAACCTTCCAAAACTGGCATTATGAAGATTGTGACTTAAAATCTGGCTTTACCATTAAAGACGGTTTTAATACTGGATTAAGACAATTTTATCATGTTTTAAGGAAAAAGCACACATACTTTAGCACTGGTTAGCCGTGTTAGAGTGCACAGTCTTAAGGCCAACAAAAATAAGATGAGCAACAATGAAGGGATATGGCAAAAGCTTGTGTGAAAACCCCCCTAAGGCAGACAGGTCTAACACAATGCAAATCAGGATTTGCTTTGTATAGTATCCCAAAGTAACGCAAAGTTGTGCTATGCGTTGCTTTGCATTACTTTGTGTCAAGGGGGCGTTCCATGGGTGGTGCATGGACATTCCAGTGCAACCACCAATAGGGATTTGCATCAAATCCCTATCTTTAAAGTTTGGTTGACAGGAATTTGCTCCCAAATCATATGACTCCTCGCGGCAGGTATTATGAGGAAAATTGATTTATTTTCCCCTCATTGGTCCAACTTTGCATGTATGATGCATTGTACAGCATACATACAAAGTGGGGAAAGCCTTAAAGCATAACTTTTGTATTTGAAGAGACACCCTGTACAAAGCCTGTGATTTAGAGAACACACACACCTTCGCAATATAGTGCATGGGTGTGTGTGTTGGGGCATAGCTGCCAAAAGTGTGCCAGTACAAGAGGAGAGAAAAATGCAGCATACATTAGTCACACAATCTCCCTCACTACCTGTCAATGATTTTTATTCACTTTCACTGACACACACTTATTTACACATACACACACACACACTCTCCCTCATATATACACCCTTTACCCCGCAAGCATGCACACAACAAACATTTAAAACCATTGTTGCTTATCACATCTGTCACCAAAGCTCTCGTTCCAGCTAAGTGTGTTCCATTTTTTATTACACTAATACACTGTACTCTTGGCAGTGCCAGGGGTCTCAAGTGGCAAGCCAGGGGTCGTAACTGAATTCACTTGGGCCCCTACAGACTACACAGGCAGCATAGGTTCCTCTTCTTTGAGAATCGTACCTCACCAGACCCCACCTAGCGCCCTATTGCCTTTGAATGTGGCACTGGCTGCCACAGATTTTTCTGGTCCATTTACGGGAGTATGAGAAGAGACCCTCCACACTGGACATGGCCCTAACAGCTTAGACTGCTAATCCACTTCATCTTCTTAGTTCTGCAAATTTATACTTTGTAAATAGGAGCCTGTGGAGGAGGAGGAGGCGTATGTGTAAGGACAGAAAATAATGCATTGAGATGGAAACTTGCGCCTCCAGCCGACTGTCACTCTAGAGTGCAAGGTGGAAGTGTCGACAAAATGTTTTTTAACTCAATTAAATTAAGTCAAAAACTTCTGAATAGGCAAACAGGTATCAACCTACTCATTTATGGTAGTTGAATAACAAAATTGCCTCAATGAGGTCTAAAGATCATAGCAAGGGGAGGTTCCATGGTTAAATTTAAGGACAAGATAACTTTGAAATTATCCACATGTGGTAATTGCAAATCATTCTTCTCAATGAGTAAGAGGAGGTTATACCTGAAGGAATTCCAGTTCAAGGCACAGAGATGCGAACTCAACAAACCCATCTTTCTACAAGAAACCACCTTGGCAAAAGGACCTTTAAGAGTATCCAGAATGTTCAGAAAGACGCTCCACCCAGTAACCTAAAGTGTATCCCTCCCATTGTTGAGCCCCCATTGACCCCTTCATCATCTTTCCCTACATCTCTCCACTAAAAGGTTGGACTGTTCCATTGAAGCACCTGTCTCCGCCAGATAAAAATCCTAATGTGAGTCTCATAAAGAGAGCCTGAAAGTTTACAGGGCCAGATGACCCATACGCCTACTCAGTTGTCTGCCACACAGAACCAGTGAAAATGAGAGGCTGTGGCTTACCAACTCAAGTATTACATTCAACAGCATGCCTTTGATGTTGTGAGAAAATTGTATAATAAGACAAAACTTTTACAATGGTCACACCTATGTCATTTTATGCGTGCTTAGGATGAGCCATGTGCAATTTGTGAATGTGCCTGTAGGCAACTATTCTCTTTGATCCATCACAAACACTTGCATCTAGGTCAAGTTGTATTCATGGTACCGCTCACTTAGTTATTCTATTCTCATTTCGTTAGTGCACCCCACATCTAACTTCAGATTTTTTTTCCCCTTCCATGGACAAGAATACACAAAAAGAAAGACTAAGAATAATCAATCTGAATTACTGTGGTTACATTTTGTGGTGATGATTTATTTGGTTTTATGTCGGCATTTGATTTCACAAGAGTCACTTTCCGAAATCCTTTCCCATTCCTTCCCTTTTGTGGACTCCTTTCTGGTACACAAAGGCGGGGGGAAGTTTAATGAATGCTTTGGAAAAAAAACATTAACTTTCTTTCCCCAACCCTTTTTTAATTTGGCCGGTGTGTGGTTAACACTGAACAAAAGGGTTTGTGAAATCTAATAGCTACAGGAAGTCCTCGACTAGATGAAATTGATCCTCAAGGTATTTTTGCGGTCGGTTACCACAGATGTCACCCTGATAGCAGTGACTGGGTCAAGCCTTCGAGGTCATGATAGCGATAATACAAGCATGAATTTTTCAAGAAAAGACGTGCGTGCCTGATGAAAGGGCCAGATACATAATTGTCACCTTTTCCAATCTCAAGTTTTGGCATGCGCAGTTCTGCCTGTGAATGCGCTTGTGCACAGAAATATCCATGGTCATTTTATGTAAACTCCACTTTGACTGCGAAGGTGTTATCCTTATCTTTGTGTCTTCCCCTTCTTAGTCGGTATTATCCCCCTCCTTTGTTGGCATTCTCCCCCCCCCCCTGTGTGGGTGTTATCCCTCCTGTGTGGGTGTTATTCCCTCCTTTGTGGGAATTAGCCCCTCCTTTGCCTTGTGGGTATTAGCCTCTCCTTTGTGGGTGTTATTCTATTCTCTGTGGGTGCTAACTTATCTTTTTCTGGATGTTATCCCCTCCTTTGTGTATGTTAACATTGCCTATGTATGGATTAGACTCTCCTTGTGGGTGTTAACTTCTCCTGTGTGGGACCTTAATTTCATTTGCATTGCCTCGTTTGCTTGGATTTTTATCATTTCAATGGCTTGATCTAGATTAAACTTCTAATTTGTTTTACCTTTTGGCATTGATGTTGCCTGCATGTCAGGGGCAGGCATGCATATTATGTAATTCTACGCACACAGTTCTCAGCAGGGGTCGGGAAAGCATCTCGCATGAGAGGGAGGAGAAAAATATGACAAATGGTGCATTTGCAAGAGCATTAGGGCAAGCATGATGCTATGACGTTTGTTGTTCATGGTTCTCTCAAAAGGACTTTCCTCAGGAAACATGTAGTGGTAAATGATGCACTTACACATGCTCTAGCCTCAGATATCCGAAATGTGTGGGGGGGGGGGTGGCAAATATGGAATGGATGAGACAAAATATATTCCTTAGGGATCAGACTATAAGTAGGGTTTTGTTCTCAACCTAGATCATTTTCAAACAATTGATAAATATGGTGACAAAGAGCTCCTAGCCTCACATGTCACACAAAACATCCACCTCACTGTGCACCTTTAGACTGCAAGGCTGTCCTCCAGCTGACAGGGAATGTAGGTGCCGAGTTACATACATGGATAGCACAAACCCCTGGTGATAAAGACCTTACAAACCCTTGGCTTTTAGATTGCACTCCGGGTTTCCCAGACATTATTTTCAGACCTCTCAGACTAGAAAAACAGAATGCCTGCTGTGAAAGTGCACTACAGGGTCCAGATTTTGACAGTAGGTTATCTGGCAGGTTACATAAATCATGCAGACGTTTGTATTAATCTGAAGTTCTAGCCCTTAGGTGGCAGAGATGCACATTTTGGATCTACAAAGCAGGGCGATGTATAATGCTAATGTACAGGTTGTAGCACCACATTGTGGAGTTATCCGTCAGGTGATGTTGAGCCTGAAAGCACAGTATGTGTAAATATGACAGTCTTAAGTCTTAGACAGGTTGGTAGACTGACCAGGTTGCACTGCTATGATAATAGGATTGATTAAACAAAACATGGCTCTACCAAGTAACTTATCCACTATCACTCCGAGTGTCAGGAAGGAGGTGAGAACTCTTTAGATGAAGTGCAGCACCTAATCTGTCTGACTGCCTTCTCCCCAATCAGGTTATTCGAAAGGCAAAGTCCAACAAGACATTTTTCCCAGGCATCACACAGGACTCTGCAAATTTTTAACCAAGCCTGCCCTGTGTTTACATAGCAGAGATGGTGCTAGATGGCGCCACATACTGACATATAGGTCTTCCATGAGGTTTTTGTGCAGGGCCCCACAAACATGTCAGATATATATTACCCCACCCTCTGCTTCTCTAATGGTAGTATTTAGATCTAACTTAAGTTATTTTGATTTCTTTTATGAATTCCCGGTAAGCACTAACATGGTTATGTTGTCTCATGTGCAAAACTAGTTTCTAATATGAGTGTAAGATACATGCTTGAGATTTCTAGAACTCTTTGAGGTCAGATGTTAACACTTCAGGTTACTGTGCTCTTCTACACTTGTAGTTGTACATGTTGTTAAATCCGGGTTTTTATAACAGCCGACCCAAAGAGTGAGCACTATTTAGGTAATTGGACAAATAGTGTACAGGCAGACTTTAGGCCAACAACCGTTCTTGTTGAGTTGTATCGGGAACCACTACTAACTCTTACACAAACTTTAAAAAACCAGAAAACTTTTTTTGAATGCAGCCCGTTTCATTTGTGGAAAACGGGTTTCATTAAAATAATTGAATTACTTAGAAGCAATCAACGACATGGTGGTCTGCTGACCCTAGCAGCTCACCATTCCTGTGATGTCCTCGAATGGTAGTGAGTCTCAATTTGTGACCTTCCTAATTAATAACCATGAGGTCGGTCAGATTAGGACTCTCTACGATTCAGAATTTTAAGAACCAGCTTATCAGTAGGTAGGTCACTTCTCAAATCTCTTTACTAGACGCAAAAATACTGGTTGCAATTTGCGGCTAGTATTTTGTGACCATAAATTTGTACATCTGACCCATAGTTCTTGCATAGTACAGGGATGCTATGCCTTTTTGCACAATTTCTTGCACTCCGCTTATCTTCTTTTGCTTCATCTCTCTCTTACCCGTTTGCTCTACTTCACTTACTCACTCTCTTTCTCACACATGGATTGTTACATTCATCACAGCAACATAATGCAAGAGGGGTTTCACTTTGCAATTGCACATCCTCCTTAACTGCAGCAGTGCTGTGAGCACAGGAGGCCAGTGAGATGAGTCAAAGATTTACAGGATTTTAAGGCTTCTGATTGCATCAGTAGTCACAGTCTAAGCGTTTTTTGGAAACTCCATAAAACAGTTGTTAATTCCTAAGATGTGGTGAGGCATTGCTGAGGTGGTCTCCTGGGTGGTGGCCGAGGAATTGGGCACTACACTGACTCCCAAACTAGTAGTTAAAAATCTGGGTGTCTGTTTGGACCAGAAATTGACAATGAAAGAACATGTTACATCTACCGTTGTGTCATGTTTTCATGTAATTGGTCTTCTAAGGAAGGTAATCCCCTTTTTGCAGCTAAACACGCGGAAAATACTTATCCAGGCACTAGTGTTAAACCGCCTGGACTATTGCAATTCCCTCCTGATTTCAGTAAATGAAGCATCTTTAAACAGGCTGCAAGTAGTCCAGAAAACCGCTGCTGGCCTGGTAGCTGATCTTCCCCCTCTAACAGCCTCCCTCCCTCTCCTGCGACAGCTACATTGGCTGCCAGTGTGGCTGCAGATTAGGTTTAAGGTCTGTTGCACGGTGCACAAATATCTGAACGGCAAAGGCCCCAGTTATTTAGCGGAGAAACTTAACAACTACATGCCTCCCAGGTCTCTCCGACCGGGGTCCAAATCTCTTCTCGTTGCGCCTCGCTATAGAAAAGGGCTCGTAGAGGGTAAAGATTTTACCCACCTGGCTCCAACTTTTAGGAACGCACTCCCTGTACACCTGCGACAATGCTCTGATCAACTACAGTTTAGAAGACTCCTCACAACCCTACTATTCTAAATCATTTCTTTTAGGTGGCTGGCAGTAGCATTCCCACAGCGCAGAGATACTCCTTGAGGGGGTTATTCAGGCCCTTTACAAATAAATAAAGTAAATCAAATAAATAAGATGTTCTGACCAGTGTTAGTGACCTAATGTGCTTACAAAAGCCTCACTTGCTTTATTAAGTGCAGCATGCAGCGCTGCACATGCCTTTCATTAATGCACGTCTAAAAATATATTTTCCTGGAAACAGGCTTCCCAGATGTCCTCCACCCTTTAACTACACCACTGCCCTTGCTGTCCAGTTGCAGTTTACATTTGAGTAAGCTGCTGACACCACTGGTAAGATATGGACACCGGGTAGGGAAAAATGACTGAGTAGCAATCAGCATAAATATCCAATTTTTCTTTAGCATTATAACACCAAATGTCTGCTTCTCGAAATATTTTTTTTGTATTCGAGAATGTTAAATATACAATTTAGATGCATTTACCTTAAACCAACTGTTTTAGGAATTGTAGCAATCATCATAAATGTTGAGCTACGTGAGTTTTTCAATATTTACCACTCTAGCCCAATTCTATGGCATATTATCACTTTCAATTACAACCAAACTACGCAGATCCACAATAGATTAGAATACAAAACTTATTTGGATCATGTTGCAATGGTTTAAACCATATATTTCTGGCAGTATGGGCTTCTCCGCTATGGCGGAGGAGTGTCTCCCCACTGCTTTCTCACAGTGCAAGAAGCAAAAACATAAAATGGTAGTAACTTTTAGTTATTACCATTTTATGTTTCTTTTGCTCGTCGTTGGGGCTGCTATGCCTACAGAGCAGGGCAGAGGGGGAGGGGTTTGCCACTCCGGAGTGCACAATTACTTTCGCCGTCTCGGACCTCCCAAACCTTTCCCCTTCTCCTTTCCCCTTCTCCATGCAGGCTGCATTGCAACCTGCATGTAAACCATGCCCACCCCTCCAGACCCTGACTGAGTGCCGTCTCATGGCGGTCAGACCAATCACAGCCCTGTATGCCGCATTGTTATTGGCTTAGGGGAGGGAGCCTGGCTGCCTGCTTCCTGTTCCTGTCAGACGCAGGAAAGCAGGAGTAGAGAAAACGCAGGACCTATTTATTATTAATATTATGACCTCCCTCCCCCCTGCGGACCCCCTCGCTCGCCCTGTGCCAACACCGCGCCCAACCCCCACCCGCGATCCATGCCTGCCATAACTGATTTCGGGCTATTTAAAACACAGCATTAACCTACTCCATTTTGCTATGACCAAAGCTTAGGCTAGTCTTCTATAAAACTTGCCATTACTTTGTTCAATATGTAAATGCTCAGTGTATTAAAATATTCAAAGTATTGATCATCTATCAAAGATCTGAAGAAGTAGACCAGGGCCATATGAAGTTACATTTTCTAATACTCTTTTTACTTTTGAGTTAGTTACCGCTTTGTGTACAATTATGTTTCCATCTGAATTTTACTTGTTTTTTAGTTTTGCTTTTTTCTAGTTTGCTTTCAATAATTATTATCTCCATTTTAATGTCCATTATAACCAGGTACGTCCTTTTGATACATATCCCAATATCCCATAAGGGATGAAAACATATTATTTGACAGTAATAACATATATTCAACTTCTGTGCATGAATCTAGTAGTCGAAGGCTAGCAAATGTCAGCTGGCCCACCTCTGAGTAGCCTCCCTTGTTTGTCAGCTATTGCATAACCTGCTGAGTCCTCCTCGCCGACCAATACAGCCTCCTCCATTGTACAAACCACTAAAATGGCATCATTCTCAGTTTAAGTGTCTAAAAGAAAATATAAACAGGGAATTGACCACCTGTACTTTGATATCACTTATGAATTCAGGCCCCGATTCACAAGGAGCACCCGCACTCGTGGCTGGGCCTTCACACTTGGGAAGGGATCTCGCACTGCAGTTTCTCATTGTGGAGATCCTGCCATGAATGCAGACAGGGTCGGACTGGGCATGCAAACCGGCCCTGGCAATTGAGTCCGACCAGCTGCCCGGGTTGGGTGCACGTGGAAAACACTGCATCTGCGTTGTTACTGGGGGCCAATAAAACTGGCCCCCAGTAACACAAATGGCCCTCCAAGGGTCCGGACCCAGCCCCCAACCTGGTGGCCTACTGGGGAAATGTCCAGTGCCTGCTACAGCCAGTTCAGCCCTGCATGCAGAGATCCTGCACGACTGCGAGCCTCAGCCCAGAGGTCAGAGGATTTTTGTGAATCAGGGCGTCAGACTACAAAATGTTTACACACACATGACTGAGTGCTTGGCAGGGCCAGTAAACCAGATTGTGTACAAGAAAATATTAAAGATACATTCAACACTGAAATAATTTTCTGCAAACTCATCTTAGAAAACCATTTGTTTAAGTCAGGAATGGTGCCCAAGAATATATGATATACTGGAGTGGGGATTTGTCTACTTATCTCTAGCTCACAGGGCTTTTGCATTTTTTTTTATCTTTCCTATCACAATTATCTATTCTTTCCTTAATTTACTCTTAGTTTTCATTGAAGCACTCCAATAAACATCAATATGGCTGCAAGGTATAATATCACAGATAGGCCACTGGGTATTGCAAAGCATGCATTTGGACAATTAACGCTGAACATCAAGTTCCCAACACAAGTTTTAGGGGTATGAAAAAGATGCAGGGGTCAATAAGTGTAAGTACAAGGCCTATGCCAGGCTACTCCTTGTCACCAAATATTAGAAATGGGACTCTCTAGTTGGCAACGGTATGCACCTTTGTCCAAGTAGGGACCCTTGTTTCTAGTCAGGGTAAGGGAGTTACACCCTTAGACAACCCCTGGTCACCCCATTGGTGGCTTGCCGCGCGCAGACAGGCTTATCACAGAAGGCGTATAAAGCATTTGTGCACACATACAGTAAGACAGTGAAAACACTACAAATGAACACCACACCAGTTTAGAAAAATAGTTAATCTTTATCTAAACAAAACATGACCAAAATGAAAAAAATCCACCATACATATATCAAGATATCACCAAAAATAGGTTATTCAAAAAAATAAAGTTGGTAGCAACAGATAGCTCCTCCTGGGGCTATTAAGACGTCGAGACAGATGAAAATCCCAAAGTACGGCGCCAACCACCTGGTGCGCGGCATCGGGCCCGGAATCAAATGGACTCCAAAGAACAGTACCGTGGCAAACAATGAAAAAAAAGACGGTGCTTGGTGACAGGGAAGTGATACTTTATTGGCTCCAGGCAGCGTTGGTTCCTTACGACCACAGGGGAGGTGAGGCATCGGTTCCTTACTGCGATGCAGGGGAGGTGACGCGTTGATTCCTTACTTTTGCCGGGGATTGACGTCATGGTAGCATTGAGGCATTGGTTCCTTACAACAATGGGGGGTCATAAATTCGGGAGATCACTCACATCAGGTAT
The DNA here is from genome assembly GCF_964261635.1 of Lissotriton helveticus. Classification (NCBI taxonomy): domain Eukaryota; kingdom Metazoa; phylum Chordata; class Amphibia; order Caudata; family Salamandridae; genus Lissotriton; species Lissotriton helveticus. The sequence goes on from NC_136057.1 coordinate 1,158,609,336, forward strand.
CGGCTGAGAAGGTTTTATCATTATCTTTGTGTCTTCCCCTTCTTAGTCTGTGTTATCCCCTCCTTTGTTGGCATTATCCCCTCCTGTGTGGGTATTATCCCCTCCTGTGTGGGTGTTATCCCTCCTGTGTGGGTGTTATCCCTTCTGTGTGGGTGTTATTCCCTCCTTTGTGGGAATTATCCCCTCCTTTGTGGGTATTATGCCCGCCTTGTGGGTACTGCCGCTCCATTGTGGGTGTTATTCAATTCTCTGTGGGTGCTAACATCTCATTTCTGGATGGTATCCCCTCCTTTGTGTGTGCTAACATTGCCTACGTATGGGTTAGACTCTCCTTTGTGGGTGTAACCTCTCCTTTGTGGGACCTTAATTTCATTTGCATTGCCGCAATTGCTTGTATTTTTATCATTTCAATGGCTTGATCGAGATTAAACTTCTAATTTGTTTTACCTTTTGTCATTATGTTGCCTGCATGTCAGGGGCAGGCATGCAAATTATGTAATTCAGTACCGTGGCAAACAATGAAAAAAAAGACGGTGCTTGGTGACAGAGAAGTGATACTTCATTGGCTCCGGGCAGCGTTGGTTCCTTACGACCACAGGGGAGGTGAGGCATTGGTTCCTCACTGCGATGCAGGGGAGGTGACGCACTGATTCCTTACTGTTGCCAGGGAGGTGATGTCACAGTGGTGTTGAGGCGTTGATTCCTTACAAAAATGAGGGATATGGATTTGGGAGATCACCCACATCAGGTATCGGTCCACAATGATGAAGCACCAGCATCGGGGAGGTCGGGGTTGCAGTGCAAGTCAGGGCATCGTAAGCATTATGAGCGGTTCTTTTGGCACCAGTCCGGCAGCAGCCTCGGTGATGGCGTCAGAGTCAGTACAGTGCAGTGTCAATAGGCGTCTGGGCAGTGCGTTATGCACTTCATGAGCTGCGCCCACAGCTTTGTTGCATGTCGTGGCTTCGCTCGCCAGTGTCAGTGTCATCATTTCCCTAAGTGGCAGCTGAAACATCAGTTCAAGGTGCAGGAGGACAGAGGAAATGAAGTCTTTGTGTACCTGAGACTTCAGAACAGGAGGCAAGCTCTACACAAAGCCCTTGGAGATCTTCTCCAAGCAGTTTACACAGCACACTACAAAGTCTTGGTCCTCTCCTTGTCAGAAAAAGCCACTGCAGGCCAATCCCACACAGCACACAGCAAAGGGGCAGTACATCTCCTTCAGTTTTCCCAGCTCTTCTCCTTTGCAGAGGTTCCTCTTGAATCCAGAAGTAATCTTAAGTTTCTGGGGTCTGGCCCCAATATTTATACTCAATTTCTCTTTGTTCTCTTGTGGCAGAGAGTCTCTGTGCTCAGTCCAAACCAGTTCTGTCCTCTCTGGCCACGATTTCTGGTAGGAGGTGGAGACAGCATTGTCCAAGGCAGACCAGGCCTATTCAGGTGTAGGGAAATCTCCTCCTACCACTCTAGATGCAGCCAAGGTCTATTCAGCCCACCCCTGACTCATTCAGGAAAGGCAAGACACACCTCAACCCCCTCAGTGGCTGTCTGAAGAGAATGCACATCCCCAGCTCCTGTCACTCAAAAGCCAGATTGTCAACCCACAAACCAGCAGAGGCACAAAGGATGGCTAAGCAAGAAAATACCCACTTTTTAAAAGTGGGATTTTCAAACAGACAATATACAAATCATCTTTACTAAAAGATGCATTCTGAGTCCAGGCATACTAAACTCCATCTTTCTATCTTGTCCCAATGGGAAGTGATACTTATAAGATGTTATAAAAAAAGAACTCCAATTCTATCCCATGGCACATATGGTACCCGAGCTGGAACCATGGGGTACAGACGTAGAGAGCGGTGCCCCTTCTCAGAGCTGTTGCCAGGTTGAGGTGAGGCTTCTTATCCATACAACACGGGTACAACCAGTAGGATGACTGGTTTTGTATTTCACTTTTATTTTTTACCACTTAGAATGTGCTGTTTCGCAGTAGCATACTTAGGTCCTGACGAAAGCTTTGACACCTTTATGGGTCTATAAGGTTGAACCATGTAGACCTGCTTTCGTCTGACATGTGCAGTTATAAATTCCTACTGCAGGTGCTCTGTATTTAATCCTGGCACCAGGAACAAGTTAATAAAGTTATCTCTGTCACTCTCTGTAGCTAGTTTTAACAGCAGTATCCTCACAGTATATATTTTTGTTGTGCTGCGCCCTCGACCCAACCAGTTATCTTTCTTCTCATTTGCAGGATTTAGTATATCCTAACAGAGTAGGAATAAAACATCCCTGAGCTCCTCCCTCTCATTGAGGGAGTTGTAGCCCTTGGCGGGGCTAGACTTTCCCGCCAAGAGGAGAATCCCAGATGATGAAGCATGCCACCTATGGTGGGTGAGGGATTTTGTCCTAACAAAGGGATTCCCCCATAAGCACCTCGAGATAATCTTTAGTGTCTCTTTCTTGTTTAGCTTGGCATTCCAGACCCGAGGATTTTTTTGTGGTTGCTGTCAGTTTTGTGGTATATAAATAAATAATACCGGATCTATTTTTCAGGATACTCTTAATAACAGATAGCTCAATAAATAAGAGTCAAGATTCGAGGTAGTAGGAGTTTGCAGGTTTAATACAGCATAAAGGACAGGAACAGGACAACCTGCACGATGGCAAGGCCGGGCAGCCGGACAGCTGCCCGGGGCAGGATCTGGAATGAGCGCGCTCTGGGAAAAGGGATCGGCGATCACATTTAATAACAGTACACAAGCATATATATGAAAACAGTTGCATTACAGTACATAGGATAGGCGGAGCAGTAGGTGTGGTCAATAGCAGTCGCGAAAGATAAGAGTAAAAATGGGTGTAACAGAGGCGTATACATAGACATGTGATGTAAACGTAACAGAATATGTCATAAATGGGGTGGAGACATGGAGGGGGCTACCTAAGGAGCCGGGACCTCTAACCTAATGGTGCGCGCAAACTGGCAATGACGTGTTACTAGGAGAAGCTGGGGGCTACGAACTCTGTGCTAGGAGCAGAGACTGAAGTCTGGAGAGTCAGGGCGACATGTATCTAAACAGTATCTAGTATCTGATGTTTAGAGAACATGTTGATAGAATCCAAAAGTTATCGGGGTAAAGGCTAACAGACTCTAAGACTGGAGCATGCATTATTCTACATGTAGTGCGTGATGAAGAATATTAAATGACCATTAATACAGTATTTCCTCTTACATGGAGACGTAAAGGCTAGACAATGACGGAAACTATTGATGCAGTTCAGTAGCTTAGGAATGCAGAGAAGGAGGACTGAACTGATAACTGGAATCATAACATACTCTTGGCAGACTCAGAGGCAAAGCCAGGCTGAGCCGGGCACTGTGAGGCAGGAAGTAAGTGAAGGGTCAGGAACACAGGTGGGGCTGTATCGCTGCTCAGCGAGGCTCGGGAGACAGGAGCTGAAATCTGGTGTCCGGGCCCTTTTGAGGCCTAGGAACGGGGACTTTACAATGAAATAACGTGCACACTGAGAAACGTGTCAACGTAACTTTACATAGGCCTTATATTCGTAGTATTCACGAGAACTGGAATTGGCATACTAGAGATGGACACAACTGTAATTGCGTCTTTAATCGGACATGGGGAATACATATGCATATTTAATCATGCACACATAACATATGATGGAGGACGCGTAGGGACACAGAACATGGCAAAATTTACTTTTCCACATTCCCTCCTTGTCACTACGTTTCCATCAGGAAACATCAATATTCATGATACCATCTATCATTTCATACAGTATCATTTGCTCGTCTCGAATTATCCTGGAATGGGATTTAGAACGGGGCTTGGGACTAGGAATACAAGAGGTAGCACAAATGCCGCAAATCGCAGGGCCACATTGTATACAGAGGCAGCAACTGAATATGATCGCTACTGCAATACCTAGAAATGACAATACTTTCCATCCCCAGGCGGAAATTATATCCCAGAACCAACCGGACCATGTCCAGGTGCCTGGATCTTGGTGTAACAGATGGGCAATTTTATGAAGTCTGGTTATAGCTGAATAAACAGACGGCGCGTTATTTGGAATGAAAATGCAGCAACTAGATCCGATGACTCTACAAGCCCCGCCCCTATCGGCCAGTATGACGTCAAGGACGAGACGATTCTGTAAAACAACAAATCTCATAGCAGATTGCTCTTCGGTTAAGTTACCTAGAGCAGAGGCAGTCTCATTAACTACTGCTTCAAGAGTTCTGGTTAACCTACGGATTAGCTTACTATTCTGGATAGGTCCTATAAAGAAGAAGAAACCTCTATTGAAATCTGTATACTGTTCTAGAGCAGTTTCAGTATAATCGACAATGGGGGACTCCCTTCTATGTCTAATGTGTACTAGATGTGTGTTTCTGTGATAATCAGATGGGGCTAGGAAAACTGGTGGCAGTAGGAAGGCAATGTAACAGGTTCCCTCCCAGTCGAGGGGCACCTATAAAGAAGAAGAAACCTCTATTGAAATCTGTATACTGTTCTAGAGCAGTTTCAGTATAATCGACAATGGGGGACTCCCTTCTATGTCTAATGTGTACTAGATGTGTGTTTCTGTGATAATCAGATGGGGCTAGGAAAACTGGTGGCAGTAGGAAGGCAATGTAACAGGTTCCCTCCCAGTCGAGGGGCAGACGGACATATGCAGTTTGACCACAAATAAAATAAGAATGACGTGAAGCTTTAAAAATAGATTTCCTACTGTCACTATACTTGACAATAGTAGTACAATCACTATGTCCTATATGTACGGAACCATAACTTCTAACACATAATTCGCCTTTGACTGGTAGTACTGAAATAGCAGGTAAGTCTGGAGTGGAATCAGACTGAACATTCAGGACCATGAAATTCGAGGAATAATTACCTAAATTGTAAACTTCGTTTTCGAGATCTAACCCTGTTCTGTGGGGAAGACCTTGCTTGTCTGAAAAACATGTACTGTTAAGAAAAGACATATCTGTTGAGGATGACGTTAACGTGGACCATGCTCCACACGAACCATTATGTGAAAATGGATAAGGAAAGAGTGGCAGAACTCCCTTCGGTGTCTGGAAAGGGGGGAGTCGACCACACACCCAACAATTAGTGGCATTGCTGGTCTGGTGCGAATAATGTAACATGCGGATAAATGAATTATTACGCATAGCGAGGCGGTAAGAGAGTTCATGAGGAGGCAGATCACTAAACGTGTGCTCTACTGTAACATTAGAAGACTTATTTACATGAGAAACTGGAGAATACAAGTAGAATGCATAACTGGTGCAGGAAATCATAATGCTGAGAAACAATATAAAACTTAGAAAAACGATACATCGGATCGAGTTTTGACTAACTCTCTCACTATGGGGGTCTATTTTATACATGTCAGAAACCAGTCTAACCGTTTCACCTAGGGGAGGACTTAGACAATCAAACTGGCTGACTTATTTTACTAGACCTTAGCTTGAGCTTATACTCCTGTTGCGGAGTTTTCTCTAACGGGGAGGATGCGGTATCATTGTCTTTTGCGGGACAGTCCTTAAGAAAAATATTTTGGCAGTTCTTAGAATCCTCGGAAATGTTCTTTAAAACGGGTTTCAGTCCATAAAACTTCTTTACATGCGATAGATGCACCCAGCCTTTACGTCCCTCCAATTTCACGGCTGTACGGGTGGCCAGGAGGACTTGTCGGGGCTCCTTCCAGCGAGGCTCCAGCGGACTTGAACGGTCGAAATTACGGACCAGGACCATGGATCCGGGAACGATTTCATGCGGTGCCACCTCGGTATTGTCTGGAAATGCGGCGGCAACCTGTGAACGACAAGAGTTGAGGGCAGACATCAAGGAAGCTAGGTAATCTGTCAGCATATTACTTGAAACATCGGTAATACTTCGGGGTCTAGGTGTACCCCATATGTTAGGGGGGCGGCCGAATACGACCTCATACGGGGACAGACCTGATCTGGAATGTGCGACCATGCGCATATAAAATAAAGCGACTGGCAGAGCTATTAACCAGTCCACACCTTTCTCTTGACAAACTTTTGCAATTCGAATTTTCAGGGTCTGATTATGTCTCTCTACTAGACCGGCTGCTTCAGGATGGCGTACACAATGGAACTTCCACTGGTACCCTAACAGAAGGGAAACATGTTTCATAAGCTCAGATGAGAATGGCTGGCCGTTGTCTGAATATACGACTCTAGGGAGTCCATAACGGGGGAAGAACTCACGAACCAACTGCTTGGCAGTGGTCGCTGCTGTGTAATCTGGGACTGGATATGCTTCTGTCCACCTGGACAAAGCGCATACAACTACAAGGACATACTTGAAACCTCGACATCGCTCCATCTGAATATAATCCATTTGGAGGACTTCAAAAGGGTGGTCAGGGGGCTGGAATCCACCTTGTTCCACCGGGACACTTTTACCTGGATTGAACTGGCAACATATCATACAGGTACGGACTTTCTGCTTGGCTGCAGCTCGTAAATGCTTGTTGAACCAAATATTCTGGATACTGTCTAACATAGCTTTTTCTCCTAAATGTGCTGGACTATGTGCGGTATTGATAATGACTTGAACCATAGAATCGGGGAGAAACCATGTGGCTCTACCCTTTGTCACCCATCCTTGATCTGTCTGGACCCCTCCTTGTTCGGACCATTTCTTGATTTCATCGGGAATAGCATGTAACTGGATATCTATGACATCTTGAGTAGGGTCCTTAACTGTCATACATGTATTCGGATCTGGAGTATATGTCTGTGTCGGATTAACTGGAATGTCTGGAGTCTGTGCTGTAAGCTTGGCTGTGCGATCTGCTAGATCATTACCTTGAGAAATGATGTCAGTAACTTTCGTATGTGCTTTGCACTTCATAATAGCAATAGATGACGGTAAGTGTATAGCATCTAACAGAGCTTGAATAAGGAGACCATGCTGAATCTTGGTTCCATGAGAAGTCATGAAACCTCTCTCCTGCCAGAGCACTCCAAAGTCGTGTACGACTCCAAATGCGTAACGTGAATCTGTGTAAACATTAACATTCAGGTTCTTAGCGTGTATGCAGGCTTGTGTCAGAGCAACTAGCTCTGCTGCTTGAGCGGACAGGGTGTCAATACGGTGTGTTTCAATAACTTCAGTGTCAGTAGTCACTGCATACGCGGCTACTAGTTCTCCTGTATTTGTTCTCATGCATGAACCATCCACATAAAGTGTCAGGTCGGGATCTGGTAATGGAATATCTGTCAGATCTTGTCTTGGCTTTGTAGTAATATTGACTACTTCCACACAGTCGTGTGTGGCAGGATTTGAAGTAACTGACGGTAACAATGTAGCAGGATTTAAAACGTTGCAGCGTCTGATTTCTATGTGTGGTTGGAACAGTGTCAATTCATAACCTGTTAAACGTGCAATTGTCAAGTGCTGGGTTTGTGTTCGGTTTAAAAGAACTTCTACGGAGTGTGGAACTTGTACTGTCAGGGAGTGTCCTAACACTATGGAATCACTTTGTCTGATAGCTAGTGCTGTGGCTGCAACTGACTTGAGGCACGCAGGCAGAGCCTGGGCTACAGGATCTAATGTGCTCGAAAAATAAGCACAGGGCTTGTATTGTCCTGCTTAATCTTGTGTGAGAACAGATAATGCTGTACCTTCGCGTTCTGTGACGAAAAGTGTAAAAGGCTTACTGTAGTTCGGTGTAACTAGAACTGGAGCTTGACATAAAGCTTTCTTTAACTCATTGAAACTAAGTGTATGTTCAGACGTCCAAGGGAGGACAGTCGATACGGCTGCCTCCTGTGTCGTTAACTGTATCAGTGGCTTAGCTAGAAATGCATACTGAGGAATCCATTGTCTGCAATAAGAAGTAAGGCCGATAAAAGCACGTACCTCCTTCTGGGTCTTGGGCTGAGGAAGACTCGCTATTAACTGGATACGGTCTGGTGTCTACTGCCTACCCCTCTTGGACAGTAAGTGGCCTAAATAGATCACTTGCTGGACACAGAATTGAAGCTTCGAAGGGGACACCTTGTGCCCCATCTCGGCAAGGAAATACAAGACTGTAAGTGATGCTCGTTCGCAAGCATGTTCAGAGCGGGCTGTGATCAGTAGATCATCGACATACTGGAGCAGGGCAGTGTCAGTTGGCATGTGAATATTGTCTAGTTGTCTTTTAAGTGCTTGACTGTAAATACTAGGACTTTCTGTGAAACCTTGAGGAGCTCGTGTGAACATATAGCTCCTTCCATTTAAACAAAATCCGAAAAGAAACTGGCTGTCTGGATGAATGGGGACACTGAAAAACGCGTTCTTGAGGTCTATGACTGTAAAAAATGAGGCTTCGGAATCAATGGCTGTCAATAGGGAAGAAATATCTGGGACAACTGGGTACTGAGGAATAATACATTTATTAAGTTCTCGTAGGTCAATCACTAATCGATATACTGGAGGTGCATTTGGATCAGTACGTTTCATGACTGGAATGATCGGAGAATTACATACATTGGAGTCAGTTTCTACAACTACTCCTTGAGCCATGAGCTCGTCAATAATTTTGGATAAGGCTGTTACAGCCTCTGGTGGCAATCTGTACTGTCTGATTCGTGGCAGGACTACACCTGGTTTGAGAGTCACACGATGGGGTGTGATTTGCATAAAACCAACATCAGTTGGACCTTGCGCCCATAGATGCTGCGGGACCCTAGACAATCTGGGATCAAAATCTCGTAATACATAATGACCCTTGAAGTCACGTAAAAACAATCGTATTCCCTCTGGGGAACAGCAAATAACTGCACCTAATTCTTTCAGTGTTTTAATACCTAACAAATTCTCTGGACATGACTTCGTGAGTAACAGATCAGTAGTGCGGGACAATGGACCTACTTCTAGAGTAACTGGCTTTGATATTTCATTTACAATAGGTTTTCCTGAAAATCCAAGGGAAACATTTCTAGAGCCTGAGAGCGGAGCCCCTGGAACTTCGGCGTGACTAATCGTGGTCCTACTTGCCCCTGTATCGATCAGAAACTTTCTGTCTTTCCCTAGTACTTGACTATGAACATAGGGACCTTCTTGATCTACAGGTATCTCGATGAGAGGCAAGCCTACCTCCCTCTCTAGGCTGTTTCATGAATATGGCTGATACTCTGGATACTCGGACTGTGCATACTGGTACATCTGCTGTGTAACATGCTGTGTGGCAGCGATAGGCTGCGGTGCTGTAACTGTCTGGTGTGCATTCTGTGGCTGAGGAGTCTGTATAACTTGTTCTTGTCTAGGCGGACGTGGTCTTTCTTTAGTTTTACCAGTAGCTATATTGTGTTTCAGAACTGCACACTCGTTTATAAAATGACCTGGCTGTTTACAATAATTGCATGTCCCTTTAACGGGAGCTGCAAGATGACTGGCTTGATTCGCTTGATTCGGACCCCTCTTCTGACTGTCTTGAGGAACAGATTGTGCAACTAGCACTTTCATTTTCGTGTCTTTCATACGTTTTCTCTCGTGTTCTTGTTCTTCTCTGATTCTATTCTGGTGGTACTGGAGCATCTGTAACATTTGGGACGGGGTATTAGCTTGCCAGGTACTTTCGACTTTCAAAACTCGGTTTTTAATTTGTGGACTTGAATTCTCGACTAATTTAGTAACAAAAAGGTGAGGGTATGACTCACTACTTGTCTTGAGGCCACTGTTTATGGTAAAACATTTCTCAAATCTAGAATAAAAATCACTAATATCTTCGTATTGTTTCTGTTTACAGGCTGAGATTGCATCCCAGTCTTCTTTTCTAGTTGTCAATAATCTAGGCAAAACTTGAATCAATAGTTCTGGTAATTCTTTACATTTATCTCCAAGACCGGTACCTGGTACTCGTGCCTTGTCTTCAGCTTCTAGGACTGCCCAATCGATCTTTTTCTCTCCCACCTCCCAATCTTTTTCCTTGAGCTTCTCATATACCCCTGCGGGCAATAGGACTTTTAACATTTTAATAACGTCTGGATACGTATATTCTCCCATACGGAGCATGTCTTTTAATTCTCGGTGGAACCCTGCTGGGTCTTTATCATGACAGGGAATTAACTTCTTCATCTCTAAGAGTTCCATCTTTGTGATCGGGGTGTAAACAAACACTCGTTGCATTTCACCACCGTCTGTCTTAACTGGATGTACTTCTCGTAACGGATTCTGTCTGTCTATGTAAAAGGGTTTACTTTCTGGGGGTGAGACATGAACAAAATGCGGGTTCAAAAACGTTCTATATTTGTGGCGCTGTTCTAGAATGACACTAATTAAATCGGTACCTAGACCTTTCCATTTATACTGTAGTAACTCGTTCAGGACATCGTGTAACGGACCTGGATCAGAATGTTGACCCTCATACAAAGTAATGAGGTGCTGGATCATATACATACCCGCCAGTCGCTGCTCGGCTGGGGGCATTTTCAGAAACATTTGTGCCACTATTTCGTCTGGAAAAGTGGTAGAATCAGTAATCCATCGGACTGCTGATCGGACTAGTTCTTGTTCATGCATGGTACTTAACTCGTTATAACCGATTCGTGATTTCAGAATGTGATCGGTAGCTTGAAATACTTGTTCTAGAGAACCTTGTTCTGGTGCTGGATGATGAAAAACTGGCTTGTGTTCTAGGCATAAATGGCGATCTGGAAATCTAGATTTTCCTACATACGCTATTCTGGCGGGATTCTCGTCCTCTACCTCTTCAGTATCAGAGTTACTTTCTTTCTCGCTTACTTGTGCTGTCTTACGTTGATCATGTAACCTTATTATTTCCTTACGAATTCTCTTGTACATACTCTCTATACTATTGATAGTCGTGTGTTTACCCTCGGCTATATTATCACTCCACCTTGTCAGGACTTTCATTTTGGCTCGATCTTTGGTCGGATAATCTTGTTCTCGTATTAAACAATTAATCAGAAACTTTAATATCATGAGCTGAATTTCAACTTTCCTTTGAGACATGACGTCACTAATACTTTCTGGATCATTCCCTGTACGGATAAAACGATATATTCTGTCTAGATCTTTTTTCATATCTGGTAGGGTGACTAGGTACTCGGTCACCTTTCTTACGCGTAATGAATATAAAACCATATTATCCTCGCCTGGGACTGGATCATAGCCACATTCGATAAGGGCTTTTCTTATTTCTGCAACAGACTGATATCTGGGCGTGCGCTGTGACGCTTGTGCATGTAATTCGGCTAACGTTAAACGCTTGTGCGGCGGTGGGGTTTGAGGAGGACCTCCTCCTACGGCCCCTAAACTAGAATCGTCGACTGATACTCTTCGTGCTGGCAGAGTGGGAAATTGAAATGCGGGCTGAACTTGTATAACGGGCTGGACCGGGGGTACCGTAACAGGTACTCCGGTGTCTGGAGGAGCGGGAAGTGCCTGATTTACAGGGACTGGCGGAGCAGGATTTGCATATTCTGGGACAGTGTCGTCCAAATAGGACGAGATGAAAATATCAGCTGCGGTCGGTTGGTGACGTAGCTTAGTCGGAACTAGTGGTAGCGGAAAATTACTGGATGCCTCCGGGGTTGCTTTTGGCAAGCCCTCGGCAAGAAGAGGATACATACCCTTAATGAGGGCATGCCTCTGTCTGTCTGACTGTTCGGTTTTAACTCGTTCACCTATCTCGATTAATTCTTTTTCTTGTGCTCGTTCTAAGGATTCTCTACTTAATTCAGACTTTCTGATTTCTTTTTCGGTTCTTTTATGAGATTCTTTGCGCCATAACTCGATGGCATCTTTCTGTGACTGTCTGGCTTTCTTTTTCCATAATGCTTCTTCTACTCGCATGATGCACTCGGCATCCCATGTACCCGATACGGGCCATCTATACTTTTCTTCTAACTGTTTGGTATACTCTACCCATAAATCTAGATACAATATGGCACTTATGCCATGCTTCTGATACATAAAATGACCTGGACTGTCCCTAGGCGGGACAGGAACTGCTGCTTCTAGCAGACCTTTTCTGGTTTTTAACTGACGCAGTTTTGAAAAGAGTGGCATGACTGAACTATAATCTGGACACAATACAATACACAATAAACACGATAATTACTTCGCACTCATTCCACGACATTAAAATACATGAAGAACATTTAAAATAACAGTTCGAACAGAATACTACCTGGAATACTTAAAACAGAATACATGAATTTCTCGAGAACAGAACTGACTGGAACAGAAACTAGATGCACTGCTGAAACAGTACGAAACTTACCGGTCTCATAAAGAGACACGTCAGGACCCGCATCCACCGAAGTGGACACTTCGTTTGTGGATCTGGGTACCACCAACCCACGGACCAGAGTCAATTAGATTGACCCTGTCTAGATACTACTCCAGCAATGGTACTCACCGGGCAGCAAGAACGGAAAGCCTCGGACTGGACTGGACTGCTTCGACGCCGGACGGACGAACTTCGGACTTCTGTTACGGGTGGGCCTCCGGGTACCTCGGACCTTGGACTCTCGGCTTGGGCTCTGGTCGGGACTCGCCGCGTTCCTCCACCGCCTCGTCTGGATGCTGGACCGCCACCTCCGTCTCCTCCGTGGGCCTGAGGGATACTTGAAGCAGAAATATCTGCCGGTGCGCAGAAGAGTTCCGTCACGACTGCAGAGGGTCAGGGGGTCGGCGTGGCTTCACCGACGCGTGGGGAAAGGGCAAGTCCCTGTTCGGGCGCCATTATGTGGTATATAAATAAATAATACCGGATCTATTTTTCAGGATACTCTTAATAACAGATAGCTCAATAAATAAGAGTCAAGATTCGAGGTAGTAGGAGTTTGCAGGTTTAATACAGTATAAAGGACAGGAACAGGACAACCTGCACGATGGCAAGGCCGGGCAGCCGGACAGCTGCCCGGGGCAGGATCTGGAATGAGCGCGCTCTGGGAAAAGGGATCGGCGATCACATTTAATAACAGTACACAAGCATATATATGAAAACAGTTGCATTACAGTACATAGGATAGGCGGAGCAGTAGGTGTGGTCAATAGCAGTCGCGAAAGATAAGAGTAAAAATGGGTGTAACAGAGGCGTATACATAGACATGTGATGTAAACGTAACAGAATATGTCATAAATGGGGTGGAGACATGGAGGGGGCTACCTAAGGAGCCGGGACCTCTAACCTAATGGTGCGCGCAAACTGGCAATGACGTGTTACTAGGAGAAGCTGGGGGCTACGAACTCTGTGCTAGGAGCAGAGACTGAAGTCTGGAGAGTCAGGGCGACATGTATCTAAACAGTATCTAGTATCTGATGTTTAGAGAACATGTTGATAGAATCCAAAAGTTATCGGGGTAAAGGCTAACAGACTCTAAGACTGGAGCATGCATTATTCTACATGTAGTGCGTGATGAAGAATATTAAATGACCATTAATACAGTATTTCCTCTTACATGGAGACGTAAAGGCTAGACAATGACGGAAACTATTGATGCAGTTCAGTAGCTTAGGAATGCAGAGAAGGAGGACTGAACTGATAACTGGAATCATAACATACTCTTGGCAGACTCAGAGGCAAAGCCAGGCTGAGCCGGGCACTGTGAGGCAGGAAGTAAGTGAAGGGTCAGGAACACAGGTGGGGCTGTATCGCTCCTCAGCGAGGCTCGGGAGACAGGAGCTGAAATCTGGTGTCCGGGCCCTTTTGAGGCCTAGGAACGGGGACTTTACAATGAAATAACGTGCACACTGAGAAACGTGTCAACGTAACTTTACATAGGCCTGATATTCGTAGTATTCACGAGAACTGGAATTGGCATACTAGAGATGGACACAACTGTAATTGCGTCTTTAATCGGACATGGGGAATACATATGCATATTTAATCATGCACACATAACATATGATGGAGGACGCGTAGGGACACAGAACATGGCAAAATTTACTTTTCCACAGTTTGCTTCAGGCCATTTCCTACTTGTGGCACACTCTTTTTCAACATTTGTTTATGCCCAGAACACTAGAGCTAGTGTTTTAAGTCGCTGTGTGCTTGTTTGGTCAGCGGTTACGTAGAGATAGGTTTCTATGGAGTGCTGCTGAGTACAGGAGGCAGTTAAGCTCCTCCTTCTAACTGTTGCAGCCCAGCAAGCTGAGCTGTATCTTGGAATATGGGGGACGCAGGTTTCTCTTGTTTTTTATCTAATTATCTTGCTTTAGTTTGACGTCGTGGGATCCCTTTGCTGCAATGATCTGGTCCAGCTCCTGTTTCCGGTACACCATGAGCTTCAGCTTTCACGAGACAACTTCAGGGACTGAGAGGCTCGGGGATAATTTCCATAATATAATGTGGTGGAACACGCACTGCAAAGGTCACCCAAAGTGAATTGTTGTAGCGTGCTTCAGGAGTGTCACTCTGTCCAATGAGTGTGGTCACGAAATGTATGTAGGTAGCATCCCATACCATTAGGGGGCATTCCCCTGACCACTGCTAAGAACCCCCAATCAACTGAGTGAGGGATTTTGAACTTATATTCTCATTTGATGAACGATTATCGTAAACCAATCTTCTTGTTGTTTACATCAAGGTTTGTTTTATTCTTGTGCTGATATATTAAACTTTCATATGCACTACAGAATAGTCAAACGTGTATTCATGAGAACGTTCACGATTTGAAACAAATCTCCCAATGCATTTCGGGTGTACATATCGCCCTTTGTCAAGGCAAAATGTCTGCAAAAATAAACAGGGGCGAGGATAACATGAGGATACTGCTCCAATGTTGTGGGAAACCATCACCGTGTTAGTGCAAGTGAATAATCTTGTGAAATGAATGAACACCGATAACTGAAAATTGCATGCTGCTTGAAGCAAAGTTCAAATCGGGAATACAAATGAATAAGAAAGAATGCAATTTCCTGAAAAGTGACGGTGAAACGAAATAATCCATAGCTAAGTGTGTTAGCTAGTATGTATTCTCCTTAGACAAGTAAAGTACAATGTCTGTTAATTCGCCTAGTTGTGTAAGGCATGAGATAAGATCATGAAGTGTGGAACTGTGCAAGCTGTATCGTAACGCCAAACGATAAGGATCATGTGTGGTTACTATATACTAAGCATTTTTAAGTAATATTGCCCCGCAGTTGAAGTTTGCCTACGCGAAATATACAGATTTAGTAATGTAGTGGGTTAAAATAAACATACAGCGAACCAGTTGTTTAAGTGGATATATATCTATAAGTGCCATAAACTTACTTACTTTCATGCACGCGTCTGTGTCTTATCGCATTGTGAAAACCAGTAATGATCCGTAAGAGGAAACGTATAAAGGACGTGACCAAGTGAACAATAGAAAAAGGACTGTTTAAGCTAAATGCTGTATATGGAAAACATAGGCACCATTTTGTAATGGGAAACACGCCCCAAAATGAACTAACTATGTTTAAAGCCAGAATAAATCTTGGTAACAGTCACAAGATTTCCACAATTGACATGAAGTTAAACAAAAGTGTAATATTCTAATCATAAAGAATGACAATGAAAAAGCTGATTACAAATAAAAATCAACATGAAAAACCGACTGTGCAAATAGATGCACTGTAAACAGGGTAGAAAAAGGACCAAGTGTGATGTGTGTGTGTAGAAGATCTAGAAAAAGTATGAAGTGTGTGAAAAAGAGAACAATGACGGATGAAACATGTATGCACTGGTTAAAGTTAGCCATATATGGATGAAACGGTCAGATAGAATGATAGATAACGAAGAAAGAGATAACTGGACAAAAAGGTGAAAGGGACAGAAAGGGTCAAACATAGTGTATCATGAACCTGTAGATAACACGAAAATTGCATCCGGTCATTGAGCCCGTCTGGTTTCAATGAGTTCAAAAATTTGATCCAGTAGTTGTCTCTCCTTAAAAGGTGTTTGTTGTTGTCCCTTCCTTTTTTTTCTCAATGGTCTCCAAAATGAGGGATTGCAATTGGCTAAGGTTGTGATGGTTACCTGTGTAGTGAACTGCAACAACTGATTTGGAATTTCTTGTCCTGATGTTGCTCTTATGTTCATGTATTCTCGTTTTTATCTTTCTTTCAGTCTTGCCGATATAAACCAAACCACAGGGGCACTTTAACATGTATATTACATTGGCGGTGTCACAAATTCCATTGACTTTGAGTTTAATGTTGGTACCCTTCATGGGATGAGTGATGATGGCTCCCTTTATGATGTTGTTGCAATTGCTGCAGTTGTGACATGGTACAGCTCCTTTGAAGTTCGTTTGCATCTGATTTCTGAGTTTCGGTGTTAAAAGCTCTTTCAGATTTCTGCCCCTGGTGTACCTGAAGATAGGTGTGTCTTTGAAAAGTCCTTTGAAATCCGGTTCTGTGGCTAGTATTGACCCATGATCCATTATGGATTTTTGTAACGTTGACTCATTGTAGAACATTTTTATACCATACTGTACGTTTCTCTTCTGGCCTCTTAGAGTGAATGAACAAGTCAGTCTGAGATTTTTTGGAGCATCGGTTTATAGCTTGTTCCAAAATCTTTTCTGGATAACCTCTTTGTCTGGAACGGTCTAAAATGTCTTTAGTTTGTTGTTCTTAGTTGGCTAGGTTGAATACAATTCTTTTCACTCTCAAAAGTTGTGAATAAGGAAGATGATTCTTCATGGCGTTATCATGGAAGCTGTGATAATGTAAGGTGTTATTTCTGTCTGTATAAATTGGTCTCGAGAGAATTGTTGACTCTGCTTATAAGTACGTCGAGGAGAGCGATGGACTTCTCATTGACTTCATAGGTAAATTGAATTCTGTGATTGATGTTGTTTAGTGCATTCAATGATTGGATTAAACTCTCATATGAGCCCTTCCAGTTGATGAAAATATCATTGATATATCTGAAAAATCTGATGGCATGTTCTTTCCAAATAGCGGTGCTGAGTATATAATTCTCTTTGAATTTATTCATGAAGATGTTTGCATAATAGGGGGCAGAACAATTGCCCATCAAAGTTCCAGTAAGTTGTAAGTAGCACTGGTCTTTCTATCTGAAATAACTTTGATACAATGTGAATTGTAGTAGTTTCATTAAAAATATTTTACATTTTAAATCCAGGTCAGAGTGAAGCAATAACTCATCTATGGCTTCAACAAAGAGGTTATATGGAATCGAGGTATATAATGCATTCAAGTCGGCTGTGCAAAGCCATATTTCATCCTCGTTGTTGAATTTAATGTCCTTAATTTTAGATAAAAAGTCTGTGGTGTCGCTGATGTATGTGTTCATGCTAACCACGAAAGGTTGTAGGTGCTTGTCTAAAAATTTGCCATAGAGCTCATGTATGCTTCCTCTGGTTGACACTATTGGTCTGAACAGTGGATTTTGTCGGTTTATATGAATTTTTGGGAGCATTTATAGGACAGGCGATCTGGGATTGTTGGGCATCTAAAACTTGCTTATTTTGTCATTTATAACCCCACCTTCCACTCCTTTCTTAATTATGCTCGTCAGTATGTTGGAAAATTGTTTGGTGGGATTATACTCCAATATGCAATAGGTGTTCTTAGCTAACACACTCAGCTATGGATTATTTTGTTTCACCATCACTTTAACATTTCACGCAATTGCTGGTCTACTGTGTGTGTGTCAGTTGGGGAGCCGTGGCACACTCTCTTTCCTCCTGAGGAGTCCCTGAGCCTCCCTGGGTCTCCCGCTGCTGCCGCTGGTGCCGGAATTGTGGCAGTCACACTCTGGTGGGACTCGGTGTCCCAGAGTGCAACTTTTCCAATTACCCACAGCTGCTGAGGGCGGAGGCATTCTCTTTTTTTTTTTTTTTTTTTTTTTAAAAAACCTTTATTCGAGCAAGCAAAGGAAAATACAAGAATGGGCCTACAACCTCACGGGCTGGCCGCTAATAGTAAGGCACAATGGAAGAGGCAGAAAATCACTCCCTTGGTCAGGTACAGATCAGGTATCAAGCACTACTCCAAACATAATACAGAACATATTAATTTTCTATTTTATACATAAAAACAACGAACACTGAAAAAAGGCGAATGCACAGTAATCAAGGTCAGCCCAAATGACGAAGGGAAAGGCCAACAGTCAGGAAAATATAACACGAACCATGGGACTCTGACAAGGCCGGGGGGGGGGGGAGCAGCGGGGAGAACCGGAAAATCACAGAACAATATGAAAAGGTTTCGGGAAAGCCAGCCTAGGGAGACAGGGTAACATCAGTAGTGCCAACCATGGGAGGGGTACAGATATCCCCACGATATTCATTCCACTGGCCCCAAATCTTCGTCCACGCCCTGGGTCTGCCCCTGGCCACATATACAGTCTTCTCACGAAACATGGACCAGTCCATGTTATCCTCCCATTTCGAGACCTCAGGGGGTCTGGACGCGCCCCAGAGTTGCGCAATGTCCCGTTTTGCAATCATGTATCCCAAGGTAGCCCATCTGGTCTGGGCTACAGAATAGTCGGTGGGTTACCACACATTCAACAGACACCGTCGTGGCTCCGGCCGCAGGGCAACACCAGTCACAGCAGTCATCACCGCAAGCACAGCAATCCAGTAGGTCGCCACCACTGGGCACTCCCAAAGAATATGTAAAAAAGTAGCACTCGACCCACAACCACGCTTACATAACCCATCCGGGGAAAAGCCCATTGTCACCAGACGCGGACCAGTGACATATACTCGATGGATGATTTTAAGTTGAACCAAACGGAGACGGGCAGGGATGGCTACTTCTTTCGGAGAAGAGAGTGCCGATTGCCAATCCTCATCGTCCATTTCCAACCCATCGCCGACCCAAACCTCCCGAAGTCGGACCAATAAGTCTGTCCGATTATTGATCAGTTTCTTATAAATCAGGGAAATGGTGCTATCAGGCAGGTGGCCATCAAGGACACGATCTTCGAGGGGGGAAGACTCAGGCAGGGTCTCATCAGGAGTCAAGACTGAGGCGAGGGCGTGTCAGACCTGCAGATAGCGAAAAAACTCTCTACCATTCAAACCGTATTCCGCCTGAAGGGTCTGGAACGACTTCACACTACCTTTCGAACAGACATCACCCACCTTACATATCCCAATCATATCCCAGCGGTCGAAGCCCTTAGTAGACCAGAGACACCCCAAACGTTCAGAGGCATAAAGCGGCGTCGCCAGTGTCATTCGATCCTCCCATCCCAAACTCACATTCGCGGCTCGCCACACAGTGACTGCAATCCTGGACGGGCCCACAAGATGGCGCCCAGTCGATCTAGAATAAAGCGCTCTATTAAAGTCCCCACCCGGCAGCTGGAGTCTATCCATCTCAAAGGCAGGATTACGACCCGGTGAAAACATCACGTGATTAATGGCAGACAACTGGGAAGCCCAATAATATCTCTTGATGTCGGGGAGCGCTATGCCCCCGTCGTACCAAGGGACGGTGAGTTTTGCGAGGGCAATACGTGGACGCCCGTCCCAGATCAATTGCCTTTGAAGACTCTCGATCTCCCGGAAATAGGTCTTGGGGATGTCGTCATAGGAATTCTGGAGTGCATAAAGAAACCGAGGCAAGGACATCATTTTAAACAGAGCCGTCCTGCCCAAAGGAGACAAAGGGAGCTTACGCCAACGGGCCACATCCAGTCGCAATCTAAGCAACGGGGGGAGGAGATTACGCTCAAATCGGAGCGAGGAGTCCAACGTAATGAAGATCCCCAAATACTTGAAGCCAGACTGGACCACCTGGATAGGAAGTCTGCTCGGCAACGGGGGCAAAACACCCGAAAGAACATACACGCAGGACTTGGCCCAATTAATAACGAGGCCTGAGTTGGCACCAAATGAAGTAAGAACATCAAATAGAACTGATAGAGATTTACGCGGGGAGGTGAGATATAAAAGAATGTCATCCGCGTAAAGAGAGACGTGGTCCTCAAAGTCCGGCGACCAACGGATCCCTTTAAGCGAAGGCTCCCATCGAAGCCATGCAGCTAACGGTTCCAGGGCAAGTGCAAAAAGCAACGGGGACAAGGGGCAACCCTGACGGGTCCCCCTGCCAAGGTTGAAAGGGGCCGAAACTCTACCGTTTACCACAACTTGTGCTAAGGGTTCAGCATATAATAACTTCACCCAACCGATAAACTCAGGCCCGAAACCAAATTTCTCAAGAGCCGCCCAAAGATAAGGCCATTCCACAGTGTCAAAAGCCATCGAGGCATCCAACGATGCCAAAATGGCCGGCTCCGTCAGAAGCCCCGCCCTCGCAATCGCACCGTGGAGACGACGTAGGTTAAGAGCCGTGTTGCGATGCGGGATAAATCCGGATTGATCTGGATGGACCAAGTCATTAATGACCGTCAGGAGGCGGGTCGCCAGGAGCTTAGCCAACACCTTGGGCTCAACATTCAGCAGGGACATGGGTCTATAAGATGAACAAAGGTCCCGCGGTTTACCATCCTTGGGGATGACAACTACCGTGGCCAGACGCTGATCATATGGGAGAATACCCCGTTCCCGGGACTCCAGAAACATGGCACGAAGATAGGGCGCCACTCCGTCGGGGCGTAGCTTGTACAGTTCAATTGGCAACCCGTTCGGGCCCAAGGCTTTGCCCGAACGGAGTGAACGGATGGCAGTAGCTATCTCGTCAATAGTAAAGGGGGACTCCAACGCTATACGATCTAAATCGGAAACACTGGGCAGAGCTATATCGCGCAACAGAAGGCGAGAGTCAGCCACATCTCTCACAGACACAGGGGTATAAACCACACGAAAATACTCAGCAAAACATTCAACTATTCCAATCGGGTCCGTCACACTCGCTCCATTCGGTGACTGAATCACGGGCACCACACGATTAGCTCTCTCCTTCTTATCCAACCATGCCAGTAACTTACCCGCTTTGTCCCCCACATCATACAAGCGACCCTGTTGCTCCCGGAACATCAGTTTGGCAGCATCCGTGACCATAGACTTATAGGCAAATTGTTTCAGACCCAGGGCGTGGAGTTTCGCAGACGTGACACCCGATTCCAAAGTAGCCTCCAGTGCAGAAATATCTCTCTCAAGGTCCACCACCTCCCGATTCCTCGCCCTCTTAGCTTCAACAATAAGGGAGAGGGCATGCCCACGAATCACCGTCTTAAAGGCCTCCCACAGGGACACCGCGGAGGAAACCGACCCCTCGTTATCCAGAAAATATGCGTCCAAAGACTTAATCAAAAGGCTGCGGGTCTCGGGGGAGGTAAGGTACCATGGGTTGATAGGAGCCACCCGGCCCACAGCCTCCACTCCAATCTCAAAACGGAGCCAGAGTGGAGAGTGGTCAGAAATGCCCCTGGGGAGGTGTACAATCTCACGCACCGCTGGCGACTGAGCCGCAGGCATCAGGAAATAATCCAGTCTAGACAGACTCCCATGGGCCCCAGAGTGGAACGTGTATTGAAGCTGAGTAGGATGCATAAGCCTCCAGCAATCCACCAAGCCAAATGTATCCAAGAACCCACCCAACCACTGTTGGGCCGCAGGAGTCTCTCTAGGGGGGTGGCGATCGTGTAGACCGGAGAACACAGAATTAAAATCACCTGCCACAAAGAGAGTACTATCAGGGAGGTCCAACAACACACGGCCCAAATCGGAAAAGGTAGAAGTCTGCAGGCCGCTACCCCCCATCCCACCCAGCAACGCCAAAACCCCTCACCCATGAGCATGACACAAGAAATATCATCAAATACAGGATAGAGTCGCCTTGAGAACAAAACACACAAACAACGAACTTCCCAACCGCCCACCCCCCAACAAACAAAAGAACACCCCCCACCCTGCACCCCTGCAAAAAGCTAAAAAGCCACCCCAACCTGCAGTGTGCCTGTCGCCCAAGAACCCCCATTCTACACAAAGACCCCGGAGGAGGAAAAGCTCCGTCCCACCCGCCACCCCGAGCAAGATCGATAACGAGGAAAACACACAACAAATCACATAAACAATAGAGGAACGTAGGGATACAATCCTGGAAAGAGTTACTCAAAACAAGGCCCCAGGCATAGATGAAATGTTCAGCTCTCTACACCACCTTCAGCACCGCCCGGGTGGGCAGCGGACTCAGTCTCAGGAGATCGGTCAGGCAGAGAGTCCAGCCAGTCATTCACCGCATCCGGCCGATCAAAGAAAAAGGTTCGGTCATTGTACTCAACCCGCAGCCTGGTCGGAAAGAGCATAGCATAGCGCAACCCCATGTCCCGAAGACGCTTCTTGGCACCACGAAATCCCATTCGCTGCTTCTGGACCTGTTGGGAAAAGTCCGGATAAAAGTTCACTGTGGCATTCTCAAAGGCCACCGGGCCCTTCACACGCGATGCCTGCAGGATAGCGTCCCGATCCCTATAGTGGAAAAGTTTTGCAACAATAGGCCTCGGCGGGGCACCTGGCTTACCCTGGCCCCCCGGAACACGATGTGCTCGTTCCACTGCGAAAAATTTACTCAGTCCAGCTGGAGAGAGGTAGTTTTGGATCAGATCCTCAACTAGGAGATCAACCGAGTGGGGTTCTGGATTCTCCGGAACACCAACCACGCGAACATTACAGCGACGTGCCCTATTCTCAAAGTCTTCCAAGCGCCGGGTCATGAAATCGTTCACCCTACGGAGATTGCCAACCTCTGTCTGTATCTCCGAGACGTCTGCCGTGAGGCTGGATGACTTGAGGTCCAATGACTTCACCTTCTCATTGGTTTTCGATAGATCGGCTCGAATTAAGTTCACATCAATGGCGACGGTGTCAATTTTATGGGCCAAAGTTTCATATTGTTGGCCGATCGTCTCCCTCATGCCAGAAATGGCGCCCATGATGTCCTGCAGGGAAGGCTCCGTTGACGTGTCCACGATGTGGTCAGACGCGCTGGGACCGGGCAGGGCAGCTCCGGGGGACCCCTTCGAGTGGGTATAACGGTCCATAACGTTGGATTGGACCGGACCCCCGCGCAGAGGCGTCTTCGTCTTCCGTGTCTCCCGGTCCCCTCTGCCCACCATTTTGGAGACTGCGTCACAAGGAGACTCACCAGGGTCAACGGACCGGGCACCAGAAAGTGAGGCCTCGGGACCAAGGGGCCGCAACACGGGTACCACTAGGATAAAGGCAGCCAAATAGGAGAATAAGCCAGCCAAAGGCCCGACAGCCGTCTCGTGCCCCGGACCCAGCCCCGGCCAGACTCTCCCGCCGATGTCTCAGTCTGAGGCAGAATCGAAACCGAAACTTAAGAGGGGGACCCTCAAGGCAAGTCCCCCTGCCGTTGTTGTTCAACTCCAAGACGGCCACTGAGCCTCACCCAGTCCCGGGCGCGCCTCAAGGGCGGAGCCCAAAAGTTCGAAGCACCGTAACTCCGGCACCCGGTGTCGAAATAAATTTCTGAAAGGTCCAGGTAGATCAGCCCAACGTCCTCTACACCAATCTTCGTGAAAATTCAGGATTTGTTCAGGATATTATGCCGGGAGTGGCGGTGGTCCGGGAGCGCCGTGCTCACGCGGCCATCTCGGATGCCCGCCAAGCTCCTCCTGGCGGAGGCATTCTCATCTCGCTACAAAGCACTACCTCACGCCCCGCTGCGCGGGACGAAGTCCGAGACCGCCCAAGGTTGGGCTGGACCAACCCCTTGGCTCTCTTTAGATCTACTCTTCTAGTCCATTTGCTTGAACTGAGATAACTCCTAAGAGATAGCAAGCTGGGTGGGCCTAAATCCACAAATCCCAAAGCTGGTGGAGCCTTAAGTGTCCCGTGATTACGGGAGTTTAGAAGGTAATAACAGTACGAAATATTCCCGAGGACTGGTGAGCTCTGATTTTTAAGCAGCCATGGGTAAATGCTCCCCCCTGTCGACAAGGCCAACCACTAAGCAGAAAGTTTCCTTGCCAACTCATACTGCCCAACCGACCGCAATTGACAAAATGCTTCAGCGGGCCATAGGAGCAGTGTCTAGCGAACTTGAGTGCACCGAGAGATGTCTCTGTCTAACACCGATCCTCCCCCACAGCTCATCACCGATGGAGCCAGAGTCTGTGCATCTATTTCAAACATCAAATGTGCTCTCAATCCTGTAATCTCCATCCCCACAAGAAATCATAGACTCTGGTAACACCACTAAACCAACTGCGGGAGGTGGGGCAAAAAAGAAGGGTGGGAAGCGAAAACAAACAACACACAAGGGAGGAAGGCAGGCGAAACAAACCCCTGGGATGGTACTAAATCCGCCTCCAGAGGGACAAGCCTAGAGGTAAAACAAGTGAGCGATGGCTACACTCAAGCCAACTGAAAGCAAAGCACCTCAAGCAATGCTCAGAGGGGTAACATATGTGTGACAATTGCATTTCAGTATGGCAATGTGCAATAAATTGAGTCACAATAATTCCTGATACGTGATACTTCGCGGGGCTGCAAAAAAGTGTTTATAATCCTATATAGGAAACGCTGTGTGCTATTCTTTAGGATGATGTGGAATGGTAATCAAAGTTTCTGTCTCTTGTGCCAGCTGTCCATGAGACCATCCTCAGGATTTAGTGTCCAGATGCAAAAATGTCTAGCCTTCTGGATGTTAATGAATGAAAACATCAAGATAATATACTCATGAAGTCGATATATAGACATATGTGTGATAATAAATACTGGTATATTGCACAGAACTATGGCAGAGATGAGTGAGAAGCACACAAAATTTTGTAAAAACACCTAACAACAATATAGCTCAGCTAGCTACAAATCACTCAAAAAGGGACTCTGTTGTACGTTAGTGTACTAGCTAAAAGAATCTTACCAATACAAATGTATCAATTGGTGTTTAAAGCAAGACTCCTATAAGGAAAGTAAGCTAGTTTTGTTGAGCAAAATGGGGAACAATCACCTGACAATGTAGCTACCTAGGGAATAGTAAGAGAAATTACACCTGAGCCTGTTAATGAGGCCGGATGGAAGCTGCTGAAATCTTGGATCAGGTGCCAAGCCACAAAGTTACAGAAGCCCTAAATGTTTAAAGGCATTTATTTACCATACTAACCAGACCCAATCAAAGCGTGAGTCAGTAACCTGGTGGACTAATTTAAAATGTAGCAATCCTAGAAAAGCTAGAGTGCAGCCATTACAAGTGGTAAAACAAAATGTCCACCATCTTGGAAAGGGGTCAGGGGACCCAGAAACCCAGAACCTCAGTAATCCTGTAAGGTTGGTGATAATCAAATAGCACGTGTCTGCCTGAAAAGCTTGCATACTGCTAATATCAAAAAGACAATCACAAAAATGTATTGCCATGTGGGAATAAGGTAATACACATTCGATATGGCAAGCAGCGCTTACATCGCATGCGGTACAACGCGTGCCATTACAACGCGCTCGTTACACCATTACAAAGCAAGTCATTTCTATGTCTTGTTGTAGGGGGCACTCTAAACTAAGGAATAGTATAATTTACCTTCCCTACTGTTGCACAGGCTGGATTTGGAATAGTAAATTATATTATTCCTAAATCCAGCGCACCCCCTACAGCAAGTCATAGAAATGACTTGCGATGTATGAGGTGATGGTATGAGTTGTAACAACGTGGTCGTTGTAAAGACTGCATTGTAATCACATGTGATGTAACATTGCATATTCATTCGATGCTGGTTATCAACACATTAAAAGAGACCAGTAAAAAAGGCACAACAAATATATATATTATAGGACTAGGCTGTCTCAAAATATGCAAATATTCTTTCAAAACATTATCATGTAGAAATGTTGTTTGTCACCTAATTTAAGGCATGGAAACACTCTCTCTTAGAGGACATATGTGCAACTTCAGACATGTATAAATGCCTCATAATTTTCAAAATAAACCAAATGAAACAAAATATATAAACTAAATATAAAATATTGAAAAAAATAATATACAAAATTAATCCAATGTTTAATTAATAAAAAAGTAATTCACTGCAAATTTACAATAATTTATTGATATAAATACTGCTTACCTAAAACATTGAATCAGTATTAAAATGTAGCAAACATAAGAATCACAATATAATTTAAAATATTAAATAACAATAATATTTACAAATAAACAACTTGCTCAAACAATATATTAACCTAATTAAAATGATTGGCATAATTAACAATACAAATATCTAAAACACTTCCTTCTAGTCCCTTGCAAACCCAACAACCTGCGGAAAATATTTAAAATAATACTGAACAAATATACACAATTACAATATAAATACTATATATTTAAAATAATGCTATGTTAAAATTAAATGAGTAGGTTAAACAATTAAATAATTTACATAATAATCTAAGTATCCAATTCGTTTAAAAATGTATTAAAATATAAAGAAACGTATTAAATATAAGCAAAGTCCCACCTATTTCTCTACCACCCAACAACCCACTAATAGATATAAAAATTAAATAAAGTAAAAAATAGTTCTTTAAATATATTACCAAAGCAAAACAACCCCCTACTATAAACAATATATATAACAATAAAATAATAACAACTTATAACACATAATAAAACATTACAAAATAATTAAACATCAATTCTAAATATAAAAATATCAAATAAAATTATATTAAACACTTAAAAATGATATTCATATCTGCAATATTCTGTACCATGATATTCTTGTCATCATGATATTGTTGAGACAATATTTATAGGCAATGATATTCTTGCATTTATATTAACGGCGTGCTTCCTTTGATTCAGGTATTACTGTAGGAGATCAGATTGCAGATTCCATTAGGGTCCTTTAAAGGTTGGTAGAGTGGGTACCCTGTTGAAATTTGACAACTCACAATTCCCATGCCTCATTTAAAGGTGGGAAAACACAAGGTTTTCTACGGGTGAGCCAGCCTCAACAGGCTCCACCATTGTAAACCTATGACTCATGTAATATCTGCCTCTCAGGCCTTCCTAAATTCATTTTTCCTGCCTGGGGCCACTATAACACATTGTATGAAACTCCAGTAATGTCAGGAATATTTCTGTTATGTTACAAGTATATAACCCTGGTTTGGGAGTTTGTTTCTATAAAATAAAATAATGGTGAGTGTGCTGCCATCAAATGGATACTGCCCTGGCATTCAATTTTGGATGAAGGACTCTTGGCAGGTATTCACAAGCACTTTCACAAAAATGATCCTTAGATTTGTAAATTCTGCATGAAATCCTCTGCTGGTTACATGAAGACAAAGACCTTAACCAATGGTTGTGCTTCTCACTGAAAGGCAAATGACTGTGCTTTTTGACACCCAAGTATGTAAAGAAGATATTTCTAACCCTATATCTACATTGACCCTTCTATGTCAGGTACTATTATATGCAAATGTCCACACAGCTTGGGTGTTAAAAGCACGACTGCATGACTTTTTCCATGCTGGCTACAAAATGTAAAGAGCAGGTGCACTTCCATATTTTCATAGTGCCTCACACATAAAGCAGCATGCACGGCATGCACATTTCTCCATTACCTCAGTAGGTACTGCACTACTGAATCCATGTTTCCACATCACCCTATTCTGTATAGAAACACTGCAGGAACATTTCCACTTTGTAGCAATGTATCATGCACCATTTTGGGCACATCCCTGCATCACTACATTTCTACACTGGCTCCGTAGGTATAGGACCACCTTTTCAACATTTGCCCAGTATGTAGACTACTATTTGATTTCCATGTTCACATTGCCTCAGTAAAGAATAATAAACGGCACATTCCATATTCTCCCACAATAAAAAACAACACTGCCATTAACATTTTCACGTTGCCAATCTGGATTCCCTCAAACACACAAAACAACCGCATCACTAGGCAGCAGTAATGTTTGCTACAACCAAAGACATGTAGCTGGTAGACTATTGGGCAGCAGCTGTAGAAGCCTAGGCAAACAATTAGAACAAGTGTAGAACTCAGGCACAACACTGAGCAGCAGTAGTGCAAGTGTCTCTGAGTTTAAGTAAGTAAGTAATTTTATTTGGTTCAGACCTCAACTGAGATCAACAAATACAGATATAAAATTGTTATTATTGAGTTAAAATGCGTAAAATAGTAAAACTTTTAAGACACACAGTAGAATGGAAAAGTAATATTGTTTTATCATCTATTTATACAACATTCAATAAAATATAAAATAAAAATGTTATGATTGTGTGCTTTACCTTTAGAACAGCTTCAAGAAACTTTTTAAAAACTTAAACAAGTTATGGCATACAAATTCATTGACTGGAGAGTTACACAACATAATTAAATCATGAGCTACGATAGCACTATACTTTAGTTGAATTGGAGTTATATATCGTCGTCAAACCTATACCATACTCGCATTAGGACAGATTAATAAAATGTGAAGCAAATCTTGTTGACCACCTTTGCACAATTCACATATGCCTTTAGAGTTATTTATACCGTCCCCACTGGCTAAGTATGTAGCTAATGGGAGTAAACCCAAACATAAAAGCAGGATACAGCGCCTTACCCTGTGCTCTCGTAGAAATCGTAAATAGGGAGCATAAGTTTTAAATTCTACATTTTCTGCGAACGCTTTATAATGCTTCAATTGAATGCAATAATCTTTATCCATTTCATAGCTGATTCTAGGGGCCAAATGTTTTAACAACAGTTTCAAGAGCACTGGAGACCACTCCTGTAAAAGTGCAACAGTGCATTGTGAAACCTCAAAGGCTTTTAACATATTCCTATTGAAAGTATACCCAGACACTTCCTCTCTAAAAGTCTCCAGTTTTAACAAATGCCTAATGTGTCTGGCACTGCATGTAAAAGTTTGTACGACCACCTTTTGATATTGGAAATTACTTGAGCAGAAATTCCATTTAGAGATAGCTTGAGACGAAGAGCTTGGACTGGTACCGACCGCAACATTTTTGCCAATTTTTGGAGTATGGTTCCCTCCTTTACTTTTATAGATTGCCATGTTTTAATTTGAGTGTATTCCATGGCATATTTATTATTTATTATTTATTTAGCGATTTATAGAGCGCCTGGTGACCCGGAGGCATCCCCGCGCTGTAAGGACTTGTGATGACCAAGGGGGGAAGGAGGGCCTATTTGGGATATGATAGAATTGGTGGGATTTTCATGCCATAAACCTCCAGCATTGGTATGAAATGTCTATTTCCTGTAGAGTGATCCAGTCTCTGTAGAGCCCCGACGTGGGAATCTGCCTCCTGACTTAAGTGTTGGAGATGGGCTGTGTCTTATAAATTATAGATGAAAATATAGCCCAAATAAACATACTCTTTTACTGTCTCAATTGGTTCAACTCTTAATGACCATATATAAGATAACGGTTTCCTTCTGCCACTAATAGGGAGAGCTTTAGTTTTAGTAATATTTGGCACCAGAATATTTTCAGTTGCATATTGATTTAATTCATTCAGGTTTCTTTGCAGGCCTATCAGAGTACGGTCGAGTATAACGATATCATTGGCATACATTAAACAATGTATGTCAACTTGTGCTAATTTCAGAGGGTAATTTTTAATTTCGGAAAGACGCCCCGGTAAATCACTAATATTGATAGAGAATAATAGGGGAGCTAATAAGCATCTCTGTTTCAGCCTTTCTTCGTGGGGAAAGGTTTGGTTAGGCCTTTTTCTCCCCCCATTCGGACTCTACACCATGTTGATGTATGAAGGGAGATTATTATTGTCAAAAGATCTATAGGAACCCCCATATTCGATTGCGAGGAGGGGAGAAGCAAGATGGCGCCTGACTGACGGCCACAGTGCTCACCCCTTGCTGCCAGGCTACTGTTTGGCTGATAACGACTGCCAAACAGCCTAAATACATCGCAATAAGGGACGGTTGCTCCCTCTATGACTTACCGATCTAGAAAGGGCGAGACTGGCCTCCTTGCTGTTGCGGAGGAACTTCTGACGGCGCTGCTGGTATCGGCTCGGCTGGTGTTGGCGGAGCTTCTCTGGATTGCGACTGAGAGCGGAGGAGGAGGGGCGGATCCGTTTGGAGAGGCCGGGTGGCTTGCAGCGGCACAGTGCACCAAATAACGCAAACCGGCAAAGATGCCCCCGAAGACTACCCGAGGAGCCCGTGGGAAACCTCCAGATGCACAGGCTTGTGTAGAAGTACGGGAAAATGCGGGGACTGCAGCATCCAAGGGAGGAAAAGCAACGGGCCTAGTCAGTGCAAAAGGCTAAGTCTCCCAGGTCTCCCTGGAAATGAGTGCCAGTAGTACAGGAACTAAAGGGACAAGAACGGGGCTTAAAGACTTGGGCAGGGGAAATAGTATAGCAAACTTCTTTCCCGCTACTCCGACAGCTCTTAGAAATGATACTCCTACATTGGGAGAAAATGGGCAAAACGAGATTAGGGAGGAAAACAACGTTCAGCAAGCCCAGCTGCAACTCTGTCAGACTGACTCTATTGTTGATGAACACCCTGTAACTACCTTAGTGAGCGTCTCCCAAGCTGATCTCTCGGCCGAGCTCAGCCAAACTAGGGAAGCTATAGCGCGTCAGAAAATCATGATTTGGGCCAAGCTCGGCAATGTAGGAAATACAGCAAGTCTTTACTTCTGGACCAATTCCTGTATTGGAAGTCCCTGCAGCTATCAAGGATCAGATGAATACAAATAAATTAATAGAGGGGTTCATAATAAGTAATGATCCAGAAGACACACTAGATCTTGATCTAGGGGACAGGTTTTTCTCAGTAACTGATGGCTCTGAGCTTAGCCCATCCGAGGCAGAAGGGAGCAGCAACATTCAGCTTTACAGCTCTACTAACAGCCCCGGCACGCCACAAAAAGATACAGTGGTTAGGAAAAACAAACTTATGAAGAAACAGAGAGATGGTCAAGTTCTGGGGAAAAGCGTGGAGGGCAACCGCAGAGAAAGCAGATGAAGTACGGACCCCACTCTGAAGTGGGATTATTCTGCTACCAGGAGTATCTATCCGGATCAAAAAGACAGGAGGGTGACGGAGATGACGAGTCTGTACCCTCTTTAAAAATGATTTTTGATTCCATTAAACAACTGCAGGAGGAGACACGTATGGATGGAAAGAAAAACAGGCTGGCAACGAAGAAGCTTCTAGGTGCTGTAAGGAAAATGGCAAAAGCTTGTACAGATACAAAGGGAAGACTGACCCATGTTGAAGAACGTACAAGCACACTAGAGGACAATTTAGAGAAAGCCCAGGTACAGGCTGAATTATATGATAAGCAGCTTATAGATCTTCAATGGAAAATGGAGGATTTTGAGAATAGGCAGAGACGTAATAACCTCCGCGTTTTTGTATTGAAGAAGGCGTTGAAGGTGACGACATTCGGGCTTACATTCTGAGGTTGATGAAGGGTGCCTTTCCAGAACTTAACCACTGGAATTGGGAGACTGACATTCAGCACGTTCATCGTTTTCCCATGATGCTTAAGAAATCACCACATCCAAGTAGGGATGGAATCGTAATGCCAAGAGCAATCTGAATCTATTTTGGAAACTTTCTGTTCCGCAAAGAGATCTACGCTAAAGCACACCCAAATGCCAAACAGGTATTTGAGAACCAGTCTTTCTTCACCAGGCTAGATTATTGCCACATCACTGTGGAAAGACGATGGCGATTAAGAGAGCTGATCCAGCCGTGTCAAGCTATGGGAGCACAAGCATATCTGATTAATCCCGCGAGGCTAAAGATCATCTATAAGAATACATCCAGAGTTTTTACCTCAGAGGTTCAAGCTAAAGCTTATATGGACTCCTTGAAACTCTAAACTGTAGGTTAAGTAGGCACTCAATGTTTGAATCTCAGGAGTGGGTTTAGTTGGGCTACATGAATTACTTGAGAGGCACTGTTTAAAACAAGATTGTAAATTAAAATAGGAAAGGAACAAAGGATAGCTAATTGGGGAAGACCTGGTGGACGTGAGAAGGAGGGGACATGTGGAATCCAATAGGAATAGCCAAAGGTATGATATTGATGAAATGTTGGGCATTCAGGAAATAGACAGAAGCGCAGCAAGGGGGGTCGACTTTCAGGCTCCATCACAGAGACCTTAAGTCTGCTTCCTTCACACTAAAGGTGGAGGGAGGAGGGAGGGGGTTGGAGTTGGGGACAGGGACAGTAAGGGCAGGGGGGGTTAAGATGGGGGTTTTTGGAGGTGCAAACAGAGGGAAAAATTCACCATCTAGTAAAGAAAGCAATTTTGGAATCCAGACAATCAAAACAAGCATTTGCAATGCAATAGGTCTCGCATTAGGAAAGTTTGAGTTATTTGCCCTGTACATGGCAAATTGTTTGTTTATGTGTTATTTTTGAAAATTGTGAAATTAATAGCTTTGTCATTTACAATGGTAATACTTTTATTTTTTGACAGTGTGACACCTATAGCATTTTTAATGCAACATGTTTTGTATTTACGTGACTTAGAAGTATTGATTTTACAAATAACAATGTTTTAAAAAAAAAAATTAATACTTAAATAAAAGTTATTGTAATTTATAATGGCAATAGCTTAAACTTTTGTAAATAACTTTTGTGAAGATTATGTTCAGTGTATTTTATTGTGACTAAAATATAAGAACAGAAGTGAAATATTAACTTTTTTTGTGACATTTGTAATAAAGCTTTAAACATTGAGAGAACATATTTGAACCAGTTGTTGTTTAATGTTTGTACAGATTGATACTGTGGTGGCGCTGAGTGATGTGGTGGCGACAAGTGATGCTGTGGCGTTCAGTGATGCTGTGGTAGCGCATAGTGATGTTGTGGTGCCCCTGAGTGATGCTGTTGTTGTGCGATAGATAGATGGAGTGAGGGCGATAGATAGATGGAGTGAGGGTGATAGATAGATGGAGTGAGGGCGATAGATAGATAGAGTGAGGACAATAGAGTGAGGGCGATAGAGTGATGTGATAGAGTGAGGGCGATAGAGTGAGGGCAATAGGTAGAGTGAGGACGATAGATAGAGTGAGGGCGATAGATAGATGTGGGTGGTTGTTTTTGTGTGGTTGTATGTGTGTTGTTGTATGTATGTGAGTGTGCAGTTACAGAAGGATGTATGCGGAAGAGAGCAGCAGATCAGCATATTATAAGAGAACAGGGAGTTAAAGAAGGAGGTTGTTGGAAGGAACAGCAGATCAGCACAGGAGAAACAAGGAGACTTCGGCACTAGCCCTTACTTCCTCACTTGACCGAAAGCGTGTGATCTTGGACAGAGTCCTTTCTCTTTCTGTCACCCAATTCCCTTTTTACCAAAATGCCGCTTGCTTATAAATAGAGTGAACACTGCTCCATAAAACAAAATGGGCTGTTTAATTGAGTCTGCAATGCATGTGCCTAGATGCCACCCACTGCGCAGAGTTGTGATATACACATCTATTCCCTCCGACCTGAGGCACACTCCACTTCAACACACAACAGTAAGTTGGTAAAGGACTATATACAAAAATAAATCTAACTTTGAACCGACAAATGAAGGCCATTCTGTGCACGTTTCTTCCTAATCTCTGCATCCATAAGCACCCTTACTTCGTGCCTGCAATCAAGCGCATTATAAATGCATCTAAAAGTTACAGCACATCATGGTTTTAATTCTTAAGCAGCGAATCAGGAATTTCACACAAAATATGTTTATAGTACTTGTAGTCTATCATACAAGTACATGGCTTGGGTATTAAGTTTATAACCCAGCTCGCCGCCTATGTAGAATATTCAGTACTGCATAAATCGTTACACCTTCTAGTACATATTACTGTCGTACTTGCCGAAAACTAGCAACGTATACAGTACCTACATCAGCAGATTTAATATACGTAATGTAAACAATGGTTATTCCAGCATGCTTAATATATATCATAAACATTGTGCTTCGGCTTGTATAATATAAAACACAACAATTGGTGTTTAATAAGGTACAGTAATGTACTCCCGAGTTATATTGCAAACGGACAGTATGAGAGTTAAGCATAAAAGTGTGCCAGCAAGCACAAGATGTCAGCTCTTCTCAGACAGCGTCTCATTAAAAAGTAACTCTTTGTCAGAAAAATAATAATATTGACGCTTCTTATAGCATCCACCACAGATGGAAATACAACTCGGCGCTAGAGAGCTGTCGACCAAAAGGAATGAAATTCCAGTTTCCAGTAAAAAACAACAAGGCAGACAGAAAGAAATACACAAATGCACACAGAGACACGTACAGTCAGGCACACGGACAACCACACACCCGACACCCACAAGACCTCACACCCAATCTGGCCGGCTAGAACCGTCTCCTCTTAATGGTCAATGGTCAGAGCTGCGAGGGAGGAAGAGTGCAACACCTAACCAGTGCGTGCTCACAATTTTGTGCTCAATAACAAACAGTGTGCAAACAATCTAGATCCTTGTGCTACAAACACCGTGAAGACTCAATGAACAAACTATTCACTAATGAGTCAACTGAAAAGAATGGTGAAGGAAGTGCCTTTATAATTGAAAGGAAATACAGGGTCCAGCATGTATCTGAAATCTCACTTGTGCTATGCATTGTGCTGCCTGAGTCTCAAATTGGAAGCTCAGTGTGTCGTCATAAAGTAAAAACATAATTATCATGGTTAGCCTTTGGATGCTAAAAACCAACCCCAAGTACGTGTCTTCTCCTGTGTGATCCTAGTGAGAAAGTACTTACAAATCACGCTCTGTTGACCTCGCCACGTCTATTCCCAAGCTCAAGTTCTGATGAAAAAGGACATAATCTGTCCTCATTCTGTCTAACAGTCCTGGTTCCTCTACAGAACACCCATGCTATAGTTACTCCTCTCTCTGTTGTTACAAGCTGCAAATACGTGTCATGTCCCGCAGTGCCAAAGGGATGTTGCGCGTCTTGTTCACAGACAGCGCTGCTCTAGAAAGAATTCTCCTTCCACTATAATCTGCGGCGATCAAACGCTGTGTCCGCTGCTGCGCCATAACGAGAGCTGCCCGTGTGTTTTAAATGACTGATCATGTGTTGTATTCTCTCTGGATAGAGAAAACAGACCGCTCTACCCAAATCCAGCAGCGCTAACTTTAAAAGTAACTATAAACAAGCAACACACCAAGCAGATGAGCACAAAGTAAACGCGGCACTGTTATAAGTACACTGTGAGGGGGAGGAGAAATGCGAGAGACGGCCTGGCGGCCGTCAAAGTGAAAGGACGGCCGGCCGGTTAAAAAAAATAAATGTACACTGGGAGGGGGGAGGAGAAACGCGAGAGACGGCCTGGCGGCCGTCAAAGTGAAAGTACGGGCAGTGAATAAATTAGGGGAGGAGACAGACAGCGCTGCTCTAGAAAGAATTCTCCTTCCACTATAATCTGCGGCGATCACACGCTGTGTCCGCTGCTGCGCCATAACGAGAGCTGCCCGTGTGTTTTAAATGACTGATCATGTGTTGTATTCTCTCTGGATAGAGAAAACAGACCGCTCTACCCAAATCCAGCAGCGCTAACTTTGAAAGTAACTATAAACAAGCAACACACCAAGCAGATGAGCACAAAGTAAAAGCAGCACTGTTATAAGTACACTGGGAGGGGGGAGGAGAAACACGAGAGACGGCCTGGCGGCCGTCAAAGTGAAACTACGGGCACTGAATAAATATGGGGAGGAGAAATGCCTGAGGCAGAGCGCACGCTGGGGGATGCCTGTTGGAGGGAGGCAGATGGGTTTGATGTGCACGCGCTTTGCGGTCAATGCGCTTGCGCATTGAGCTTGCTTTTCACGGGCACAGCATGAAATCGCCCGATGGGTAAGCTCTGGATAAGCCCCTATATTCTCGCAAGCTCAATGCGCAAGCGCATTGACAGGCGAGACCTAAAAAAGGGAGCAGGAGCGATATACCAATTGCGTGGCTATAGGCAGTATGATAAATGATACGTATTATGCGAATAGTAACTCTTAACTTATGTGGGTTAAATGATGCAGCTAAAAGAAGGATGGTAGGAGAATATCTCAAGACCCTGCGGGCTGATATAATTTGTTTACAGGAGACGCATATTGAGGGGCCATGAAAGTTTCTCTTAGATCAGATGGGTTTCCATCTAATAGCGTGTACCTCGCAAGGGACTAGGACTCGGGGTTGGCAATACTCGCTAAAAGAAGTGGGATAACAGTTAAAAAATGTTTATTCGATAAGTATGGCCGATCGGTAATTGTGGTGTGTCAAACGCAAGGATTTACATTCACGCTTTGCTCAGTCTATAGACCCACGATGGACGATGCCGAGATGTTTAATTATGTTAACATGTAATTGGCTAATTGGCCGCTCCAGCTTATTGTGTGTGGGGATCTTAATATCAATGGCTTAAATGGGTGGTGGAAAGGGGACCCCGTTAAATTTGTAGGCCGTAAAAAGAAATGCAACAGAGCCTTAATCCAAATGATGGAGGATAAGAGGCTTACGGATGTATGGGAGCAGTCAAATCCCCTGGGGACGGGCATCACGTATTATTCAGCACCTCATAGGGCCGTGGCTCATTTAAGATTATTTTTTAATTACCTCCTCTATTCTCTCCCTTTGTAAAATCCAAAAATTACCACATGTGGTATCAGATCACAACCCCCAGGTCTTAGAGATTCAAATTTCTGCAGTGGTTACACAAGTAGCAAGTTGGACGTTTGAGCGAGCCTTACTGCAGGATGTAAAATATGTTTGTGGGGGTGTAGGGGGGTGATAAGCGAAGTACGCTGAAACCGATAGTCAGAGTTAGGGTGTTTATTAACTGAGGATGTTCAAAAAAACAACGAGGTCAACAATAAGTGTCTATGAAGGTCCCCCAGGTCAGGTCCGGGCGTGTGCTCCTTATTCCGGCTTCAGGGCGTCCTCGGGTCACGTCTAGTGGTTCACAGCTTCAGGCTCAAAGAAAGAAAAGAAACAGCCGTGTTAGGGCTGGGACCGAGATACTCAAAGGGGAGGTGGGTAGGGGAGTGAGGGATCACCGGGATAGTAGCCCCACCTAACCAGCGGTCGATGTGAAGGGAGCGGAACACAGTGACCACCCTCGAACGACTCCGTCCCACCCTGTGCTTTAAATAACCCCTGGAATCGGCCCCGTACCTTGCGGAGCCACACTTCTCCCCTGGAAGTGTGGCAGGGCGGCTCGTGGTACCGGTGGCCTCCTGGCTTGTCGGGTCTCAGCTCCAGTGCGTCGAGCAGCGGTTCTTCGGCGTTTTCTCCTTCTTCTCCGTCCGTGGCGTTCTCCTCGTGGACCGGCTGGCTTCCTCGGGATTCCGCGCTGGTGAACGGGGACGCTGCTTCCTTAAACGCCCCCTGCACTTCTGATTGGGCGGATGCGGCTGACGTCCGCTCAGCCGATTGGCCCCCAGTAGAGTCTGCCGTGGAACACACCTCCACCGTCACGGGAGGCAGGCAGAACGGTGGAGTCAGTGAAGGCAAGGCCGGTGAACCCCATGAAACGTCCAAGGGAGCCTGCGGACGGGGTGAGAATGGAGAAACGTTAGCTGAAACACCCCGTCCGGTGCAGTCAGGAAGCACCTCCGAGGTAGGCAAGTCGTCCTCGTGACACATCCCACCCCCAAGATTGACCCGATCGGGGGAAAGAGGAAAACGAGAAAGGAAGTCAACGTTCCCCTGCAGAGAACCCTTCCGGTGACGGACCTCAATCTGGTACGGTTGCAAAGCCAAGAACCAACGCAAGATACGGTCATTGGTACCCCGGTTACTCTGCAGCCAGGTCAAAGGAGCATGGTCCGTATATAGCACAAACGGACGTCCTTCGAGGTAATACCTCAGTTTTTCCACGCCCCAACGGACGGCCAAGCACTCCTTTTCAATAGTGGAGTAAGCCTGCTCTCTAGGAAACAGCTTCCTGCTGATGAAAAGAACGGGTCTCTCCATGCCCTGATCATCCACCTGAGAAAGGACAGCCCCTATGCCCACCCCAGAAGCGTCCGTCTGGAGGACGAACGGTTTGAGGAAATCAGGGGAAACAAGCACAGGGGAAGAAGTGAGAGCATCTTTCAAGGCCTGGAACGCAGAAGTGTGGATGACCGAGGGGGGAGGGAGTTTAGAGGACTTGACGTGTTTACCAAGGAGATCAGTGAGCGGACCGGCCAGATTAGCGAACTGAGCAATGAACCGGCGATAATATCCCACCAACCCCAAGAACGCTCTGAGTTCCTTTTTCGTGGAAGGATAGGGCAAGGCTTTGATAGCGTCAAGTTTTTCAGTCTGGGGTTTGATCTGTCCCTCACCTAGGAGGTATCCCAGATATTTGACTTGATGGAAAGCAAAGCGGGATTTCTTTGCATTGATGTGCAGATTAGCGTCCTTTAGACTGGATAATATCTTCTCTAGATGCAGCATATGCTCTTCCCAGGTTTTGCTAAACACTACGATATCATCTAGGTAAGCTGAGGCATACTGTAAGTGAGGAGACAACAGGGTGTCCATTACTCTCTGGAATGTCGCAGGTGCCCCATGTAACCCAAAGGGGAGTACTGTGAAGTGATAATGACCGGAAGGAGTGGAGAAGGCTGTCTTTTCCATATCTCCGGGTGCGAGGGGTATCTGCCAATAACCCTTGGTGAGGTCTATAGTGGTGATATAACGAGCCTCACCAAGGCGTTCTAAGAGTTCATCCACTCTAGGTAAGGGATAAGCGTCTTGTTTGGAAACCCTATTGACGGCCCTGAAATCGATGCAAAAACGGATGCTCCCATCCGGTTTCGGTACCAATACCACTGGCGAACACCAATCACTGTGGGAGGGTACTATGATCCCGGATTGTAACATGCTCTGTACCTCTGCTTGGAATGCTACGCGTCTTGCTTCTGGAATCCTGTAGGGTTTTTGCTTTACAACTGTGTTTGGGGGCGTGGGTATGTAGTGTTTTGCCAAATGAGTGCGCCCTGGCTGGTCCGAGAACACTTCGGAATAGGAAAGGAGTAAGGACCCAACGTCTTTCTGTTGGTCAGGAGATAAGTCGGGATTGACAGGGGCATCCCTGACTGTATGACTCGCCTCAGTCACAGGAGACGCTATATTGACTGTCTGTGGGGGTTTGCCTAACCACTTCTTTAATAGATTGATATGGTACATTTGAGTTTTTCCTCGTCCCAACTGTACCAGGTATGTCGTGCGTCCTATTTTCCGCAGGATTTTGAAGGGACCCTGCCACTCCTTCTTCATCTTATGGGTGGAGGAGGGCAATAAGATCAGAACCCAATCGTCTACTTCCAACACCCTTACTTTCGTACCTCTGTCATAAAGAGTTTTCTGTTTGGTTTGGGCTATGGCCAAATGGTCATGGGCAAGCGTTCTGAGTTTATGTAACCTGCTTTGTAATTGCCGAGTATAATCCAACAGGGCCTCAGCTTCTTGGGACCCCTCAGCTTCCCAGCTGTCTTTTGTGATCTCAAGGAGAGTTCTAGGGGTTCTTCCAAACAGAAGCTCGAAGGGAGAGGTACCGAGACTAGATTGCTTCTGACTACGCAGGACAAAGAGAGCAAGAGGCAGTAACTGGTCCCAGTTTTTGCCATCACCTGAAAGGAGTTTTTTTAAGGTCAACTTAAGGGAGCCGTTGTAGCGCTCAACCAATCCATCTGTCTGGGGATGGTATACAGACGTTTTGATGTGTTTAATGTTCAACTGTACACATACCTGTTGCATTAAACGGGAAACAAATGGAGTGCCCTGATCGGTAACTATTTCCCTTGGGAATCCCATGCGAGAGAACACCTCCACCAGTCTCTGGGCTATAGCTGCTGATGTAGCGGTCTTAAGGGGGAATGCCTCGGGATAACGCGTGGCGTAATCAACCAACACAAGAGCGTATAGATGACCTCGGGATGACTTTGGTAAGGGACCGATGAGGTCCATACCTATACGGTCAAAGGGAACCCCAATGATAGGCATGGGCACCAATGGAGCCGGGGGAGGAACGTACGGGTTCCGCTTTTGACATATTCTACACTCTTGGCAATATTGCTGGACTTGGGCGTAAATACCTGGCCAGAAGAAGTGTCGCAAAATGGCCTGCCCTGTTTTTTCCACTCCAGAGTGACCAGCTAACAAATGCGCATGTCCGAAGAACAATATTTGGTCACGGAAATCGTTTGGGACCAGCAACTGGGGCTCAGCATCTGCTTTGGCTAGCCGATAGAGCAGGCCGTTTTTCTCAATGAACGTAGGATACCGTGTGGTGGACGGATCCTGTGTACCCCGTGCGACCTGCCACGCATTAGTGAGGCTGGCGTCATTCAATTGGGCTGTTCTAAAGTGGGTGTCCCTGGCCCAGGGTTCTGCTGCTAACAAGGCTTCCTGAGGAGGAGACAAATGTTGGAGAGTGTCTAACAACAGGTCGTTGAAAGAGGGGTTATCCGTCCCTATGATAATGGGTTCTGGTAGGCGAGACATAACCCCTACGGTGACTTCCATTGCTTTCCCTGAGGGTGTATGTAACCTGACTCGGGCTACGGGATACTCCTTAACGTCCCCATGAACACAGCGAATGCTGACTTGTTTCCCAGGGATAAGAGAGGTTGGTTCTACATACTCCTCTTTGATAACAGAGTGCTTGCAACCTGAGTCTAACAAGGCCCTGATAAAAGTTCCATTCAGAGAAACCC
The DNA here is from genome assembly GCF_964261635.1 of Lissotriton helveticus. NCBI lineage: Eukaryota > Metazoa > Chordata > Amphibia > Caudata > Salamandridae > Lissotriton > Lissotriton helveticus. The sequence goes on from NC_136057.1 coordinate 1,158,649,968, forward strand.
GTACATAGAAGGTGGATCCAGTTTCTTGGGCATACAAGATGGACCTGGGGGCGTAGCTCACGTCCATGGGTTCCTCTTCTCTGTCTTTCTTTTTCCTACAGAATCGGGCGATATGACCCCACTCTCCGCAGTCATAACACTGAGGTCCTGAGTTTGGCAGCTCAGGGCGTGAGAAACGCAGCCGTGGGGGTTCCACTACTGGTTTTTGGATTTTTCTTTCTATTTTGAAAGGTGGTGTGATTTTGGTTGGTTTCTCAGGTTCTCTCATGTAGGGTTTACCCTGAGCCCGCGAATAACAGGTCGCCATTTCTATGGCGTGTTCCAGCGTTAGACCCGCATGTTGTTTAAGCCACCTCTGCGTGCCATAGGGAAGGGCGTCGATGAATTGTTCAAGATAGATTTTATTCATGACGGCGTCAATGTTCCCTTCCTGGGGTTTCAACCACAGGTCAGCGGATTCCTTTAATTTGAAAAACAATGTCTTTGGTAGATCCCCGGGTGTCCCTTTTTCCTGGCGGAATCGTAGTCGATAGGTTTCTTCGTCGACACCCAACCTGTCTAGGATATACTGTTTCACAACTGCATAAGCGATGGTACCATCTCGATTCACTGTTTGGTACGCTGCCTGTGCCTCCCCTGTTAACAACGGTGCTAAATAGAAAGGCCACCTATCCCCCGGCCAGGAACTAGCTCTTGCGGCCCTCTCGAAATTCAAAAAGAATGCAAGGGGATCCTCTCCTGTTGTGAACTTTTGTAGGGGAACTACCGTGCCTGGAGGTGGGGCAGTTGCTCTCCCTTGGCTTATTACAGTCATCAACTGGGTCTGCCCTTCTGCCAACTTCATAATGTTCTCCGATTGGCTCTGTATGGCTTGGGAGAACGTAGTACGGTCCGCCTCCATTTGGGTCAGGAGGTTTTCCATTCTGTATCGGATGGGGCGGTTCCTTGAGGGATCCGAGTCGCGGCACCACTTGTGGGGGTGTAGGGGGGTGATAAGCGAAGTACGCTGAAACCGATAGTCAGAGTTAGGGTGTTTATTAACTGAGGATGTTCAAAAAAACAACGAGGTCAACAATAAGTGTCTATGAAGGTCCCCCAGGTCAGGTCCGGGCGTGTGCTCCTTATTCCGGCTTCAGGGCGTCCTCGGGTCACGTCTAGTGGTTCACAGCTTCAGGCTCAAAGAAAGAAAAGAAACAGCCGTGTTAGGGCTGGGACCGAGATACTCAAAGGGGAGGTGGGTAGGGGAGTGAGGGATCACCGGGATAGTAGCCCCACCTAACCAGCGGTCGATGTGAAGGGAGCGGAACACAGTGACCACCCTCGAACTACTCCGTCCCACCCTGTGCTTTAAATAACCCCTGGAATCGGCCCCGTACCTTGCGGAGCCACACTTCTCCCCTGGAAGTGTGGCAGGGCGGCTCGTGGTACCGGTGGCCTCCTGGCTTGTCGGGTCTCAGCTCCAGTGCGTCGAGCAGCGGTTCTTCGGCGTTTTCTCCTTCTTCTCCGTCCGTGGCGTTCTCCTCGTGGACCGGCTGGCTTCCTCGGGATTCCGCGCTGGTGAACGGGGACGCTGCTTCCTTAAACGCCCCCTGCACTTCTGATTGGGCGGATGCGGCTGACGTCCGCTCAGCCGATTGGCCCCCAGTAGAGTCTGCCGTGGAACACACCCCCACCGTCACGGGAGGCAGGCAGAACGGTGGAGTCAGTGAAGGCAAGGCCGGTGAACCCCATGAAACGTCCAAGGGAGCCTGCGGACGGGGTGAGAATGGAGAAACGTTAGCTGAAACACCCCGTCCGGTGCAGTCAGGAAGCACCTCCGAGGTAGGCAAGTCGTCCTCGTGACACAGTTGAACATATGAATAAATGGCTTAAAGAATTTCTTAAGGTTAACAGGGGGAGCGCCGAGCTCGGGGTTGTTTGGGACGCTCTAAGGCAGGCATTAGGGGGAAACTATGAGCTAGTCTTTGAAACAGAATAAGATGGAAAAATTGGAGAGGGAGGCCATACAAAGATTAATTGCGAACCTAGAGGAGAAGCTGGTAAGAGCAATCAACTCCAGCCTTAATATCGAGGAGATTTTACAGAAGCTGGCACTAGCAAAGGCTGCTACAGGGGATATCATTGCTACTAAAGCAGCAGGTAAATTTTTGGCATGGAAACGAACCCACCATGAATTTTGCGAGCAGGTTGGGCACATATTAGCAGTAAGGACCAGATAGATAGCTACTAGGGGGGACATCGTGGAGATCAAAACACCAGATGGGAAAGTTGCTACCACCTCTAAGGACATTTGCAAAGCATTCCATGGGTTTTATTACAATCTATATAGCGAGGACACTGCTTGGGATGCTAAAGATATTAGGGATTATCTAGAGCTAGTCCTCTCCGAGGCTTTTTCTATAGAAGCTTCTACAGCCATGGAGGTCAACTTTTCAGATGAAGAAATCCGGAGAGCTATTACAGATTTGCCGTCAGGCAAGGCAGTAGGCCCTGATTTTATCCCGTTAGAATTTTATAAAACTTTTTTTCCAACATTGAGCAAAGTTTTATGTTGTACAATGCGCCAGGTTCAGAATGGACTAACACCTCCGCCATCATGGGGAGAAGGACTATGATCATTTTTTTAAAGAAAGGCAAATCCCCTAACGAACCTGGATCATACAGGCCAATCAGCCTTATGAATAGTGACGCCAAGATATACTCAAAAATCTTGGCTAATCATCTTAGTACAATTATAGGGAAAGTGCTATTGATCCGCCTGCATGGCTTTATTCCCGGTAGGGGTACTGCAGAACATATCAGGAGAGTCTGCGCCCTGTTTGACGGCACTTCTGTCACACAAGACCCTATGGCGCTTATTCTGCTGGATGCGGAGAAGGCGTTTGTTAGGGTCTCATGGGGCTTCCTCTGGTCGGCACTGGAGAAAGTAAATATTGGTAAGGGGTGCATAAGAGCCATACAGGCTCTGTATAAGAACCCTAAGATCCGTCTCCATGTTATGAGAGGACAGAGCGACCTAATAGATATCAAATGAGGAACTAGGCAGGGGTGCCTGTGTTCACCCCTCCTTTTTGCTTTTTATATCGACCCGTTTATCAAGAGGATAGAGCTAAACAGAGGCATTTTTCCTATATGGCTTAATGGATTTGAAACAAAGATCTTGGGGTATGCAGACGACCTGGCAATTACAGCCGCTAACCCCACTGCAGTGTTGGGTGAAATTGAATATGAGGCAGACCGCTTTGGGGCAGTCTCAGGCTATAGACTCAACCGGGGGAAGACGCAAATTGTTGTTAACGAGAAGACCAGCTTGGCAGACCCACGAGTGACTGAGTCGGCCACCTATTTAGGGGTTGTTATTACACTGGATCTAACTAAGGTTGTTGTAATGAATCTTGCACCTGTGATCCAGAAATCAAGGAGAGATCTTGATAGGCTGAATAATTTACACTTTTCAATTGTGGAAAGAAGTAACATCATAAAAATGTTCTTCCTCCCAAAAGTTTTATATTTGTTCAGAACGATACCCCTGAAGCATGATAACTGTTGGTTTAAGGAAATGGAAAGAATGATAAACAGGTTTATCTGGGCACACGGGAAGACGAGAAGGGCACTTCAGTTTATGACCCTCCCTAGGGAGAAAGGGAGTTGGGCAGTGCCCGATTTATAATCATATTAATTTGCCGCAGTATTACAATATCCGCGTGGGCTGCTGGGAGGTATCGTTACTGATAGGTGGAGGGATGAGGATGCTGTACCCGATGTATACGATTTACCTATAAAAGGCGAAGCACGTAATTGGCTTCTGAGCTTCAGTGAGGCCAGCTATTATAAAAAAGTCAAATTTAAGCCCTTAAGAGCAGCAGTTTCGGTTTGGTCTTCTGTTAGGAGAAAGCTGGGATTGGGCAGAATGAATCGTTATACTCCCCTATATAGGAACCCATCTCTGCCTGAGGTTTTTCATGACAGCATAATGAGGCTGTTGGATGAGTTGGGCTTTTAAACAGTTGGAGATATTATAGATTCTGAGGGTATAATTACATTTGAAAGAGCCCAAACCTGGTTAATTTGGAGCGTAGGGAATTTTTTAAGTTTTTACAGATCCAGTCGGTCCTTGATAAAAAAAAGTGGTGGAACAAGATCATTTTGACAGAGACACAGTTATGGAAAGGGTGCAAAACCCGGAAGGTTGCTCTAGCACCCAGATTTATAGCGAGATACATTTACACCAAAATGACGATCTTGAAACACTCTGAGAAATGGCGGGGCAAGCTCGGTATTGAAGGGAGTGAGTTTATAGCATCACTTAAGCTAGGATGTATGATATTGAAAGTAGCTAATCTACAAGCCCAACACTTCAAAACCATTTTTTAACTTTATTATACCCCTGCCTGAATAGCCCAGTGGGGAGGGAGAGGTGTGGCGCCATGGCCAGGGCGACTGATGGTTCAATCCCTGGCTTAGGCAGCCGGGGTCTGCCCAGCACCATGCGACTCTGGGCAATAGCTCGCTTAATCTTCCCAATGGCCCCCAGCGCCTTGAGACCCCTACGGGGGTGATTTGTGCGCTATACAAGTACTGGATCTATTTACATTTAGGGACAATGGGCATTTGCTGCCCGCGCTGTCGCAGCACGGAGGCTGACACGATACATATGTTTGCTTCCTGCCCTATGTAGATCGTTTGAAAAGGGCAATTGGGCATTTTATGGGACAAACCCTGAGGATTCAAATAAAATTAACCAATGAATTAGTGGTTCTAGGTATGAGCAGGGAGGGAGGTCTAGCAGCACATCATGAATTTGTATTTATTGCCATGGCGATTGTTAGGATCTGCGTGGCAGCTGCTTGGAAAGATCCCATCCCTCCTACCTTCCAACAATGGGTATCACAGCTTTTAGCCATTTATAGTCTGGAAAAAGGTGCTTGTGAGAAGAAAGGGTGGAAGGCTATGACATAGGGGAAACGTATTTGGGCCCCGCTTACAGATTGGAAGGCTAGATTGGAGCAGCCCCGGTCATAATTCTTGGTTATGGTTGCGCCCCGTATAAAAACTGCATCGGCTATGATTTTATTTAGCTCTTTTACTTTTTATTGAGTGGGTGGGCTGGCATAATGTTAAATTTAATTAAATTAATTGTCTCGTGCATTTTCGGGCCGTCCTGCTGAAGATACCTCCCTTAGATGGTTTGACCGAGCTTGTTTTCTATCTTATTTTCCTATTAGTTTCCCTTTAATGTTTCCTTTTGGTGTAAACTAATCCTGTATAATATTATATGGATCTTTTTTTGTAATGATTGATGAAATACTGATGGTGAAAAATAAAAAAAGAACAAAAGAAAAAAAGGAATCCCCAAATTCGCCAATTTTCTCCATAGGGTCAATCTATCTACACTATCGAAAGCAGATGAAAAATCAATAAAAAACACAATATAAAGTTTCAGCATTTAACGTAACATATTTATGGAGTACTGTTTGGAACACAGCGATGTTATCCAATGTTAAATGCTTTGGACGAAACCCAGTCTGAGACATAGGGATCACTTTTTTTGAAAACGCCCAGTCTTTTAAGTGTTCCAAAACGCAAGCTGCAAAGATCTTACCAGTGGTGTCGAGAAGAGCTATTTGTCTGTTTGCAGGATTAGTTCTTGAGCCTTTTTTTCAGGAGGGACCACCACACTCCTCCGCCAAGATTCTGGTATTTCCCCACTTTTCAGGCAGTGTTGGAAGAGTGGGGCTAAAAATGTACTTGAGATGTCTGCGTTTGTTTGTAAAACTTTAATTGGGATCTTGTCTGGACCCATCACTGCAAATGACCTGGTAGAGTATATAAGAGTTGAAATTTGTGTGGCTGAGATTTTCATTGGTTCCTGCTCGCATTGGCTCTTCAGCGCTTGATACTGTCTGGGGAAGATCAGATTCTGATGATTAGGTTTATAAAGCCTTAGAATATACTTTTCCCAGTCAAATGATGATATTGGAGTGGTTTGAGCCGATTTTTGTAACCTCATTTGTGCAGGAATTATGTTCCAAAATGCTTGATTATTTTTGTATTTTACCGCAAATTGTATGTCGACCCAAACACGATCTCTTAGGGCTTGCCTTTCTCTCTCCTTTTCCTGTTGTTGTGAGTTTTTTCAGTTTCCTTATTTCTCCTTGTCTTACCACACAGAAAGAATGAAATTGAATTCTAGTCAATTTATTTAGTTGTAGAGAATTATTGTTGGCTTGATTTCCTTTTTGACATATTTTAACATTTTCCCGCCTTGCTGTGTTTCCTTGGAGAGAGGCAACTACCGACTGTATAGTAGCTTCAAATCTATTTATAGAATTGCCTACTCTATTCGAGGATGTTAACAGAACTTGGGAGATTTTATGGTTTATTTTACTGATTGTTTTGGAATTCCAGTGAATCCTTCCAGTTTTGTGATTTATGACGGCTAGTCCTTCCAAAGAGCGAAGAGAAGACGAAGATGTATGCTGTGTGAAAACATCAGTTTCTACAGAAAGTAGTGCGTGGTCGCTTTCGTGGGTATATTGGGTAGCAAATGACTGGACCTTCGAAAATAGGTCTAAACTACATATAAAATAATCTATAATTGAGGACTTGGTTGGACCCAGTCTGGTGTATCCCGCAGGAGTATCTCCGTCAATTCTCCCGTTTTATATAACGCTGTTAATTACTTCATTAGATAACAGGAGCATTTTACCCCTTTTATCTGCTTTTATCTTATAGGGAAAGACGAGAGTTGGTATTGAACATGCTCCTTCTTGTGGAGATTTCCCCCTATTATTAACTAGTGCATTGGAAATCTTTCCGTTGAAGTCCCTGGCCATTATTATCATAGGATATCCCCTTACTTCTAAAATGTATTCGATTTTCTTGAATGCTTTGGTCAAGAGATGATCTTTTGGGGTTCCTGGCATGAGGTAAATGTTAAAAAGTAAGAGATTTGATGGAGGCTCCATTCTTTCTTTCCGGCACTTGATGCTAATGCATTGGACATTTGGGAGTGGGAGCTCAATTTCTTTGGGGTCCCAGTCCAGCTCCTCTCTCAGTAGGATTGGTAGACCTCCTTTTGTGCGGTCTCTTCTAGGGGCCTCTGCAGCTCTAACAAACACAACGTTTTCTTTTTGAGAAAAAGTCGCCAAGGACCATGTTTCTTGCAGTAACACAATGGAAGGTGAATTTTCCAGAATTAGAAGCATCTTGTCAGTAGTCTTTCCTGCGATGTTCCATGACACCATCAATTATCTATCGCTAAAAAGGCAATTTTAATTCCTTGCCTGACTTATTCCTGTTCAGAGATCCTGATATCCATGCCCAGGAATTTTCATCCGATAGAGACTTTTGCCTTGAGTCAGAACCATTCCAAATTCGCTGAAATCTATCTTTTATGGAGATCAGCAGAGAGCTACCTTCCTGCTGACTTTTTTCACCTCCGCGCACTGATGGTTAGAATTATTGTCAGTATAGTCTATAACTTTTTTGTCATCTCTAAGTGTCTTTCAAAGACAGAACCTAAACAGCACTAAGAAGCAATATTGTAAACTATCCTTCGCTGAGAACAAATAGAGTCCTGGCAGCAGCATACCAGGTACAAAAAAGGGCAGCAGCCATGTAAGCTTCTCTGCAAACGCAGACAAATTGGAACAGTAATCAGCAGTAGTTCATGCCTGTTCCCTAGTTCAACCGAATCAGTATTGTGGGAATACATTACTACATCAATCTACCTACATTTTCTCCAGTTTCTCATTAATCAAGAAACACAGCACCATCAAGCACTTCAATGAGAAAATAAAATGCATCAGAGCCCACATTAACAACATGATAATGACATTCATATTACCTCTACCATTAACCTCTTTGCATTCTCTAAACGTACTTAAGGCCATCTGCAACACTTATTGCTAAGCTTCTTTAAGGAGATGTGCTAGCACTTCTTCTGTATATCGTTAATACCTCCCTCCACTAACAGTTTTGCCAAACTTCCTGAAAACAGAACAGACACAACATAAGAACAATCCTAAACCAATTTTGAATAATAGAGTAATTTTAACAAATAAAATGATACCAAAAATCCAGTAAGTATAACCAAATTATGAATTTTAAAGTTTTAGGTGAAAATAATGCCACAAAGCGCCACTCGCACGCTGGGACAGGTCAAAGTCAAAAGTTCTGTCTGACCAAGATGTAGCGCGTGTCAGGTACAGGGACAAGTTAGTCCTGGTGCTTAATTTACCTCCTCAAAATCCAAGTCTAAGCAAGGAGCCTCAACTGAATCTTCGCGTGAGCAGGTACCATGAGGAGGTCGATGTTTGCGTGTGGTGTAGTCATTTCTGGAGTGTTGGCAGGAGACGCAGGTGGTAGCCATTTGGTGCAAAGAGCAGGTCGCTATCTGAACTTTGCATTTCTGGGTGATGCAATGACCATTGTTGATGTGCGGTCAAAGAGACCCAAAAGTCTTCATTTGCACTTGTAGCTTGGTTTTGAGGCAACAGGAGTACGCTCAGATGCCATCCACGAGCCCAGGACCTGGGGGACACCTGTGGGGGATCAGGACTTACTCCAGCAGAGGCCAGCAGCAGGGCTCAGGAAGGTCCAGGTTGTTCTGGTCAACTGGGTCATTGCAGGAAAGGCCTCAGGAAGTTTGATGTGTCTCTGTTTCTCAGACAGGAGATCAGCCAACTGACCCTTGGGGTCACTTTTGGGGAACCTGGATTCAAGGCAGGCAGGTCCAGCCTACCTTGTTCAGACAGTAGGGTAGTGCTTCTTCCACAGGTCCGGGAGTGTTCTAATGGGAGGTTCTCACAGACACATTCAAAAAGATACTTTCAATACTTGAATACTCCCGAAGGAGTAAAACAAACCTCCTCTCTCGCATATCAGTCATGCTATTTGGAAATGAACAACTGAAATTGATCAATGTTTTTCAAAGGGACAATATATGTATACCTTTATAATCTATATAGATATCATCCAACATTTAACAACATTAGATGCCCATAAAGAATAGTTTTTGATGACGGGATGCTTGTAAAAGAAGTGTTAGTGAAAGTGGGGTGCTAATAGTGAGTGAGATAAAGAATAGCAGAAAATGATTCTTGGATCCACTACAAAGCAATGTGATGGCTGTTGATGGTTCATCCGCTGGGACATAGATTAGCTATTCCTCTCCACAGTGTGTTGAAAATACACTTAAAAAACAGCTCTGTAAAAGTTTCAAACTGTATTAGTGGTGAGCTGGGTTTGTGAAGTCTTCTTCAGGAGGAAGGCAAAGATGCACCTCAATCAAGTAATGGGGAAGCCTGCCCAAACAGTACAGTAACTCAATTAGGTGACAACTTATGAGGCCAATAGAAGAAACCCAGTTAGAAGAAATTAACTGTGGTATGCCTGACCAAGCTAGGGAGAAAAGCACAACATATGCTACATCTGAGTACAGAATAAATATCATGTGCAAAAAGGGAACCATTGTGACAAGTGATTACTCAGTTCTGCACATAAACCAGGAAAACAAGTTTTGGACTGCTATGAGGGTGAGCTTGAATGCACCCCTTCAAAGTTAAGATGTAGGTGTACTGATCGGTGTTTACACAGAGAGCTGTGAGACGTTACAGACAGTTTATTGGGGATATTATACCTTTCAGGAAGATATGTGAACTTCCTGGCTACCGATTTTTCATCTGTAAAAGGGTAAATTCTTTTTCAAACACACAGCAATCCAGAATATGTTTTGCTGGAGGAACTTATGATGAAGGGGTGCTTTCAATATTTATATATTTTAAAGATATATGCATATTGTTTCTCTCAAAAATATTGTTCAATTTAATTTGTCCATTTGTCCATTTCCAAATAACATGACTGATGAAGGGATGAGTTTATTCTCCCACTCCTTCAGTAATCTTCAAGTATCTGTAAGATCCACTGTTTTGCATAACAGATTTATTAATCTAGGATCTGAGGAATACAAGGTTGCCCATTATTTTTCACTACATTTATACCTAGTGCCAAACTGGTACTCGTCAGTTCTTCCCCTGGGTTTGGCTCAAAACTGTATAGGGTGAAAAGGCAAAGGCAGGCCTGATGTCAGTTTTATTTGTCTGTGCTTCATGCAGGGTCCTTTGAAGTGTTATCAAGGCAAGACATAGCTACTCCCCAGGCATCCTGTCAGGAAGAACAACTGCATCTCATCTACATCCAAGGCCCCTTTTATCCCCATGTTTGGAGGAAATACACAACACACTGCAGGAGAGCCATTAACAGTCATGAGACTCTGGACAAAGGCAAATTTGGTTTAGGCGGAAAAATGCAAACGTTCTAAAAGTGGCATTTTCAGAATAGTAACTTAAAATCTGACTTTACCATTAAAGAGGATTATAAATTACAATTTCATCAGTAGAAGAAGCATTTCTATATCTGTTCCCAACTTTAAGTGATCACTTATTAAGGCTAATAAGGTAACTCAGTGTTAGTCTATGGAAGATAGCCTTGCTACAGTGAAAAACACCTTTAAGAGTATTTCACGGTCAGTACAGTACAAGACTTAAATACACATTTCCTGCTTTTTAACACCATGCACCCTGGGTTATATGATGTATACTGTGCAGTGTAATTTTATGCCAACATTTCCACAGGTTGATCAGTAAACAAAACAGCATTGGCACCTATTAACTGTTGTACAAATGTAGTTTTGTTGATGCGTATGTATTTTTCTGCAGTGGTTGGTTGATACTAATGTTAGTGCCAAATCAAACTTTATTAGTTAAATGTTAAAGTAATGTACCACATTTCTTTTAGATTTTGTGCCAGATTCTCTGTCTACAGAGCCTCTTTCAGAGACCTTACATGCCTTTGACCAAATATAATTTCTTTATTAGAAAGTTTGTTTTCTTTGTGAATGTGATGAAATGTCCTTTACAGTGGTCTGTCTGGTAGGGGTGGGCGAAGAATTCTGCAGAAACCACTGCAGAAACATACACAACAACAAGTGTGAAGAATTCTGCTCCACTGGTGGAGTTCGCAGAGTTTTGCGCTCTATGCGCAGAGGTCCGAAAAACTCAAGAAAGCGACGTGGAGTTTTTTCTCTTGTGCGGCTCGTGAATGTTAAGTTCACGAGAGAGAAAAATCACACAATAGACCTCCTCCTGCTAGGATTTCTCAACGTGGGCGGTTGCAGTAGGTGGTGACCACTTGTGTTGGGAAATCTGCAGCTCGCGTTGAGGATGCTGTTGTTTGAGTAGAATATCTACTTGAGCGGCTGAAAGAAGCAGCGCCATCTGGAATGCTGCATACTGCTGATATTACAGCGCAGGACCAACATCTGGCGCTAAAAATCAGCACGAGCAGTGCGACATACCGCACTCTGCCGCTTGTGGAACTCCGTGTAGCGCAGGAGAGTGCTTTTTGACTTTTCACAGACTTCTATGTAGCAGAACTCCGCGAACCCCATCCAGGCCTACTGCCTAGACACCCCAGCTGCCACCAGACACTTTTGTGAGTACCACTAGAGAGGGGCGTTTGGCTCAGTCCACATGTTGGGAGCCAGGAGTACATATTTTGATTGGGAAGCTTTGTTTGGGTAGAAGTTATGTGTTTTCAAACAAAAAAGTGCTTGCCCTCCACCAGCTGCCTCATTTTGTTTATTTATCCAGCTGACTGAGTCTGAACTTTCAGGGGCATGCATATGACACTGTAAAGCTTTAAACGTGTCTTAGATAATTAGATAATTTATGGTGTTTGCCTTTCTGTGGCAGCAGCCCAGATGGAAGAAGGGCAGTCAATAATTGCATGGGTTTTTAGGTCTGGCTTGACAGTGATACTGTCACCTGCCCAATATTATCCTGCAGTTCTTTACTTCCACACCAATACATATGCTATGAATGTAATGCTTCACCTTACCATCCAATATTCATTTAAAGCCAGGTCTATTGGCATTGCCATTTCTCGTTTCAAGATGCCATAATATAAACAACTTTGATCTTCAATAGGGTCATGTAGGGGAAGGTTGTGGTCAGCACACATTTGCAAGTTTTTTTAGAAACACATTGAACAGAATGTATTTTTCGTAAATGTAAATCGTGTTTACAAAACAACTCAGAAATATATAATAAATACGATCTGTAAAAAGTTACTTTGAGCAGTATATCTGCTCCTTCTTGTAGTTTAAACTAGTTATCTTAACTACTATTAATAACTAATAGTATTGTGACTATTTCTGCCAGTTCCCACGTGCTTTTATTTACAAGTCATTTGAAAGTAATAGGAGAAACAAGGAGAAATTAACATATATGGCATCATTAAGAGTGTGTTTTTGTGTTTTGACATATGGCGCGCCATAAAAAGTGAAATATTTCTCTACCACTGAAGCATATTCACTCTGTTCCTTTCTTTTTCTCTCAGGTTTGCTAAGTTAAATGTTTGCAGCGTGAGCACAAAACGAGGAACAGTTTTTGTACATCACCATCATGTGAAGCGAATAAAAGAAACACGTTTCCAACAATGAAGAATATGAGCTTAGAACTACATTATGGATAAGATGTGCAAAACTGGATTTGTGTGTTTTTTTCAGCAAAACTACGCAAGGAGTTAAAACATCTGCTGATTAGAAATGGACTATGAATAACGCATTCAAAGGATGCACGTTTGACGGAAACTAATATACGTGCTTTGAAGGATAGCCAGGCATAATATGTATGTGTATTCAAGAAATTTGTAAACTTTAATTTTTTATTGATTTTAAAAAGAAGCTTTAAATTTGTCACATTAGTGATGCTATTCATTTAGGATTGTTCCTGAGCCAGTAGTAAGGGGACTGAATCTATGTCACCTTCAAAAGATAGCAAGGGTTACCTATCATGTGATGACACTGAATGTGTTCACCTTATATGTGCGACTTTCATTGCAAGACATTTGCACTTCCAGTATTTCCTATGTATATAATGAAGCTTTTTAGGGTTCCTCTATTCCCATGTTTATCCTGTCCATGGGCAAACCTATTTGTGGTAATAAATACCAGTCCTGTGTGGAAGGCATATAAGATGACTCGATATTGTGACACTCAGAATGGTGAGTTGTGGGTTACAAAGTGCCAAGTTAATACGTATAACCTTCATGAAATACACATTACACTGATACACTATTGAGAAGTCTTTACTAATACACAAATACACTTGTTAAAGAAACGTTTAGTAGCATTCCAAGAAATACTATGTTGTACAAGAAACAAACTAGCCGATTACTAATGCCAATTATACATTTAAACACATCTACACAATGAACACAGTCTAGAATAATGCTGTATAAACTACTTGTTGTCGATTTTATGTGCTATGCCAACACAGTGAATCAAACAAGAAGTTTTCTACTATTACATACATTTCCAAAAGATATATAGATGTCCTAAAAGTGAACGAGATTCCACCGGAAGTGATTGAGATTCCACCGGATGCACAGGTACCTCTTACGGAGGATAGGACGCAAAGAGAAAAGCAGACTATCCAAGGAGTGAGTTTGTAGCAAGTTCTTATTCTAATCTTTAAAGCAATGCAGAACTAGTCACAGAATAGGCTGAATTTTTGAGCCACGGATGACAATTATGAATCTGTGCAAGGGAAATGAAGGTGAACAATTAGACATTTCATCACCAACATTTTTTTGCATGTTACGTTAACCTTCTTTTAAGTGAGTTTGCATGGAGCTATGAGGAATTCTATAAAGAATAAGGGCACAGATTTATCGATGAAGTAATGACTAGGCTGTCATGACGTTTTGAGATATATTACATTGGGTTAGTCTAGTCAAGAGGTCCTAGTTGGTGTATGGCGACAGATATACCTGCTGTCGGAAAATATGTGATGGGTAAAGGGATTAGTCTAAGAAGGACATTTTCAATGTACATTTTTGGTGCAGGATGATGACCCAGGCAAAAGGAATTTTGCATTGTAACGGAGTTGCTTCAGCTCTTCTAATGTCTTTTACCTTCACCTAGTGAGTTATTTAGACAAATCCCCACTTTTCTCTGTCCTTCAATGCAATTACTGCAATGATGTGGGATTTTATATTTTTTTATTTCCTTTAGGTTATAGATTATAACATGATCAAAATATCAAAAGATGTGTTTGCTCTCAACCAGCATTTAGCATTACCCAGATCAGGCTTGCCCATTGTAAATCAAAAATGCCAAATTCATGCCAGACATTCAGGATATCCACATAAAATTGATGTACATACAATATACATGGATGGAAATCATTATGTAGTATATTATGTACATATATAGAAATCCATTACATAGTTTATTCAATAGAAAATATAGTTCTGTCTGAAGTTACTGGGAAAATTCGATATGGTACAGCCATCACAACCAATAATTGGTATCGCAGGCTTAAAACATATCGCTGAAAGACAGGAAAGAGGAGCGACTCATTGCCACAATCATGTGGTTACTTATAAAACATATCATATCATAGACTTCCATATCACACTAATCCAAACACTGATATAATGTGAACGCTTATGGATATATTTGGGGATGTAGATGAATTATCTCCACACATTCAAATACAGATGACTGGGAAACTAGACAGAATAAAGATTTTATATCCTAGATGTTAGCACGATGTAAAAAAAAATGAGTTACTAAAGTTCTAACTAGTCAAGTTTGGCATGTTGGACCAGGTGAAAAATATAGATGCTGAATACACAACTTAAACAATGAAGCTGACAACCCTGACAAAATTAAAACCATATACTTGCCCAAGCCACGAGTGATTTCAACAATTGGTTTTCTGCTGGTCTTCCCATTAAAATAGATTCCAACATTCAGATTCAGCTATCAAACTGTTCATCAAAGAGATCTTGATCAGTTCAGGACTGCAATGTAAAACACAACTTACTTAAAAATACAACTTACTTAAAGTTCTATGAGAATTGAAATGTCCAAAGTGAAAGTGTCAGGCTGTAGGGTTACAAGCATCAGTATGGTATAGAACTGTTTTATTATTACCATATTGCAGTTAGATAATAATACGTTGTTTTATGCTGTGCTCCATACAATCTTGTGCCATTTCTAAGCATTGTAAATAACAGTTGTAACAAACTCAAAACACAATTTTCTTCAGTTTGAAAAAGCAGGAGGATGAAAGGCTGGGTTGATCTTGATGGGATTCAAACTTTGGAAGTCACAGACCACATCAGATGCCAACAGTGAATGTTTAACTAACTGAGCCATTTTGGCAGTGGAGGTGGACATATCCCACCAGCCATCAAAGTTATACATTTTGCACAACTCCAAGAATATTTTGAAGTATGTCATCTAAGAATGTTTGGTTCTATTGTAATGAATTGCTTTAAGCAGCTCAATCTGAATGCTTCTTCTTCATACAGATGGACTGTATTTCATCTGCAAAAAAACTGGACCTATGTGATTTGTGTGTCCTATAGAAACTGTCCATTTAGACTGAGAGGTTTTTAGTCAATTTGATGAGGTAAACATTTTGTTACTGGAGTGGCTTTTAATTCAGAAATCTAAAACAGAACAGTAATATTAGCATAGGCTAATACATTTTAGGATAGTCCGAAGATCCTACATGGTTAAAAAATCACTTCACAAAAACCATTTCTAAATTACGACATGTGCATAGGAAGTGATTACAAAGCAAGTTAGGCAGACTGTGTTAGCACAGTATAAACAGTACTAATACTAATAGTGTGTAAACAACTATGTAAAATCCTAAGTGTTGGTTGTCAAATATAAAAAAGGCTATTTCTCTGTTTTAATGTGAACATCTCCTGATCTCCCCTTTCTGTTTTTCTCAGTGTGTAAAAATTGTACATTTACATTTTCAGGTCAATAAATGTGTCAGGATATATTATGTGCTGAAAATACTGTCCCTGTGCATTTAGGTTATGGGTGGTGTTTAAATAACAATAGAATGTGTTTAGGAAATTTTATAACATTTTACAATGAAGAACATTTTATGCTTTTCTCAGACATGACGTTGATTGTAATTGGGATGACTGGAAACACAGCTCCCAACATCTTGTCACCATTTACAGGTACCAATATGACTTCCTGTTCACCCTTGCGAAACATAAAGGTTTGTACATATGCTGTAAAGGATTATGACTCAATGTATAGTGTTGTCCATCTGCCCCAAAAAAAAATTAATTGCAACTTTAAAATGTTATCTGCACTGCTAGTCAGCAAGCATGCAGCACCTTCAAAGACACGCTTGCATGTGAGCCTTTATATCGATTTGATGTTTCTTATCACTACAGTTGGAAACGATTACATTGTTTGTAGTAGCAGAAGAAAACATATTGATAGCATTCTGAACATTTAATAGAAATAATGTTCCTGCTTCCGGTATATGTAAATATATCACATGACCATCATAGCACTTTCTGCACTTCCCTCTTGCTGGCAGCTAACAGTTCTCCCAATGAAAAGACTGGGCAACATTAGCGTCTTGTAAAGTAAGAGAACCATCTTCTTATTGTTTTATAAGTCTTACATACATATACAGTTAAGTGTTATAGTCGGCGACATATGGCTGTAATGGTCATTAAAAGCCCAAACAAAGGCTAAACATCCACCACAACGCGTTCAAAACACCGCAGTACTATTACGACGCATCTTTTACAACGCAAGTCGTTACCACGACTTGCGCTGGAGGGCGCTCTAGACTAAGGAATAGTAGATTTACTATTACAACACCTTCCCTAATGTACGTAGGCTGGAGTTGGAACAGTAAATCTTACTATTCCTAAGTCCAGCACCCTACAGCGCAAGTCGTGGTAACAACTTGTGTTGTAAAAGATGCGTTGTGATGTACCGCGATCCTTTTGATCACGTTGTAACATCATACAACCAAAGCAAAGTTACAATGAGGAAGAGGGCCTTTAACAACTGGTAGCCTGAGGCAGATGGGCCATAATAATGTTAGAACATTTTACCCACCGAGAGTAGTATGTTCCAAAATAAACAGGGAAAACCAAAATATATGCATTGGAATGTTCGAGCAGAAGATCAATGCCAGCCATTATGAGCCCTGGGCCACATGGTTGCCTTCAGTGGAGCTCTCAACATTCAAATAGTTTAATATTTTCTCAATACATTACAACTGATTTGCTGGAATATATAACTGTCAATAAGGAGATCTCAATTTCTAGGTCCTCCCTTTTGAGGAAAATCTGGGGAACAACGTTTTTCATGATGTCTGTCTACAGACACTAGAGCACTGAAGTCTCTGCCTCTTACCTTCTCTTTCTCTCTGATTGAATTTGCTTTAGATGTTATCTTTCTAGCAGAAGGAAGAATGCAATTCTCATTTGAAATGTGAGGTTTCTGTTTCCTATGTTAAATATTTGCTTTTAGCATGTGGGGTTAGTATTGATTATCTTAAGCTGTGTGCTAAAGTTACCAGAATGTGGGCTACAAACTACGTCCTTTGAATCTTTGTTATTTGAATAGTTGTACTTTTTCTGTTTAAACAACCAGAAGCCAGACTTAAACCTTCCTCTTGCTCCTATTCTGTCTGGAAAAATGTATGGATTAAATTCTTGCTATCACACTGTGACGTCATATCCCTTTAAATAGTTTGATCAATCAAGACAGTCTGGCATCATTTCATTATTATTAACTTCTTTCATTCACTGTTTTTGGAAGGTAGTATGCAGCGTATATTAGGGCAGGGTCATAATGATTCATTTTGTTAATCAATGTTTCTTCTGCTTTCATTGAAATTTCTAAACAGACCAAAAACCAAGTATTGACTAAGACTAGTAAATCCACAACTGATCAGAAGAAAGCACCATAACTCACTCCTGCTTTCAAAAGAACTTTCATGTTGAGCTGCCTCCCTGACGCCATGTGACTAACTTTTGCTCTGTGCTGACAGATGAATTATTATATGTAGTTCTGTTGAGATGTGATTTGGCCCCTATTACCATCACACAATAATTGTAGCCATGAGTCTATTAAATTATAAAGTTGTTATCATGACAATTCATACATTTATGCTAAATGTAGAAGATGTTCTAATTCTCACCAAATCGGAATTAATTCTGAGTAGGAAAATGTAAGAACAGAATTATGAATTGCTCTAAAAGTAGTTCCTGAATCACTGTTTAAAATATTTATTAATGAAGACATGTTTCCACAGTAGCTATAAGATGAAGAGAAGGCTATCCTTCACAGGTGTACCAATATGTATGAGGGTAAAGGGTCAGTTTCCACACGCAAGAGCGTTTGATTATGTTATGTCAGATGACTTATAGAAAACTCAGTAAATTGGAAAGTTTTCTATATAATACATATATATTAAAATGGATAGAGGAGTGAACTTAAAGATCTGGTACCTATGTTTCTCCTTCTTGCAATAACATCTGTCTTGTTTGGTCTCTCTTGAAATCAGGCTGTAAAGTCCTGTAATGGTGTTGATGTTAAAAACCTGTTGTGTATTTGCAGTTGTGTACTACAATGTATGCAGTGCACTACTGTTCATACAATGTACAGAAACAGTGTATCGGCCAAATTATATTGACAATTCTGAGTTGGCAAGACTGATGCTGTCACTACATGTCTACATAATCTATGATTGATTTCCCTGAGCAGACGTCCACTGCTTTTCTGTACTTGTTAAAATATCTTCTGGAAATTGAAACAGGTCTCTTGAACAGGAAATAATTTCAGTGGATGTCAGATTGAATCCCTGATGTTCTCATACAACACAAAGTACCATTATTCTAAATGACTGATGTAATTCCAGTTACTTGACTTCAAATTCTTCAAAACCCATCTGTTACTCTCTTTGAAAGAATGTACTCTCAAAACATAATTGCCTTGATATATTCTACTTTAGGAAATACCTACAGTTGGTCCATGCTGGACAGATCCCTGGTAGTTGTTGAAGATAAACACCAACTTTATAAATGATTTCCATCATGTGCAAATTTATCTTCTGTGAATATCCTGAAAATCTGACATGGACCCATCCCTGTGGACCAATGTAAGACACCACGGTGAATGCATTCAACTATGGAGTAGTAAACTGTAGTACTGCTGATCCAGGGCCTCATTTTGTCTCGGCTGGACTACAGCAACGCAATCTATCTGGGAGCGCCGGAAGCCACATTCAACACCCTTCAGAGAATCCAGAACGTGGCCGCCCGACTTCTGACCAACACCCCGGCCAGATCTTCGGCCAAGCCAGCCCTGAAACAGCTTCACTGGCTACCAGTCAGAGAAAGGGTAGTCTTCAAGGCCCTCTGCCTGGCACATAAAATTCTCCACAACAAAGGACCACCTATTTTCAAAGACTGCATCATCCCCTATAAAGCCACCAGATCACTCCGATCAAACCATGAGAATCTCATCACGGTCCATAAAGTTAAAAGAGCCCGTACGGGAGGCCGCCGCTTCTCAGTGAACACGGCAAAGCTCTGGAACAGTCTCCCCCGGAAACTGAGAACCGAACCAATTCTCCTCCAATTTAGGAAAGCACTGAAAACCCATCTGTTCCCCTGATCTCCCCGTCCCTCCCGCCGCTCTCCCTCATGACTACCAGGTTCTAGCGCCGGGATGCCCCAGGGTTACTGCGCGCTCTACAAAAACCTTAATAATAATAATAATAATAACATGACCATAATACAACGATTCTTCTGCTTTCAGATGATTTAGGATATCATGGGAGGTAGCTGCCTAAATGCAGGCTTCTGACCACCAAGATTTGCTGCCTTTTTATATCCACCAATAGATACATGTATCTACCTGCATCACAGTTGTGCAGAAACAACAAAATGGTCCACACAGGACTACAACATTATTTTGAAAAGAGAAACACATTCTCACAAGACACAGAATGTCATTTATCGCATACTGACCTCTATGCAGAATAAAAAGAAAGAACACAGGACAAACAGCACCAGAGCCAAAAATATCATCTATATTCAAGTTTTTGTAGTATATACAAATGTTTCAAAGTATGATAATGGTTGCTCCATTGGGTGAAAAAGGAGTGCTTGTGCAAAGTGACAAGTTAGCAATATTTATAAAAAGATGGAATATGAATTGCAGTGCATTCAAGCTAATGTAAACAGCTTGTCTGATCTGAAAATATCTATCCTAATTAATATCCTTTTGGCAGAAGAAATGTTTTAATTAATCAGATTCCTCTTTAAGGAGAAGGATAGGTATTTTCAGATAAGACAGGCTGTATGCAGTTGTTTGCATACACTACAATTTCTATTCAATCTTTTTATTTGTAAATATTGATCACTTGTGACTTTGCACAAACACCTCTTTTGCACTTTTTCATCCAATAAAGAAATCATTATCATCTTTGAATCATTTGTATATACTACAAATGCGTGAATATAGGTGATATTTTGCATATTTTTGGCTCTGGTTTTGTATGTTTTGTGTTTTCCCTTATTATTTCCCTTAGAGGTCAGCATACAATAAATAACATTCCTTTGCCTTGGGAGAATTTGTCTCTCTTTTCAAAAATATGTTGCAGTCCCATCTGGACCATTTTGTTGTTTGTGCTAAACTGTACCCAGGTCCCATGGTCATTTGGGTTACCCCATTATTGTGTAATTGCATCAATGTTGTGCCATAATTTGGGGTATAGCTGTAGACTCAATTCATTCATGATAGTAAGAGCATCTGTTCAGAACATGAATTTAGTAACCCTGACCTTTATTCCTGGATGTACACCACTTTAATTTGTTGCTTTTCAAATATGTGTCAAGCATAGTTCTTTTTCTGGTTAATATTGCATCTAGGCCAGGGCCCACAGTTCTGTTGAGTTTCTTCGTGATATTGCAAGAACTGATATGGTTCTTTGATTTCCAAGCATTTGCCAGAAGTTAGGTCCACAGTCTACTGAAATGTGAATATAGAAAAAGAGCCTTAACATTTGAAAGTATTTCTTGGGACAAAAACGAATTATCTTTAGATCACACATTGCTCATCTGAGACTGGACGTCAGTCCCTCCTCCCAAGGTAATTGTTCCTGGTACCTAATAAAGAAGGTCTCACTGTGAAGAGTTTTAATGAGTGTAACAATTCTTTGTGCAGGAAAGATTAGCTGGGACTAGAAGAAGGGCACATGCTTCTGTTCAACATTTAATGACTGAGTCTTAAGATCCATACGTCTGCTCTGGCCTTTTTTTTTGTCTCTATATATGTCTGTCTTTGCAAACATTTTTGATGCTTGCGAGAAACAGTTTCCCAAGGGGAAGCACTTGCTTTTAGTTTCATGGTGCTTCGACTAGATGTACCACAAACTAAATATAGTTAAAAGCATTAGGAGTACCGCCAAAAAAGGATAGTTGAAGCTTCCACTAGTACTCATAGCATACCAAAGCTCAATGTTTTTGGCTCACTATCATATGGCTCAATGAGAGTCTAAAAACTCTGAGGATCAGTCGGTCAGTCAATCTATATTTTATTTCTTGTACTAATTGATCAGTGCAATATTGGAGTGAACTGGGGAAATTGTATGCAGACTGTATCTAGGCTTATTTAGCCAGCCTTCAGATGAATGTTCTCTATAATAGATCAGCTTGTTAAGTTAGAATCTCCCCTTGATGCAATGTGCAATGTTTTTAAAGGTGTGGTACCTGCCTTAAGCATTAGTTGTTCTGCAGAGACAGAGCAGTGGCTAAACAAACCCAACCAGAGCAATCAATAGCTTCATTTCAAAATTCATCCTGCACGGTAGCTCTGGTACTGACAATATTCTTCCTTTCTTTTCAATACATTGAAGAAAGAGCAGCAATTTAGTAAATATTGATCAGCTTCAGACAGCTCAACTGACTGAGTCCCATATGGAGGATCTATGAACAACCCTTAACTACAAATGTCCTTTTTTACCAGCTCTCAGTGCACACCTGCCAACCTCTTGACTAAAAAATGCCGGTGAAGCAAGGCATCTAAGAGGGTGATGCCATTATGGTGAACGGAGAATGAGCACTTTTTTGAGAGTGGGATGCAGGTTTGAAAAGTCTAGAGAGGCATTTCATTTTTCAGGCAGGAGATTAGAATTATCGCAAAATAGAGATGAGTTGACAGTTATGCAAGTACTTCCAGACTCAACCAGAATAAGATTAACATTTCTAGTACTAAACTGCACCCAAGTAACCTAAAGCAACTCAGTCTTGACTTAAAACACTAAGGTTATTCGCAATCATAATCTACACAGAAGTCAGATGAGGGTTTATTTCCAGTTTAATGAAGTGTGTTAAATACATTTCACTTAATGTTCCACAAGAAAATAAAGCAAGTGAGGAGCCAACACAGCTGTTGACAGCAGTGCATTTCAAAAGGTGTACTGTGTTACTGTCCAACATTTCCTAGTACCACAATCAGTACTTTAATCTCTGCAGTCTTCCAATTGTGTGGTTCACCCAATAAAAATAGTCCTCTTTCACTTTAAATACAGGAAGTGACAGGATGGTCTGATGGTATATGTATATATACAACATGTTGAGCTGAAACAGATATGAGCGTGTCCATTTAATGTTCAAAATGCAAGACTTTCTTTGGGAGCGGATTACACTGTTAATGGTTCTTATTCTTGTGAGTAATGAGACAAATGGGATTTCCAGTACATCATGTTCCACAGTCTATCCACACAATGTATTTGTAATTTAGAAGGTTTGTTTAAGGGTTAGCAGTCTTTATGCAGTCTGACTGAATCTTGTGACATACTGAGATTTCAGTGAGTGTAATTAAGCATTTACTAACTGATGCATTATAGTATCACTTTTTGACCATTTTTACAATAGCTTAAAAATGGTGCATGCTTGAAAAATCCATTCCATGAAACGAAGGTAAATGACCGTGCACCACTTTTATAAATGTCATTGTTTCAACATTACATGCAACAAATAAACCACCTTCTTTCTACATATACTCAGAAGTGCTGTTGTGGTTTGTTTGCATTTAACGCCTTAACTGCTGTCCCGGCCATCCCCAAACCCTCTTGTCACCCCAGGGGCCGGAGCCATTTTCTGTCTATTTTGGGTAGTTTGCACTTAGGACTCCATAACTTTTTTTTTTATATATAGTATCGGTGCCAAATTTGTGTTCTTTTTTCCAACATCTTGGGGATTCTAAAGGTATCAAGGGTTTGTGTATTCCCATGGAGGGGACCCTAAAACATAGGCAAAATATAACTAGAGTTTTAGTTTTTTCTAGGAAAAATCAGAAAAAAGTGCTCCGGATAAAAGTGTCTGTTTTTTCTCTCCTAAAATTGTATCAATGAACGGTTTCCTGTACTAAAGTCAATATCTTCCCACCTTCCAGGAGTTGAATTAAACACCTAATTTATTACAACAGTTTTGGCATTTTCAAAGAGGTAGCCTATTTTTCCAATAGTTGGTGCTCTCAACCTATTCCCAGTTTCCAGTTTGCGGTGGAAACCAATGAAAAACCCATGGGTGATCCAGGAAAGCTATAGATTTCTAAAACGTAAGCAAAATTGCATATTCAGCAAGGGGTCATATGTGTGGAGCCTGTAAGGCTTTCACAAAGATACTAACTGATTAAATAAAAAGAAATTGAAAATGAGTCTTACAAAACAGGCATTTGTGACAACGCTTTTATCAGTAACTTTTTTCATTGTGTACCGAGTATAGACCAATTCATCTGGTGAAATATGAGTAAAAAGTGGATATCAAGGAAACCTACAAATTTCTGAAATTGGCACAAGATATGGGGTTTAGGATCAGTGGTTATTTGTACATCTCTGAATTTGAGGGTACCCTTATTAGCATAAGGGGTATGTTTCTAAATGTTTTCTTTTTTACACACTGGCTTACAATTGGAAGGCACAAGTGCAACAAAATCCAATGTGTAATAATTAAAGTTCTACTATTCTATGCTGCCACGTTTCTTCTAATAAAAATGGCACCTCACTTGTGTAGATAGGCCTAGTGCCTATGACAGGAAACAGGCCAAAACGCAACCTGGACTCATCAAATTTATTCCACTGAAATCTGATTTTTTTTTAATGTTGTTTGCAGTGGATTATGGACCCTAGCTTACCCTGCACATAGGAAAACCTAGCTAACCTGTACATTTTTTAAAACTAGACATATAGGGGATTACAGGATGGGGTAACTTGCATGACTCTCGCAAGTGTTTTTTTTTACCCAGAATCCCTTGAAAACCTCAAACTTTGCCTAAAACACCCATTTTCCTCAAATATCTGTGATGGCAAGTTCTGACATCTACAGGGAGCCACTAACTTCTTTTCACCCAGCATTCCCCAAGTCTCCCTATACAAATGGTGCCACACTAGTGTGGGTAGGCGTAGTGCCCTCAACAAAAACAAACCAAAAATGAAACATGAATACATCACATTTTCCCACTCAAAACTGACCCTTTCGTGCAAAGTGGCAGCAGTGGATTTTGGGCCCTAACTCAACTGGCACCCAGGGAAACCTAGCAAACTTGCACATTTTTGAAAACTAGAAACCTGGGGGAATCAAGAGTGGGGTGATCTGCATGGCTCTCACAAGTTTTTTATACCCATAATCCTTTGCAAACCTCAATATTTGACTCAAAGAAGACATTTTCCTCAGATGAAAAGTTCTGCAATCTGTGGGCAGCAACAAACGTCGTTCCACCCAGCATCTTCCACCCCCAAGTCTCCTGATGAAAATGGTACCTCAATTGTGTGGGTAGTCCTAGTGCCTTCAAAACAAAATAACCCAAAATGTAACAAGAATACATCACAATGTTCCACTCAAAACTGACCCCTTTTTTTTTGCAAATTGGGTAGCTGTGGGTTTTGGTCCTTTACTCAACCAGTGTTGGACCCGGCCTCATGGCGTGGTCCTACCCCTCCCGCATGGCGGGCCCAGGACGATATCCGCCCTCCACCAGACCTCGGGCGGCCCCTTCGGCCCGATCCTGCACGCCCCAACCACACAGGGCCGGCTACCATCCCGGTCCACCAGCGCAGGCCTGACACCAGCGTAGGCCCATCACGGCCTCAGCACGAGGCCGTGCCAGACTCCATCTTGGACCCGCCACGTCACACCCACGTGGCCTCGGCCCCAGCCCCGGCCCCAGCGAAGCCCCGACATCGAGGCACAAGATCCACCCAGGTGGTCGAGTAGCCACTCGACAGATCTCGGAGGAAGGGGAGTTTCGATGGGCCTCCAGCCGTCCCCGGACGCCTGGTATCGATCGCCCTCCGGCCTCCCTGGGCGCTGGCTCCACCCCCCTGCTGGGTGTCTGGACACCATCATCCCAGCCCCTCTGACCCCCAGGCGCGAGGGTCCGGACTTCAAAGACCTCCAGACCTATATCTGGGGCAACCCTGGATTAAGACTTCAGTTGTATCCTGGACTGGAAGCCCTGCTGACGCTGTCACGGCCGACACCAGACGAACTCATCCGTAACCCGACGACCTTCTGAGAGCCTGCTGGCGCTGCCGCGGCCTACCTTGCTGAACCTTCCGAGAGCCTGCTGGCGCTGCCGCGGCCTATCTTGCTGAACCATCTGAGAGCCTGCTGGCGCTGCCGCGGCCTACCTTGCTGAACCTTCCGAGAGCCTGCTGGCGCTGCCGCGGCCTATCTTGCTGAACCATCTGAGAGCCTTCTGGCGCTGCCGCGGCCTACCTTGCTGAACCTTCCGAGAGCCTGCTGGCGCTGCCGCGGCCTATCTTGCTGAACCATGTGAGAGCCTGCTGGCGCTGCCGCGGCCTACCTTGCTGAACCTTCCGAGAGCCTGCTGGCGCTGCCGCGGCCTACCCTGTCGAACCATCTGAGAGCCTGCTGGCGCTGCCGCGGCTCGAACATCTCGGAACCCCCCAGCTCGAGGATTGAGAGCTGTGCGTAGGGTATCCCTTCCTCCGCCCAGAGTAAGACTGTCCCGCTACCTTACCCCCCTTTAAGAGACTTTCCAGATCCCTCGATCTGCCTGTACATACTGCCAAGAACCAGCAACCGTTTATTCCCTATAAAAGCTTGAGAACGTAACTTCTTGTGTGGTGTCCCTCTGTAGTGTTGTGATTACTCTGCTGTACGATCCTAGGAGAGGACTCTCATTCAGGAGGCCTCTCAGCAACCGCTCGGCTACTCCTCGACGGAGAGGTGGACCTAGGGGTGGTCAGTCAGACATCTTCTGCCTCGCCCGGGGACGCCTTTCTAACATTGGTGGCAAGCGCTGGTATCCGAGCCCACGCAGAACGTACAGAGAGTAATTCGCTCACTACCAAGAAAAAAACACTGCAACCATGAGCACAGAATTCCAGAAAGAGAAAATGGAAGACTACAGTCACAAGGAGCTAAAGCAATTCTGCAAGGACTTAGGCATCGCTACCACTGGCTTAACTACTAAAGAAGACTTTAAATCGGCCCTGCAGGCCTGGGTGGACGCCGGCGAGGCGCCACCCCCGAGGGAAGATAACCCGGCCCGAACGGAGGCACGGAGTCTGCGACGAACCCAGCGGGAGGGGGACCCGCGAACCCAGACACGGGCCTCTCCCACGAAGATGCCAGAGAACGAGAGAAGAACCGGCTCCACAAATTGGAGCTCGTTTGACTCAGGCAAGAAGGAGAGATCCAACTGGCAGAAAGGAAGTTAGCCCTCGAGCAGCTACGGCTAGAAGGAGACCTAGAAGAAAGGCAAAGACAAAGAGACCTCGAGGAGAAGAAACTCCTGCTCGAGCACGAGCGCGTCCTCAAAGAAATGGAATTTAAAGCCAAGGCAAACGAGACTGATCGCTCCGGGGGGAAGACCTCACCTCCCCCGGGGGACACAAAGGTGCACATACCTAAGGATGTCGTCAAAGAGTACTATAAGAACGACGACATCCAACAGTGGTTCAAAGCCTACGAGGTCGCCATGACCGCCCATCGA
Source organism: Lissotriton helveticus (assembly GCF_964261635.1). Classification (NCBI taxonomy): domain Eukaryota; kingdom Metazoa; phylum Chordata; class Amphibia; order Caudata; family Salamandridae; genus Lissotriton; species Lissotriton helveticus. The sequence goes on from NC_136057.1 coordinate 1,158,676,852, forward strand.
GTACCCCTCAAGGACAGGGGCGCCGGCCTGTGGGGGAAGTTTATCAACGAAGGAAGAGATGCCCTGCTAGAGCTCCCCGACGCCGAGATGACCTCGTACGAGCACATGAAGACCGCCCTCCTCACTCGCTACGGACTCACCCCCGAGATGTACCGGCAGCGATTCCGAGACTGCAAAAAAATCCCCGGTACCACGTGGGTGGAGTACGTGAACTATTACAGCAGAGCCTTCGAGGGGTGGACTCGGGGCTGTCAGGTCACCACCTACCAGCAGTTGGTCGACCTCATTCTGTGGGAACATCTATCCAATAACTGCTTCATCGAACTCCGGCAACACCTCCTCGACAGCAAACTGACTGAGCCACGAAAACTCGCTGTCGAGGCGGATAGATGGGCGAGCACCCGAGTCGGCCGGGGTCCGACGGAAGACTCCGGCCGGGGATCTCCGGGAAACCACCAACCCCGAGGCGGCAGAGTAGGCCAGAGCCGGGGACGAGATGCCCCCCAGGTGTCTTCCCCTGCCTCCACGTCGCCACCCTGGGGCCAGAGAGGGGGCCCCCCAGCCAGACCAGGGCCCCGCCCGAATGTTACGTGCCACAGATGCCAGCGACAGGGTCATTACGCGAATTACCCCCTCTGCCCGATGAATCAGCGACCCGGCACCACCGGGCCCCCAGCCCGCCAGATAATGGCCGCGGCCCTGGGTGAAGAAGGTAGTGAGGAAGAGGACAACGGCCCCGAGCAGGCCGAGTGGGAGCCCGCCGCCATGACCTTAGCCTGCCTGGGGACTCACGACCTAATCCCCCGAGGCCCGATCCCTGGCAACACCCAGAAGTACTGCCAGTGGGTCACCATCAATGGTCGCCGAACCGAAGCCCTCCGTGACACTGGAGCCAGCGTAACAGCAGTCCGCTGCCATTTGGTGACCGCCGAACAGATCCTTCCTAACGTCCTGTGCCCAGTCCGGTCCGCAGATAACTCAGAGACTTTGTGCCAGATGGCCCGCATCCCCTTCAAGTGGGGGGGAGTGTCGGGCATGCTAAAAGTGACTGTCCGCGACGACGCCCCCGTGGACTGCCTCCTTGGGAACGACCTGGAAAGTTCCCCCTGGGCAGGCGTCGAAAGAAGAGAGCACCTAGGGATGCTAGGCCTTCCCGAGTGGGTCTGCGCGACCACCCGCTCCATGTCCGCCCGAGCCTCCACCCCAGCGGGGGAAGCTTCGACTGAAGAGCCGGAGTGGCCCGCACCGCCGCCACCCGTCATCCCCGAGGACCCTGGCCTGGAACACGGCTCCCAAGAGCCCGACCAAGAAAACCTCCCCGAGCTCCAACACCTCCCCGAACTCGCGCAATGGCGCCAAGAAGGGGGTCCCACTCGCGAACAGTTCCGGCAGGAGCAGAAAACCTGCCCCTCCCTTGAGGGGGTCCGACAGCAAGCCGCTACTCAAGCCGCGGGAGACCCCGCGGGGTCCCACTGGGTCTATTGGGACAACGACCTTCTCTACAGTGAACAGAAGATTGCCGAACTAGGGGCCAGCCGGGTGCTGGTCGTGCCCCTCCGATTCAGAGACTTCCTCCTAAACTTAGCACATGATGTGCTCCTCGCCGGGCACCTGGGGCAGGACAAAACTTACAGCCGCCTGGTGACCCATTTCTACTGGCCGAAAATGCGGAACGATGTGCATAACCACTGCAGGACCTGCCCGACCTGTCAAGCCAGCGGAAAGAGCGGGGGGAAGGTGAAGGCCCCGCTCCAACCTTTTCCCGTGGTCACCACCCCCTTCGAGCGAGTGGGGATCGACATCGTAGGGCCCCTGGATCCTCGCACCTCGCAGGGGCACCGCTTCATCCTCGTCCTGGTGGATCATGCTACCCGCTATCCCGAGGCCATCCCCCTCCGAACCATCACGGCCCCCGTGGTGGGCCGAGCCCTCATGAGCATCTTCTCCCGAGTCGGCTTCCCTCGGGAAGTCGTGAGTGATCGGGGCTCCAACTTTATCTCGAAGCATATGCGGTCCCTCTGGCAGCAGTGCGGGGTCGCCTATAAGTTCACCACTCCGTATCATCCCCAAGGAAATGGGCTAGTCGAACGATTCAACAGGACACTGAAGGGGATGATCAAGGGCCTAGAGGAGCCCCTCCGGTGCAAATGGGATGTCCTACTGCCTTGCCTCCTGTTCGCCTACTGAGAGGTACCCCAGAAGTCCCTGGGGTTCAGCCCTTTCGAACTCTTGTACGGGCACCCGGTCCGAGGCCCCCTCAGCCTGGTCAAGGAAGGCTGGGAGACGGCAGTCCGAGATGCCCCACCTGATGTCTACCGGTACCTCCTGACCCTACGCAATCAGACTCGGAAGTTTCGGGAACTTGCCGAGGCCAACCTGGAGGCTAGTCAGGAGGAGATGAAACGCTGGTATGACCAGAACGCCTCGTCCATCGAATTCACGCCGGGCCAGCAGGTCTGGGTCATGTCCCCGGTCGAACCTTGTGCCCTCCAGGACAAGTGGACGGGGCCCTTCAAGGTGGTGGAGCGCAAGAGACCCGTCACCTACTTAGTGGACATGGATTCCCCCAGGAACCCCCTCCGGGTTCTCCACGCCAACCGACTCAAGCCGCACTTTGCACGCACTGAACTGAGTCTGCTGCTGGCGACCGATGACGGAGCGGAAGACGACTCCGACCCACTACCAGACCTCCTCAGAACCTCCGAGAAAGACGGCTCCTTCGAAGGGGTCCGGCTCTCCTCTACCCTGACCCCAGAGCAGCAACAAGACTGCCGGAAGCTGCTGGGGCAGTTTGCGGATCTGTTTTCCCTCACTCCGGGGGTCACCCGGTGGTGTGTCCACGATGTGGACACCGGAGACAGCCCGCCCGTGAAACACCGAGCTTTCCGAGTACCCGACCGGGTTCGGGCCTGCATCCAAACAGAAGTGGCCAAGATGTTAGCTCTGGGGGTAGTCGAACCCTCCAACAGTCCCTGGGCCAGTCCCGTTGTCCTGGTCCCTAAAGCCGCCGCCCCCGGGACAGCTCCGGAGCTCCGGTTTTGTGTTGACTACCGGGGGCTGAATGCAGTCACCAGAACCGACGCCCATCCTATCCCCAGGGCAGATGAACTAATCGATCGCTTAGGAGCTGCCAAATTCCTCAGCACCTTCGATCTCACGGCGGGGTACTGGCAGATCGGCCTCACCCCGGGGGCACAAGAACGATCAGCCTTCTCGACCCCTGATGGCCACTATCACTTCAAGGTGATGCCCTTCGGCATGAAGAACGCACCAGCAACCTTCCAGAGACTCGTGAACCAGGTGCTGGCCGGACTAGAGGAGTACAGCGCTGCCTATCTCGATGACATTGCTGTGTACAGCCTTCAATGGGGTGAGCACCTGACCCACCTCTGGACGGTCCTGACGGCCCTTCGGCAGGCCGGACTCACCATCAAAGCCAGTAAGTGCCAGATAGGCCAAGGGACTGTGACCTATCTGGGACACCAAGTGGGGAGCGGCCACGTGGCTCCCCTCCAACCAAAGATCGACGCCATCCGGGACTGGGAGCCCCCAGTCACCCAGACCGCCGTCCGAGCCTTCCTGGGGCTCACTGGATATTATCAGCGGTTTATAAAAGACTACGGGAGCATTGTGGTGCCCCTGACCGAACTGACCTCCAAGAAGCTACCAAAGAGGGTGCACTGGACCCCTGCGTGCCAAACGGCCTTTGAGACTCTAAAGACTGCCATGTGCACCGCCCCTGTGCTCCAGGCCCCAGACTACAGCAGAGAGTTTGTGGTCCAGACCGACGCCTCGGAGCACGGCATCGGGAGGTCCTGTCCCAAGTCAACCCCGAAGGAATCGACCAACCTGTGGCCTTCATCAGCCGACGCCTGCTGGCGAGAGAGCAACGCTGGAGCACCATCGAGAGGGAAGCCTTCGCCGTGGTGTGGGCCCTCAAGAAGCTCCGGCCCTACCTCTTCGGCACCCACTTCCGAGTCCAGACCGACCACCAGCCCCTGCGTTGGTTGATGCAGATGCGGGGAGAAAACCCGAAGCTGCTGCGCTGGTCCATCTCGCTGCAGGAAATGGATTTCACCGTGGAGCATCGGCCCGGCAACGACCACGCCAATGCTGACGGCCTGTCCAGATTCTTCCGCCTCGGCGAGGAGAATCCCCAAGAAGATGGGTGACTCTCCCCTGCCTTCAGCTGGGGGGGACGCGTGTTGGACCCGGCCTCATGGCGTGGTCCTACCCCTCCCGCATGGCGGGCCCAGGACGATATCCGCCCTCCACCAGACCTCGGGCGGCCCCTTCGGCCCGATCCTGCACGCCCCAACCACACAGGGCCGGCTACCATCCCGGTCCACCAGCGCAGGCCTGACCCCAGCGTAGGCCCATCACGGCCTCAGCACGAGGCCGTGCCCGACTCCATCTTGGACCCACCACGTCACACCCACGTGGCCTCGGCCCCAGCCCCGGCCCCAGCAAAGCCCCGACATCGAGGCACCAAGATCCACCCAGGTGGTCGAGTAGCCACTCGACAGATCCCGGAGGAAGGGGAGTTTCGATGGGCCTCCAGCCGTCCCCGGACGCCTGGTATCGATCGCCCTCCGGCCTCCCTGGGCGCTGGCTCCACCCCCCTGCTGGGTGTCTGGACACCATCATCCCGGCCCCTCTGACCCCCAGGCGCGAGGGTCCGGACTTCAAAGACCTCCAGACCTATATCTGGGGCAACCCTGGATTAAGACTTCAGTTGTATCCTGGACTGGAAGCCCTGCTGACGCTATCACGGCCGACACCAGACGAACTCATCCGTAACCCGACGACCTTCTGAGAGCCTGCTGGCGCTGCCGCGGCCTACCTTGCTGAACCTTCCGAGAGCCTGCTGGCGCTGCCGCGGCCTATCTTGCTGAACCATCTGAGAGCCTGCTGGCGCTGCCGCGGCCTACCTTGCTGAACCTTCCGAGAGCCTGCTGGCGCTGCCGCGGCCTACCCTGTCGAACCATCTGAGAGCCTGCTGGCGCTGCCGCGGCTCGAGCATCTCGGAACCCCCCAGCTCGAGGATTGAGAGCTGTGCGTAGGGTATCCCTTCCTCCGCCCAGAGTAAGACTGTCCCGCTACCTTACCCCCTTTAAGAGACTTTCCAGATCCCTCGATCTGCCTGTACATACTGCCAAGAACCAGCAACCGTTTATTCCCTATAAAAGCTTGAGAATGTAACTTCTTGTGTGGTGTCCCTCTGTAGTGTTGTGATTACTCTGCTGTACGATCCTAGGAGAGGACCTCATTCAGGAGGCCTCTCAGCAACCGCTCGGCTACTCCTCGACGGAGAGGTGGACCTAGGGGTGGTCAGTCAGACATCTTCTGCCTCGCCCGGGGACGCCTTTCTAACAACCAGCACCTAGGGAAACCTAGCAAACTTGCTCATTTTTGAAAACTAGACACTTGGGGAAATGCAGGGTGGAGTTCACCAGGTTTCTTTTCCCTGAATCTCTGTCGAACCTCGAACTTTGACAACATTTTCCTCACATTTCTATGAAGGAAAGTTCTGGGATCTGTGGAGAGCCACATACTTTCTTCCACAACCATTCCTCTAAGTCTTGCTACAAAAATGATACCTCATGTTGTTTGAATAGGCCTACTGCCCATGACACGAACCAGCCCAAAACAGCCCACAATGCACTATGGATACATCACATTTTCCTACACAAAACTGACCCTTTTTTGCAAAATGGGTAGCTGTGGATTTTGAGTCGTAGCTCACCCAGCACCCAAGGAATCCTAGCAAACTTGCATGTTTTGAAAATAGTTACCTGGGGGAATCCAGGATGGGGTGTCCAGTATGGCTTTCACTAGGTTTTCTCTTTTCTTAGAATCCCTTTCAAACCTCAAACTTTGACAAGAAAACACATTTTCCTCACATTCCTGTGATTGAAAGTTCTGAAATCTGCGAGTAACCACAAACTTCCTTCCACCTAGCGTTTCCCCTAGTTCTCCTGATATAAATGGTACCTCACTTGTTTTGAGTAGGCCAATAGGCAACTTGGATATATCACATTTTTGGACTCAAAACTGACTTATTTTTCTAAAGTAGGTAGATGTATATTTTGAGCCCTAGCTCAGCTGGGATCTAAGCAAATCTAGAAAACCTGCAAATTTATGAAAAAACTAGAAGGCCAGGTGAGTGCAGGGGTGCATGACTTGTGTTGTTCGTACCAGGTAGTTTTACTCAGAAGCATGTGCAAACTTAAGAATTCTACTAAAGGCACACATTTTGTACACATTTCTATTTGGAAACATCTGGAACCTGTGGGGAGCCACACATTTCCTGCCACCCTGAGTTTACCACACGTCTCTCAATAAGAATGGTACCCCACTTGTGTGGGTGGGCCGAGAGACCACGACACAGAAATCTCTAAAGTGCTACATTGTGTTAGGAGAAGGGCCAACTTCCACAGGAGCGAAGAAGAATCCCTCCACCTCCAGGACACAGAAGCAGGAATGCGATACAAGATTATACAACACTCCTGTCTACTGTCTCCTAAAAGTATGAGGGAATTTACCCAAGGAGTGTCCACCACTCTCCTCATACGAGGGGTAACGAAGAACAGAAGGCGTCTCAGGGGATGGTCCAGGCTAGGAAACAAAAGCAAGTTATAAACAGTAACACTCCCACTGTTATTCTATTTAAACCTAGAGAAACCTTGACATGTGTGATTAATTATGGATCTTACCCCAAATGTAGGTCGGGCGAGCTTCATCGATGAGTTCAGGTAACAGGGAGGGGGCAACAGAACTCACGAGGGACTCACACACCTCAGACGCAAACAAATATCATAAAGGAAGGTGAGGTGAACCAACCGGCTGCATGAAGGGGGAGCAAGTGCGGCGGAGCAGTACAACCATACACCAAACACAAGCAAACAATACTGAAAAGGAGTGAGGGGCACCGACCGGCTGCACAGGGGGCGAGTACAGCGGCGCAGTACCCACTCAGGAGGTGAGACACCCGGCCCCCAATTATGACAGGGCGGAGCGCTCACTCTCTATAGGAAAGACCCAAAAGAATGATAAGAGCAAAGGAGGAAATGCAGCCACCAAAAAGGAAGAGAATAAATGCAGTGAACTGACGACGCCCGCAAAATGCGTGAGCGTTGGCAGGGGCGTCGCGTTCACCGGTTCTCTAAGCGGCAAAGAATTGCCGAGTACCGTTTAGGCAAACACACACACTCCAAGAGCAGGAAATCAAAGGTACAAGGAGCAGCAACCAAGATATTAGCGTCAATTTTCAAGAACCCCAGCAGAGAGTCCTCAAGACGCCAGCACAACACGCGAGCAGGAACCAGGAAGTGGAGAGGGGGCGTGGTCACGAAGGAGTAAGCCAAGCAACGACGGTAGTGCGCTGCTCCTCCTTATTCCCCTTAGGGAAGGTCTAAAAAATACATGCTCAGAAATTAAGGGGCCACAAAAAAGTGTTAGAACCTCACCAATCACACAAGTCAAGGCTATCGATTCCTAACACATTGGGAGATAATCAATAGCAGTAGCTGCTTTATTTAGCGCTGTGCTATGGCACCACTGTCTGGTCTTAAAAAAATTTCAAACATTCACAAAGGGGAAGGGGTCCCTTGGGGACCCCTTCTCATTTGTGAATGGGTTACCACCAACTTCAAGTTGGTAAAATGCAAATCAGCTACCGCATTCACAGTCACAAACATTCATACATACCATTACGATTCGGTATTTGGAAGGGACGCCCTAAACATGCCCCTTTCTAAACCCATTTTGTGATTCGGTAACAGGTCACTGAATTGCAAAATATGGTTGATACATGGGAAAAGCCTTTTTTGCATTCGTAAATGGCCGATTCTGTGAATCTGCCTGTTTACAAATTCAAAATTGCATGTTACGTGTGGCCCATTGACTGTAGAACAAGGGTACAGGAATAGCTGAAGGAAAATAATTTTGGGAAGTTGTTGGGCTAAATGAACACTATGATTTTTTGACCCTGGGAAAATCCCTGTGAAGAGGTAGCCTAGCGTGCACAAACACACACACGCACACACACACAGGCTTTGCATATGTAGCTCAATAATGTTAAACGAAGAGTGCCATAACATTTGCATAATGAATATAGAAATTCACTTGTATAGATATAAATCTTTTGTCTCCTGATAGATACCTAATGAATCTTAAGAGACCAGATTACCATGTCCTCTATTGCACTCGGAATAGCTGGGAAAATAAAGTCATTGAAATATAGCTTACCTGTACATCATTTTCATGCATAATAGTTCCACACACTGTATTTTTGATGACTGTCGTTGCCCACAGCCTTAATCTAGAGGCCATAATGTAAAATCTTGCTCCTGAGGAAATGCTGCAAGAAAAGGAATCGCCAACCTGGTGTGCCGAGGGATCAAGGTGACAGTTGCTGAGAGGCAAATGTGCAAGAAAGATTTGCACTCCTCTATAGGTATTTTTCGCACAGGTACTAGTTTCCACAGAATGTATATATTTGTATGATTCCAAATGTACTAAAAACTAGTGCACAGCCATTTAAGAACGAAATGGGGAGTTCTGCTAATTTCATAAGACAAGCACATTATGACAAATTGTGGCAAATTTATACTGGACTTTCCACAGGGCATGCCACGTTTTTTTCACAACGTTCTCAAAGGCCTAAGGAATTCTTTGCAACTTCACAAAATAAACAACGTTTTTCTCTTTGCCACATTTGCCCAAGAATCATATTTTTCCTACAATTTATGGTGCATATATACTTATTAAGGCTAGCAAGATATCTGCACCGGGGCAGGCACATTTCTTCATTAAATATGATTCTGCATAAGAAGTACTTTGCAGAAAACAGTCCATTTCAGTGGAGCAGTGATCTGGGGCTTATTTACAAACCCCTTGCACCACCATTGCATCACTTTTTGTGACGCACCGGCAGCGCATTTTGCTGCCCCATATTTACAAGGACACGAAAAGCCACCCTGTGGCCCCTTTGCATGAAGCACTTTGCACGAAAGGGGCATTCCATGGGTGTTGCTGTGGGTGTTTCCAGGCAACACCCATGGAACCTGACACATTTCCATTTTTACGAGAGGCGTAGGGAGGCGCAACGAGGAGAAATGTATTCATTTCTTGTATTTTTTTCCTCTGTCTAAGCGTGCTTAATTTTGCAGCACACATAGAACAAGGAAATCACCTCTTATGGTTGTTGGTGTACAGAAATGGGTCCCTTCCTTCACATAAACAATCATCCCCGGGTTGAGGTTTGAAGTTACTGTAGATGGTGGATATCTTGTCGTGGAAGTAGTCCGCCAGGGTTATGCAGAGTTCTTGGGAATGGGTGATGCCGTTTCTGGTGGCTGAAAGGCTGGAGAACTCTCTGGTGATGGTTGGAGCTTGCTTTGATGCTGTTGGCCTGGGTGCTTCTTTTAATCTTTTTCAGGAGTTCATGGTATTGGTTGCGGGTGGTTTTGAAAGTGGTTCGGTCCGTGGGCTCCATGCTGGAGCAAAGTGAATGTAAACCGCTGCACTCCAAATGTATATATAATAGTAGAGTTTGTACCACTAGTCCAATCTTATAGGTACTTCAGGTGTTCACCTCCTGGGTCACGAGGTGCTATAGACAAATAGAACAGGAAATCCTACGGCGAGTAGGAGTAACCTGAAGTACTCTTGAGCACACAGGTGCTGTCAATTGTTAAACGTAGTTAGTCCAAAAGTAACTTGTAGATATTAGTCCATACAGTTTACGTTTGTATCAACCGTTTATTTGTAAATCATCATATTCAATTCATATGACTGGATAATCTCATCATATATTCCATAGTTAATTCTCCAAAAACATGTTAATGCTCCACATTGTTTTGACATCCCCAATGCATTTCGCACAAAAGTGCGCTTCCTCAGGGGGTCTGTAATTAAATAGAAATAACACAAATCGGTACACTGCACGTATCCAGGAGCAGGTAAATACATGTATATGCGCACTAATTAGACGAGTGAATACAAGTCTAACTGAAGGTACATATGTAAAAAAATGAGCAGTGGAAAGTAAGAAGTGAGAACCAAAAGACAAGAAGGTGCTCCACGTGTATATCTACAGTGAATAATAGGAAATAAGAAAAGCCAAAGAAAATCCAAAGAAAATCAGTGTCTGAATATATGTTCAACATCACGCGAATTGAATAAGTCACTGCCAAAGGTACCGGAGGAAACCAAGAGTTTAGCAAAATGTAAAACCGTGCACTGCATTTCCCCGTGCAGTTAAAAACTCATCCATAGTGTCAAAGAAACGTGAGGTATCGAAGAACAATAGTGGTATCAAAGTCTTACCAATGTGAAAAAAGACAGAGAATGAACGTAAGGTAATCGTGTATCGGCGAGGACCAGGCTCCGTGACTAGCAGGAACCCGGAAGACGCCACGCATGCGCATTCATGCGGTAAAAAGTGTTTCAAAAAGTAAACATGGAAAAGAGACATGCTCGGCACCCGTGTGTTTAAAAATGAGAAGATATACTCGTTAAGAGAGAGATGCAGGTATTCTCCATAGGCAAAAAGTGGGAAAAAAATCAAAACGTCTGACAGGAGTGTTAAAAAAGAAGGTACAAAAGTAAATATGAGATAAAGCGATGTAACGAAATTAGGAATAAATAATATAGTGAGATAACAAGAATCAAGAGAAGGAAAGTGCAATGTAAAACAGTGGATATGTGAGCAACATGTAAATACACCCTCTGAATAAAAATGATCAAAAATTACTATAGGATCACAGCTAAATAGAGATCAATATATACATTGCAATTTGTCACTGGTATCAAAACATTATTCATAGATGACAACTAAATTCGAGACGTTCATTTAGTCCTTTAGGCTGAGCCGCCTGCAATCGGTGTATCCAGTATAGCTCCCGCTGTAATAGCTGTTTGTTGTTGTCCTTGTGTGGTTGTTTCTCAACTGTTTCCAAAATCAAGAATCGTATCTGACTCGGGTTATGCGCATGTTGGATGAAGTGTGCAGCAATATTTGATTTTAAGTTTTTGGTGCGGATGTTACTCCGGTGTTCATTTAGCCTAATTTTGATTTTGCGTTCAGTTTTACCCACATAAGGGAGACCACATGGGCATTTTATCATGTATACAACATTGTTAGTATCGCATGTGGCATTAACTTGAAGATTGATGGTAGTTCCTTGAGTAGGGTGAGTCGTAGTGGATGCAAGAATTATGCTGTTGCAGTGACTACAGTTGTGGCATGGATGGTTCCTTTGAAAATGATTTGACTGCTAGTTATAGGTTGCTTGATTAGTTGTTGTATAGTCTTGGTGCGTTGGTAGGCAAATATTGGGGGCTTTTCAAAAATTTGGTTGAAGTCAGTCTCTGATTGCAGTAATGGCCAGTGTTTGCGAATAACCTCTTTAATTTGTCGTGATTGTGTGGAATATTTAGATACAAATACAGAGCGGGTTTCTTGTTGTTGAACTTTCAATTTGGGTTTCAATAGTTCATCTCGGTTCTTGAGTTTTACTCTGTTTTCAGCGGTGGCTGTAATGTGTTCCTGGTATCCACGTTGGTGGAATTTTTGAACAATTTTTGCGCTGTTGGTTTTGTATAAATCCTCTGTAGAAGCAATACGTTTGGCTCTCAATAATTGAGAGTACGGTAGATGCTGTTTCAGGCTGGGTTGATGAAAGCTTTTGTGATGTAAATAGTTGTTGCGATCTGTAACTTTAGTGAAAATGGAAGTAGTGAATTGATTATCGCACAATTTGACAAGTACATCCAGAAAAGCAATTTCAGTTTTGTTTAAGGTGTGAGTGAATTGAATCCTGTCATTGACCGTGTTGAGGTGATTGATTGCAGCAAGAAATTGAGTCTCCGTACCTTGCCAAACAAGAAAAATGTCATCAATATATCTGTAGTATGCACACATGTGCGGTTGCCAAAGTACATTGTGGAGTATGTGTTGTTGTTCGAATGCATACATGAAAAGATTAGCATATGCTGGAGCAGCACAGTTGCCCATTGCTACCCCAGACAGTTGCAAATAGTACTGGTTGTCTGGAGTTTTAAAATAGCTGTGGTGTAAGATGAATTGCATCAATTCCATTATAAACACCTGGAGATCCAGTGGCTTGTCAGTTTGTACTAGAGCAGTCTCTAAAGCTTCCAATCCCAGATTGTGAGGGATTGAGGTATACAAGGAGTTGACATCAATCGTGCATAAGACAATGGGTTGGTCATTGGGAATTACAATTTGTTGTAATTTGTTTAAAAAATCGGTGGTATCCTGAATGAATGTACTCATGCCTTTAACACTTGCTTGTAAATGTTTATCAATGTACGTTCCCGTGGGGGCGTGTATTGAGTTGGTAGTGCTTACAATTGGTCTGAATGGTGGTTGTCTGGGGTTCTTATGAATTTTAGGTACTAAGTAAATATATGGTACCTGAGGGTAATCCTTGATAAGATATCTTTTGTCTCTGTCAGAGATGGTGTTGGCAGATACAGCTTTGTTGATAATCTTTATTAGTATCTCTTTGAAAGCACACGTAGGATCTGAGCTCAAAAGCATGTATAAATCTGGATTGTGAAGATGTTCATGCAAACCTTGTTGGTAATACGTAGAGTCCAGAACGACAATGGCGCCACCCTTGTCCGCCTTACATATGGTCAATGTCTGATTGTTAGCAAGTTGTTTGATAGCCTGTCTCTCTTTAATCATAAGGTTACTACGGTTGTTTTTTTGAGTGTCAAACAGTAGGTGCAAGTCCTGTTGCACTACTTTTTCAAATACATCCAGAACCTTATGGCTAGTGGGAGCCATAAAGTTACTGGGAGGACGTAAACCCATAAGAGTATCTCTGTCTTGAGTAGTGGTAGGTACACAAATGTTATCAAAAAAATGTCTTAGTCGTAGTGTTCTCATAAACTTATAGAATGAAATGGAGATATCCAATTCATTAGTTTGGTACGTAAGAACGAAGTTCATACCTTTTTGTAACACTTGTTCTTGTATTTGATTTAAAGGACATTTAGAGATGTTGACAACTAAATTCTGTGGCTTCTGGTCGATTTCGCAGGTGGGAGTAAATTGTCTCTGGCTTCTGGACCTCCTCGATCGTCGGTTGGTTCGGGAGCAACATCTAAAAAAGAATCCGCAGTGGCAGTAGTGGTTGATTCTATGGTAGTTTTAGAGGTGGTTGGTTGTTCAGGTCTTGTATTCTCAGTTGAAGGTTGTTGTCGTGGTCTGCCTCGTGGGGGCATTCTACGTGCAGAGTCCTCTGAAGATGATGTATCGCCATCTGTCGATCTGTTAGGTTGGTTGCGGTTTTGTCTTCTGGCCGCATATATCTCGACCCAATTATACACCTCCCCTAACTTGTAGTCGACCGTATCACGTTTGAACTTTCTCAGTTTTCTTTCGTTGATTTCTTTGATATATGTATCTAATTTACTGTTAATATCCTCTAAGGTGGTGGTAAATTCCTCTTGGGTAATTTTTTGACTAAGTTCTTGTTTAAGTTGTTTGACTTCTTTTTCAAGTTCCTCTAAAAGTTTGGAGAGTTCTTCAACAATCAGGAGAATCAAGTCAAGTGAGCATTTATTTAGTATGCCATACCATTTCTCGGTGAACCGGGGATTGTTTTTGCACAATGTTGACTTGAGAGGGATTCGCAAACCTCTGGGAATGCGCTGTACACGATGGTATCTAATGAGTGTCGAAGCATGAAGTCGTTGGTTAATCTCTCGTTTAGCTGTGAATAATAGTTGGCGCACATTAGCTTGTATTGATCCTGTACTTGATGCAATATATTCCGGCTCCTGGATTAATGAGTAAATTCTGTCGGTATCGTTGGTGTCAAATTCGAAGGTTTCAGCCTTATTGCTGGTTAAGCCGGCGATATCTGCATAGGACATGGTTGTGGGTGCTGGAGCGGTGTGAGCCAGAGGGAACTATAACAAAGTGAATGTAAACCGCTGCACTCCAAATGTATATATAATAGTAGAGTTTGTACCACTAGTCCAATCTTATAGGTACTTCAGGTGTTCACCTCCTGGGTCACGAGGTGCTATAGACAAATAGAACAGGAAATCCTACGGTGAGTAGGAGTAACCTGAAGTACTCTTGAGCACACAGGTGCTATCAATTGTTAAACGTAGTTAGTCCAAAAGTAACTTGTAGATATTAGTCCATACAGTTTACGTTTGTATCAACCGTTTATTTGTAAATCATCATATTCAATTCATATGACTGGATAATCTCATCATATATTCCATAGTTAATTCTCCAAAAACATGTCAATGCTCCACATTGTTTTGAAATCCCCAATGCATTTCGCACAAAAGTGCGCTTCCTCAGGGGGTCTGTAAATAAATAGAAATAACACAAATCGGTACACTGCACGTATCCAGGAGCAGGTAAATACATGTATATGCGCACTAATTAGACGAGTGAATACAAGTCTAACTGAAGGTACATATGTAAAAAAATGAGCAGTGGAAAGTAAGAAGTGAGAACCAAAAGACAAGAAGGTGCTCCACGTGTATATCTACAGTGAATAATAGGAAATAAGAAAAGCCAAAGAAAATCCAAAGAAAATCAGTGTCTGAATATATGTTCAACATCACGCGAATTGAATAAGTCACTGCCAAAGGTACCGGAGGAAACCAAGAGTTTAGCAAAATGTAAAACCGTGCACTGCATTTCCCCGTGCAGTTAAAAACTCATCCATAGTGTCAAAGAAACGTGAGGTATCGAAGAACAATAGTGGTATCAAAGTCTTACCAATGTGAAAAAAGACGGAGAATGAACGTAAGGTAATCGTGTATCGGCGAGGACCAGGCTCCGTGACTAGCAGGAACCCGGAAAACGCCACGCATGCGCATTCATGCGGTAAAAAGTGTTTCAAAAAGTAAACATGGAAAAGAGACATGCTCGGCACCCGTGTGTTTAAAAATGAGAAGATATACTCGTTAAGAGAGAGATGCAGGTATTCTCCATAGGCAAAAAGTGGGAAAAAAATCAAAACGTCTGACAGGAGTGTTAAAAAAGAAGGTACAAAAGTAAATATGAGATAAAGCGATGTAACGAAATTAGGAATAAATAATATAGTGAGATAACAAGAATCAAGAGAAGGAAAGTGCAATGTAAAACAGTGGATATGTGAGCAACATGTAAATACACCCTCTGAATAAAAATGATCAAAAATTACTATAGGATCACAGCTAAATAGAGATCAATATATACATTGCAATTTGTCACTGGTATCAAAACATTATTCATAGATGACAACTAAATTCGAGACGTTCATTTAGTCCTTTAGGCTGAGCCGCCTGCAATCGGTGTATCCAGTATAGCTCCCGAAACCCAAACCCAAATTGAAAGTTCAACAACAAGAAACCCGCTCTGTATTTGTATCTAAATATTCCACACAATCACGACAAATTAAAGAGGTTATTCGCAAACACTGGCCATTACTGCAATCAGAGACTGACTTCAACCAAATTTTTGAAAAGCCCCCAATATTTGCCTACCAACGCACCAAGACTATACAACAACTAATCAAGCAACCTATAACTAGCAGTCAAATCATTTTCAAAGGAACCATCCCATGCCACAACTGTAGTCACTGCAACAGCATAATTCTTGGATCCACTACGACTCACCCTACTCAAGGAACTACCATCAATCTTCAAGTTAATGCCACATGCGATACTAACAATGTTGTATACATGATAAAATGCCCATGTGGTCTCCCTTATGTGGGTAAAACTGAACGCAAAATCAAAATTAGGCTAAATGAACACCGGAGTAACATCCGCACCAAAAACTTAAAATCAAATATTGCTGCACACTCCATCCAACATGCGCATAACCCGAGTCAGATACGATTCTTGATTTTGGAAACAGTTGAGAAACAACCACACAAGGACAACAACAAACAGCTATTACAGCGGGAGCTATACTGGATACACCGATTGCAGGCGGCTCAGCCTAAAGGACTAAATGAACGTCTCGAATTTAGTTGTCATCTATGAATAATGTTTTGATACCAGTGACAAATTGCAATGTATATATTGATCTCTATTTAGCTGTGATCCTATAGTAATTTTTGATCATTTTTATTCAGAGGGTGTATTTACATGTTGCTCACATATCCACTGTTTTACATTGCACTTTCCTTCTCTTGATTCTTGTTATCTCACTATAATATTTATTCCTAATTTCGTTACATCGCTTTATCTCATATTTACTTTTGTACCTTCTTTTTTAACACTCCTGTCAGACGTTTTGATTTTTTTCCCACTTTTTGCCTATGGAGAATACCTGCATCTCTCTCTTAACGAGTATATCTTCTCATTTTTAAACACACGGGTGCCGAGCATGTCTCTTTTCCATGTTTACTTTTTGAAACACTTTTTACCGCATGAATGCGCATGCGTGGCGTCTTCCGGGTTCCTGCTAGTCACGGAGCCTGGTCCTCGCCGATACACGATTACCTTACGTTCATTCTCCGTCTTTTTTCACATTGGTAAGACTTTGATACCACTATTGTTCTTCGATACCTCACGTTTCTTTGACACTATGGATGAGTTTTTAACTGCACGGGGAAATGCAGTGCACGGTTTTACATTTTGCTAAACTCTTGGTTTCCTCCGGTACCTTTGGCAGTGACTTATTCAATTCGCGTGATGTTGAACATATATTCAGACACTGATTTTCTTTGGATTTTCTTTGGCTTTTCTTATTTCCTATTATTCACTGTAGATATACACGTGGAGCACCTTCTTGTCTTTTGGTTCTCACTTCTTACTTTCCACTGCTCATTTTTTTACATATGTACCTTCAGTTAGACTTGTATTCACTCGTCTAATTAGTGCGCATATACATGTATTTACCTGCTCCTGGATACGTGCAGTGTACCGATTTGTGTTATTTCTATTTAATTACAGACCCCCTGAGGAAGCGCACTTTTGTGCGAAATGCATTGGGGATTTCAAAACAATGTGGAGCATTAACATGTTTTTGGAGAATTAACTATGGAATATATGATGAGATTATCCAGTCATATGAATTGAATATGATGATTTACAAATAAACGGTTGATACAAACGTAAACTGTATGGACTAATATCTACAAGTTACTTTTGGACTAACTACGTTTAACAATTGACAGCACCTGTGTGCTCAAGAGTACTTCAGGTTACTCCTACTCGCCGTAGGATTTCCTGTTCTATTTGTCTATAGCACCTCGTGACCCAGGAGGTGAACACCTGAAGTACCTATAAGATTGGACTAGTGGTACAAACTCTACTATTATATATACATTTGGAGTGCATCGGTTTACATTCACTTTGTTATAGTTCCCTCTGGCTCACACCGCTCCAGCACCCACAACCATGTCCTATGCAGATATCGCCGGCTTAACCAGCAATAAGGCTGAAACCTTCGAATTTGACACCAACGATACCGACAGAATTTACTCATTAATCCAGGAGCCGGAATATATTGCATCAAGTACAGGATCAATACAAGCTAATGTGCGCCAACTATTATTCACAGCTAAACGAGAGATTAACCAACGACTTCATGCTTCGACACTCATTAGATACCATCGTGTACAGCGCATTCCCAGAGGTTTGCGAATCCCTCTCAAGTCAACATTGTGCAAAAACAATCCCCGGTTCACCGAGAAATGGTATGGCATACTAAATAAATGCTCACTCGACTTGATTCTCCTGATTGTTGAAGAACTCTCCAAACTTTTAGAGGAACTTGAAAAAGAAGTCAAACAACTTAAACAAGAACTTAGTCAAAAAATTACCCAAGAGGAATTTACCACCACCTTAGAGGATATTAACAGTAAATTAGATACATATATCAAAGAAATCAACGAAAGAAAACTGAGAAAGTTCAAACGTGATACGGTCGACTACAAGTTAGGGGAGGTGTATAATTGGGCCGAGATATATGCGGCCAGAAGACAAAACCGCAACCAACCTAACAGATCGACAGATGGCGATACATCATCTTCAGAGGACTCTGCACGTAGAATGCCCCCACGAGGCAGACCACGACAACAACCTTCAACTGAGAATACAAGACCTGAACAACCAACCACCTCTAAAACTACCATAGAATCAACCACTACTGCCACTGCGGATTCTTTTTTAGATGTTGGTCCCGAACCAACCGACGATCGAGGAGGTCCAGAAGCCAGAGACAATTTACTCCCACCTGCGAAATCGACCAGAAGCCACAGAATTTAGTTGTCAACATCTCTAAATGTCCTTTAAATCAAATAAAAGAACAAGTGTTACAAAAAGGTATGAACTTCGTTCTTACGTACCAAACTAATGAATTGGATATCTCCATTTCATTCTATAAGTTTATGAGAACACTACGACTAAGACATTTTTTTGATAACATGTGTGTACCTACCACTACTCAAGACAGAGATACTCTTATGGGTTTACGTCCTCCCAGTAACTTTATGGCTCCCACTAGCCATAAGGTTCTGGATGTATTTGAAAAAGTAGTGCAACAGGACTTGCACCTACTGTTTGACACTCAAAAAAACAACCGTAGTAACCTTATGATTAAAGAGAGACAGGCTATCAAACAACTTGCTAACAATCAGACATTGACCATATGTAAGGCGGACAAGGGCGGCTCCATTGTCGTTCTGGACTCCACGTATTACCAACAAGGTTTGCATGAACATCTTCACAATCCAGATTTATACATGCTTTTGAGCTCAGATCCTACGTGTGCTTTCAAAGAGATACTAATAAAGATTATCAACAAAGCTGTATCTGCCAACACCATCTCTGACAGAGACAAAAGATATCTTATCAAGGATTACCCTCAGGTACCATATATTTACTTAGTACCTAAAATTCATAAGAACCCCAGACAACCACCATTCAGACCAATTGTAAGCACTACCAACTCAATACACGCCCCCACGGGAACGTACATTGATAAACATTTACAAGCAAGTGTTAAAGGCATGAGTACATCCATTCAGGATACCACCGATTTTTTAAACAAATTACAACAAATTGTAATTTCCAATGACCAACCCATTGTCTTATGCACGATTGATGTCAACTCCTTGTATACCTCAATCCCTCACAATCTGGGATTGGAAGCTTTAGAGACTGCTCTAGTACAAACTGACAAGCCACTGGATCTCCAGGTGTTTATAATGGAATTGATGCAATTCATCTTACACCACAGCTATTTTAAAACTCCAGACAACCAGTACTATTTGCAACTGTCTGGAGTAGCAATGGGCAACTGTGCTGCTCCAGCATATGCTAATCTTTTCATGTATGCATTCGAACAACAACACATACTCCACAATGTACATTGGCAACCGCACATGTGTGCATACTACAGATATATTGATGACATTTTTCTTGTTTGGCAAGGTACGGAGACTCAATTTCTTGCTGCAATCAATCACCTCAACACGGTCAATGACAGGATTCAATTCACTCACACCTTAAACAAAACTGAAATTGCTTTTCTGGATGTACTTGTCAAATTGTGCGATAATCAATTCACTACTTCCATTTTCACTAAAGTTACAGATCGCAACAACTATTTACATCACAAAAGCTTTCATCAACCCAGCCTGAAACAGCATCTACCGTACTCTCAATTATTGAGAGCCAAACGTATTGCTTCTACAGAGGATTTATACAAAACCAACAGCGCAAAAATTGTTCAAAAATTCCACCAACGTGGATACCCGGAACACATTACAGCCACCGCTGAAAACAGAGTAAAACTCAAGAACCGAGATGAACTATTGAAACCCAAATTGAAAGTTCAACAACAAGAAACCCGCTCTGTATTTGTATCTAAATATTCCACACAATCACGACAAATTAAAGAGGTTATTCGCAAACACTGGCCATTACTGCAATCAGAGACTGACTTCAACCAAATTTTTGAAAAGCCCCCAATATTTGCCTACCAACGCACCAAGACTATACAACAACTAATCAAGCAACCTACAACTAGCAGTCAAATCATTTTCAAAGGAACCATCCCATGCCACAACTGTAGTCACTGCAACAGCATAATTCTTGGATCCACTACGACTCACCCTACTCAAGGAACTACCATCAATCTTCAAGTTAATGCCACAAGCGATACTAACAATGTTGTATACATGATAAAATGCCCATGTGGTCTCCCTTATGTGGCTAAAACTGAACGCAAAATCAAAATTAGGCTAAATGAACACCGGAGTAACATCCGCACCAAAAACTTAAAATCAAATATTGCTGCACACTTCATCCAACATGCGCATAACCCGAGTCAGATACGATTCTTGATTTTGGAAACAGTTGAGAAACAACCACACAAGGACAACAACAAACAGCTATTACAGCGGGAGCTATACTGGATACACCGATTGCAGGCGGCTCAGCCTAAAGGACTAAATGAACGTCTCGAATTTAGTTGTCATCTATGAATAATGTTTTGATACCAGTGACAAATTGCAATGTATATATTGATCTCTATTTAGCTGTGATCCTATAGTAATTTTTGATCATTTTTATTCAGAGGGTGTATTTACATGTTGCTCACATATCCACTGTTTTACATTGCACTTTCCTTCTCTTGATTCTTGTTATCTCACTATATTATTTATTCCTAATTTCGTTACATCGCTTTATCTCATATTTACTTTTGTACCTTCTTTTTTAACACTCCTGTCAGACGTTTTGATTTTTTTCCCACTTTTTGCCTATGGACAATACCTGCATCTCTCTCTTAACGAGTATATCTTCTCATTTTTAAACACACGGGTGCCGAGCATGTCTCTTTTCCATGTTTACTTTTTGAAACACTTTTTACCGCATGAATGCGCATGCGTGGCGTCTTCCGGGTTCCTGCTAGTCACGGAGCCTGGTCCTCGCCGATACACGATTACCTTACGTTCATTCTCCGTCTTTTTTCACATTGGTAAGACTTTGATACCACTATTGTTCTTCGATATCTCACGTTTCTTTGACACTATGGATGAGTTTTTAACTGCACGGGGAAATGCAGTGCACGGTTTTACATTTTGCTAAACTCTTGGTTTCCTCCGGTACCTTTGGCAGTGACTTATTCAATTCGCGTGATGTTGAACATATATTCAGACACTGATTTTCTTTGGATTTTCTTTGGCTTTTCTTATTTCCTATTATTCAATGTAGATATACACGTGGAGCACCTTCTTGTCTTTTGGTTCTCACTTCTTACTTTCCACTGCTCATTTTTTTACATATGTACCTTCAGTTAGACTTGTATTCACTCGTCTAATTAGTGCGCATATACATGTATTTACCTGCTCCTGGATACGTGCAGTGTACCGATTTGTGTTATTTCTATTTAATTACAGACCCCCTGAGGAAGCGCACTTTTGTGCGAAATGCATTGGGGATTTCAAAACAATGTGGAGCATTAACATGTTTTTGGAGAATTAACTATGGAATATATGATGAAATTATCCAGTCATATGAATTGAATATGATGATT
This sequence comes from Lissotriton helveticus, assembly GCF_964261635.1. Classification (NCBI taxonomy): domain Eukaryota; kingdom Metazoa; phylum Chordata; class Amphibia; order Caudata; family Salamandridae; genus Lissotriton; species Lissotriton helveticus. The sequence continues at coordinate 1,158,698,396 of NC_136057.1, forward strand.
TACAAATAAACGGTTGATACAAACGTAAACTGTATGGACTAATATCTACAAGTTACTTTTGGACTAACTACGTTTAACAATTGACAGCACCTGTGTGCTCAAGAGTACTTCAGGTTACTCCTACTCGCCGTAGGATTTCCTGTTCTATTTCTCCATGCTGGAGCGCCATCGCCTTTCAAGTCATTTTCAGGAGCCTTTCATGGTTCTTAATTCCTTAGCGTACCAACTGGCTTGCATGGAGGACCTCTTGGGCTTGGTGGGTTTGCTGGGGTTGACTCTGTCAGTGCAGTCTGTGATCAAGACAGAAAAGTTCTTTACTGCCTGTTTAAGGTTGGTTGTGGTGTGAAAGCAGGAGGTGCTGAGGGTGTCAATCCATTGGCTCTCTGAGACCTTGTTAAAGGGTGGTTTTTAGGGTGCACTACACCAGCTTAGTTTGAGCAGGGGTGCTCTATCTAAAATAAGGAAACTCACATGTGAGATGCAGGATAAGAGTCAGAGTGGCACTTTATTCGAAGAACAAGTTTAAACAATAATGTCAAAGGCACATTGTTAATCGAAAATAGCACTGTGTAATCTAGAAGATAACAAGTTTCAGAAACACCTTCCTAGATAAAAAGTAAATCATGCAATTTTTTACGTTTAAAAATCACAGCAATGCTGAGGAGAGAGAGAGAGAGAGAGAGAGAGAGAATTTCAAACTATAATAAGCATTCTAACCTCAGCCAAAGCCAATGATGCTAGAGAAGATGGCTGAGGGGCACACACGTGCGCGTCATGACCCATGGGATCAATTGTGCGAGGTAGTCTGTCGAATGGACTGAAGAGCAGATCATTTATACTCTTTTAATGAGGAACTATTGACCACAGAATCACGACATTAGCAGGTGCTTTGACCACAGAACATGACACACTTTGGTCACTTCTTGGAAATATTAGGAACACAGAAGTGATACTTACTTTACAAATGCTTACCAAAAGATCACTTGATGTTTGACCGTACCTCATAATGAAATTGAACATTTATCGAAAATGATTTGTATCACTTCTGAAACTTTTTAAGAAAGCAGAAGAATACAAATGGTTTGGGGTCACTTGTAATTTCTAAAGCTGTGGAAAGTCCCAGTTGGCCCAGTTGGCCCCCACTCCTACTCTTGGCCAATTTTGTTCTTCTAAATGACAGACACATCCTGTTATTGCTACATCTTGATGTTCAGAAAGATGTACAACTAAGTATACAGGAGGGGAAGGAGCCTACTGCCTCTTAGACGCTCAATGCAGTGTGGACAATTTTAACACAACCGTGTCAGTGGGCTGGCTGGGACAATTGAGACTCTTATGTTTCAGACGTGGACAGAATGGACCTAGGGCACATACAGCTAGATTCATCATTGTCCCGTTCTGCGAGTCCTTAATAGCGATTATTAAGGAATCGCTATTAAGGACTTGCAAAACGGGATTCATGTAGGAATTGCAAAAAATATTGAGATTCCTACATCTTCCTTATTTGCGATTAGCAAATTTCTAATTGCAAATAAGGAATGACTCCCCATTCATTCCTATGGGCCTTCATTCCTATGGGCCTAAAGGCCCATAGGAATGAATGGGGAGTTATTCCTTATTTGCGATCAGCAATTTGCTAATCGCAAATAAGGATGCGATTTCAAGGGTGCCAGGAGTGTCCAAAGGACACCCTGTAGCACCCCTGAAAAGCAAATGTAGCCAGATGTTGCGCACACACATGTCCAAAGGACATGTGTGTGTGTGTGTAACATACCACTCAGAAAAATGCACTAAAGTGCATTTTTCTGAGTTTTCGCTATTTACCACGAAGTCTGACATTGTGGTAAATAGCGGCCAGAAATAGCGAATTCGCAAATAGAAAATGGTTAATGAATTGCATTTAAGGAATCTCAAATAGAGATTCCTTAAATGCAATTCCTCGCAAATATACGATTTCGCAATTAGCGATTTTTGCATTTGGGATGATGAATCCCAAATGCAAAAATTGCACTCGCAAAGGGCCAGATTCTCAGAATCTGGCCCTTTGCGAGCCGTTTTCGGCTTGATGAATCTAGCTGTATATGGTCAAATTAGACCCTGCTTCAACCTTGTTCCAGCGGTGGTGTGGAGTGCTGGGCTGCTTGGAATCAGTGCCAGGGGATCCCAAGATGATGAAATGGACGATCGCTAGGTCTGTCCAAGTGAGTTTAGTGACATGGCTGTACTTGACTCTGTCACTGACCATGCAGATGTGTCCTGGGATGTGTGTGATGTTAGTTACAAGTTGGGTGGGGTTGATGTTGCTCATGCTTTCGAGGAGGTTGGCGGTGTTGGTGTCAGTTGAGTCGTCGAGGTGAAAATTGAGGCAGCTGAGGAAGATGTCGTTTTTGAGTCGATGCGAGCAGAGTGATTAATTCAAGAATGGCATTGCGAAAACTAGGGTGAGGTCCAGAAGGTATTTAGTTGAGGGGGCCTCTGATGGTGGTTTTGCTGTTGGTTTGGAGTTGGAAGTTGAGTTGTTCCATGATAGGGTTGACATTGTCTGCTGTGGTGGTGCAGTGAATGGTTTCCTTGTGGATGATGGTAATTCCACCTCTGTGCTTGTTGATTCAGTCTCGGTGTGTAATTTTGTAGCCATCAGGCTTAGTTGAGGCAATGTCAGGTGCAGATGCAGGGCTAAGCCAGGTCTCGGTAAGGAAAATGACATAGGGGGGAGGGAGTTGATGGTGTTCCAAATCTAAGTAGCAGGCTTGCAGAGAGATTGTATGAGTAGGAGACAGTGGAGATGGCCTGGGGTGGTTGTGGTAGGCATGGTGGTAGTCACCTTGCATGCTGGTGCTCAGTTTTGCAGGAGAAGATGCAGTGCCGGCAGGTGAAAGGTCTGACCGTGGATCAGGGAGAGGTGTGGCAGCAGTTGTTGTTGCCTAGTCCAGAGTACAGGACTTGGGGCTCGGTGCGGTGTATCTTTGGGTGGTGGCAGAACCAGGGTTCCCGGCTGGGCACATTCCAGGCACGGACTGGCGCAGATGGGCTTTAGCACTCATTTGGTACACCAAAGGTGCACCCACACTGCAGCCTCCATAAGGAGTCCTGGGAGGTGGGAGGGGCTGGCAAGGAGCCTGGAAGTGGAAGAGAAGGAGCAGGAAAAAGATGGCGAAGTAGCGTAACAACAGAATAACAATAACAACAGTAAACAACAGAAATGGATAATGGACGAATTGACAACAGCAGTAGAATACAGTACAATACAAGGTGAATGAGACGGACTTTGAGGCAAGTTGCATGAGTCAACCGCACAGCCGCAGGGGAGCAGTCATGCAGACCACAAGGTCAAGGAGCTGCTCACTGGAGCTGTGCTGCAGGATCCATAAGTAGTCCTGGTAGGTGGAAATGGCTGAAAAGGAGGTGGGAAGTGGGAAGTGTAAGGGAAGGAGCGGGAAAGGAAATGCAGGAGCTGCATGAAGCAGCACATGAATAGCATCAGAATAACAATAAAAACATTAAGCACAACGGTAATGGATGATGGAAAAAATTACAACTGCAGCAGAATACAGTACAATTCAAGGTGAATGAGAGAGACCATGAGGCAAATAACACGAACAAACTGCACAGCAGCAGGGGAGCTGGCATGCAGACCACTAGGTGCTGCAGTTAAAGAAGACAACTTAAGTATGAGGATTATATTATTTACAATTATTTACAGTCACAAAACTTTATTTGACATGTGCTGAAATACAGAAAATCTACAAAACATCCTATAGTAAAATAAATTGAAAAATAATTCAACTCCATTTTTCTTAAAATAAAATTCCAAGTATATATTTAAACCAAGTATTGCAACATTCTGGCTATAACAAAAACAGGTTTGTAATTCACAATCATATTTGTCAGAATGTACATCTGGAATAAAAACACATATACACTGAGTTCTGAACTCAATGGGAGCACTAGAGCGGAGGACAGTTAGATAGAAGGATGCACATAAACATCCAATAGCATCAAGTGAAAGATGACTACTCCGCTGGGCAGAGTCAAGACGTTACTGACAAACGGGCAGACCAAAGCTCACATTTTTTATGTTGTTAGGAGTAGGTCTGATAACTGTGCTGACAAAACCGAGACCTAAGATTAGATAATAGCCTATCTCATACAATTATAATTTATCTGACATTGTAACTATTACCATTTGTTGTGCTGCCTTGTACAAATTAATCAACTCTCACCATAGCAAATAAGAGCCCTGAATTTAAATATTGGCCTAACCCTTAATTTTTTTAGTTAATTTGCCTTTAATATATGGCATTCAAGCACCATATACTGTTTTAGTATCTGCATTATTAAAAAAAACACATTTGTAAAACCATTTCCTTATAAATATTCCTTTAGTACAGTTTGAGAGCACAGGCTCTGACCTCTCATTTGCCCAGAAAGGCAGCTGAGACACTGGTTTGCCAGAATATAAAGTCAGAGCAAAACCAAAGGGAATGATGGATGGAGTGTTGAACATTGCAAGCACTCGTGCCCAGTCAACTGATCTGAGTTTAATCCATCATCATTCTTTAGCTCACTCAGCCACCCCAGTTCAGACATGGCCATATGCAAATCAGTCTGACCCTGTGCCTCATGGGAACAGTCCAGCCCGAACTGCCATGCCTTCCCTGGACCGGAAACAAGCATCCTGGGACCGGTTTCTGGCTAATCAGCTGTCATCAGCCAGGCAAGCTTGAATCCAGGGACAAAGTGAGCAAGGGACCCAGGTCTGGGCATACCCTGCCAACTTAGGGCGAACAAAGCAAAACCAAAGGGGAAGATGGACGGAGTGTTAAACATTGCAAGCACTCACCCCCAATCAACTGATCTGGTTTTAATCCATCATCATTCTTTAGCTCACTCTGCCACCCCAGTTCAGACATGGCCATGTGCAAATCAGTCTGAACCTGTGCCTCATGGGAACAGTCCAGCTCGAACTACCAAGCCATGTCTTCCCTAGACCAGAAACAAGCAACCAAGGACCGGTTTCTGGCTAAACAGCCGTCATTATATATGTGTTCTACATTCAAGAAAGAAGAAAGATCCAACACTCTTTTCGGGTAATGTACATGTGCAGCGTGTTACCTGCAATGAACTGGGACGTTGGATGCCCCTAGTTTTGGTGAACTTTCATCTGGGCTCAAGCCTCCTGTGAATGTACATCGTCTCGAGCTGTCCATCCTCGCGGATAGCCGTTGCCAAGCAGCAGTCGTTACAGAGGCCCAGGTGATTCTTCATTATCGTGGACAGCCGCTGCTGAGAACAGCAGCAACAGGAGCAGTCAAGCCGTCAGCGTGATGAGGTTACACGCATAGCTTCATTCGCAACGCAGGTACTGAATCGCATGTTGTCACATGCAAAGATACATATACTGCCATATTTATTTGGGCAAATCATTTATTGTGACTACCGATGACTGAAATCATTTATCATCATTCTAAATTACAAGTGATCCTTGTGGCATTTTACTTTCATTGGATGTGCAGCCCTGTTATGCGACTGAGAAGTCTGGAACTTGATTTTGGTGAGGTTTTAGTAAGTTGAATTTAATTTTTGTGCAATACATGTGTACATCTGCCAACATGACTAGTACTAGCATGTCTCAAACCTCAGCTTTTCTTTCAGAAAGGAGGGATCCTCTTCTGCCTTGAAAAAGTTGGAGAAATCTGTTTGACTCCTATCTAGTGATCATTCGGGGGGGGCATTTTCTGCTCACATAAAACAAGCCATTCTACTTCCACTAGGGTCGCGCGACAGGCATGTGATGCGATCAGGTTTCTGTTTCTGGGACAAGAAGTGAGACAAGTTCAAGGCTGGGATAGACCTGATTGAACACTTTGAAATTGCCACGCCTGAAAGAGAGCCTGATAAAGAGAAGTTACCAGCAGCTTGCAGATGGAGCACGTCACCTGGCCGTAGTGTCCACTGTCCTATCTCCAGGAGCAGGTGAGCCATTGCCTAATGTGCATTGCGTTGTGTCTGACATTCCATTGTGCGTGAGATAGCGACTAACCTGCTTTTCTAATCCCACTGGAACCCCCATCGCAAGTCTCCAGGAGAACCAACAGTAGAAAGGGAGCCTTTTGTGGACTGCTGGTTTGTTGAAGTGCTGTGTCTACCACTCCGGGAGTAGGAGCACGAGTCCTGCAAGCCCCGTGAGTCATCCTAACGGGCGAAGGGAGTCAGAAAACTATATCCCCCAACAGCCCCTGCGGCGCGCTCACCGCCTATGTCAAGGAAAGCGCCAGGAGGTGCTTACATTGCGTCCAGGGCTCCCGCAGCGCGGGAGTCTTTTGTGGACTGCTGGTTTGTTGAAGTGCTGTGTCTACCACACTGGGAAAAGAAGCATGAGTCCCACAAGTCATCATAACGGGCGGAGGGGGTCAAAAAACGACATCCCTCAACAGCCCCTGTGGCGAGCTCGCGACCTACATCCAGAAAAGCGCCAGGAGGCGCTTAAATTGCAGGCAGGGCTCCCGCAGCCCGGGACGTGCGCAGGTGTGCCCGGGCCAAGGGCGGGCCCGTCCGCGCCCATCAGAGGCTGGAGGAGGCTTGGCTGGGCCACCCCCGTGTGATTCTACATACCAAGTTGGACATCAGTTGTTAAACAAGGTATTTATCTGATTTTGCGCTTTCTGAGGATCTGATAGTAGACTAACCTCAGTTACCTGACAGAATGAGCAAACGTAAGGACACGGGTTTGCTGGCAGGGGGAGGGGGGGTCGTGGGGACCCTAGATGCATTCCTGACTAAAGCAGAGTCGGTCCTGACTCACCAAATTCAGCTTACCCAAAAAAGACTTTCTCTGGATACTTTTGCAGCCCAAAAAACGTCTTCGCTGGGAGGTATAGTTATGGTCAAATCCCTTAGGGGGGTGCAGCAACTTGTGGACCATTCATTTTCTGCCACCCCAGGCCGAAGCAACAATGGGGAAATAGCTGATCTCCCAGTCACATCAATAGCGGTATCTGTAGTGACTTCAGTTGCACAGATAAATACAATCAACTCTGTCCAAGATCCTGTGGTGAACCAGGATCTTGATCTTTCAGACATCCCATCTAGACTTCGGTTCCCACCACGGTTAACAATGCAGTTACGCCTAATTTGTGCCATGGCGAGGTTATTACCAGATCCAAAAGAGTCACCAGGGAAAGTGCGATAAGTCTATCAAAATGTTTGGCAACATGTAGTGGAGAGCTGCCTGCAAAACACACGAGGGGAGGTGTCTTACAAAGGTAGAAGCAAAAATCCACACCTAAGCAGCTAGCAAATAGGCACCCCGAGAAACTTGTTTCAAATTCTGACAGAGGACCAGCCCGAGCGAAGTTCCCAATAGTGGAGATTAGATCCCGGTGGACTTTGGGGATGACTGGAGACTCTCATGGCTGTTCTTTTGGGGCCTCTTCTATGTAAAATAGGGAAAAACTGTTGCAACTCCTGAATTCTAGTAGCATATCAGCTAATCAAGGGGCATGTAGGTGCACTTGCGTAGCTCATGGGGCAGCTGAAGCCTCCAAGGTACCGGCCCCATCTGTAGTGAATGAAAGTGTGGGGAGAAAAAATGGGGAAGGCGATCAGACAATAGAAAAAGATGCTATGGGCAATAGGGTCTCTCATGTATATCTTGAAGCAACCAGACCAGATCAGAGCAGTACTAACAGGGGGCTGAGGAATGTAGGACAGGGTCTGCAGGTAATTTCATAATATATATAAGTAGACAAGGGAAGGACAGGAAAGGGAGACAATGCGCAACAGCAATTAAAAGAGATGCCCCCGCTTACTGTGCAGAGCACCCCAGGTCTACCAGTTTTAGATTTGCCCCCAGCCAGCTGCCCGTACACAGTTGTTTTGACTGGTGTTCCAGCATCTATAAACCTAAAAGAGGAATCCACGCTACAACTGATCAATAAGGTAGTGCATTGGTTGTGTAGGCACTCAGGGTTCAATATCAGAGAGCACCAACACATTTTGATGGCAAGGAGGGTGTCCTGGATTGGCAGAACTAGGAAAGTCTTTTCAGGGGATTGCGTGATCGTCACGCTCAGACACCCTGATCTTGTGCGCAAGATTCTCTCCCAGAGCAGCGGGTTCAACCCAGCTGAAGCGGATTCAGGGATAAAACTGCTCCCGCTAGGTTTCTTTTACAGACCACTGGCCAACTCCAGTCAACGATATAGTCATGCGGGCCAACAGGAGGGTGTACCTGGGTGGGCTAACTCAGTGACAACATATATTGCCTTCGCCTCAATAAGAGACCTAAATGACATTGATTGACTAAACTTGAGGGAGGAGGCAGATAGAGCCTGTGACACTGCCCTGACCAAAATAGATATAAGGGGGAGGGGAGATGACATGAACCCGGGGATAGTTGTAGCTCAAACCACCCGTGAGCGTAAGGATCCAAATGACCACACGGAAAGTTGTACAAACAAGATATCACTAGGTTTCATAGGCTCCGGGCAATAGCCAGCGCAGAAAGGCTTAACGGGAGAGAAATAAAAATAGTCTCCTGGAACATAGCAGGCCTATACACCAAATTTAAGAACGAGCAATGGCTGCTATATATAAGGGAATTTGAGATAATATGTTTGCAGGAAACATGGGGACCAGCAAACAATAATTTCTTCCTAGAGGGATACAAAACCTTCTTTTGTCCATCGCACAAAGTAGCTTCAGGGAGAACGAGGGGAGGGCTGATTATATTTATAGACCTTACATTACAAGGAAGATGGTCAGATTTGGCTTTGGACTCGGAGGTTGCGCAGGGTCTCATATTTTTAAATAAAGGTTATAGGTTATTTCTCACAAACTTATATAATGCAACATCACATGCACAGTGTTCCGCCAGCCTGCATGAATTGAATATCAGACTCACCCAGACCCAGGAGCGAGGGCAGATGGCGCTACAGTTGGTCTTAGCAGGTGACTTTAACTGCCATTTGTTCCCAAATTTGAGGGTAACCCAGGGGGACTGGTTATCATGTAGGCTCCACGACGGCCGACACATGGAGGACACAAAGGAGGGAAGGGAATTCAGTGGTCTATTAGATATCCATGCGCTAACACATATGATGAACCTAAGTGTTGTTAATCAGGGTAAAACTGTTCATCCCACCTTCAAGGGAAGAGGATGTGTCTCATTTATTGACAACATCTTTGTCTCTGTATCACTCACAAACTGTGTATCTAGTAGTATCAGGTACAGCACCTTTAGTGATCATAATCCCCTGGCCTTAGATCTTGTTGACGCACACAGCCACCCAGTACCCCAAAGGGCAAGGGGGGTTGGGGCAACGGATCAAGGCAGGAGGTTGCGATGGACACAGGTCAATAGCGAGGCCTTTTATAGCTCTTTCTTTAAAGAAGGCAAGCCGGTTATCTTGAAGTGTTTAGACCCCGAAGTGGAAGGGGCGGAATTAGTTGAGGCTTTGAGGAGTGTCGCCCAAATAGTTGACAGTTTGCTGAGATCCCCAGCCCATGTGGTCAAAATGGACACCTCAAGTTGGTTGGACCCACAATACTCACGTGTGTTAATAGAGCTGAAAGCCGCCCTAAAGATCTCACCAAGAGACAGGGACCGGGTGACTTCTTACCGCACAAAATATAAACTAGCTGTAAAGGGACTCAAGAGTCAATTGTGTCAGCAAGCCTGGGAAGACCTGACAGAGGCAATGGCATTAAAGGGTTAAACTGCCTTTTGGAGAGTCATAAATAACCCACTGTTTTCATAGGTTAAGTAATAACATTATGCCGACACAATGGTATGATCACTTCCAAGGGCTTTATAATTATCATTCAAGCTCGGATCAGACACAGAAGCAGAACTTGGAGCAGAACATACCCCCACTTATATTCTCTTGGTGAAGGTTTTAGGGCGGGTGGTTTTAAGTCGGCTGACAGATTGGGCACAGGAGCATCAAGTTATAACTGATGTCCAATTTAGTTTCAGGCCAGGGAGATCTACCACTGATCAATGCCTCAATTTATATCTCATTACAGCCAAATACAAAGTGGTCAACCCAGGGACGATGTTTCTGGCATTTATGGACCTGACTGCGGCCTTTGATAGAGTCTATAGTGGAACAAAGAAGCTGCTCCCTGATGGAAGTCATGATCTTTAGGATTAGCTCGGCCTCCAAAGCCCATTGGAAGGGAGCACTAGTATACCGCCCACCATGACCAAGTATTTGTTTCACACTATCTCTAACTGAACTATTGGCCCTGCACCTTAAAGCTAAAGAGGACTTCCTTCTCTTGGGGGATTTTAATATCCATGCAGATCTTCCCAACCATCCCGAGATGCTTTCGCTGCTCTCTAACCTGTCCCTACTAGGGTTTGAAATACAGAATAGTGGCCCTAAACATATAGCAGGCCACACTCTGGACATGATTTTCTCCAATTGCCCTAAGATAGCATGTCGCCCTTCGACCCGAGAAAACTGGTCAGATCATTTTATGATTGAATTCTCCCTTCCTGGTTTGGATAAACCTAATAAACGGCCCCTCCTTCCTTCTCTATGGCGCAGGCAGTGCCACAAGTGACACTGGATGAACTTCAGAAAGTATGGATAGAACCCTCCATCCTAGCCGCGGATAATATAGAGTCCGCTCTTTCCAAGTTCAACGCTGCCCTCCTAGATGCGGTCGACTTACTGGCCCCTATGAAACTGTACAAACAACGTTCTACATCCAACCAGGAGCCCTGGTATACTGAACAACTCAGACTGGAGAAACAGGGATGTAGGAAACTAGAAAAATCCTGGAGGAAAACCCACGCTGAGGAAAGTAGGAAAAAGTACTTTGATGCCTTGTCTGTATATCACAAGAATATTACGCTGGCTAGGAGGAACCATCTTACCTCTCAGTTGCAAGAGGCGGGCAATTCCTCCAAGGCACTTTACAGGATTCTACAGACTTTTGTAAAACCTGTAGCCTGTGAAAGTCCTGACCACTTTTCCCAATCCCTGCGTGATGACATCTCTCTGTTTTTTAAAAATAAAATAGAGCTGATTTATGACAAAATCTCAAAGGCCACTAACCTTATGGGTAGTTCCCCTAATACCCTTTCATCATTTTCTATACATAATAGCGCCACCCTCACCGCCTTTCCGGAGGTTAGCCAATGCAACATTCACTCACTGATAGGCCATATTAAAACAGGGTAACCTTTGGATTTTTTACCAGCTAAAATGGTTGCCTCTTTAGGCAACTTACTTTGCCCTATGATTCAGGCTTTAATTAATCTTTCTCTTAGGGAAGGACGGGTACCCCTGGAATGGAAAAAAGCATTAGTAAATCCAATCCGTAAGAACTCGGCCCTGCCTTGGACAGACCTATCCAACCTCCGCCCTATTTCCCTTCTGCCGTATTTGAGCAAGATGACTGAGAAGCATGAAAATACCCATTTGTCTAATTTCATCGAGGCATCGGGAGGTCTAGACCACTCCCAATCGGGTTTCAGACCCAACTACAGCACCGAACCTTCACTCCTGTCTGTGACAGATACCATCAGGATGTCACAGGATAAAGGGGGCTCTATGATTCTGGTGCTGTTGGATCTGTCCGCAGCCTTCGACACGGTATCGCATGATATCCTTCTCAGTCGTCTGCAGGAGGTGGGGATAGGGGGTTTGGCCCTGGCCTGGCTAGAGAGTTTCCCCTCAGGCCGCTCACAAAATGTCAGCCTGGGCTCCTTTCGTTCTACACCTATAGAGCTCACAAAGGGGGTCCCACAAGGCTTGTGCCTAAGCCCCACACTATTTAATGTGTATGTGGCCCCTCTAGCTGACATTGTGAGAGCATATGGATTTATTCCAGTGTCGTATGCTGACGACACCCAGCTTTTGTTTCCATTCCAGACCCTCACTCCTGCAATTAAACACTATTTTGCCGAAGGAATGAGAGCGGTGTCCTGTTGGATGGTCTCCAATTTCCTACAATGCAACGTAGGAAAAACCAAGGTCATGCTTTTCGGGGAAGCTTCTCTCCTGTGGTTACCGGATTGGTGGCCACTGGATTTGGGGCCTGTCGCCTGTCCCAAACAGACTACTGCTAAAGGAACACGCGAATCAGGTGACTGGGTCCTGCTTTCGGATAGTTGGACTCCTGAGACGCGTGGTCCCCTTTCTGTCAGACATCTTCAGAAAGACGCTTGTCCAGGCCCTTGTAGTCAGCCGGTTGGATTACTGCAGCGGCCTTTTCTTATTTGCTAATGACTATCTGCTTAGCAGACTACAAGTGGCTCAAAACACCGCGGCAAGATTGGTTCTAAATGCCCCGCCTAGAACACCCTCCCGCCCCCTCCAGGAAAAACTTCATTGGTTACCCATTCGTCAACGGGTCAAGTTTAAAGTATGTTGTATTATACATAAAAGCATCTTTGGCTGAGGTCCTCAATACCTGGCTGAAAAATTCAACATCTATAATCCTGGACGCCCCCTTAGTTCCAACCAATCGCTGCTACAGGTTCCCACACTCAGAAAGGCAAGGCAGGGTGGTAGAGCACTTTCGTATATGGGCCCCACTCTCTGGAATAAGCTTCCGCTCAATCTGAGACAAAATACCAACTACCTTGTCTTTAGGAAAATACTAAAGACATTTTTGTTCCAGACATCATAATTTCCTGCATGCTCATAAAGTATGGATCTATGCACATAAGGTGAACTAAGCGCGGAGATACCCCTTCGGGGGTCGAGTCCGGCGCCATATATAAGCACCTAAATAAATAAAACCGTCGGAAACTGTGGGAAATTAATGACGGGCTCGGGGTGGATCCGGGGCTCATTAACATCTTAATGTCCTTACATCTAAACACCACGGCTGTGGTCAGATATAATCAGGATGGAAAGATTACAGAATCCTTTAAGTGCTCCAGTGGGGTTAGGCAGGGTTGCATATTAGCCCCTTTTTTATTTACCCTATATATAAATGGTCTTGACCACGCACTGAGTACCATACATACCAATACATACCAATGACCCCAGCACCGCCAAAACTAACCTACACGAAGGAATGAAAGAAGTTGCCAAATGGATGAAACAAAGCCGTCTGAAACTGAACTCAGACAAAACAGAAGTCCTCATCTTAGGTACATCCCCCTCTGCATGGGACGACTCCTGGTGGCCGGAAGCCCTCGGAAAAGCACCCATCCCGACAGACCACGCACGGAACCTAGGCATCATCCTGGATTCTTCACTCTCAATGAACAGACAAGTCAGCGCCGTATCCTCTTCCTGCTTCAACATTCTTCGCATGCCCAGAAAAACATTTCGCTGGATCCCCTCCGATACAAGGAAAACAGTCACCCACGCTCTGGTCACGAGCCGACTGGACTACGGAAACACCCTCTACGCGGGTACTACCGCAAAACTCCAGAAGAAACTCCAACGAATCCAAAACGCCTCAGCCAGGCTCATATTAGACATCCCACGCAACGAACACATCTCTGGTCACCTTAAAGTCCTCCACTGGCTACCCGTCAATAAGAGGATCACTTTCCGACTGCTTACCCACGCACACAAATCACTCTACGACATCGGACCAGATTGCCTCAACTCACGACTGTCCTTCTACACCCCCTCCCGCCAACTACGTTCTTCCAGCCAAGCCCTCGCCACTGTACCTCGCATCAACAAGACCACCATGGGAGGCAGATCCTTTTCATACCTAGCTGCTAAAACATGGAACTCACTCCCCGCTCACCTTCGCCTTACCCAGAACCACCTAGCGTTCAGAAAGCAACTTAAAACGTGGATATTTGACAAGTAATCCTCCTCCCCTTCCTAAGCGCCTTGAAACCCTCTGGGTATGTAGTGCGCTATACAAATCCTATGACTTGACTTGACTTGACATACAGCAGACACCCCCAGGAAAGGCACCCGCGTTACTCTCGTTCTGCTTTATGCAGATGATGCGGTACTCCTCGCCCGTACCCGTAAAGGTCTGCAGCGCCTAATAGATAGTTTTGTGTCATTTATGGAGAATCTGGACTTGTCACCCAATCTCGCAAAATCCTATGTTATGGAAGTGGGGAAGAAGCCAGGTAGATCCTATTACTACTCAATTGGTTCTCATTGCCTAGGCAAGGTACAGTCTTTTTCGTATTTGGGGATTTTATTTGATGGTCGATTAAATTTAAAATATTTATTAGAAAAGAAGTGTTGGGCTATGACTAGGTGTACTGGATCCATAATGAATTTTGCACACAGGTTAGGACGCTGGCCCCCAGAGCAGATTTTAAATTATATAGCTCCACGTGCTGTGCTAAAGTGCTACACGGAAGTAAGGTATGGTGATTTATTGAGGCTAACAAGTTGCAAATCGAAGAGAACATGTATTTTAGACGCCTATAAAAAGTCCCCCAGAATACCCCAACGCATAGTAATCATGAAGAATTGGGTGTCAGATATATTACTGACATGATGACAGTTAAACCACTAGCCTGTTGGATAAAGATCTGGGCGAACGAGGAGGCGGTAATAAGCAGGCTGGCTATACAAGACTGTCTGTCCTTCATGGGCTCCAAATTCCTTGGCTAAGATATGTGAAGGAGTCCTTTGAGAAAATGGGATGTGTAGATTTGTTCACCAATCCTTCTACTATGAGTATGCAGGACAAGGCCTTGGTCAACGATCATTTTTTAAAGTATTCCATGACACTCAGAGACAAACAGAGAGTTTGCCAAGCCGTTGGTGAGAGAACATCAAGTAGTCAAGTCTACCGTGGGCATTGAACCATGTCTGTTTTGTTTAAGCAGCACTCACAATAGACTTCTAATAACCCCGTTTAGGTTAAACCTTTTGCATCGTGTACTAGCGGATCCAGCAGGGTTTAAATCGTCAATAGAAATGAAGGGGCCCTGTGGCTGCGACCTCAGGTCTCCACAGGACACCCTTAATTTTGTTTTACTATGCCCATTTTATTCACATTCTAGAAGACTCTTCCTGAAGGGTCTCCTAAAAGATGCAAGATTCAGACAAGCATGTGTGGCTCTGCTATTTTTAAAATTGGCCCCAGATGTTTTTACACTTTTTTGTATCACTAATTTTTTAAGGGCTGCATTTAGACTAAGGACTACAAGGGGTGGCGGAAGCCTGTAGACCTCTTGCTTGCCACCCTTTTATCTGCTTTTTTTTAAAAAGATTATTTTTTTTCTTTGTAATTTTTATAATGGCATGCTATCGGCCCAAATCAAGTTTGAAAATGAACTAAATGGATGAAGGAGATGAAATATGTGATGTGTAAACCCCTTACTTATTAGTTGAAGCCGTATTATGTAGAATTCAGAGTGCTTTTTTAATATTTCTTTTTTTATTAATACAAGGCATCCAAAAAGTGCATAGAACAGAGGCGAGACATTTCCACACATCAGTACAATAAATCATATATACTTGGGGGAGTGTGAAGGGGAAGGAGGATGGGGGGAGGGGGACGGGAAATCGTTACAGACAAGGATCACAGGGATGCAAGCACGTCTAAAGGAGGGTCAACCGGTGGCACACAAATCTCACCCCTGTATTGATTCCACTGCCCCCAAACATTCACCCACTTAAGGGGTCGGCCTCTGGTAAGGAATACGGTCTTTTCACGGAACATACACCAGTCCATGCTCTCTTTCCCCTCCTCAGGCGTAGGTGGCCTTCCGGAACCCCACTTCTGTGCTATATTCCTTTTCGCCACCATCGCCCCCAAAGTGGCCCATTTGGTCTGTGCTATATTTAGGTCTGTGGGTTCCCAAATATTAAGGATACATCTCCTCGCCTCTGGTAAAAATGGCACTCCCAACACCTCTCGCATAACATCATGTATTGCACTCCAGTAATCCACTATATAGCGACATTCCCAGATGATATGAAGGAATGTGCCCACCTCCCCACACCCTCGCCTGCACAAATCGTCATCTGACAGCCCCATCCGGACCAAACGTGGACCAGTAACATATACTCTGCGCAATATCTTCAATTGGACTAGCCTCAATCGCGCCGGAATCGCTACCTCCTTCGGGGATGACACGGCTGTTTGCCAGTCTTCGTCATCCAGTTTAATACCATCTCCCATCCATTTGCTCCTCAACTCTACAAGAAGATCCGCTCTGTGATTGATCCATTTTTTATAGATAAGGGAGATAGTTCTATGTGGCAAATGCCCATCCAATATCCTATTCTCTAACGGCGAGGCCTTGGGCAGTTCCTCTATTGCCGGTACTGCCGCCTGCAGTGCATGTCTAACTTGCACATAGCGGAAATACTCCGCTCCATTCAACTCGAACTCTGTTTGTAATTCAACGAATGTCTTAATCCTGCCCTTAACCCAAATATTCCCAATGTTAGTGATCCCAATGAGGTCCCATCTATCGAAGCCTTTTGTGTTCCAAAGCTTCCCGAGTCTTTCAGAGTCAAATAGTGGGGTGGCAAGTGTTAGGCGGCCTCTCTACCCCAAGGAGCTAGTGGCGTCATGCCATATCCGCACCGCCACCTTAGTAGGCCCCGTCAAAGTTTTCCCGGCCGAGTTGGCATATAAGGCTCTACTATAATTTCCACCCGGAAGTAGCCATCTGTCCATGGCGTATCCAGGGTCCAAGCCTGGTCCATAAGTACCTTGGTTTATAGCTGCCAATTGAGAAGCCCAATAATACCTTCTGATGTCGGGGAGGGTTATACCACCGTCATACCACAGCAACGTCAATTTGGCCAAGGCGATACGAGGCCAACCTTCCCACAATAAACTACGTTGTATCCCCTCCACCTCTCGGAAATAACTGGCAGGGACCGAGTCTAATGTGTTCTGAAGGGCGTAAAGAAACCGAGGTAAGGACATCATTTTAAAAAGGGCAGCCCTCCCCAACAGGGAGCGAGGAAGCTTCCTCCAACTATTTGCATCACTTTTCAGCTTAACCAAAGGGGGGAGGAGGTTTCTTTCGTATCGGATTGCGGGGCCTAATGAAATAAAGATTCCCAGATATGTAAACCCATCCGCGTAAATTTGAATCGGGCAATTTCGTGGAGGAATTGGGGTATCACCACTCAACACAAACAAATAGGATTTCCCCCAATTTATAGAGAGCCCCAAATTCCTACCGTAGGAGGCCAGAACATCACAGACAACATTCAAAGATTTTCTGGGTGAAGTCAAATAGAGCAGAATGTCATCCGCATATAAAGAGATCCTGTCCTCCACCTGAGGGGACCATCGAATACCTCGAATGGACGGCTCCCAGCGGATCCATGCCGCCAATGGCTCTAGTGCCAATGAAAACAAAAGGGGAGAGAGCGGACACCCTTGTCGGGTGCCTCGCCCCAAACAAAACGTTGCCGCGACCCGGTTATTCACCACCACCTGCGCAAGAGGGTCAGTATAGAACAGACGCACCCAACCAATAAATTCCGGTCCAAATCCAAACTTAGTCAGAACTGCCCACAAATATGGCCATTCTAATGTGTCGAAGGCCATCGTTGCGTCGAGCGATGCTATTACAGCCTGTTCCTTCAGAGTATGAGCTCTGGCCAACACTCCGTGCAGTCTGCGAAGATTTAAGGCCGTATTTCTATGGGGAATGAAGCCAGATTGATCAGGATGTACCAGACCGCTAATAACCTTAACAAGCCTATTGGATAAGAGTTTAGCGAGAATCTTAGGCTCCGCATTCCGTAAAGAAATAAGACTATAAGAGGCACAATTGGTCTTCGGTTTCCCACCCTTATGAATAGTTACAATAGTTGCCACTCTTTGATCATACGGCTGCACTCCCTTTTCCCGTGCTTCCACAAATATACCTCAAAGATAAGGAGCAATCCTATCGGGTCTAAGTTTATACAACTCAAGCGGGAGCCCATTAGGACCTAGTGCTTTCCCAGAGTTTAAGGAGCGCACTGCAAGGGCCACTTCATCCACGGTGAGAGCACCATCCATAAAGTCACGATCTTCCTTAGTTAGGCCTGGAAGGCGGATATTTCGCAATAATAAGCGAGAGTCCTCCTCCGGTCGCCCTGTGACTGAGGTATACACTGTACACTCCATCAGCTGCCTCCAATTCTGGAACAACCCGATCAGCCCTGTCTTTCTTATCTAACCATGCAATAAGTTTCCCAGCCTTATCCCTGACATCGTACAACCAACCCTGCTGCTCTCTGCTCAGCGCTTTGGCACTTTCAGTAACTAGCGCTTTATATTCAAGCTGCTTAAGATTCAGGGCATGCAATTTAGCACGAGTCACCTCTTGTTCCAAGTCCACCTCAATACGAGCTATATCAGATTCTATTGTCACAATTTCCGCGTTCCGATCCCTCTTAGCCCCTTCAATCAGTGACAAGGCCTGGCCTCTTATAACTACCTTAAAAGCCTCCCATAGCGAAAGGGATCATGACACCGATCCCTCATTCTCCCGAAAATAGTGGTCTAATGCCTTCAGCAAATCCCTACGGATTTTAGGGTTGCGTATATACCAGGGATTAATGGGGGCTATTCTACCGCTTGACCCCGAGGACACATCGAGCCTGATCAAAAGCGACGAATGATCCGATATACCTCTCGCTAGGTGTGTGGCTTCTGTGATGTAATATGCCTGGGCCGCAGGCACCAAACAGTGATCAATACGGGATAGGCTACCATGTGCACCAGAGTGAAAAGTGAACTGTCATTGATCCGAATGAAGCAATCTCCAACAATCATTCAGACCCACAGCATCCATAAACTCAGGAAGCCAGCCTTGCGCCCTCCCCACATCTTTAGGGGGATGCCTATCCATAGTACCAGAGACCACAGCATTAAAGTCGCCTCCCATAATTAGAAGACCTCTCGGGAGGTCCAGTAGGAGTTTCCCCAAATCCACGAATGTGGTTGCTTGTATGCCTGGGGGGACGTACACTGACAGTAGGGAGAGGGTATGCCCCTCCCAGCGACCCGACACCCCTATATATCTACCCTTATCATCTTCGATAACAGAGTCAATCACCATGGGGAGCGTCTTCCTAAACAGAATCCCCACCCCCCTGGATCCTGGTGTGAACCCCGCATGTGCCACCAAACGGTATCCCAGTCTGTGCATTGCTCTGCAGGAGTTTCCCACTAAGTGCGTTTCCTGTAGCAGTACAACATCCGGGGCCTGACGTCTAAGGAACTGAAGAACCACACTGCGTTTAATTTTGTCCCCCAGCCCATTTACATTCCAACTTAAAACCGTTAGCCCCCTACCCCCCATCATAAAACATGTAGTGAATCAGTCTCCCCTCCAGTTCCTGCATCATAAACAGGTCACTATTCTGAATAAAGCCTTGAAATACGATGCCTACAAATAACAATACAAAAAAGTTACAAACATTACCACCCCCAAACAGACCCCGTGCACCTCCCCCCTCCCTGCACCCCTGCTTACGGTGTTCTTCCGCCCCCAACTTGCAGTGTGCCTGTCACCCTATACTCTAACTACTAAACTACCGAAAAGTAACCCTGAGGAGGAGTACGACCCCCGACTTCCCCGCCCGTCCCCATAACTTCCATAAGACCATGACACAAAGTGTGTATATCTGACTTATCTGCATACTCTGTTCATATCGTCCCCATCGCTCAATTTAGAGAGACATAATTAGCAATAGTGTTAGTTCTTATTCTTGTTCTTATGCACCATCCTCTTCGTCTCCACTCATTCGCCGCTGATCACTCGGAGAGGTGATGGTCTCCAGCAAGTCCGAAGCAATTTCGGGATTGTCAAAGAACATTGCCTTGCCCTCATACTCAATTCTCAATTTGGCGGGGTACAGCATGACGTATTTGAATCCTTTATCCCTGAGTTTCCGCTTGACGCCCATGAATATATGCCTTTGTTTCTGGACCGCCTGCGTAAAGTCCTGGTAAAAACTTTGGGTGGAGTTTTCATACTGGAGAGGGCCTCCGGTCCTGGAGGCTTGCAGGATAACATCTCTGTCCCTAAAATTGAGCACCCTCGCAATCATCGGCCGGGGAGGGGCACCAGGTCGCGGTCTTCCCCCTGGTATCCTATGTGCTCTTTCAACCGTGAAGAACTTTCCCAGGCCCTTGGGTTTCAAGTGGTTGAGAATGATGTTTTCGACGAAAAGGTCAGCCGCCTGTCCCTCCACCTTTTCAGGCACTCCAATAATACGCACGTTGTTTCTACGGGCCCTCCCTTCATATTCATCCAACTTGCGACTGGCGACCTCACTGGAATTTTTTAGCTCACGAATTTCCTGCTGTAAAAGAGTCACATCATCTGTAAGACTGGAAATTTTGATATCTAGCGATTTAACTTTTTCGCTGGTCTTCGTGAGGTCCGCTCGAAGCAAATTAACTTCTATAGTCACCGTATCAAGTTTATGATCTAAGGATTCCATCTTACTGCCGAGGGAGGTTGGTACCCTGTCTATTGCTGCCATCACATCTTGCAGCGTGGGCTCCGCTGCAGTGGCCGAGTCCCCAACGTGTCTGTCCTGCGACCTCCCAGGCCCCGATGGCGATCCTCTGGGTTGCGTGTAGCGATCCAACTTGTTAGTTTGGGTGTACATAGCTCCCCTAGGCGCCTTGGACTGCATCTTTTCAGTTTCCGTTTTAGTCGCCATTATGCGGACCAAGGGGGGGGGACCCAAACGCAACAGCGCTTCCACAACAATGCGCTAAGCACCGTGTACAGCCACACCAATCACCTGATAAGTCATCCTATTTGTTCAGAATTATTTCTCAATTACAGCTCACACCCAATATCCGGGGGAGAGAGGGCCGGTCCTCATCCCAATCTACCCATCCATTTAGTTCAGGTACACCATCATAATCTGTAAGGCTCAATACAGTGATCACTTCACATGGCGCACTCTCTTCTTGGATGCCTCGCACTGGGCACAGGGGGACTGCGACGTAGGATATTTTACACCATTCCAAGACTGGTCACAGCCATGGTATAGTCCCAGCCTGTTGCATCTCAGTGTAGGCTTCCAGTCTGCCTATTCCACAGTGAAGCCCCCTGAGTTGCCAGCAGGTTTGCCTCCGGAGGTCCTGTGTGATAGCCTTCAGCTCCACTGCAGCGCTCGTGGCAGGGCAAGTCAGTTGAGCCCACGATCATTCAGCTGCTGCCTCTTGGTCTCAGCTGCAGGCCCCATCAATCCAAAAACCCCAAAGCACCCCACGCATGCAATCTTCCCCCTCTGTCTGTTACTCCATGCAGCCCTACGGGGCCTGTGAGGGCGGGGGGTTGGGGGGACGCAGTCAGATAGTCGCCAGTAGTGCAGCCGGAGCTTCCATGGGGCCCGACCGGGGACCTCTGGCGTGGACCCCGCTGTTGACACACTTCGGCCTGGGTAAGCTCACTACCAGAGGCCCCGGCTTTTGGGCCTACCGGTCGCAATATTGAAAGTCCCGTTTTCTCAGTTCTGACGGGCCGAGAAAATCGCGGTTTGCTGCATCCGGCACCGCTTATGCTCCCACGTCGGTTCCGATGGTCCTAAGGCAGGATTATTTACAGGATATGTCCCTGGGCATCGGGGGTCTCGGGAGCCCGGGACTCAGGCGGCCATTTTGGTCACCCTCGTAGCTCTTCCCTCGTGCTGAACTTTTTAAATGCTTGTACCTGTAACCTATTCCTTTTTTATCTATTGTATCTTTTATGGTATTTTTATATGCTGAATAAAGATTGTATAATAATAATCATCATTCTACTTCAGGGTCTTGGAATTGGAAGATGCAATATTTATGACAGCATTGATAAATTGCCTGTGGGTAATGATGGAGAACCATTAGACGTTTTTGAAAAGTCCATGAGAATGCTTCTACTTTGGGCCACGTATAAATGTATTGTTGGAACACCACAAATTCTTCACCAGAGTACAGTAGCCTAATGAGAAAGTGGGAAATGATGTTGCATCTTTAAGACCTTAGCTCGTACATGTGGCTTTGGGGAGTTAGTTGAATCTCTCGTAAGAGATCAATTGATGAGATGCACCAATAGCAACTGGGTGCAGGAAAAACTATTGTCCAGGAATCCGACACTCAATGAACCCAATGCTATTGTGGAAAGCATGGAGAACACATCAGGTTGGGTGAAGGAGATAAGGAGTAAAGCCTTGGAAATGAAAAAATGAGCAGCACTCATGAAGTTATTGGCTAGCTCTGGAAATGTTTTAAAAGTGTCTTCTAGTACAAAGTTGGGAAACGTCCCAAACATGCAGAAAATCAAATGTTTCAGATGTGGTAGTTGTACACACTATTCAAAAAGCCCAAATTGTTCTGCCAGAGGGCATCTGTATCATAAGTGTGGTACTAAGGGGCATTATTCACATGTGTGTAGATCCGCAGAGAAGGTGAAGACCATGAAAAGTTGTTTGAGAATGTGTGAACTGTGATTCTGAGTGTATGTGAGGACAATGGAGAGATGAAGGCTAGCACAATAGTCATGCCAGAATGTGAAACTGATGTTGGTTAAAAAACTTTTGTAGTGCTTGCAGACTCAGGTTCACCTATCACCATGACTGGACACAAACAATGGGATGAATAGTTTACTAATGAAGTTAGAGCCTCCTGATATTAATCCAGTTAGCTATGGGGGTTTGCACATCAATATGTTAGGTTATGTAGTCATGTAGTCATGAAGGTTGAGTTTAAAGATATACTAACCACTTGGAAGCTTTATGTAGTAGAGAGAGGTGACAACCTTTTGGGGGTGGAAGCACCAAAATGATTTGAGAATCAGTTTAGATTCCAGTGCTTGCAGTCCAAGAGACAAAGTGATGCTTATTGACAACTCGAGCGATGGGGAATGTTTTTTCAAAGAATTTCCTGAGGTGTTTTGTGACAAGTTAGGTCTGCTCATGGATTTTGAACACGGTATTACCTTCTAAAGTGGAGCTAAACCATGTGTACATAAAGTGTGAAGAGTACCTAACATGATGATTGAACCATTATAAGAGGAACTGAGAAGACTGTTAGACATGGAAGTAATAGAGGAAATTTAGGTTTTTGAGTGGCTGGCACCAGTGGTTTTGGCACCTGAGAACCCGGGTAAAGCTATCAGAATGTCTGTGGACTTGTGTGGTCTCAATCAATGGATCTCGGTAGACCGACAACTGCTCCCCAAAATTTCTGAATCTATCAGCATGCTGAAGGGAGCTAAGATTTGGAGTCTTTTGGATCTCTCATCAGCGTATCACCAGGTGAAATTACATTGAAATTCAAGACATTTGACCTCCTTTGTGACTCCCTTGGGTGCTTACCGTTTCATAAGAATGCCGTTTGGTTTCAGCCTTGGTGACAGCTTGTTTCCCGAGAATTATGAAGCTGTTGCTTTGTAATCTAGCCAATGTCCTCTTCGTTCAAGAGGCATATTAATTCATGGCAAGGAAGAATGTGAGTATGATAAAGTATTGAGAGCTGTGCTAACCCCAAAACATAAAACTACCCTAAACAAGTACCATGCATTCACTCTTGTTCCATTTTCCTCTTTCCTAGTAAAAATATTGCTCAAGAAATAACCAAAACACATAAAGTTTTAGCTTTGACATAAGTATTTTCCACATCTTAATAAGCAAATGCCCCGTCCATCTCAATTTAAATTTGGTCCGTTCTATTATAGCAATCTTTGAAACTTTTTCATCCCAATCCTCTATTTTACATTTTTGTCTTTGACAACATTGCTTTTTCTTTATCATGGGTTTGATACATAACTTGATGAATTTGCAGTTCTTAAAACACTAAAGGTCTTCGAACAGCAACATTCTAAGGCACATTTTGAAGTCACGTTGAGCAACAAAGCGTAGCCTCAAAAATGTTTTGCCTGCCACCATTGTGAGGCCTCATTTCAAAAAGCAATGTGTGAGGATACATTCAGTTGTTTATTACTCATCCGACACATTAAAGTTCCAATAATTTGAGGTTTGTATATATTGGTCTCACTCCAGTATACACTATAGCATATCTTCCGTTGAATACATCTGTAAGTTGTGATGATACCTATAGTCTGAAAGTGAAAGAGAGTGCTTTTCTGTGACTAAGGCATTAAACTCTTCATTCCAGGTCTCTCAAAACTTTTCAAAAGCCTCTAGTCTTGGTGGATTTACCAATCTGATTACATGTTCTACTTTCCAGTTTTATCTATTACCCTGCAATATGTTCTCCTGGAAGTTATTTTGCATATTTGGACTAGCAGACAATCATATGATCACCTCCCAAGATTACATTAAGACTTAAATGATTTCATGTTTCTTTTGGTGGATGAAATATTTTTCATATAAGCTCTGATCGTTTTATTTAGATTATTTATATTTCCTTGCACTCAGTCGTGCAAAGCACAATTATGGGGGTACCCTGCACAATCTGATGAGGAGCCCCTGAGTTTTGTAAACCTCACAGATATTCATTGACCTTGGCCTGAATGGGGGCCACAGGGGCAGCTCCTTCACTAGGGTGGAGGAGCGTCAACCTACTGCTCTCAAAGAATGATGAGTAAAATGATAATAACATATTTATTATCATTTCATATTTTGTAGGCTTGGGCTGGGTTAGGACGGGGCGAGACTGGTAGCACAGGGGGAGTTGTGGTTTGCACACTCCAAGCCCGCATGGCGGTATGGCCGGCCGTCTTGGTGGGGAATATGCACAACTCTCCTGTCCCCGTCTGAGTGCCAAACCACGGCGCTCAGACATATCACAATGCGGCATTGCAGCGCTGTGTTTGGCTTAGGGGAGCCCATGTGTTTCCTGCTTCCGAAACTCGCCTTGAGAAGCAGAGAGACAACGGTTGTGAGACAGCGCCTCGGCTGTGAGGAAGGAAGTGTTTTTTTGTTTTGTACTTTGCCCCTCCACCCCCGTTCCCTGCCAGCCACTGGGTGAACTCCCCTTCTGCAGGTGCTTATTTTTTGCCCCTGCATGCAGTGTCCATTCTTTTCACAACAGGTGACTCTCAATCTCAGGAACCTATGTATTTAACTAGTTTGAGGACTACTTTTAATGAACTTTTAATATCACTGAAAGAATATCGATGGCAAAAATATCGACTTCCTATCTTCAAACAGGTAAGTAAAAAAAAATCGAATCAAAAATATTTACCTACAAAAATATAGATAGTCAAAATACCGAATTTTTTAAATAGTTAAAAGTAATTTTAAATTAATGAAATAATAAATATAACTAACTTAAACATACTTAAAATACTTTAATAACATTAAAATAAATAAATAATTAATAGAAATAAAAATATATTTTTTAAATACCTACATATATATATATATATATATATATATATATATATATATATATATTCACTGAAAAAACCATAGGTTATAGACCATATATAGTTAGGAATTAGCATTTAAAAAACCTTATTTTACTCACACAAAACCATTGAAATTCCATATATAGTTAGTTGCACTAACTATATATTGCGCACCCGCAATCCACTGCTGATGATGTCACATATTACATCATTCATGACATGGTCAGTGACATCACTGATGACATCACTGATGACATCTCAAATGACATCACTGATGACATCACTGATGACAACATCCAGTGACTATGTTTCTGTAAAGTTAAAATATGTCTTACATATTGAAGAATGAGTGGATGTATAAGTGTCTGGACGAAGGATTTAGTAGGTGCATGACTGAATGTATGAGTGAGTGATTAAATGTGTCTCACTGAGTGCATGGGTTAGTGACTAAACTGTCTTAATTTGTGCATCATTATGTCTGTTGTTCTGTAAACTGCTGCATGTGTTGATCAGTAGCTATATGAGTAACTATATGGGTTATTGATTGATTGCCCAAGTATTTGCATGGGAGACTGAGTGTGTGTGTGGCTGGATGGGAGGTGTGTGACTCTGTACAGATCAATGTGTACTTGTATCAATGATTGTATAAGAGAGTAAGTATGTGTTAGTATATGGTTGAAAACGTAAGGTGCTCTATGTTTAACTGTATAGAGTAGAAAATGGAAGTGTGATTGATTCTTTACAGGACTGACTAGGTGTGTGAGTAACTCCATCGATGAGTGGCAGAGTGTGAGTGTCTGTATAGGTGTATGAGTGCATATGATTGTGTTGTAAACATGAGTGATTGTATGTATGAATGATTGTATGGGTGAATGAGTGAATGTGTGTGTAGACGTAGGAATCAGTGAGTACGTATGTAGTAACTAGTATTGGTGTGTCAATGGTTTCAAAAATTATACTCTGTTTTTAACACTGGGTGAAACAGAGGTTATATTAAAATGTGAGGAGATGCATTGTATTGTCACATGAATGATATCATCAGTGATGTGATCATTGATGTCAAGTGAGATGTCATCAGTGATGTCATTTGAGATGTCATCAGTGATGTCATCAGTGATGTCACTGACCATGTCATGAATGATGTAATATGTGACATCATCAGCAGTGGATTGCGGGTGCGCAATATATAGTTAGTGCAACTAACTATATATGGAATTTCAATGGTTTTGTGTGAGTAAAATAAGGTTTTTTAAATGCTAATTCCTAACTATATATGGTCTATAACCTATGGTTTTTTCAGTGAATTTTCAAGGTTTTGTAAATGCTAATTCCTAACTATATATGGTCTATAACCTATGGTTTTTTCAGTGAATTTCAATGGTTTTTTAATAGCAAATATCATAAGCTGTCGAATGTCAAGTACGTGGTAAGAATTTTTTTTTTCGTGTTTATGCACACTGATCTGCTTTGATTGCTGCCCCCCACCCCTCATTTCTATTAGGAGTACTCTCTCTTTGCAGATAGTGAAGGGTAGTTAACGCAGCCCTTTCCCCCTTTGTAATCCGTCGTGCCTGCTTCTCTCTCCATTTGATTGATTGTTCTCTTTGGTTCATTCTCTATTTACAAACAAGCACAGAGTCGCAATACTCTGTTTAGTCTTTGCAGATAGCGAAAAATCGTGTAAAAAAACAAAAGGAATCGAGCAAAATCAGTAGGCCACTAATGGGATCTCTTTTGACCTCGCTAAAATAGAAACATTAGGAACAACCTGTTGAAAATAGCAATGCGTATGTATATAAGCGGCGTTCATTTGTGTTCACAGTACCCCTTGTTGATTGTTTCAATCGAGCATTGAATTGTTCGAAGTTAATTCTCTTAACGATCTTCTCTACCTGCAAACGAGGAAGAATAGGAATATTCTATCTCCCTTTGCAGATAGTGAAGGGTAGGTAACGCAAGCCTTTAACACGTCGTACCTATTTCATTCCTCATTGATTGATTGATTGTCCGAACATTGACTGTTTGGGAATTAGTTCTTTTTGGAGGTATTCCCTGTTTGCAAATAAACGTAGGAAAATCTTTGCAAGTAGTGAAAGGGTACGTAATGCGGACCGTTCTCCCCCGTTGTAATCTGTCATGCCTATCTACTCCCCACTGATTGATGCACCTTTTTCACCCGGACCATTTACTAGAGATACGTCATCTGGCCCGACCAGAGAGCACCCCTAGTGAAAAGGACATATGCAATAATAACGAAGTGATCACTGTATCCTGTTAACAGAAACTTTACCATGAAACAACCTGGAAAGAAAAAAATAGGAAAACGAAAATCAGTAGGCCACTGATGAACATGAACTTTTATTAAACAACGAACAAAGAAACGATAACATAACGTAATGATAAAACCTATTAATGTCCTAGAAACAAGAAAACGTTAAAATATGCCAGTGGTGAGAGACCAGAAAAACAGTAAGAGAAACCAAATCACCCCTCGCTGTCCCACCGCCTGCCACGCCAAAAAAATCGATAGACTAGGTAAAATGCAAGTCAGTAGAACATCCACCCCCACTCTGGAAACTTCCAAGGTGGGGCAGGGTTCCGGCTACGCCCAGCCGGGAGCAGCCCATATAAGGCAGGTCCTGCTGCCACGCCTCGGCCAGGAGATCCTAACGTAGGGTGTAGCCGGAGGAGAGGCCGAGACCAGCGGGACCCGGCCAGGGGATTGCCTTTACAACGCTGAACAGTTGCAGGGGGGGGGAATGTCTCCTCGACCCTCCCCTCTCTCTCCCAGTCCGGCCGCGGTGGCCCTTGAGAGTTGCAGGTAGTCCCGCCACATGCTCTTCCGGTCCGACCACCAACGGTCGGGGGGCCGAGGCCGACGGGATCCGGCTGCAGCCGATAAACCAAGAAACCCGTTCATGGGGCCAGAGCCAGGGGCGTCCGGCCGACATCCACCGGAAGCCCGGCCCGAAGACGGACGGGACACTTCTTTCTTTTATAATGGCTGCGACAACACTGGAGGGGGATGTCTTGCACATGCCTCCGACCCCCCCCTCGTCCTCATCGCCTGGTCCGGCCATAACAAATCTCAAGCGAGACGCCGTGGGGTGCACTGGGAGGGAGAGACGGTGCGAACAGGCCTCTCCCGCCTCCCCAGGTGGAGGCTTCCCAGCTGCACCCTCAGCGCTCCAGGCGGTGGCATCCTAACAACTACAGTGCTGCACAGTTTCGGAACGACCTAGATAACGGTTCTTCCACTGTGGCCATGCTGCAACGTCTCGCCCGGCAGGGTGGAGCCCGTCCGCTCATGTGACCCCGCGATCGCCGGTAGCTGCCGAACTCTCAAAATGGCGGTCGACCTGGCAAGAGCGGGCCCAACATAAAGAAATGGCCCGGTCACTGGTTGACTCCACCACCGTAGTCCTCCACGACCTTGAAGATTCTAGAGGAGCCGCGGGAGTCTCCGACCCCCGATGGGGAATGACTGCCATGATCGCCCGTGGAGTGACGAAACTGTATCCGCGGGACGTCGGCGCTCCCATGCTGGCGCCAGCCTCACTTTGAATTACTACAATCCTGCAGACCTTACTTCCGGTGAAAGCACAGTGTGACCCGGTAGGAAAAATTATTGCACCCCCTCCCCTTTTTGACTGATAGTTCAAACCACCGATCCTTTCCTTTGCCCTTTTAACGGAACTTTGGACTGCCTCCCCCTCTTTTACATTTTCTAGAGAAAACAAAACATTAACCACTACATTAGCATAGCAGTTGACACCAGAACTGTTTTCAAATTGAAAACCAACAACATCTTCAACAGAATCCTTTTTGTTTCTGCTGTGACCCTGCTACAGCACAGGCATTGTCCCCAGCAGTAATTCTGCAATGCCGGTAAGAATAGCTGTGGTGCCTACTGGACTCACTCACCCCCGCGGCGCCCCACGCCGTTTTTTGCTGGGCGGCAACTTACTAGACATCACTTTCGTGCCATCTAGATTTCAGCGCGTTCTGCTGCCTTGGAACTATTCGCACAACAGACCGCTACTGACAAGAATATTTCATTATTGGTGCTGTCAATTTCAATAAATCTATTGGATAATTAAAAAGAAATTGCCACGGTCTCTTCGTTGTTTAAATGTTTTTACTGTTTTTGTTTTGTTGTATATATTTATATGTTATTAAAGTTTTATATTCCTACTACTTTGTTGGAGTGCTATATATTTTTAATGTGACACATAATTGTAAAAACTTTGATGTACAAAGAGTCATTCCTGGAATCTTCCGCTTCAGGCTCGGTCCCCTCCCCAATCACAATACAGGATGGTTTTCAGATAGTAGGAACGCGTGTGCTGTGACGGATCACATCGGGTGTGGGCCTTGATCTACTATAACTCCTTTGAAGAGGGGTGATTCTTTACAGCTGGGGCCATAAACTACATCTGCAGGGCTAGCTGATAGCCTAGGACCGGCCTGGACATTCGGACACAGAGGAAGAGGAGTGTCAGAGGGTGCGGTAGTGAATAGGGCGAAAGGGAGGTGTCGGGCGGGCACAGAGTGTGATTCTCAGGGAAGAGCAGCGCAGATGGGGGAAGGTTTATTGCCCATGCATAAGACAGAGAGCGGTGGTGACCAGTGCCTGGGGGAGATGCTTACGAGGGTGAGGAGCCATGCTACGAATCGACAGCGTGCAGAGAGTGGGTCTGGTCAAGACATCTAAAATGGCTGCCGTGCACGACAAAAGTGTGGCATTTCAAAAAAGGCAAGATGGCGCAGACAATGTTTTTCAACACTTCCTCATTTCCTTCGAATCGAACGTTAACAGACGTTGGGGCATATTACCAAAGTTAAGCGATATTTATCGCTAACGATGCTTACCAACCAATTTTTTTCCACTAAGCATCGTCAGAAATTATCGAAGATAAACCTTACTATTATCAAGGTTTATCGCAAATGCGATAATAAACGGCCGCAATGCATGAATATCGCTAAAAACTCAGCGATATTCATGCATTACCGAGCTAATACTCTTAGCCATGTTATCCACCTCCCATTGGATAACATGGCTAAGAACTGCTCAGGGCAGGTGTTACTTTTTGGAGATATTCGCGCTTAGCGCGAATATCTCCAAAAGTTGGTAATAGGAGATAGATATCTTGCATGTTGTAATGCAAGTTATTGTGGTATATGGAACTCATACCATAATCTCTCAGGAAAGCAGAAACTGATCCTTTTGGGACCGCCTAAAAAGGCCTAGGGGGTGAGGAGTACTCTACTTTGCCCCCTTTTCACGTTCCGAACTATTTTATTTTACTCTCTTCTGTAATTACACAAAATACCAGCGATAAGATGCATCGGAGACACACAGTGAGAGAAAGGAGGCCGGAGATGAAGAAGACATGTCAAATACACATTGGAGATAATATAGTGGCAGAAGGGAAGTAAATATGAGTAAACTTACCATGTAACATAAAAATGTTGCACTCTATACTATAAGTCTCATTTTATACTACAATCACTTCGCTACAACCTCATAAATTAAAAATAAAAATAAATAATGTCTCAAACAATTTTTGATTTCTAAATATAAATTTATTCTTCAGAATTTTCTAAATTTGAAACAACTAGTAACATGTCCTCATCAGTAATTTCCTCTTCAATCATCTCATCTGGAATCTCCTCATTAAAAGTCTGCAATGATGATTCTTGTAACTCTATGGTCTCCAAACACTCGATAAATTCGCCATCAAGAGATTGATCAAAAAAATCATTCAAGTCATCTCCTCCTTCTGACAATATTTCATTATTGGTGCTGTCCATTTCAATCAATGTAGTGGAATCATTCAAGTCATCTCCTCGTGACAATATTTCATTATTGGTGCTCTCAATTTCAATCAATGTAGTGGAATCATTCAAGTCATCTCCTCCTTGTGACAATATTTCATTATTGGTGCTGTCCATTTCAATCAATCTAATGGAATCATACAAGCCATCTCCTCCTTGTGACAATATTTCATTATTGGTGCTCTCAATTTCAATCAATGTAGTGGAATCATTCAAGTCATCTCCTTGTGACAATATTTCATTCTTGGTGCTGTCCATTTCAATCAATCTAATGGAATCATACAAGTCATGTCCTCCTTGTGACAATATTTCATTATTGGTGCTCTCAATTTCAATCAATGTAGTGGACAATTCAAAAGAAATTGCCACGGTCTCTTCATTGTGAGCCATTTTATTTTGAAATTGCTTGCTGTAAATTGCAGAAAAAAATAATCACTTTCATTTATCGTTTTTAGTAATACATAATATAAAACTAACTTCATCAAGTATTTAGTATAACAGAAGGACTGCAAATAAATAACAGAAAACATTTTTCAAATTATCTTCAAGTGTACAACATAGTTCCCCTTACAAATTAACAACTCACCTTTTTAAAAGTAGCAGAAGTGTTAGTACTGTGTAAATCAAACACCAGAAATTCACCACCAAAAATTCCTCACAAATGTACCTCAGACAGTAGTATCACAAAATGGCTGTGGTTTCCTCTCATTTGACATATATACATAACCAATTAACTTTCATCACACACAAATACAAAACCAAAGTAACATTTTAATTGGTTCTAAATTTCAACACTTTCAAATGTGTTTTCCCCATGCAATTTTCCATAGGACATTTACATACGTCTACAGCCTGAATGGCTGAACGGAATTACACCAAACTTGGCAAAATGGTACATCAAACCTAAGAGGTCAGGAAGGATCTACTATGCCCCCTTATGGTCATTTCCCCCTTCGCTTTGGCCTCCTCTTGTCTCTCAATCCTACCGAGGGACAAGATGGCGGCCGCTACGGACTGTTTGGAATGTTGACAGACGCCGGAGAACCAATCAGCTTCGCAAAGCTCCGTAACGCGAAAAGTACGCGAAGCGGAGCGCTGTTACAGATATATATCTTTTTTTCAACGTTAATTTCTCAAAATCCACTGGAGCACATATATTGAGACCTAGCAAAGGCACATCGGGCTACCAGTCCCTAATATTTTGCCAAGTTTCGTGCAAATCCATTCAGCCGTTCGATTATTATTATTTTGGTTTTTTTTTGCCCCGCGGGGCCCTTTTAAAACCTCCACATCAAACCTAGGGGGTCAGCGAGGATCTACTATGCCCCCTTATAGTTATTTCCCCCTTTGTTTTGACCTCCTCTTGTCTCTCGATCCTACCGAGAGACAAGATGGCGGCCGCTACGGACTGTTTGGAATGTTGACAGACGCCGGAGAACCAATCAGCTTCGCTTCACAAAGCTCCGTTGCGCGAAAAGTCCGCGAACCAGAGCGCTAACCGGTCCGCTGTTACAGATATATATCTTTTTTTAAACGTTAATTTCTCAAAATCCACTGGAGCACATATATTGAGACCTACAAAAGGCACATCGGGCTACCAGTCCCTACAATTTTGCCAAGTTTCGTGCAAATCCATTCAGCCGTTCGGGCTAAAAGTGAGGCCAACCGCCCTATGGAAAACTCAATGTTAAAAACACGTTTTGGGACCCCCCTTTTTTCTCGGCCCCCACTGGACGAACCCCCCCCAAATTTTCAAGGGCTGCTCAGAAACAAAATGTGCCATTTTCCTGAAAATTTCAGCCGATTCCGTCCACAAACGCCAAAGTTATTAGACATAGAATTTTCAAAAAACCCATAGAGAAAAAATCCTAACTATATATACCTACTGGCGACCGCCAGTAGGTAATATATATATATATATTCCCAAGACAATCTTCCTCAATTGAAGTCGATTAGAGGCGACACAGCGGGGCTTTAGGTGAACACCATTTATTAAAATTACGGACGTGTTTCGGAAGTAGTCCTTTATCAAATGCCCTTTCAGTAATTAAAGTGCCTCTGTTACTTTTGGTTCCCCATTCAGTCTGTTTGTGATGTCCAATACACTAAAATAGTGTTGGACTCCAGGTAAAACGTTGCACGGAGTCACGGACGTCTCTTCAGTAGAACTGTATTCCCCAGCATGCAGTGTTGTCGTATTGTTGGTTAGTGACTCCGCTTGTCAGCATGGTTCCTGCTTTTCCCCGTTGGAATGCCGATCAGCAGCATTAACCAGGTGGGAGCTTAAGCATTTGTTCTGGGCTCTGTATGGCATCTGTAGCCCACACTCCCAGCCTCCCAGTTCCTTCGGAAATGGAGTCGGAGATGTTGGTAAAGTAAGCAGCATCTCTCCATTAAAGTATGGCCCGTCAATTGGCAGCGTTTTCTCCACTTCCTCCGTCGTGCAAGGCGGTCGGGAATTCTTCTCACACCTAGCGACTCCCCTAACACTTGAGGGAGGGACAACCTCACGTGCCGGTGAGGGCACGCTATTTATTCCCAAGACAATCTTCCTCAATTGAAGTCGATTAGAGGCGACACAGCGGGGCTTTAGGTGAACACCATTTATTAAAATTACGGGCATGACACATTTCGGAAGTAGTCCTTTATCAAATGCCCTTTCAGTAATTAAAGTGCCTCTGTTACTTTTGGTTCCCCATTCAGTCTGTTTGTGATGTCCAATACACTAAAGTAGTGTTGGACTCCAGGTAAAACGTTGCACGGAGTCAGCATGGTTCCTGCTTTTCCCCGTTGGAATGCCGATCAGCAGCGTTAACCAGGTGGGAGCTTAAGCATTTGTTCTGGGCTCTGTATGGCGTCCGTAGCCCACACTCCCAGCCTCCCAGTATATATATATAAACATAGTATTAATAAAAAATATACAATATATTTACCATACGATAGCGAGATGGTTAAATTTACTATTCCCACTCCAGTGAGTGTAACAGTAGGGAAAGCGTTGGATAGAGGTAGGGTAAAAATTACTATTCACACTCCAGAGAGTGCAACAGTAGGGAAAGCGTTGGATAGCGTAGGGGTAAAAATTACTATTCCCACTCCAATGACTGCAACAGTAGGGAAAGCGTTGGATAGCGGGAGGGTAAAAATTACTATTCCCACTCCAGAGAGTGCAACAGTAGGGAAAGCGTTGGATAGCGTAGGAGTAAAAATTACTATTCCCACTCCAGAGAATGCAACAGTAGGGTAAGCGTTGGATAGCGTAGGGGTAAAAATTACTATTCCCACTCCAATGACTGCAACAGTAGGGAAAGCGTTGGATAGCGGGAGGGTAAAAATTACTATTCCCACTCCAGAGAGTGCAACAGTAGGGAAAGCGTTGGATAGCGTAGGAGTAAAAATTACTATTCCCACTCCAGAGAGTGCAACAGTAGGGAAAGCATTGGATAGCGTAGGGGTACACATTACTATTCCCACTCCAATGAGTGCAACAGTAGGGAAAGCGTTGGATAGCGTAGGGGTAAAAATTACTATTCCCACTCCAGAGAGTGCAACAGTAAGGTAAGCGTTGGATAGTGTACAGGTAAAAATTACTATTCCCACTCCAGTGAGTGCAACAGTAGGGAAAGCGTTGGATAGCGTAGTGGTAAAAATTACTATTCCCACTCCAGAGAGTGCAACAGTAGGGAAAAGCGTTAGATAGCGCAGGAGTACAAATTAGTATTCCCACTCCAGAGAGTGCAACAGTAGGGTAAGCGTTGGATAGCGTAGGGGAAAACATTACTATTCCCACTCCAGTAGTGCAACAGTAGGGAAAGCGTTGGATAGCAGGAAGGTAAAAATTACTATACCCACTCCAAATAGAGCAACAGTAGGGAAAGTAAATACTTCATATATAATTAAAAATACATTAAATATTAATACCAATTACAAATTATTTAAAATTAATTCCCAATGTAAGATAGTATAATAATTATTCAAATAAAAATAATAAAATTAATTTAATTACTAAAAAATAATTACCTATTAATACAAAATATTTACCAATAACAATAAATTATTTAAAACATTAAAAATAATTAACAATTAATTCAAAATAAATACCAATTTATATATTTAAATTTTTAATTAATTACAATTAAATGACTTCACACCCAATTCCCCTATAAACCCACAACCCACTACAAATTTTTTTTAAAAAATTAATAGAATTATCAATTAATCAATTAATAACAATTAATTCCCAATTATATATTAATTAAATCTCAATTAAAAAATTAAATAACAATTAATTGTAAATAAGTTGCAATAAATAATTTAACATATTTAATTAATTATAATTAAATTACTTCCCACCCTATTCCCCTATAAACCCACAACCTGCTCCAGAAAATAAATAAATAAAATTAACATAATTATCAATTAATCGATTAAAAAATTAATTAGCAATTATTATTGAATTAATTACCAATTAAAAATTAATTAACAATTATTTTTAAATAAATACCAATAAATAAATTAAAATGTTTAAGTAAATATAATTAAATTACTTCCCACCCTATTCCCCTATAAACCCACAACCCGCTCCAGAAAATAAGTGAATATAATTAACATAATTATCAATTAATAAAAATTAATTACCAATTATATTTTAATTAATTGCCAATTAAAAATTAATTAACAATTAATTGTAAATAAATACCAATAAATTAAAATATTTAATTAATTATAATTAAATTACTTCCCGCCCTATTCCCCTATAAACCCACAACCCGCTCCAGAAAATAAATGAATATAATTAACATAATTATCAATTAATAAATATTAATTACCAATTATATTTTAATTAATTGCCAATTAAAAATTAATTAACAATTAATTGTAAATAAGTACCAATAAATTAAAATATTTAATTAATTATAATTAAATTACTTCCCACCCTATTCCCCTATAAACCCACAACCCGCTCCAGGAATTATATTACGCAAAAATTCAATAACATAAATTTACTTACTTACTTACCTAAAATTCAATATCTTTGTTTTCTATATTCTGTCCCTCGATATTTTTGCTGTCTATATTCTGTCCATTCGATATTCTGTCCATTCTATATTTTTGATTCGATATTATTGTCAATCTATTCGATATTTTTGTAGTCTATATTCTGTCTTATCTATATTCTGTCTACTCAATATTTTAAACTCGATATTTAGCTACCTCGATATTTTTGTGGTCGATATGTCTGTATACCGTTTTCAGTTTTTTTATTTTTAGCTACAACAATAATGCACAGGTTACAGCAAATGTGGTTCATAGAGGTTAAAATCTTGCATTATCCACAACACACTCAATATTCACTGTACCTCTAGAAGTGGAAAAGTAAAACAAGGTGGAGGGGTGTGTGGGCCCCTCAGTTAGCTAGGGGGAACAGCTGTGGTGCTTGTATTCTGCTAATTTTGGACTGCACTTGATAATTGATTATATTTCACCAGGGGTAGGCAAGGCTACCAGTGAGGTTTGGCATGCTGCGTCAATATGGTCTATGGGGGCTGCCACCTCTTCAGCAGATGCAGCCTCCCGTGAATCCAGTAGGGCCAAGAGGTACCCCTTTAGTGGGTACCAAATATCTATAGGCTGCGCGGGCAACCGCATCAACTCCCAGTATGTGCTCATTTGATCTTAGCAGTATTGTGAATCCTTGAGCCAGTCCTCCATGTGCGGTGTCATTCACTAACATCCAGGAAGTTAAAACCACTACTCCTAGCCCCCTTACCTGGACCGACCATTTCCCAGTTTTTATCTCGATTGAGATCCCAGTCGGCCGCAGGGATGCGCCTCCCCCTCTACGGTGGAGACACCCGTGGAATAAACTGGATAATGGCCTGTTTGAAACCAGACTGAAAGTATTATGCCCAGTCTGGCCTAGCAACATCGATGAGGCCGACATAGCCTATAGGGAATGGATAAATGAGTCGCTTGACTATTTTATCCCTATCAGACTATCGAGGCCTAAGCGTGTGCAATCTCACCCGTGGTACTCTGAGGCCCTTGCAGATAAAAAAAGCAATGCAAGATATTGGAGCGTGCTTGGAGACGTTCATATGATCATGTGGCTAAAACCAACTTTAGATCTGCCACTAAAGAATATCATAAACTTATCAAATCATCTAAAGCGAAGTACTACTCTGACCTGATCAACTCCAGTACCAACCGCTCCAAAACTATCTTTGCATTAGTGAAGGATCTGACTAAGGCTCCGGAAGGTCCAGGTAATCTGATAGCATCTGATGCTCAGTGCGAAGAGCTATCTTGTTTCTTCCTGGACAAAATAAAAGGGATTTATAACTCTCTACACCCGGATGGCCATACTATGGCTCCTGGCCCCACCTTAGGTCCTATTTCCTCTTTGTGCCTGCTTCAAACCTTACCACCTATCGAATTGATAGAGTAGGAATCCCTGGCTTCCAGGGTTAAGTCGGGTTCCCCGGATGACCCGGTTAAACCTGATCTGTTTAGAGCCTGCCAGGAGTCCATTTTGTGGGAGGGACTTATGCTGATTAATAACTCTCTTCAGTCAGCAGTCGTCCCCAAATCCTGGAAACATGCTAAGGCAGTTCCCCTCCTAAAAAAGCCAACGCTAGACCCCGCTAGGCCGGAGAGTTATCGACCGATTTCCCTTCTTCCATACCTTGCCAAGATCACGGAAGCTCATGTGAACTCCATTCTGACCACTCATCTGGAATCCAATGGAATTCTGGATGAGTCTCAGAATGGTTTCCGTGCCAAACACAAAGGCCGATTAGGATCGCGGACGGAAACGTATCCCGTCCGCCAAGGAAGCGGGCAAGATACTCCGGACCGCACCGCGGAAAAACCGATGTAGCGATTAGGATTATACTGGTACGAACCCCCGACCGCGGCGGACGGAGATCACCAAAGTCCGTCCGTGGCGGACGGAGTACACCAGAGCCCGCCGCAAGCGGACAGAACCGACGAAACCCCGTCCGCCACGGACGCACATGAACGCGGGAACAGCCACCTCCACCGCCATACCTGCGAAGGCTCCGTGTCCGCGATTAGGATAACGCCGCCTGTACCTCGGTACGCACCGCCATCCACGTCCGCGGCGGAAAGATTGCAACGAGAAACATTGCATCACAGCGGAAGCCCAACACAAACAACATCCCTACCGCCAAACCAATGTCAAAAAGTGTGACGGAAGTAAATTGCAATCACACGAAAAAGGACTACCCCCACCTGAAACACCAACACCAATCACAAGCCACAATGACACCCCCCCAAGTACCCAATAATGCACACTAGACAACACACCCACTTACCA
Organism: Lissotriton helveticus; assembly: GCF_964261635.1. Lineage (NCBI taxonomy): Eukaryota > Metazoa > Chordata > Amphibia > Caudata > Salamandridae > Lissotriton > Lissotriton helveticus. The sequence continues at coordinate 1,158,736,807 of NC_136057.1, forward strand.
CCTGACTGCCAACAACCATTGAGACACGGCTATAAAATGACTCACACCCACTACCACAATCCTTTGCATCACAGCATAGCTGCTAGCAAGAGGCCCAATACGAGCGACAGCATACACCAATTGAAGACACACATCCACCACCCTACCACACCCACCACAAAAACACCCACCACACCATTCCTACACACCACACACCTGCACCCACCAACTCACTCAACCCACACCCTGAGCACCACACACCATGGCACCCAAAAAAAAACCTAAATTCACGGAGACCGAGTTGAAGGTAATGGTTGATGAAATTATCCGTGTTGAGCCCCACATATTCAGGGCCCAAGTCCAGCAGACCACCGTTTTTAGTGGCCCCAAAGGGGTCCTAGGTAGGATAACTGTTTTTTAATATTTGTTCACTAAAGTCACTTTGAGCACATTTTGTCACATATGTGAGCACCTGTAAAAGGAAGTAACTATCATTATTTTTTGCATAATATTGTAATAAAATTTACCTATATGGTACCTTGCCAAGACCTTCTCCCTGAATTAATTTCATGAATTCATTTCATAATCTAAAGTATCCTACCTAGGACCCCTTTGGGGCCACTAAAAACCATTGTAATTCTTACAGGTTCTACTAATGGGGTACCCTTGTTTTCTTTAATTACAGCAGACCACCGTGGCGCAAAAAAATCACATGTGGGACAGGATCGTCAGTCGGGTGAATGCGTCAGGGACCGTGCCAAGGGCAAAGCACGAGATACAGAGGTGGTGGCATGACCTGAAGACCCGGGTGAAAGGCAGCCGTGCCAAAAACCATGTGAGAGCAAATCACACTGGCGGCGGCACACCCCCGGAGCCCATACCCTACACAGATTGGGAGGAAAAGGTGCTGGGCATACTGCACCCAGAGAGCCTGGAAGGACTTGAGGAAGGAGAAGAGGCTGGTAAGTACTAACCAAGCACCACGATCAGAATGACATGGTCAGCCTCACACAACTGAAAAGACACATCTCCCAGGCCCCAACCCATGCACGTGGGCCACATACTCACCAAAATGTAAATGGCTACCAACAGGCCCCCATGTCCACAGGGAGGGCGGTGGTGGTGGGTGGGGTGTGTGAGAGGTCACCACTACAACTCCCAACAGGCCCCCATGTCCACAGGGAGGGTGGCGGTGGGTGTGGGGTGTGTGCGAGAGGTGGGTGGGGTGTGTGAGAGACCAGCACTACAACTCCCAACAGGCCCCCATGTCCACAGGGAGGGCGGTGGTGGTGGGTGGGGTTTGTGAGAGACCAGCACTACAACTCCCAACAGGCCCCCATGTCCACAGGGAGGGCGGTGGTGGTGTGTGGGGTGTGTGAGAGGTCACCACTACAACTCCCAACAGGCCCCCATGTCCACAGGGAGCGTGGTGGTGGTGTGTGGGGTGTGTGAGAGACCAGCACTACAACTCCCAACAGGCCCCCATGTCCACAGGGAGGGCGGTGGTGGTGTGTGGGATGTGTGAGAGGTCACCACTACAACTCCCAACAGGCCCCCATGTCCACAGGGAGGGCGGTGGTGGTGGGTGGGGTGTGTGAGAGACCAGCACTACAACTCCCAACAGGCCCCCATGTCCACAGGGAGGGCGGTGGTGGTGTGTGGGGTGTGTGCGACAGGACACTGAAATGAAATCAAATTGATATGAACATGTAATGTCCACAGTACTGATCAGCACAATCTTGTCCCTCAGGTGATCGTAATCTGACTGGTGAAACCAGCAACCGGCCGCAAGACTCGCCTCACACCCATACCGGACTCTCTGGGGACGATGCCACAGCCAGCTCCGGTGCGGAGGATGGTGCGGGCCCAAGCAGAATGCCAGGGCCATCTGGCTCACAGGAAATCCCGGCCCCGACAACTGTCGTCTGTGTAACTCCTGCAACACCGGCCACAGTGAGCTGCAGAGTCACCACCACCACCACCACCACCACCACCACCACCAGTAACACCACTCCTGCCTGTGCCACCCTGCCTAACCCACCGCACGACGCAGGGCCATCGGCCTCCCACCCAAGCAGGGAGAGTGGGCCAGAAAGGAGAGAGGCGAGGCCACATCAGCCAATCAGGAGATCCACACTCCGTCGCGCTGAGGAAGGCCACCCACCCCATCCTGTGGCAGAGTCACTTGAAGCCCTAGCCAGGTGCCAGGCTTCCTACGACCGTAGCCAGGAACAGGCAGATCGTGCCCACCAGGACTCGGTGGACAACACTAACATGTTGCGGGACATTGCGGGACGCCTTGGCCAGATAGTGGACATCATGGGCCAGCAGACAACAATGTGGAGGGAATGGATAGCCCGCAACAACCCCACCCCCCCGCAACCAAGTGTCCACACGCCACGGCCAGCAACACCACCGCCACCACCACCGCCACCGCCACCTGTGCCCCTGGCGACGGATGTGGCCCCTCAGCAACCTGCCCCCCCAGCTGACTCCGTTCCACCTCAAAGACGGAGGGGCCGTCCGAGGCTGGAAGTGGGTGAGAGCAGTGGGGGGGCTCCAACCACATGCTCCAAGAGGGGCCAACAATGACTCTGACACTGCCTGAGTCAGCCATTCACCCTGGCAACTATCCTGTCCCACATAGCCAAACATTGGCACAGGTCTGCTGGACTAGCCTGACATCACCCAATGTGGTGTCAGCACGGACATTTCATCTGCCATTACCTTCAACTCACACTCCCCCACCCCACACTTACTTGTAAATATTCACCAGCACCAATGCACAACCTGTAAATAAATGCCACTTACACACTCAATGATGTGTTGCCTCCATGTTTAATCACATGATTGCCTCAGAAACAGACGTAACCAGGTGCAGGGATCCAAGTCGTACATAATCATACCGCTGCGGGACTGACCTAGGGAAATTCAGAGACAGCAAACACACATCAAGAAACATATTCACACCCATCACAACACACAGCACAGCAACATTCCACAAACCACACTCAACACAAAATCATTGGATGAGAGGACACACATCATGGAGACTTGCATGTCCAAATAAATGAACACACACCTATGCAACCATCACATAGCAGAACACCCAGCTGATGCACACCACATCCACACAACACCAGCAAACATACATAAGGCATTGTCAACCGGCACAAGAGGTAGTTACTCACATTCAAGGGAAGTAGCGATCAATGAACTGGCGCCTCTGGTCCACACCTTCCTCCTCACCACTATCCTCATCAGTCGACATGGGTGGGATGGGAGGCCGAGGAACTTGTTGGTCTTCAGGGTCCAAGAGCAGTTCAATGTCATTGCACACGGCCAGGTTGTGGAGCATGCAGCAGGCAATCACGATCCTGCATACTTTGCCTGGTGAGTAAGGCAGGGCCCCTCCGGTCTTATCCAGGCACCGAAACCTAGACTTTAGCAGTCCAAAAGTACGTTCCACCACTCTACGTGTCCTTCCATGTGCATCATTGTAGCGCATTTCACCCGCTGTAGTAGGATTACGTATGGGACTCAGGAGCCAGGGCCGGTTTGGGTACGGCGAGTCGCCTATGTAGGGGGATGACAGACACAAATATCACAACCAGAATTGGTGGGTACCCCATGCCACACAGAAATCACAAAAGTCCCCACAGCATACTCACCAACAAGCCACGCATGACCGGGACGCAGATTTGCCATCAGTTGGGGGACAATGCTGCTCCGCATGATGTGGGCGTCATGTGCGGAGCCTGGAAATCTTGCACACACATGGGAGATGATGTTGTCGGCCAGGCACACCACCTGCACGTTCAGCGAATGGAAGTGCTTCCGATTCCTATAAACCTGCTCACGTGCCCGTGGTGGAATGAGAGCGATATGTGTGCCATCAATGGAACCCACTACGTGTGGTATCAGGCCCAGTGCATAGAAGTCTGCTTTGACTGCTGGCAACTCTGCCGGCCGTGGGAAATGGATGTAGTCATCCTTGTACGGCATCATAGTTTTTAGAACATCCCGAAGTACCATGCTGAACATGGACTGTGACATCACCCCCGGCATGTCCAACTGTGTACTGAAAGGTGCCAGTAGCAAAAAAGTGTAGTGCCGCCATCACCTTTGCTGTGGGTGTAATGGAACCAGGATACGTCCTTCGTGGCTGCAGATGAGGAGACAATTGGGCAACAAGCTCCATCAATCTACGTCGATCTAGCCGGAATTTCCTGATCACCTCCTCGTCAACCATATCCTCCAGCACAGTGTATGGCCGATGCACATTTGGAGCCTTCCTGTGTGGGAGAGAGATGTAACTTGAGTCAACTTACAAACAACGCATAGGTGTGCAACTCCATCACATGTAAGCCAACATTAGCAAGAAGATAAATGTTGTGGACAATGGTCATATGTGTGACATCTCTGATAGTAACTACAATACGGAGTGCCCCATTAACAATGTGCAGCCACTAGCAACAGGAAGTGTGTCAACACGTACAACGCAACTTAGTCACATGTCAACATTACTGACAAGACGTGTGTCATTACCCTAATGTGTAGAAGCCACATCACAGACACACATGCAAGTGCATGCACACAAACGATAATGATACGCACACACCATGTCATCATGCAGCAATGCCAACACCAATAATGGTGAGCATACGGACATTACATGCATGGTGACACAATAGGCAACACACAGACACTGAATGCATGTGTACCCCCACCATTGTAGTGACCTCACATGAACCACACACTGACAACAGAATCAGAATGTGGCGATACAGCCGTGATGTACTGTGTAGATGTGAAGAAGTAAAAACGTCTGTAGGGTCACACCCGATGTCAACACGTCGACATGAACATGTGTTGCACATTGTGTGCACACCGATGGGCATAGTATGGACACACATGGAATAGTGCATGACATATGAAGTTTCCCTATCACGCTCACAACCCTCATGACGCAACTGCAGACAATACACCACGGTGCAGCGTCTGAAAATATACAATCATTGGCGCCGCCATGGCGGTGCACTGCTTCCGCAATTTTCGATTGGGCATACGTGGGCCGCGTTCCCTCTCCCCATTGTCTGCATGTGCACGGACCATCACGGTCACACATCGGCAACCGCATGTGCAAGCTTCCGGGACGGATGCTTCTTTTGCAACAATGTTCTATCACTGGCGCCACCATGGCGGTGCACGTATTCGGCGGGGGAGGTGCAGGCCAACACACCCTTCAGATATAGTCAATGGACATGGCAGTTCATGACCCCCCTTACAGTCCCAAGAGCAGGCACACAACAGAGGAAGGGCCATCTCCCAAGGGCAGGGACAAGGACAGTCAAAAGACAATGGCACCTCCAAAGAGCAGGGAGAGTCCCAAGAGCAGGCACACAACAGAGGAAGGGCCATCTCCCAAGGGCAGGGACAAGGACAGTCAAAAGACAATGGCACCTCCAAAGAGCAGGGAGAGTCCCAAGAGCAGGCACACAACAGAGAAAGGGCCATCTCCCAAGGGCAGGGACAAGGACAGTCAAAATACAATGGCACCTCCAAAGAGCAGGGAGAGTCCCAAGAGCAGGCACACAACAGAGGAAGGGCCATCTCCCAAGGGCATGGACAAGGACAGTCAAAAGACAATGGCACATCCAAAGAGCAGGGAGAGTCCCAAGAGCAGGCACACAACAGAGGAAGGGCCATCTCCCAAGGGCAGGGACAAGGACAGTCAAAAGACAATGGCACATCCAAAGAGCAGGGAGAGTCCCAAGAGCAGGCACACAACAGAGGAAGGGCCATCTCCCAAGGGCAGGGACACACACAGGGAGAAGGTGTCTTCTGGAGACAGGTACACCACAGACGACAAGTCTGCTGCCAGGAACAGGGCACCGTCCAGGGTACAGGGAAAGTCCAGAGCCAACACTCCTCCTACGGATAAGGCACATCCTAGGGACAAGGCTTCTCCCATGGACACTGGCGCAATCAAGGACAGGCATACATCACCCCTGGCTGCACTGAGGCTGATGTAGTCGAAGGAACGGAAAACAGATGTCTCCGCGGCGGAGTCCCCCCATACTTCCACTCCCATCCAGGCCCGTAAGAAGCAGAGGAGGGAGTCCCCTGTTGTTGCATCCCCCATTACACATGATTCTAGTCCAGGCGGCAGGCACACAGCAAACGACAAGCAGGCTCCAGCACGTCCCCAGAAAGCCGACCCCCGGCAGCAGATGATCCACCTATGGTGGGTTATAATTCTTTTGAGTCCCCACCACTTGCCAGTCCTGTCCTGTCCAGGGTGCACTCACATATCCCTAAGAAACGCAGACACACACCATTGACACCTGCCCACCCCGATGTCGCTCAAGTACAGCTATCCCCAGCTCCCAGGGCCACCCTGCCTCCTGGCCCATACAGCCCTGTGGCTCATCATTTCTGTGGTCCCAGTGGCGCTGGTGCAGTAGACTCTCATGTATCAGATAGTGGCACTGTGTCTGTTGTTTGCTGTCATGCATCATGTAGTAGCACAGTCTCAGTTGTGCCCTCTCCTGTTTCAGGTGCTGGCAGTGTATCTGGGTCTATGGCTCATGTATCAGTCAGTAGATCTGTGGCTGTGTCTCACACTCCTGTTTCTGGTGCTGGCAGTGTGTCTGGGTCTGTGGCTCACGTGTCAGTCACTACATCCGTGGCTGTGTCTCACATTCCTGTTTCAGGTGCTGGCAGTGTGTCTGGGTCTGTGGCCCATGTGTCAGTCACTCGGGCTTTGGCTGTGTCTCACATTCCTGTTTCTGGTGCTGGCAGTGTGTCTGGGTCTGTGGCCCATGTGTCAGTCACTCGGGCTGTGGCTGTGTCTCACACTCCTGTTTCTGGTGCTGGCAGTGTGTCCGAGGCAGGTAATTCACGCAGTCCACCTGATTCTGTGATGTGAGGTGCTGTTCACTTCACTCACATGTTATTGCACATGGTGTGTACATTGTCCATTGAGAACAGCCTTGCACTGTTGTGGTCCTTTGGGACGGGTTGCTTGGAACACGTACTTGTGCTGCCTCTGATGGACATGTTCAGTGCAATGGACTGTTGATGCACTTAGCCCCTCTCACGTGCTGCCTCTGATGGACCTGTCCAGTGCAATGGACTGTTGATGCACTTGGCCCCTCTCACGTGCTGCCTCTGATGGACCTGTCCAGTGCAATGGACTGTTGATGCACTTGGCCCCTCTCACGTGCTGCCTCTGATGGACATGTTCAGTGTAATGGACTGTTGATGCACTTAGCCCCTCTCACGTGCTGCCTCTGGTGTACCTGCTCTGTTGTCCACAATGCCCTGTTGCTGTTGTGATACTGCATTCTGCCCTCTCACGTGCTGCCAATGATGGACCTATCCAGTGCAATGGACTGTTGATGCACTTGGCCCCTCTCACGTGCTGCCTCTGATGGACCTGTCCAGTGCAATGGACTGTTGATGCACTTGGCCCCTCTCACGTGCTGCCTCTGATGGACATGTTCAGTGTAATGGACTGTTGATGCACTTAGCCCCTCTCACGTGCTGCCTCTGATGTACCTGCTCTGTTGTCCACAATGCCCTGTTGCTGTTCTGATACTGCATTCTGCCCTCTCACATGCTGCCTCTGATGGACCTGTCCAGTGCAATGGACTGTTGATGCACTTGGCCCCTCTCACGTGCTGCCTCTGATGGACCTGTCCAGTGCAATGGACTGTTGATGCACTTGGCCCCTCTCACGTGCTGCCTCTGATACACATGTTCAGTGCAATGGACTGTTGATGCACTTAGCCCCTCTCACGTGCTGCCTCTGATGTACCTGCTCTGTTGTCCACAATGCCCTGTTGCTGTTCTGATACTGCATTCTGCTCTCTCACATGCTGCCTCTGATGGACCTGTCCAGTGCAATGGACTGTTGATGCACTTGGCCCCTCTCACGTGCTGCCTCTGATGGACCTGTCCAGTGCAATGGACTGTTGCTGCACTTGGCCCCTCTCACGTGCTGCCTCTGATGGACATGTTCAGTGCAATGGACTGTTGATGCACTTAGCCCCTCTCACGTGCTGCCTCTGATGTACCTGCTCTGTTGTCCACAATGCCCTGTTGATGCTCTGATACATCATTCTGCCCTCTCGTTTACTGCCTCTGATGTACCTGCTCTGTTGGGCACATTGCCCTGTTGATGCTCTGATACTGCATTCTGCCCTCTCGTTTACTGCCTCTGATGTACCTGCTCTGTTGGGCACAATGCCCTGTTGATGCTCTGATACTGCATTCTGCCCTCTCGTTTACTGCCTCTGATGTACCTGCTCTGTTGGGCACAATGCCCTGTTGATGCTCTGATACTGCATTCTGCCCTCTGATGTGCTGACTCTGATGTACCTGCTCTGTTGTCCACATTGCCCTGTTGATGCTCTGATACTGCATTCTGCCCTCTGATGTGCTGCCTCTGATGTTCATGCTCTGGTGCCCACTTTGCCCATGCTCACGCATACACTGTGATTATACCCCTATTATGTGTAATAAAGGTAGTCAATCATGTGTCGTGGTTTGTCGTATTCATTCCTGCTTGCGTACTACAATTGTGTATTTGTATTTGCTTGTGATCAGTGGTTTCGGTAACATGACACTCCCCCTCCCAACGTCACGACCCTTGCAGGTATTTCCCTCCAGACAGCGATTGGTTTGTGCCTTACCTGCGTCGTCGTCGATAGTGGGCCAAGACTTGGACGTGGTGGATCGCGAAGAGCATCGGGAAAGCGTGTAGCGCTGGGTCCATGGTGGCGAGCAGCTTGCGGTGGGTATCTCTGCTATGTATGGTATCTTCGCTGTGGGGAATCCGCCGTGTTCAGACAGGTTGTTTTTCCGCAGCGGTTTTATGTGTATTTTCCGCCATCTTGATTTGGGGGACGGTCGTAGACGTCAGTCCGTACGGCGGAGTCTCTGTATTGGTTACGTCCGCCGCGTGGTCGGGTGTAGTTGGGCGGCGGTGCGTGCTCTTCCGTCGCGGACGGAATTTTGACACTCTCTCCTATCCTGATATGGCGGACGGAGTGTCCGCGGCAGGCGGACGCGGAAAAGGCATTTTCCGCTTACTCCAGGGCTGCGGACGCACTTCCGTCCGCCATCCTAATGTGCCCCACAGTACGGAATCGGCTTTACTGTCGGTCACGGAATATTTAAGGGAGGTGCAGGACCAGGGCGAGACCTCATTTGTGATTCTGCTGGACTTGAGTGCGGCCTTTGACACGGTCTCCCACAGGATCTTGTTAGAGCGACTGTGGGAGATCGGAGTCAGAGGGAGTGCCTTGGATTGGTTCGCATCTTTTCTATCAGACCGTTCCTTCCAGGTGCATGCCCCGCCGTTCTCGTCCAGTAGGCACTCGGTGGAGTGTGGGGTCCCGCAGGGCTCTGCACTTAGCCCCACATTGTTTAATGTGTATGTCCGCCCCCTGGCAGTGTTGGCACGAGATCGTGGAATTAGGCTGGTATCGTATGCTGACGATACTCAGCTTGTCTTCACTATCTCTAAGGACATTGAGCTAGACCAAATCAAATTCCAGGAGGACATCTTGGCTATCTCTAACTGGCTGTCCCAGAATTGTCTCCAGTTAAACTCCTCCAAAACAGAGGTACTTGTCATTGGCAAGGAAACCCAGAGTTGGAACCATCATTGGTGGCCCTCAATATTAGGACCTCCACCTATTCCTAAGGAGGTAGTAAAAAATCTGGGTGTGATGTTGGACAGCTCACTCTCTTTAAAGTCTCATGCCAAAAAAGTGGCGGGCACCTGCTACGGCCTCTTGCGTGCTCTTAAACCTATTCTTGGCTTCTTTGAGCCTCCCACTCGTCAGGTCATCGTCCAGGCGGTAGTCTTATCCCATCTAGACTACTGCAATGTCCTCATGCTGGGCTCTAACCTGACAGTGATTAATAGACTACAGAGAGCTCAGAATGCGGCTGCCCGTACTTTGTTTGCCTTGCCTAAAACCTGCCATATCTCCCCGATTCTTAGTCGCTTGCACTGGTTGCCTATAAAACAACGCATCCAATTTAAGACTGTGTGCATTACTCACAGAATCCTATATGGCTCCGGTCCACGAATTCTGCAGGGACTGTGTACCCTCTATGCCCCCATGCGCACTCTCCGCTCAGCGGACCTATCCCTTGCTGGCACAATCAAAATACGGAGAAGTAGAGCTGGTGGTCGCTCTTTCAGGTACCTCACCCCGAAGCTATGGAATTCGATCCCTCTAAAAGCTCGGGCCACCACGAATCACATGTCCTTCAGAAAACAGATTAAAACTTGGCTGTTCTCCTCTATCTAGCTTTTCTCACTGGCCGCCTTTCTGTATTTCTTGTCATGTCCATAAGCGCTGGGACACCCCGTTGCTGGGGTAGCCATGCGCTATACAAGCATAATTAACATTATATAACATAACATGCACCACCCCAATTGCGTCGCCACACAGTGCTTCGCAAACAGGAACAGGAGTGCAGTCAACTTTTCTCCCTCTGGCGGCACCTACCCCAGAAGCGCCACCCATAGGAATCGTTCCATTGATAAACCAGTAATCACTCCAAGTGTGTCAAATATCTTGCCCCAATATTGCTGCACGGCAGGACAATCCCAGGCCAGATGCACAAAATTAGCCCAGGGTGTCGCACATCACACACAACGCGCATCATCAATTAAGCTCATTGTATGCATCACCTCTGGAGTGCAATATAGCCTGTGCAAATATATTTAACATGAATCAAATGCAATCTATTATTAGGGGGAAGTGTGCTTGACTGGGAAAAGCAGTGCCACCATTGATTATCTGTGAGAGGAGGCATTATATGCGTGTCCCAGGTGATGCAGCTAGTGGGCATGTGCACTGGCATAGTCTCCTGCATTCTGGCATATAGACGGGTAATCACTCAGCAAATGGAAGGAGAGGTCAAGACTGCTTCCAAAGCAGAACAATTGGGCAGAGCCTCTGGGAAAGAGTTATGAGTGGCTCGGACAGCTGCACTCATTTGGTTGTATGCCAAGGTATCTAGGAGTGTGACACCAGGAACCTGCAATGCCTGTTGGGGTGATATAAAATTGCTGTCTAGTTATACAGACCACATAGTAGTCAGTCTCAGCTTGTGCAACCTATTGCGGTTACCTGAATCCGAAGTAATGGAATATAAGTAGTGTCCTATGAGCGGCATCGATGGGTCATATAAATACTATGAATGAGCTCACTTCCGAAGCTCCCTCCACACCCAAACTTTACACGCCACTGTGTTAACCTGCACACACGGCTGACTCAGAGGTAGAAGTGCCAGCAGGAAGGACACTGTGATACTGAATAATGTTCAGGCGCTGTGTGGGTCTGATACTGTGTAGGGAAAAGCCAGTGGTACGCAAACTGTTCTTGAGCACTGTAGTAATAAAGGTCCATATCCGGGATCCCAAGTCCCCCCTGTTCAAAGGGGAGCATAGGTATTTCCCAAGAGTTCCGAAGTTGTTGGCTCACCCATGCAAGGGATATCAGAAATGACCAAAGCCCCTGGCAGATATTTCTGCGATTGGGACAGTGGGAAATAAATGAACAAAAAGAGGAACTTAAGAAGGATCACAATTTTTGCAATGGTTAGCCCCCCCCTTTAAGGGCAGTGGATGCTGCTGCCAGCTCTCCACATGTTCATTCAACCATATCTTTAGTCGTCTGTAGTTGTCCCTCCTCAAGATGTCTATATCTGTACTAAGCCAAATCCCAAGTTTTTTGACAGGCTCGTCAGACCATTCGATCTGAATTTCTGGGGAAAACAGCAGTGTTGCAGTTGCCAAGGGGAACAGAACAGACTTTGCCCAATTAATGGTAACCCCAACAGTCCCCCCTTAACAGTGAATTTCCTGATCAGTGGGCCAAGGTTGGTCAGGGATCTGTGACATATAGGGTGACATCATCTGAATACATTAACACAACAATCCTGCGGTGCATAAATTCTACACCTTGGTGTGCATGATGTTGTCTGAGCCGAGCCATGAGCGGCTCAATAGCAACTGTAAATAGGAGGGTGGACAAGGTGCCTCCCAGACAGGTTCTCCTGAACACCGCAAAGAGAGGAGTGATCCCACCATTGATCTCCAACCAGGCCACCGGATGACTCTACAAGAGCCTTATCAAGCATATGAACTGAGAACTCATGCTGAGGCGTGTCAGCAAGGCGAATAAGTACAGTCACTCAAGCGAATTAAATGCCTTAGTGCCATATTAAAAAACACCATGCTCAGTGTTGGCTCAATTGTATGACGTAGAGTGAAACAGTTACACAGGGTATGCAATGCTAATCTACCCAAAACAAAACCAGATTGATTCAGCCATGCTGTAATTGGCATTAGGGGCAAGAGTCATGAAGCAATGAGATTCGGCAAAATGTTATTGTCCATGTTAATCATGGATATAGGGTGATATGATTTGCAGCACTGGGGGTTTTGCCAGGTTTATAATCATAACTATTAGCCCCTCTTGCAGTGAAGGAGGCAGAGCACCGGCAGAGACAGACTCCTCATACACAGCGAGAAGGTGGAGGGCTAGCAAATGAGCATATTCTTTAGAAAATGCAGCTGTGAAGCCGTCCAATCCTTGGGCCTTGTCAGCTGGCATACCCGCAATAACACGGAAAACTTCCTTAACCGAGCAGGGTTTGTCAAGGAATTTTCTTTGGCCATCATATAGCCACAGCAATTGTACAGTGTCATATTAGGTGTTCAAGTCAGAGGGGGGGGGGCTCCATGCGAAAATAGAGTGAAGAAAAAAAAATCGCTTTGGATAGTGTCTGTACCCATACATACATTGGCATGCTCATCTTGCAATTCTACTATACAGTCGCTCGCCCAGGGCGTACGCAGCATTTGAAATAAGATTCTGCCCACTCTCTCACCCTCCCCATATTGCCCAGCATGGGTCTTCTCACCACGTTAGTCCCCTCCCTCTGTTCAGTTGTATTCATACTCTGTTGATTTGCTCCTGATAGACCGCAGCATGGCTGTACTCCAGTCCGCAAAGTATTGAAGTTCTAGTTCCCTGACCCCCCTCTACAATTGCACAAGCTTGCCACACAAAGCTCGCTGCACCCCAGCCTGCTTTGCTTTGCCTCCCCCTCTTATATATCCTTTGAAGGCCTCCCAGACGGAGGACTTCAACATGCGAGGACTATCATTATGCTCAAAGTACTCCACTGTAGAAGCTCTAATTTCTTCTCTGAACACATGATCGGCACCGGAAGGAAACCATCGGGCAGAGGTACGCGAGGGACTGTCTGGGAGCACTAGCTCAAGCTATACCGGAGCATCATCAGACAGCGTCTGGGGCAAGTGTGAGACACTTAGGGTCTAGGCATCCACTTCACGCAACACTAACCAATAATCAATGCACGACCATGAGGAATGTGCCTTTACAAGGCGCATTTCCTCAGTATTAGTTAAGTGACTTGAGCACCACAAGTCAATCAACTCAAAGTCCTCCATAGGCATGCTCAGCTGCGCAGCTGTCCTAGGATGCGACTGTCTGGAGTCGCCAGACCGATCCACCACCAGATATAAAACTATGTTGAAATCTCTCCCTCACAGAATCACACCAGGGCCCACCAAACTGACTATCCTCCATACCCCAGAAAAAACTGGGGGTCATCAACGTTAGGGCCATACATGATGACAGGTTTAACCGGATCACCATGTAAAACTCCAGATAGTAGAATATAATCCCCCTGCAGGTCACTTTTCGCACAATGCAGGTGCCATGCCACTCCCTTTCTAATTACTATGGCTAACCCGTGTTCATAGTTTGAGTAATCTGCTGCATGCCATTTCCCCACCCATCCCAACCGTAGCCTCACCAGCATGCTCTACGTGAGGTGCAGTTCCTGTAGGAAGCAAATATCCAGATAGTCTATGCAAATATGCAACGATATGCTGCAGCTTTCGCCTACCTTTAAGACCACAGATATTCCAGGTCAGGACCTTAATTATTTGCATAGACACCCAACTGCTAATGACACCCAACTGCTGTTCTCCCGGAAGAACAATGAGATGTTTCAATCCAAATTTGACACAGAGCAGTCTTTCGCACTCTCTCTCTAAACCAACTTAAATGCAATACTGGACTCTACTTAGGGCTACTGGACTATCTGATTGATAGACTACAGTTTGTCCAGAACGCAGCTGCGCAAACGATTTTTGGGCTACCCTGTCATTCCTGTGTATCACGGCTTCTTCTTGATCTCCACTGACTTCCTATCAGGAAGAGAATCAACTTTAAGAGCCTGCTTCTTACCCAGACAGCATTATACGGAACTGACCCACGCTACCTGCTTCCAAGAACTGAATTATATGTGCCCCATAGAAACCTGTGCTCTTCCGAGGTTTAGGAAGGCAAGGTCAGGGGGCAGATCCTTCTCTGTCCTGGGCCTCTCTCTCTGGAATAAACTTCCTCTGGACTCAGAAGGCATCAAGGATACCCCCTCTTCTAAAACAAGCCATTAAAACGTGGCTTTTTCCTAAACACTTAGGGGGTCATTAGGATGGCGGGTGGACTTTGTCCGCCCGCCACCCTAACGGAGATCGGGACCGCCCACCATAAGGGCGGGGGTCCCGTAGGGGGAATTAGGATGTGCCCGCCACAGTGGCGGGCACATCCTACATGTATATCATTGTGGCGGCGGTGCACTCAGCACCGTCCGCCACAATGATAAACATGTCAGCAGGCATTTGCATATGCAAAGCGGCAGGCACCGCGCGGTGCCTGCCGCCTTGCATATGCAAATGTGGGGGGGTACCATAGGTATCCCCCATGTCCCCCTCCACCTCTGCCATCTCCTTGGGGCCCCGCAGGGGGCCCCCGCAGCAATCGCCGCCTGCCTTTCCATGGCTGCGGAATGGCCCCTACATTTTGCCATTGTAATATGGCTGGCGGTGTCCATTGAACACCGCCACCATATTAATCTATTACCGCCGCGGTAAAGTGGCGGACGGTCTTTCCGTCCGTCGCTGTCCCCTCCGCCATCCTAATCTGGCAAAGGGGAATCAGAACATGGATGTCGGGCGGATTGTCTCCGCCAGGCCGGCGGTGGCCACCGCCAGCCTGGCGGAGGCAATCCTCCTGACATCATAATGGGCCCCTAAGTTCTTATTTTCCTTCTCCTTTGGTTAACCCCTCTTTTTGCATCAGCGCCAGGACACTCCTTGGAATAACAGTCGCGCTCTATAAATACCATCAATAACATAACATAGGGGACACGCTAGTACTACACTGCACTGTAAGTGAACCAGGTGACCACGAGATCCAGAAGTCCCTGCTGCATACCAGACAGGCAGCGAACCTTTGACCCCTGTGGTGAAACTAAAGGGAGCTGCACCTCCGCAGTGTGGGACTGCACTGACAGTGCCTCCGGGGACCACGAGATCTAGAAATCCCGCTGCATACTCCCACCAGGAGGCAGGCAGGCAGCAAACCTTTGAAACCAGTAGCATACTAAAGGGAAGAGGCACTTCCGCAGCGCTGGACATGCTAGCACTACACTGCACTGACGGTGCCTCAGAGGACCATGAGATCCAGAAGTCACTGCTGCATACTCCCCAAACAGCGAATCTTTGATCCCTGTGGCATACTAAAGGGGAGAGGCACTTCCGCAGCGCTAGACACACACAGGTGTACCACGCCCTGGCCAAGGACAGGCCCATCTTAGCCGGTCTGCGCCCAAAAGAGGCTGTGCTGGGCCACTTCCATTGGCTTGTGGTCTGCAGTAAAGGTGGTGAAAGAAGGAGGTGTGCCAGCCATCAAGAACTATGGGTAAGAGAAAGGCTTGTGCGATCGCTGAAAATACTAAGGAGAAGGGGGGGCTGGCCTCTATAGCCAATTTCCTCTCTTCTGCTATGATTGTTATTATTACCGTGATTGAATCTGTGGATGGGAGGTTGCGCCCTGCGAGAAAATCCCTGTCCCTTCTTTCCCCTAAGGAGCAGCTGCTAAAACTACCCACCACTCAACCAGCTAGTATCTCTCAAGGGGGAGTAAAGGGTTCCACAAATGAACTTAGTGTGAGCACTGCCCAGGGGACCATCTGTTGTGTCCTTGATGATGACACTGAAATAGTCACATTGCATCTGTATTCTCAACGCCTGCTTAAGCCAGAAAAAATGTGTATCCGGGTAACACTGTTCCCCCCAGCAAAATAAATAAAGCGGACCCGCACCCATGGTGTGCCATAAACACTAGTGGGAAGTGCACAGAGCCTGTTAGACCTGTTAATATGGAGGAGGCTTCTGAAAACAAAGGTCAATCCTGGTTGTCATTCAGGCCAGTGGGAAAGACAGCTACAGTAAACGACAGGGGGGATTCATGTGACCAGGGTGTACTTGAGACAGCACTGGCACCCTTGGCCATAGATGTTTTTCCCCAGAGGAGCTGGGGGAGAACCAAAGGGTTAGAGATAAGGAATTAGAAGTCATGAGGCTCAAGATGAAACAAGTGGAAATGGAGAAAGAAAATATGGCAGAGGAGAGCATGATTGCTTGTGCCTCGGAGGAAAATAAATTGCTTCTGGCTTATGAGTTGAGCATGAGGGAACTGGACATTAAGCTAAACAGGATGAGTCCAGTTCAAATGGTGGCAGCACACAGCCAGTGCAAGGGGGTAACGTTTACATACCCAAAGACCTAGCACAGAATTACCAGAGGGGTGAATATATTTATGCATGGTTTACAGCATATGAAGCAGCATTGAGAATGAATGAGGTTCCTGAGAGGCATTGGGGGATGGGCCTGGGGAAACACTTGGCCACTGGGAGGGACACCCTGCCACCTTTGGAGCAAGCAGGTAACCTGGCTTATCCCCACATGAAGGAGGCTTTATGCCTCAGGTTTGGGCTCACACCAGAGCAGTACAGAGAGAAGTTCAGGAACTTTAGGAAGCTTGATTCGCATACTCGGGTTGAATGTGTGAACATATATAACCATGCACTAGATGGTTGGATAAAAGTTAGCAAGGTAACTGATTATCAGGGGTTGTACAACTTGATTGGTTGAGAGCACTTGAGTAGTCTGTGTGTTCCAGAGCTCCGCTAGCATCTATTGGATAGTAAGCTAATTGACCTCAGGGAGCTTGCGAAGAAGGCAGACTGCTGGACTAGCACCAGGGTCCACAAGAGGATTGTGGGTAAACCAGCCAAGGGTGGGCAGGGTCCCCGTCACAAGAGTGGGGGGGGGGCAAGGATAACCAAAATGAGTTCTCTAAAGGGCTCCAAAACAGTTCCAAGGGTAAGGAATCCCAGCCCCCAAGCCTAAAGTGGCCTGGCCCCCTAAGGACAGGCACGACAACTGGGGTCCCCCCTGTGTTATTCATGTGGTCAGGTGGGTGACATTGAAAGAGATCCCAGGTGCCCCAATGCACCACCAGCACCCACTTGTGCACTGGCACAGGGGTAAGTGAGTGTAGCGCTTGGGGAGGAATTGGTTCCTAGTGAAGGGGTGAGCCAGCACTTATGACCCCTGTCTCATTAGGAGACAGATAGATGGTCCAGAGATCTTATCTGCCTGAGAACACTAAGAAATACGGGGAGTGTGTGACCATCAATGGGAGGAAGGTGGAGGCTCTGAGAGACACAGGAGCCAGTGTGACATCTGTCAGAGGTTGATGGGTGACTGAAGAGCAGGTTATTCCCAATGTACTTCACCCTGTAGTTGCAGCAGACAACTCTGAGCACCTGTGCAAGGTGGCGCTAGTTCCCTTTGAGTGGGGATGGGGGTCTCAGGTTCCTTGAAGGTTGTTGTTAGTCCAGCCATGCCTGTTGACTGTCTGCTTGGCAATGATCTGGAGAGTTACCCATGGAAGGAGGTGGAATGCTAGGCTCATTTGGAGATGTTGGGTCTGCCTGAGTGGGTCTGTGTGACCAAGCAGCCAATAGCAGTCAGTAGGGGTAATCAAGAGGACCTGGAGCCTGAAACAGTGGCCCAGGTGCCTGCCAGGAAGAGGAGGGGCAGGGGGTGTGGAAAACCAGCCCCAGAAATTCCCACAATCCAGGAAGAAGCAGACCCTGAGGGGGATGCCTTGGAGCACACAGGGGATCAGATAGCCGAACTGGGAGACCTACCGGAGCTGACCCATTGGCAGCAGGAAGGGGGTCCCTCCAGGGAGGAGTTCTGCAGAGCGCAAATGGAGTGCCCTACACTTATTGGTTTGCAGCAACAGACTGCAAACCAGGCAGCAGGTGATCAGTCTGGATCACATCTAATTTACTGGGAAGATGGATTGTTGTAGAGCAAGCCTAAGGTTGCTGAGCCCGGTGCAGCCCATGTGCTGGTGGTTCTCGAACGCTTCAGGACCTTCCTACTGGGTCTGGCTTATGACGTGCCTCTAGCAGGACATTTGGGGTGCGACAAGACATTTGAGAGGCTTGTCACCCACTTTTACTGGCCCCAAATGAGAAGGCACATTGGTACACACTGTAGGTCTTGCCCAACTTTCCATGCAAGTGACCAGAGTGGAGGGAAGTGTAAGGCTCCCCTCCAACCCTTTCCTGTGGTGAGCACCCATTTCGAGCGGGTGGGCATTGACATTGTAGGGCCCCTGCAACCCAAGACAGCCTTAGGCACAAGTTTATCTTGATCTTGGTGGACCATGCCACCCGGTACCCGGAAGCTGTCCCTCTACGGGCAATCACAGCCCCTGTGGAGGGCCGTGCATTTATGGGGATCTTTTCCCATGTGGGGTTCCCCAGAGAGGTGGTACAAACTTCATTTCGAGGTACATTACATCTTTGTGGGAGGAGTGCAGTGTGGCATACAAGTTCACCACTCCTTAACCTCCTCAAGGGAATGGGTTGGTTGAGAGATTCAACCGCACCCTAAGGGCATGATAAAATCTTGCTGAACCCATGAGACGGAAGTGGGACATCTTTTTGCCATGCCTGTTGTTTGCATACAGGGAGGTACTGCAGAAGTCCTTAGGGTTCAGTCCCTTTGAACTGCTCTATGGTCACCCTTTGACAGGACCTTTGAGTATGGTGAAGGAGGGTTGGGAGAGAACTCCTGCTAAAACCCCACAAGATGTGTTTAGCTATATGCTGGCCTTCAGAAATCAGACTCAAAGCTTCAGGAAGCTCGCACAGGCGAACCTGGAAGCTAGCCAGGAAGAAATGAAAAGATGGTACGACCAGAATGCTACTCTGGTTGAATTTCAGCCTGGCCAGAAAGTGTGGGTGATGGCACCAGTAGAGCCTTGTGCGCTCCAAGATAAGTGGACTGGTCCATATGAAGTGGTGGAGCTCAAGAGTGAAGTGACCTATTTGGTTGACTTGCAGACTCCTAGGAACCCTTTGAGGGTCCTGCATGTAGACCGCCTCAAGCCTCACTTTGAGAGGTCTGAGGTAACTATGCTCCTTGCAATAGAGGATGGAATGGAGGAGGAGAGTGAGCCTCTTCCTGACCTCCTGTCAGCAAAGGAACACGATGGGTCAGTGGATGGGGTAAATCTCTATCCTACCCTGGCCCCAGAGCAGCAGAGGGACTGTCGCCAGGTGCTGGAACAGTTCACCTCCCTGTTCTCCGTGACACCAGGAGTCACTAATTGGTGCGTCCATGATGTGGACACTGGAGACAGTCTACCTGTGAGGAAGCCATTTTACAGGGTAGTTGACAAAGTCCGGGACGGCATCAAGGACAAAGTTTCCATGATGTTGGCGTTAGGGGTCTCGACATCACCCCTCCATTAGGCAACTTTTTAGCTAGAAACTGAAGCAGAGTGGATATGGAAGACTTTTGCCCAAAGTTAACCGCCTCGGCCCCTATTGCCTCGGAGGTGTCCCCTCATATTCAAGCAGTAAATATCAATACCTGGTTGGACATGGCCAGAGATAGCATAGCACCCCTGAAGAAAGTTAAAATAAAGAGGCCTCATAATGCACAATGCTGGTTCTCAACAGAGTTGAAGGCAAAGAAACTAGCCCTGAGGCAAGCAGAATGCAATTGGCGACAGAATTATTGCCCTACTCTTAAGGTCATTTTTATGTCTTTATTTAAAGATTATAAAACATCGATTTTTCTGACCAAGGCCGAATACTTCTGGTTTAAAATACTAAACTCAGCTAATAAAGCCAAGAAAATCTTTTCGATAGTGGACAAACTTTCTAAACTAGATCAAGTTATTGCAAAAGCCACTCCCTCTCAATCTCTGTGTGACTCACTTAATCATTTTTTTATTGAGTATTCCTAAATCCATAGACTCCTTACCTCTTTTATGTTGCAGCACAAACACTGTTTCTTTGGATCACTTTCCCCTTATCACTAAAGAAGCTTTCTTTGTCCTACTTAAGAAGGTTGGTTCTGGTTCCCCTTTGGATAGCTGTCGCCCCCCCATATCCTTCGGGAGGTTTTTCTACGCTGTATGGATCCTCCTCTATCGCTCATTAACAACTCCCTTGCTCAAGGGATTGTCCCAGATCTATTTAAGATGGCTGAAGTCATCCCTATTCTCAAAAGACCCAGCCTAGACCCGCAGGTACCTGGCAATTATCGCCCCATCTCCTTGCTACCCTACCTAAGCAAAGTTCTAGAAGCTCATGTTGCCAATAGCCTCAGTCTCTTTGTAGAATGGACCCACTATTTGGACCCTCATGAAGCAGGTTTAAGACCCGAACATTCCACTGAGACCGTCGGCCTGGCAGTCCTGGACGACTTGAGAAGGGGGGGCGGACCAGGGCACTACCCAGGTCTCGGTGCTCCTTGATTGTCGACTGCTTTCGACACGATCGATCACCAACCTTTGGTCGACCATGCCGGCATAGCTGGGCCCAGGGCCTGCCATTGAAATGGATCACCTCCTTTCTTAGTAATCGCTCCCAATCTGTTCGCCTTGCTAGTTTCAGGGCAGAACAAAACAAATTGACCTGCGGGGTCCCACAGGGCTCCACCCTTTCACCTCTACTTTTTAACTTGAACATTCTACCCTTGATTCTGGCCTTGCGTAAGAGACAGTTTGTCGTGTTCAACTATGCTGATGACCTTCAGCTGATCTTTAACATCGATTCATCAGCTTCATCTATCACAAACTTTCAATCCATAATGAATTTCATCAGTGATTGGATGAATGTTAATCAACTTAAACTAAACCCAGATAAAACAGAGTTGATTCTCACTGGTGGCTTGGTCAATCCGTGGAATTCTAGCTTCTGGCTCCCATCTCTAGGGAGCCCCCAGTCCCGGCCTCTTCAGTAAAATGTCTGGGAATCATGATCAGCAATGATCTTACCATGAAGGCCCAGGTCAGCTCAGTGGTCTCGGCATGTTTTTTCCATCTTTGAAGAATTCAAAAAATGAACAGATTCCTTTCCAACAAAGCTCTGATTCAAGTGGTTCTTGCCCATGTTATTTCGTGTACTTTGGCATACCTGCGTACCAATTACATCGCTTGCAACGGTTCCAGAACCAGGCAGTCAGACTCATTCTTGGGCAGCCAAAGCACTCTCATGTGAAACCACTGTTGAAAAGCCTTCATTGGCTTCCCATACCCCAACGCTGTCTGTTTAAGCTGGGCGGTACCATCCACAAAGCCCTGTCAGGACGTGGTCCTGCCTTTATTGCTCTAAGCATTCAGTGGTATTCCCCCCCTCGTGACCTACATTCCTCTAACAAGAACTTGCTGGTCTCCCATTCCTTTAAATGGAAGAAACATGGCGGCCATGGATACATGACCCTGGCCCCTCAATTTTGGAACGCCCTTCCCCTCTATTTGCGCAAGGCAGACTCCTATACTCAATTTAGGAAATTACTCAAAACCTGGCTTTTCTCCCACGCTTACAACTGATACTCACTGTTTGGTACTGCTACCGTTCTGCTCACAGCACCAAGAAACCGTCTGGTGAAGGCGCTTTACAAGTTAATTTTAACATAACATAACAGGGGTATAGACCCTCAAGCAGCCCCTGGGCTAGCCCAGTGGTCTTAGTGCCAAAAGCTGCTGCACCCGGTGCCACTCCAGAACTGCGGTTCTGTGTGGACTACCGTGGGCTCAATGCAGTCACCAAGACTGATGCACACCCCATCCCCAGAGCTGATGAGCTCTTTGATCGGTTGGGAGCTGCCAGGTACCTCAGTACCTTTGAGTTAACGTCTGGGTACTGGCAGATTGCCTTAACCGATGGGGCAAAAGAGAGGTCAGCGTTTTCCACACCACAGGGGCAGTTCCGGGTTATGCCCTTTGGGTTGAAGAACGCCCCTGCCACCTTCTGGAGATTGGTCAACCAGGTACTGTCCGGGCTGGAGGAATTCAGAGCCCCTATCTGGATGACATTGCTGTGTTGAGCTCCAGTTGGGAGGAACATTTGCAACACCTATGCGAAGTGATGAAGACTCGGCAAAGGGCAGGCCTCACTATCAAGGCCAGTAAGTGCCAGATAGGGCAAGGATCTGTGGTGAACTTGGGACACCAGGTCAGGAGCGGCCAGGTGGTGCCCTTACAAGTGTATATTGACACCATTCTAGCTTTGGAGCCCGTCAAGACCAAGACAGATGTAAGAGCCTTTTTAGGTCACAGTGTGTACTACGGGCGGTTTTTCAAGGGGTATGGCACCATTGTTGCCCCCTTGACTGAGCTGACTTCAAGGAAGCAGTCCAGGAAGGTGATTGGACTGATGACTGCCAGACCGCTTTTGATGCCCTGAAATCTGCCATATGCACGGCGCCCGTGCTTAAGGCACCTGACTTCTCCAAAGAATTTGTTGTGCAGACAGATGCTTCAGAGCATGGTGTGGGATCAGTACTCTCACAATTGAATGACGAGGGCTTAGACCAACCTGTAGATTTCATCAGTATGAGGCTACTTCCCAGGGAACAGAGGTGGAGTGCAATTGAAAGGGAAGCTTTTGTTGTGGTCTGGGCGCTGAAGAAGCTAAGGCCCTACTTGTTTGGGACTCAGTTCCGGGTTCAGACAGACCACAGGCCCCTCAGATGGTTGATGCAGATGAGGGGTGAGAATCCCAAACTGTTGAATTAAATTGAATTGAATCAGCATTTCTAATGCACATGGTTACCTGAAGGCATCTCAGCGCTAGTAGCAGTGCAATCACAGACTCCGAGCAGGGTTAATGAAACAAGTAGGTTTTTATTTGTCTTCAAAAGATAAGATAGTTTGGCTCAAGACGGATATGGAGGGGAAGGCGGTTCCATAGTTTGACAACATTATATGAAAAAAGACGCCCTCCACTTCGTGTTTTTCTGATTTTTGGTACTGTCGCCAGTTGTTTAATATATGACCTCAAGGCCCTGTTAGGACGGTAGGGCACACTGATGGAATGAATAATGGGCGATCCCTTGCCTGATAGTGCTTTATGTGCAATGCACAGTGCTTTATGTGCAATGCACAGTGCCTTAAACTAGATCCGCTCCTGAATAGGGAGCCGGTGTAAGGTAGTAAGAGCTGGCCTAGCTGATAGGCGATTAGAAATGTTCAGGAGAAGGCGTGCTGCGCAATTTTGAACGATCTGTAGCATTTTGGTGGTAAAGGATGCGGCTCCTAAATAGAGGCCATTGGCATAGTCAAGCCCTGAAAGGATCAGCTCTTGAACCAACAGTCTTCTGGCAGGGAAAGGCAGCAGAGAAAGAATTTTACGTATCATCCTCAAAATCCCATAGCAGCTAGCTACCACCTTACATGCTTGCTACTTAAAGTCAAACTTGCAGTCCAGCCAGACGCCCAAGCTCTTAATCTGTTCATTTGGGGAAGGAGCTGGACCAAGACAACAAGGCCAGAATGAGCCTATGTTCAGAGTGGCAGAGTTACCAAGAAGCATTAACTCCGTCTTTGCTCTATTGAGTTTAAGATATGAGCTTTCCATCCAAATAGATACCTTTTCATAGGCTAAACCAGACCCTGTAGTATCCGGGTGGTTGAAGCAGACACTCAGCTGAGTGTCAACAGCATAGGTAACAATCAGTACTCCAAAAGGCAATACTACTTCTGCCAAGGAGCTCATATATATATTAAATAGAGTGTGGCTCAGTGAAGATCCCTGAGGAACCCCACAGCTAAGGGGCATCCGTTTTGAGATGATATCATTTTCAAAAACTTCAAAGGATCTGTCCTCCAAGAAGGATTGCAACCACTTCAGCGCCATCCCGGCAACTCCCACATCCCTGAGTCTTTGAATCAGCAGTTGATGGTTAACTGTATCGATGGCTGTTAAGGTGGTCCATCTCTCTTCAGGGAATGGACTTTACGGTGGAACACCACCTTGGTACAGAACACCCCTATACTGATAGTCTGTCCAGATTATTCCCCCTTAGTGATGAGAACTCTCAAGACGGAGGGTAGTTCACCCCCCTTTTCAGCTGTAGGGGACACGTGTTAGACCTGGCATCCTTGGTGTGGTTTTCCCTGACTTTTTGGCACTACCTCCTATGTTTTTGATGCTGTGTTGGATTTCGTTTTTGGTGGCTTAGATGCTTTGGGCCTGGTGATACTTTGCCACTGCTGATCAGTGTCAAAGTGCAATTGCTCCCTCTGTAAATTGGCATTGAGATTGTTTCTCCCTGATGGGCATATTTGATTTACCAGTAGGTCCCTAGTCGAGCGCACGGAGTGCCCCAGGGCAGGTAAATCAAATGCTACTAGTGGGCCTGCAGCACTGACCGTGCTACCCACATGACTAGCCCTGAAAAGGTGTCTCAGACCTTGCACCATGGTTCATGTGTGCAGTTTGTTAACTGCATGTCGACTTGGCAAGTGCACCCACTTGTCAGACCCTACCCTTCCTTTTTCTTACACATAGGACACTCCTATGGTAGGCCAAAGGTATCCCCTGGGCAGGGTGCAGTGTATGTGAAAGGTAGGACATGTATTGGTGTGTGTAACATGTCCTGATAGTGAAATACTGCCAATTTATTTCGTTTTTTTACTATTGAAAGGCTATCTTGCCCCTTAGGACAGAATGGGGAAAGCTTTGTAACATTTTACAAGCATATCTTTCGACAAGGGATCAGATAGAAAAATGGAGTTTGGTATCCCTGAATTTAGGATTTAATAACAATCTTTTAGTAAAGATGGTTTTTAAATTGGTGGTTTGAAAATAGCACTTTTAGAAATTGGATATTTTCTTGTTCAACCGTCCTGTGTGCCTCTGCCTGTTTGTGGATTGACTGGTTTCAGTGTGACAGAGACAGAGGATGTGCATTCCCTGTAGACAGCCTCTGGGGGGGGTGAGGTGTGCCTGGCCCTTCCTGGATGACTCAGCCCTGAACTGAATATACCCTGGCTACATATAGACTGGTGGGAGGAGATTTACCTTGCACCTGAATAGAGCCTGTCTCCCTTGCACAATGCTGTCTCCAACGCCTGTGGTCATGCTGCACCAGTAAATGCAGAACTGGTTTGAACTGGGCTCAGGGCCCCCTGCACAAAGAGAACAAAGACCTTTTGAGGTATAAGTATCAGACCCAAAACCCCACACTTTAGATCATTCCTAGAATTCAACAGGATCCTTTAATAAGGAGAAGAGCTGGAGAGACTGAGGAGAAGTACTACCCCTTTGCTGTGTGTTGTGTGGGGTTGGCCTGAAGTTGCTGTTCCTGCCAAGGAGAGGAGAAGGACTTTTCTGTGTGCTGTGTCCCCTGCTTGAAGGAGATCTCCAAGGGCCTGTGTGTGCTGGCTTCCTGTTCTGAAGTCTCAGATACACAAACACGTCATCCCAGCTTCCCTGAACTCTGCTGCTGAACGTTCTGACCTGCCAAGAGGGCCTGTACCACTTTTGGACCTCTAGAGGTTGTTTTTGCTGTTTGGGAGCTAGAAGAAAAAGAAACTCAAAGAACTACAGAAATCAAAGCATTGCTCTTCTTGCAGCTGTTTTCCCGACGCATCTTCATGGCGCAAGAAGAATTTCCATACCTCGTTGCACCGCTGCGGAAACTGCAGCAGCACCTGTCGCCGCTGCAAGTATCGACGCTTCAAAGGTTCGCAGCTGAAGAGGACAGACGCAGCACCGTTCAATGCCGCCGCATTGATTGCTGATGCATCCCAGGATCTCCACGCATCGTACCTGTGCGGCTCACCGCCTCCCTGAGCCAGCACCCTCCCGCCAACTCAGCGAACCCCAGCCAGGCCGCCGACAACCTCACGAAGTGGATCAGCAACTGCGCGGACGAACTCGCCCCTCTGAGGACCCCGCCCAGCAGATCCTGCAGCAGAAAAACACCATGGTTCACCGACGAACTCAAGTGCTCCAAGAAGAACTGTCGAGCCCTCGAGAAAGCCTGGAGAAGGGAACCAACGACGGACAACATGACCACCCTCAAGCTCGCCACCCGGAAACACCACCAACTGATCCGCGCCACCAAGAAAAATGCATACAAGGACCGGCTGGACAACAACGCACACAACTGCAAGGAACTCTTCAACATCGTGAAAGAGCTCTCCAACCCCAACGCCGGAAACAACGACATCACCCCGTCGCAAGACCTCTGCAACTCCCTCGCGTCCTACTTCCACAACAAGATCACGGACATACACAACAGCTTCAACAACCAACCAACGCAAGCCGCAACCGCAACGACGCCACCCACCACCACCCTCCGCACCTGGACCCCGATCAGCACCGAAGACACCATCCGCACCATGAACTCCATCCATTCCGGATCTCCGACTGACCCCTGCCCTCACCACGTCTTCAACAAAGCCGACGCTGTCCTCGCACCCCACCTGCGGGACATCATCAACACCTCCTTCGACTCCGCCACCTTCCCTGAGAGCTGGAAGCACGCCGAACTCAGCGCTCTCCTCAAGAAACCCACAGCAGACCCCACCGACCTCAAGAACTACCGTCCCATCTCGCTCCTCCCGTTCCCGGCCAAAGTCATCGAGAAGACCGTCAACAAACAGCTGGCCGCCTTCCTCGAGACGAATGGATCCCTCGACCCATCACAGTCCGGCTTCCGAGCGAACCACAGCACCGAGACCGCCCTCATCGCCGCCACTGACGACCTTCGAACTCTGATGGACAACGGAGAAACAGCGGCCCTCATCCTCCTGGACCTCTCCGCGGCTTTCGACACTGTCTGCCACCGCACCCTAGTACAGCGCCTCAGCAACATCGGAATCCAGGAGAAGGCACTGGACTGGATCACCTCCTTCCTCGACGGAAGAACACAAAGAGTCCGCCTACCACCGTACAAGTCAGAGGCCACCAAAGTCATATGCGGCGTACCCCAAGGATCCTCGCTGAGCCCAACCCTCTTCAACGTCTACATGAGCCCCCTCGCGGCCATCGCACGCCAACACAACCTGAACATCATCTCCTACGCCGACGACACCCAGCTGATCCTCTCCCTGACCAACGACCCCGCCACCGCCAGAGCCAACCTGCACGAAGGGATGAGAGACGTAGCCGAATGGATGACGACCAGCCGCCTGAAACTGAACTCAGACAAGACGGAGGTCCTCATCCTGGGCTCCACGCCCTCCGCCTGGGACGACTCCTGGTGGCCCCCCGCCCTGGGCACCGCACCCAAACCGACGGACCACGCACGCAACCTGGGCTTCATCCTGGACTCCTCCCTCTCCATGACCAGACAAGTCAACGCCGTCTCCTCGTCATGCTTCAACATCCTGCGCATGCTACGTAAGATCTTCCGGTGGATCCCCACCGAGACGAGGAAGACGGTCACCCAAGCCCTCGTCACCAGCCGACTGGACTACGGCAACGCCCTCTACGCCGGAACCACTGCCAAACTCCAGAAGAGACTCCAGCGGATCCAGAACGCCTCGGCGAGACTCATCCTCGACATCCCCCGACGCAGCCACATCTCCGGACACCTGAGAGATCTGCACTGGCTCCCGGTCAACAAGAGAATCACCTTCCGGCTCCTCACCCACGCGCACAAAGCCCTACACGACCAAGGCCCGAGCTACCTCAACAACCGGATCAACTTCTACACTCCCAAGCGCCTCCTCAGATCAACCAACCACGCCCTCGCCGCCGTCCCCCGCATCCGAAGAGCGACAACAGGAGGAAGATCCTTCTCCTACCTGGCCGCCAAGACCTGGAACTCACTTCCGACCAATCTGCGCCTGACCCAAGACCACCTCTCCTTCAGGAAGAAGCTCAAGACCTGGCTGTTCGAGCAGTAGCGGCACCCCCCCCCTCCCAGCGCCTTGAGACCCTACGGGTGAGTAGTGCGCTCTACAAATGACCTGATTGATTGATTGATTGAAAGTTCTTCTGACGCATCACCCACGGACTGGAACCACCACGAAGAATCAACGCATCTCTCCCCAAACAGACAGGATTCGACGCAACCCTTCTTCTGCATGCAGTGGGACTGTCGCATCGCCTCCCCAAGGTCTCAGGAGTGTTGAATCTCTTTGTTTTTTGACTCTGCGGTTTGTTGGCTTGTGAATTTTGACACATCTACAGGTACCTTGGTGAAAAGTCACACATCCATAGTTTTCTATGGTACAAGTTCTTGAAACCTTTTTAAAGACATATTTTTTAACTGTGTATGCTGGATTTCTTTAGTTTTAGTCTTGTTTAGTTTAGATAAAGATACTTTATTTTTCTAAACTGGTGTGGTGTCCTTTTGTGGTGTTTTCACTGTGTTACTGTGAGTGTTGGTACAAATACTTTACACATTGCCTTTGGGATAGGCCTGTCTGCTCGTGCCAAGCTACCAAGGGGGTAAGCAGGGGTTATCTAAAGTGTGTATCTCCCTTATCTTGACTAAAAGCAAGGGTTCCCATTTGGACAAAGGTACCTACCTCTGCCAACTAGAGACCCCCATTTCTAACACATTTGTTGTTTTTTGTGGACTGTACCGAGAGCAGAGAATTCTGATATTAATTCCTCTCAATTACTACAGACAGACCTAGTGTGTTTCGCAATGTACAGATATATTGCTGCTGTGGTTAAAACTACAAAGAAGGTGGGCAAATGAGATTTCTGCAACATATGACCTTTTCTTCTTGTTAGCAAGATTGATTATTTGTGTGAATCGTCTAATTGAGGGGGTGGGTTAAATGGTTTTATATTTTTTTATCTATTTCAATTGGAAAGCTCATTTTTAACTTTTCCTGCATTGCAAGGTTAATGCCTCATTGTTATGAAGTCAAGAAGCTGATTTTAGGGAGTGTTTTGTTTAAATTAATGAATTATTGACCACATTTAGCAACTTTATATAATTTGTGGCATGAAATTTTATCTTTTTGCTTGTTTGCACAGTTTGTTATGGGGTTTTACCATCTTTTAAATTTATTTTTATATGTATGCTTGCTTTTATAGTTTGCTTTTTAACCGAATAAAACTTACTTGATGATGATGAATTGCATAGATCACAATGGTAATATTTTGAAATCTAGATTGCACAAGCCTCAATCGCTATGCCATGTAACTAAGGTTATGCGCTGAGTGGGCCTGAGGTAAGCATGGGCGTAAAATCCGTTCCGCTCGCGGATTTTGCGGATTTTCTGTAAATTCGCAATCCGCGAACTCTCGCGAACTTACCGAAAATTCGTAAATCCGTGCGAAGCGGATTTTTTTGCTTGGTCGCACTTGCCAACTAGCATACTATACAATTTCGCGGGAGTAAACACTTGCGAAAACGTAGATGCGGCGGGCAGCGACAATCTCACAATTGCGAGATTGCAAAATTTGCAATTTCGCACAAGAAATCCACCAGCAGGCAGCATAAACCTTGAAAATTATGATTTTTATCAGAATAACTCCTCAGGTTGACATTTGCCTGCACTTTTTTTTGCAAGGAGTCCATTTTTTGGGGGGGGGGGTTGGTAGGAAGGAAGTGCCCCACAGTCTCCAACTTCCTGTTCCTGTCCAGCAGGCTCCTCTCAGTGCTTTCTTCATGTGCTGGTCACTTTGATTTGGATCTTGACCTGGAAGCACTCAGCAAGTGCAAAAGTTCAATCTTATCATTAGTAACCATTCCCTGTAGTGCCTGGAAGGATTACTTTTTGTGGATGCTGCTGGATATTTGGATTTTTACAAAACTGAAAGCACTCAGCAGGTGCAAAAGTTCAATCTTATCATTAGTAACCATTCCCTGTAGTGCTTCCTGAGGGGCCCTTCAGAGTTCAGTTGCCTACTTGCAACTATTCTATGACCCTGCTCTGACCCTCACAGCAGGCTCAGAAAAAGCAATTACAGATAAGGAAGCAGGTTCCAGCCAGGAAGTTCAAATTCAGGAACACATTAATCAGCCCCTAATTCATTTATGTCAGTTGAGGCAGGGCAGGTGTGCTTTTCCACCCATAATCTACAGTGATGAACTAGAGGGTGGCATGGGTGAGCCAGAGGGTGGCATGGGTGAGCCAGAGGGTGGCAGTGGTGACACAGAGGGTGGCAGTGGTGAAACAGAGGGTGCTGTGATGAACCAGATGTAGAAACAACATGTTCGCGACCGTTGCTACCCGAAAAGTAAGTTCGCGTTTGCGAACTGGTACAAAATCCTCGCGAACTGGCAGAAATCCTTGCGAACACAAAAAAAAAAAAAATCCGCAAATTCGCGAGAGTTCCCGGATTTTGCGGATTGCGAATCCGTAAATACGCAATTTCGCGGATTGCCAATTCGCAAAATCCGCCCATGCTTAGCCTGAGGGAAAGAGCAGGGAAATCAAAAAGCAATTGAGAAACTACAAACAACAGTATTGATTTTGAACATACATTTTCCCCCATCACCTACTTTGGCCCCCCAATCGAAGCAAAATACACTAAGCCTCCCACAGTGCATCGCCAAACCAGAGGTGAAAAATATCTTCAGGGATTTATCCCGTGGGGGTAAACTAGGGGACTGGCACACTCTGACCCACAACTTACCCGGGTGGTCTAGGGAAACAATGTCATAGGGGTCTAGGTGGACAATAGGAGTTCATTCATGTCCTAAATGATCCAGCCCTTCCAATGCTGCGGCCTCCACAGTAATGACACAAATAGCTAAGTCAACATTCCTCCTAGGTCTTCTCCCCCTTACCAGAGACATCAAAGCAAGGCGTTCAGGCCACAAGTGCTTCCCCATACTCAAACCTGCTTGTGAGCTATGACCTACTCATCTATGTGGAACTGAGTCAGATCATAGGCAACACCAAGTTTCACATAGCTGGCAAGCCATGATCAGCTGATGAGTTCCAGGTCATATCCGTGAGCATTGAGTGATGATATTCCCTCCTTCACTGAGATGCTCTTGGAGAACTTGCCTGTTGTCTGGGAATACATGAAGTAGTGAGACTTACCTTGATGCGGTATCCACAGTTTGGCTGGGTATAGCAAAGCAAATTTAGCATTTGTGCACTGTAGGGTGTGCTTGACTGGTAGGAAATCTCTTCTAAGTGCCTGTACCACCATCATGAAATCTGGGAATATGGACACTTTATTTTCCTAATACTGCAGCGGTCGTCTTTTGTGCGCCAAGTGCAGTGTTATATCCAGCCGTGGCTGGCAGGTACGAGTGAGGAGATTTCGAGAGACGACCACGAGGGAAAATGTATTATTTATTTAATTTTTTCTTGTGGTCATCTCTTGGAATTCCCCCTCAAGCCGGTCCCACTGCTCCACCGCTCTTACCAGCAGCAGCTGGTTATATCGTGGTCGCTATAGTTCAAAAGGTGAATAATTATTAGCCTGACAGGCATGCCAGGTGGGGGCCGGTGTACAAGAGACCTATTGTCTCCCTTAACTGAAAACATCATAGATAGACTCTCACCAAAGAGTGCACAAAGCATTTCTTCGACATAATCATCCATTCGGCCCATAGCTGTTGATTTGGGCACTCCCAGGATCCAAATGTTGTTCTGTCTCGAGCTTCCAATAGGCTGTCTCTTTAACACAGTATAGACCCTTTCTTCTAGTCAGGATAAGGGAGTTTCACACCTAAAATAACCCCTTCTCACTCCTGTTGTAGCTTGGCATGAGCAGTCAGACTTATCTCAGAGGCAATGTTTAAAGCATTTGTGTAAATACACAATAAACAGTGAAAACACTACAAATGGACACCATGCCAGTTAAGTAAAATAAAGTATCTTCATCTAAACAAAACAAGACCAAAATGACAAAAACCAAGCAAACAGATATCAAAATATGACTTGTAAAAGGTAAAAACAGTTCTGTCCAGAGAAAACTATGGATGTGTCAATTTTAGCACCAAGTACCTTGGATGTGTCAAAATTACAGGACAAAAACAGGCGCAGGGAAGGTGATGTGTCGGTTCCTTACTCGCAGGGAAGGTGATGCATCAGTTCCTTACTCCAAGAGAGATGATGATCAAGCAATCAATCACGGGAAATTATAAGCATACTACTCACCTGTGAGGGTCTCATGGCACTGGGGGGGTTGGGGTTAAGCAGCTTCGTTCAGTTGAAGAGCCAGTTCTCGAGCATCTTCCTGAAGGTGTTCAGGGAGGGGGTGCATCTGATGTTGAGTGGGAGCTGGTTCCAGGTCTTGGCTGTGAAGTAGGAGAAGGTTCTTCCACCTGTCCTGGCTCTGTGGATGTGCAGGATTTTGGCAAGGGCGACATTGGCGGATCGGAGGTTTCTCTTGGGTACGTGGAGAGATTCTCTCATTGAGGTATTGGGGTCCAGTATTGTGTATGCATTTGTAGGCGTAGGCGAGTATCTTGAAAGTGACTCTTCTCAACGGGGAGCCAGTGGAGGTTCTGTAGGTGTTGGGTGGTGTGCTTGTTTCGAGGGATGTCGAGGATGAGCCTGGCTGCGGTGTTTAGTGTGGTCTGGAGCTTGGGGATAAGAGACTTGTTGATCCCGGCGTAGAGGATGTTGCCGTAGTCAAGTCTGCTGGTGATGAGGACGCGGGTGATGGCCTTCCTTGATTCATAGGGTATCCACTTGAAGGTCTTTCAAAGGATACAGAGGGTGTTAAAGCAG
The DNA here is from genome assembly GCF_964261635.1 of Lissotriton helveticus. Classification (NCBI taxonomy): domain Eukaryota; kingdom Metazoa; phylum Chordata; class Amphibia; order Caudata; family Salamandridae; genus Lissotriton; species Lissotriton helveticus. The sequence continues at coordinate 1,158,769,689 of NC_136057.1, forward strand.
CTGGAGGCAACGGCGTTGACCTGTCGGGTCATGGAGAGGGAAGAGTCGAGTACGATGCCGAGGTTTCGGGCGTGGTTCGTGATGTGGGGGGGTACAGTTTCTGCTCTTCTACTATCCGACGTCCTTCATTCCTTCCAGGAAGTTGAGTCTTGTGGTGAATGGGTCCTTAGTGAGGGAGAGAACGAGCTGGATGTCGTCGGCGTAGGATACTATGCTGAGTCCGTGCTTTCTGAAGATGGCGGCGAGGGGGGGCATGTAAATGTTGAAGAGCGTGGGGATGAGGGATGATCTTTGGGGCACTCCGCAGTTGATTTATGTGGGTTCAGAGAGGAAGGGTGGTAGTCTGACTCTTTGGTTTCTGCCGATGAGGAACAAGCGTATCCAGTTGAGGGCAGTTCCTTGTATGCTGGCATCGTGAAGTCTGGCGGTGAGTGTGGAGTGGGAGACAGTGTTGAATGCTGCAGAGAGGTGAGTAGGAACAGGGCCGCTGTGTGTACTTGGTTAAGGATGGTGCGGATGTCGTCTGTGGCAGTCTAGGGCAGTTTCGGTGCTATGGCTGCTGCAGAATCTGGATTGGGAGGGGTCCAGGGTGGAGATTTCTTCAATAAATTTGGCTAGTTGTGCATTGACAGTCTTCTCTGTGACTTTGGTCATGCAAGGGAGGAGGGAGATGGGTCTGTACTTCTTGAGGTCTGTGGTGTCCGCTGAGAGCTTCTCGAGCAAGGGTCTGACTTCTGCACGTTTCCAGTCGTCGGGAAAGGTGCCGGTTTTGAATGTAGTGTTGATGGTGTGTCGTAGTTCGGGAGTGATGGTGGTGGCAGCTCTGTGGAAGATGTGCGGGGCAGGGGTCTGTGGGGGGCCCAGAGTGGATGCCTTTCATAGTGGAGGAAGTGTCTTCGGTGGCGACTGGGGTCCAGGAGGAGATGGTGGGCTGGCTGGAGTTGCTGGAGCAGGAAGTGGATTCGGAGTTGGGTGTCTGGTCATTGAAGTTGTCGTAGAGTGCCTTAATTTTCAGATGGAAGTCGGGTCTAAGCGTGTCGCAGAGGTCATGGAAAGGCGTGATGGCCGTGCTTTCACTGGGGGGCTTGGTGAATTCCTGGATGACCCTCAAGAGTTGCTTGGAGTTGCTGGCATTGCCGAGGATCTTGTTTTGGATGAAGGTCCTTTTGGTGGATCTGATGCATTGGTGGTATTCCGTCATGGCTTTTTTGTAGGTGGTGTGGTCTTCTGGCGTTTTTCTGTTTCTCCAGTTCTTCTCAAGACGTCTAAAGGTGCGTCTGGATTCTTGGAGGTCGGCGGGGAACCAGGTGGCTTTTCTGGGGTGTTGTCTTTCGGGTTTGCGTAATGGTGCAAGCTTGTCTGCGCAGCTGGAGATCCATGTGTGAAGTTTGGCTGCGAGGTTGGCATTGTTCAGTGAGGTGGGGGCGTCGTGGTTGAGGGTGGAGTGGAGTTGTTCCTCAGTGACTTTGCTCCAGTTCCTTCATGGGGGGCACGGTGCAGGTTTGGGCGGCTTGGGTTTGTCGACGTGGAAGTGTACGCAGCGGTTGTCGGGCCAAGGTTGTTGCATGGTGTGGCTGAAGTGGAGGTTGTTACCTCCTGCAAAGATGGGGTCGAGGGTGTGTCCTGTCTTGTGGGTGGGTGTGGTGATGAGCTGTTTCAGTCAATGTTGACGAGGTTGTCCAGGAGGCTGGTGGAGTTGGGGTTGCTGGGGTTGTTGAGGTGGAAGTTCAGGTCTCCAATGAGTATGTAGTCCATGGAGGCAATGGCGTGGGGTGTGAAGAGTTCGGCGATGGTGTTGGCAAACGTAGTACAGGGTCTGGGGGGTCTGTAGGTGAGGGTACCACGGAGTGAGGTTCTGGGGCTGGTCTGAATCTGGAAGTGGAAGTGTCCGGTGAGGAAGGAGTCCTTCGTGGTGGAAGTGGAGAGCCGGATGGGGCTCTTGTGTATGATGGTGAGTCTTCCTCCTGGGCGGTTGGGGCGATCCTCTCTCTGGATCTTGTATCCATCGGGGATGGTGGTGGCAATGTTGGTCCAGGTTTCCGTAAAGACGGCGATGTCTGGTAAGAGGGTGTCGAAAAGGTCCCAGTTCTCTATGGCGTGTCTGTGCAGGGAGAACACGTTGAGGAGGATGCACTTCAGGGCTTAGGTGTTGTTGACGTTTGGTGCAGGGGCCGTGGGGTTGCCGTCGGCAGTGAAGGATTGGCGGCAGTGACGCAGGAGAACAGGCCATGGGTGGTGTTTGGCGTCGACGATTGGAAGTTGTTGTTTCTTCCAGGGTTGAGCATGAGAAAGGCGGCTGGGTCTTAGCGGTGGCCTGTCGGATATCCAGGGTTCCTGGTGCTGGCCGTGGTCGGGTCACAGATGGGCACAGACGGGCTTGCATTTGGCATGCCTTCAGCGCGCTGGCTGCGCGCGGCCACCATTAAATAGGGAGGGAAGTGCAGGTGGGAGGCGGGAGTGGGAAAACCAGGAGGGGGCAAGGGCCGCCGGGGCAGCAGGAAACGGGCAGGGATCAGCGCAGAATCAAAACGGCAGAATAGAGGAAAAAGGCACAAAAAAGGTCACAGTAAGGCAACCAGACAGAAAGAACGTACCAAAAAACAGAAAAAAGGCACCACCACAGGCGGGCAGCAGTGGACCAGCAGAAGAGCAGTGCTCTCCCACTGGCCACCAGAGATGAGGTGCAGGCAGGAGCCTGCGGGTGGAGGAGGGCCTCAAACCCCTACTTACCTGTGACCAGCAGTGCCCAGGGCAGTGGCACTACACAGCAGGACCGCGCTGGACCGCGCCCAGTGCCAGGGCCCCTGGCCCTCGCAGACCCCAGCCCACCCGCCGGACGTACGACGCCGCCACCCTCAACGCACTCAACGCCGGCCGAACCCCTGGATGCTACCAAGCCACCCCGAGACGCACCCACGGACCCTTCATCTGCCAGTCCTGCAAGTTCTCCTGCATCCGGACCTGCACTGCACCAGCACCGACCAAGCCGAGCACCAGCAGCACCCACCTGAAGTGCATCCTGCTCAACACCCGCTCCGTCCACAGACACGCCGTCGAGCTCTGGAACCTGCTCGACACCACAGCCCCAGACGTCGCCTTCCTCACAGAAACCTGGATGAACGCCTCCTCAGCGCCCGACATCGCCATCGCCATCCCAGACAGCTACAAGATCATCCGGAGGGACCGCGTCAACCAGACAGGAGGAGGCATCGCCATCATCCACAGGAACACCATCGGCATCACGACCAACACCGACGACACCATCGCACCCGCCGAACACCTGCACTTCCAGATCCACGTCAACCCCAAGACCACCCTCAGAGGCACCCTCATCTACAGACCCCCGGGACCACGCACACAATTCAGCGAGGACATCGCCGACTTCATCAGCCCGCTCGCCCTCCCCTCAGCCGACTACATCCTCCTCGGGGACCTCAACTTCCACCTGGAGAACAACAACGACCGCAACACCACCACCCTGCTGGACAACCTCGCAAACCTGGGACTCAAGCAGCTGGTGACCACCCCCACCCACTACGCCGGACACACACTCGACCCGATCTTCTCTTCCAGCAAGGACATCGCCTTCAGCCACGCCACGGGACTCCAATGGACGGACCACAGCTGCGTCCACTTCAGCTTCAGAAGGACCACGCTCCACCATCACCAGCAACAGGCTCCCCGCAGAAGCTGGAACAAGATCACTGCAGACCAGCTCACTACGTCCTTGAGCAAGAACCCTCCCACCAGCACAACGAACCCCAGTCAAGCAGCCACCAACCTCACGAAATGGATCAGCGACTGCGCAGACGATCTCGCCCCGCTGAAGACCCCGCCGAGCAGACCCGGCAGCAAGAAAGCCCCATGGTTTAACGACAAACTCAAGAGCTCCAAGAAGAACTGCAGAGCACTCGAGAAAACCTGGCGCAGAGACCCAACACCGGACAACATGACTGCCCTCAAGCTCGCCACCCGAAAACACCACCAGCTGATCCGCGCCACCAAGAAAACTGCATTCAAGGAACGACTGGACAACAACGCACACAACAGCAAGGAACTCTTCAACATCGTGAAAGAGCTCTCCAACCCCAACGCCGGAAACAATGACATCACCCCTTCGCAAGACCTCTGCAACTCCCTCGCCTCCTACTTCCACAACAAGTTCGCGGACATCCACAACAGCTTCAGCACTCAACCAATGCACGCCACGACCGAACCACCGCCCCCCACCACCACCCTCCGCGCCTGGACCCCGATCAGCACCGAAGACACCATCAGCACGATGAACTCCATCCACTCCGGATCTCCGACAGACCCCTGCCCTCACCACGTCTTCAACAAGGCCGACGCTGTCATCGCACCCCACCTGCGGGACATCATCAACACCTCCTTCGACATCGCCACCTTCCCGGAGAGCTGGAAGCACGCCGAACTCAGCGCTCTACTCAAGAAACCATCAGCAGACCCTACCGACCTCAAGAATTACCGCCCCATCTCGCTGCTCCCGTTTCTGGCCAAAGTCATCGAGAAGACCGTCAACAAGCAACTGGCCGCCTTCCTCGAGACGAACGGCTCCCTCGACCTCTCGCAGTATGGCTTCCGGGCCAACCACAGCACCGAGACCGCCCTGATCGCAGCCACAGATGACATCCGAGCCCTGCTCGACAACGGAGAAACAGCGGCCCTCATCCTCCTGGACCTCTCCGCGGCCTTCGACACTGTCTGCCACCGCACCCTAGTACAGCGCCTCAGCAACGTCGGAATCCAGGAGAAGGCACTGGAGTGGATCACCTCCTTCCTCACCGGAAGGACACAGAGAGTCCGCCTCCCCCCGTTCAGATCCGAGGCCACCAAAGTCATCTGCGGCGTTCCTCAAGGCTCCTCGCTCAGCCCAACTCTCTTCAACGTCTACATGAGCCCCCTCGCAGCCATCGCACGCCAGCACAACCTGAACATCATCTCCTACGCCGACGACACCCAGCTGATCCTCTCCCTCACTAACGACCCCGCCAGAGCCAACCTGCACGAAGGGATGACAGAAGTAGCCAAATGGATGTCGAACAGCCGCCTGAAACTGAACTCAGACAAGACGGAAGTCCTCATCCTGGGATCCTCACCCTCCGCCTGGGACGACTCCTGGTGGCCCCCCGCCCTGGGCAGCGCACCCAAACCAACTGACCACGCACGCAACCTGGGCTTCATCCTGGACTCCTCCCTCTCCATGACCAGACAAGTCAACGCCGTCTCCTCGTCGTGCTTCCACATACTGAGAATGCTACGCAAAATCTTCCGATGGATCCCCACCGAGACCAGGAAGACGGTCACCCAGGCCCTCGTCACCAGCCGTCTGGACTACGGCAACTCCCTCTACGCCGGAACCACCGCCAAACTCCAGAAGAGACTCCAGCGGATCCAGAACACCTCAGCACGACTCATCCTGGACATTCCCCGCCGCAGCCACATCTCCGGACACCTGAGAGACCTGCACTGGCTCCCGGTCAACAAGAGAATCACCTTCCGGCTCCTCACCCACGCACACAAAGCCCTACACAACCAAGGACCAGGATACCTCAACAGCCGCCTCAACTTCTACGCTCCCACGCGCCAGCTTCGATCGACCAGCCACGCCCTCGCCGCCGCCCCCCGCATCCGAAGAGCCACCACAGGAGGAAGGTCCTTCTCCTACCTGGCCGCCAAGACTTGGAACTCCCTTCCGACCCACCTCCGTCTGACCCAGGACCACCTCGCCTTCAGGAAGCAGCTCAAGACCTGGCTGTTCGAGCAGTAGCGGACCCCCCCCCCCAGCGCCTTGAGACCCTCCGGGTGAGTAGTGCGCTATACAAATGCTCTGATTGATTGATTGATTGATTGATTGACACAGCGGAGCAGCAGGCGGAGAGAGCAGGTAACTGACCAGGAGATCTGTTCCTTACTGTCACGCAGCAAAGGTGCTGAGTCGCTTCCTTACTAGAGAGGAGGTGACATCTAGGTTTCTTACTTCTAGGAGAGGTGATGCGTTGGTTTCTTTAAAAAAAGCCCAGCGTCAATGTAGATTTGGTGCACAGGTGCAGTGCGTGGAAATCTGGACCATGCTGGAGATCAAATGGGCGCTGCATTAGTTTATTTAGCCGCGGTTCCAGGGTGCGTAGATCTTGACAGTTGCACAGCAGAGACTGCATCAGAGGCAGGGCGGTAATCTCAGACTTCAGAGTAAGTGTGCAGAACTCGGCATGCTGCGGTTTTTCGGGCCATGGACAGGATCTACTCCGATTCTATCGGCCGCACAGTGGCGGTGCGTGGAAATTTCTTCTGCACAGCAGTCTCGAGTCAGAAAAACAGTCACTGGAAGGGCAATGTGGTGATTTGTATGTGTTTCGGCAGCAAAATAAGTCCCAAGGGCCCACAACTGGAATTGGCATCACAAGGCAGGTCGGAACTACCATCAGTGGAGTTCAGGGATGCTGCAAGTCAAGTCTTTGTGTCCCTGAGATTTTAAACCAGGAAGCAAGCACTACATCAAGCCCTTGGAAAATAAACAGAGGAGGCAATCAGTAGAAGATGGAAGGTGACTCACGCCAATGGTACCAGGTCTAACACTCAGGAAGACCCATCAGCATGGGGATGGCTCATCAGAATATGCAGGACACACCTCAGCTTCCTTTGTGTGACTGTCTAGAGTGAATGCATAAACAGGCCCCTGTCAGTCTAAACCAGACGCTGATTCCATAGGCAGGCAGAGGCTCCAAATGGTAAAGTAAGAAAATGCCCACTTTCTAAAAGTGGCATTTCCAAACAAACAAATTAAAAGACAACTTCACTAAAAGATATAGTTTTAAGTTTAGTGCTCAGGGAGCCTCAAACTCCAAATCTCCATCTCTTCCCAATTGAAAGTTATACATGTAAGATGTTACAAGGCAGCTCCAATGATAACCTATGTGAGAGACAGGCCTTGCAATAGTGAAAAACGAACTTGGTAGTAATTCACTAATAGGACATGTAAAACACACCAGTACATGTCCTACCTTTCACATACACTGCACCCTGCCCATGAGTGTACCTTGGGCCTACCTTATGGGTGTCTTACTTGAATTAAAAGGGAAGGTTTGGGCCTGGCAAGTGGCTACACTTCCCAAGTCGACATTGCAGTTTAAAACGGCACTCACAGACACTGCAATGGCAGCCCTGCGACACGTCTACAGGGCTACTCGTGTGGGTGGCACAACCTGTGCTGCAGGCCCACTAGTAGCATTAGATTTACAAGCCCTGGGCACACCAAGTGCACTTTACTATGGACTTACCAGTAAATCAAATATGCCAATCATTGAGAATAATTACACAGAGAGCATATGCACTTTAGCACTGATCAGCAGTGGTAAAGTGCCCAGAGAACTAATGCTAACAAAAACAGGGTTAGAAAAATAAGAGGCAAAATGCAAAAAGTCAGGGGATAAACTTGCAAAAAGGGCCGGGTCAACAGGGTCAAAACGAACTCAATGCACTTTTACATGAACTGGCCGAATCCCAGCAAGTTAGGTTGGGTCATATTGCATGACTCTGGTCCCTGTTGATTGGTTCGCTATTTTTAACCCCCAACTCCTTTAGTAAATCACTGACTTCCCACTGTAACTGCACACTGGTCTTTTTTACATTACACTTTCAATATTTCTGACTGACTTTTAGCTTGGGGGACTAAGGATCTTAAGGTATTTTTATACGAACAGGCCAAAACCCATAAAGTCAGGTTGGGTCCTACCGTAACCCTGGGTCTTGGAGGTTGGTTAGCTACTTTAGTAGCTGACTTAGTAAAGTATATTGCACTTTAAATACTTTAACTGTTTTCTTAGCTGATTTTATTCTGTTTTCTTAGCTGATTTTATTTAATTGTAATGGTTTTTATTACCTAAGCAATAAGGGTTTTAATAAGAATATGAATACGAATCGCATCCAAGCCCTCTGCCCTGACTGAGACAGGAGGCAGCCTGGAGCTGAGAGTGAAGCTGACTCAACCCTGTTAACTTAACTTCCTAGAAAGGCACAATACACTTAAATTACTTCCTGGAAAAATGAATTCTTTCTAATGCTAAATTCCAGGTTTTTAATCTTTGGTGTATGAGATGCAGTGTGCGAGGTCATGTTATGGTGATTGGGTGGTTTCGCTACTGCTGTGTGTTTGATGTGTTGCAGTGTAACTCCCTGTATTTCAAGGAATCTAATAAATCTACACATTGAAATACCTCATTTTGTAAGCTGCATGCTTTTAGCATTTCACATAACTCGTACTGAAAGAAACTAGCAAAAGTAGCTATTATGCTAATTTGCTAGGAGATAAGATGTAATCCACTTTGAATATGAATAGGTAATCACTTCAGGTGAGTGATGCACCAACTCTAAGAAACAAATTGATAAATCTCTGCTGAAACTCAATGAATGAAAAATATTTCACACCTTGTTTGAAAGGATGAATGGCGGTACATTCTTTCTTTCTTTCTTTCTTTCTTTCTTTCTTTCTTTCTTTCTTTCTTATAGTTCTAACAAAGAACATAAAACAAAAAGTGATACTGTCGAAAGATAACGACTAAATCTGTTTGCCCACTGATACTCTGGAGTCTTGCAACATAGAGAACGTTGCCGGGGTGGACGTATGAAAAATATTTAGTGTTATAATACACAACAGGTTTCTCAGAGTCTAAAAGAGACATTTCACCCAATAAATGCAGCAGTACATCCAAGCTGCGTAGTTGCAAAATGTTCTGCATTCATCCGTTTCAGGTGTGAATCATACAAAATCATGATGTCCTGGGTAAGGCCATTGTAAAAATAAATCTATGAGCCAAAACTTTGGCAGAGAAACTTACGTGTTTGCACCTTGCCGCATGCTAAAATTATATGATTCATCACAGATGTGTTGCCAATGTAAAAGAGGTTTTATGATGTAAAAAAAAAACATTGACAGCTCTTGTATGTTTATAAATACATTATTTGTGCATCTCTAACACATTCTGATGTACAAAATAACAAATGCAATGGTGAGGGACAATACGAAATGTTTTCGCCCTAATTTTGTGTGCTGCCGAGGGCAATGGGATCACCTGAAACAGTAGGGTTCAAAATTCATTAGTGTCACATTTACCTCCAATTTCAAGTTTTGCTCTTGAAGAAGGGGCACAACATGCAGATATCGGTTCTGTCTGCACCAGCGTTGCTTTATCCCGGTACTTACAAGTCTTCTTTTTCAACTGGGTTTTCCTACCGATAGAAATGCTCTAGACAGATGTGCCTCTCCTAGAATATATCACTTGTTCTTTGGATCCTATAATGTCCTCTCCCTTGATCCCCTTTAACCCCACGCTCCTCCCACAAACACGAAGGTTCTGATTCACAGAGGATGTCTCCACATTTCCCCACTTACTCATGCTGTTCACTCGGGTGTAAACCTGACTTTCTACACTTCACAAATACCCCCAGTTGTAAATATGGAAAGCTGCGCCAGCTGCATCTCTCCAGGCGTTCTAATGATTTCTGCTATTTCCCCTACGCAGTTATACACTGGGTGTAACTCTGCATTGTAGAAAGCCACATTGTATCATGATTTTTGTATTGGAAACCATTTTCCCCATAGATACCCGTTTCTCCTGCAGCTCCCTGAAGTTTGCGGGTGTCCCGTCACATTCCCAGCCTGAAGGGGAGTCACTCCAGATCTCTGTAGCAGTTCATTTGAAACCACTTAAACAATGAAAAAAAGTCTTGAAGGACTTTGTGAAATGCACACACTCACACGTTTTGGGTGGCCACACACTCGCAAGGCAAACCACGGCTTGATCCTCCAACTCCCTCAAATAGGATGCTGGTTACTACTGTGCAATTGTATAGTTGTGGCACACAACTGCTCAACGGTAACATTATGTTCATGAGACACGTATTAATTTGTGGCAGCCTGACAGGCGTCTATTGAGTCTAATATTCATGGCGATAAACGGCTTTTTGATATGGACCCAAAGTCCAGTAGAGGCAGCATCTGCGGGTTAAAAAACAAACATAAAATAATAACAAAAGTATTAAATGATGTACAATAAGTGTGCATTCACATTTGCTCGGAAAGCTATAGAATAGTTAGACATACTTAGAAGGTCTAAGCCGGTGTAAAATGTTTCAACGCAGTGTAGAATATCTGAAGTAACTTACAATGATTCAATGTGCTCATATACATAGTTCCACTCGAGGTACAAGATGCGTTTCACAACGTGAACGTTGAGATAATCTGTATTTCTAAAGACATGACCCCCTCTAGCGGTATTGATTGAAAATTGCACGGTAAAAACTCCATCCTTTGTTTCGATCATATTGTTTAAATATTTACACAATATGCCTTACTATGCTGATCTGACCATACGATTCTGGTGGAAATCACATCCATAACTGAATGGTTATAGGACAGGTTCTGTGTTTGTTAGTGGAGGAGGTGTGTAGCAAACCACTGAAATAGCAGAGAAACTGGTGTATGTATATCTTTGGTTTGTAGAGGGGAACATTATTATTATTATTATTATTATGAGTTCCTATATAGCGCTCGATTACCCGCAGGCATCACGGCGCTTGCCTTGGGAACCCGTCCTGGCTATTTCCCTGTGAGATACCCGAATGGGCATCCCCAAGGTGAAAGCCAGGCATCCCGCCGCGGGGGGGGGGGGGGGGGGGCGTAGTGGAGATTAAGCAGGCTAATGCCCAGAGCTGCAGAGTGTGAACCCGTGATTCGAGTAGGCACCGAAACGAGAATTATCGAGTCCGTGGATATTTGGGCTCAAGACCCTGCCGCGTCGGGAATGGAACCCTGGTCCCGGGTCTGACCTCTGCTTCAGGGTCTGTCTCCTCTAACCAGTGAGCCACACTTCACTGCTTTGAGGCCACTTTTGCGGTAAAGGAAAGATTAATGCACAAATTGGGGAGATTGTCTTTGCAGTTCTTAAGGTTGTCTAGGTTTGTTCTCTAGCAAGCTTAACTGACGTGGACTTATGTGTATATGTTCAAAGACCTGGTTTCTCCTTGGAGAAAAAGGTAGCATGGGGATTTTAGGAGGGAAGTTGTGTCCAGAGTTGGGCACCATGAGGGCAACTACTATAATGGCTTGGAGGGGAAGATGCTTGAGAGACCTAGATGAGGATTCACAGCTTTCCAAAGGAAGGTACACCCACTGTGTCAGGATGGTGTTAGAAATGGGGTGTCTGGGTGGCACAGGTATGCACCCTGTCCAAGCAGGAACCACCTCCCGAGTCAGGGTAAGCTAGCTACACACTAAAAGATAACCTGGACTCACCCTCTGGTAGCTTGGCACAGAACAGTCAGGCTTATCTAAAGAGGCAATGTGTAAAGTATTTGTGCAAAACACACACACGCTCGCACACAAAAATACTCCACACAGGGTTAAAAAAATAGACTATATTTGTATGTATAATACAAAATCGAAGTGACAAAAATCTAAGAAGCAGAACTGGAGTTATGAATTTTTAAAGAATAAATCAAAAGGTACTGCTATGAAGCAAAAAGCGTTTTGGGGTTACTTGAGATTGCGCTGGACCGGGTCAATCCAAAGTTCAGGCTAACTGCGATGAGAAGCAGGCTGGCTACAAGACTCGCACATATCCCACTGAAAAAAATTTAAGCGTGGACGTCTAATACTCAATGAGTGGGTTTCAATCCACGCAGGCAATGACTGCTTTGCTGGTGAACCCCTTTATGATGCAGGCGCTGGCCTTCGAAACGATGTAGTCAATCAGCTCCTGCAGCGTCGTAGGGCATTGCGTCACTTTCAATCGGTTCAAAGTTGTCACTGCACCGATTCTGATGTTTCTGCACAGCAGAAGTCACCTTTCAGGGGCCCAGGACTGTATTAGCACCACTTTTGTTTTTGGGAGTTTTATATAGCAGAAACTCGACCTGACGGTATCAGAGCACTTTACATAAGCACCAGTTGTTTTAAAGACAGACACATTCATTTGTGATGACTCGAAGAGATTAAGTAATTTGCCCAGAATTACAGGATGTTGTCTCTGCTGAGACTCTAACCCTGTCCCTAGCTTGGTGGTCTACCGCTCCAGCTGTTAGACAACATCCTTTCTCCACTTGGAAGGACAGGATTCACAGATAGCAAAGTCCAGGTGCTGTTGCAGGGTTGAAGGAAGTCTTTGTTGGCCCTGAGACTTCAGAATGGGTGGCAAGCCAGCAAGCCATTGCAGTCACTCTGTATTAAGTGAGATGGGTCCATCCTTGTCCTCAGCAGGGCAGAAATCAGCAGGCAGCAGGGTAGCACAGTAAATCTGAAAAGCAGTTATTCTAGAGCAGCAGTCAAGCAGAGTGGCAATACTTGTAGCACTGCCTTCTTTACTCCTGCCAGAGTTCTTCACAGGTCCAGAAGGGCTCTCTCTTGGTAGGGTCAGAGGTCCAGTATTTACACCCAGTTGTGCCTTTGAAGAAGGGGTGACTTTAAAGCAGGCCCCTTGAAGTGCACAGGTCCCCCTTTCTTCTCAGTCATTGCTCCAGACTATCATTAATGGGTATTCAGCCCCTTGTGTGGAAAAAAGGACACTAACTGTTAAGGTGTGTCAGCTCCCCCGCTCTCTTCCTGCTCAGGAAGAGCTATCAGAATGCAGATGAGTTCTCTGACACGCCCACCCTTCCAGTGTTTGTGGCTGTCTAGAGGAAATACACAAAGTGTAGCTGGCACCCACCCCAGGCGTCTATTGAAGACAGGCTGCTGGGCACAAAGAGCAGTAAGAGCAGAGAAATTCCCACTTTCTTAAAGTGTCATTTCTAAAATAGTAATGTTAAATCCCACTTTACTAGTAAAGAAGATGTATCATTACCATTTCAAAGATATGAAATTTGATGCAACTACTCCGTTCTAATCAGCGATTACAGCTCAAAACTGTATTAAGGAATGCCCAATGCTAGCCTATGTCAGGAGTAGGCCTCACAAAAACGAAATGTGGGTGTTTGTCACTATCTGGACATGTGAATCTTAAAGAGTACATGTCCTACCTTTTATTTACACAGCACCCTGCCTTAGAGTTAATTAGGGGCTCCCTTAGGGGTGACCTATGTGTAATAAAAGGGGAATTTAAGGTTGGACATGTGGGTTTAAATGCCAAGTCAAAGTGGCAGTAAACAGCACTCACAGGCATTGTAATGGCAGGCCTGAGACAGGTTTGAATGGCTACTTGTGTGGGTGGCACAATCAGTGCTGCAGGCCCACTAGTCGCATTTAGATTACATGCCCTATGTATATGGTATACCACTTTACAGTAGACTTACAAGTAAACTAAATATGTCAGTTGGGTTTGCACCAAAATCATCATGTTTAGGGGAGAAGCACATGCACTTCATGTCAGGATTCCACTCTGCAGGATCCGTCCGCAGTAACAAAGCTCCACCTCCGGAACTCCCGAACACCCCGAATGTAAAATCACGGGGTGTTCAAGTGATACGGCGAGGGAAAAAACCCCAAAGGGGAAAAAACCGGGAAGGGAAAGGAAGGGGGCTGCAGGGAAAGGGAAGCTGTAAAACAAAATACACAGCAGGTTAATACAGTATGTAAATCCTACTCTCGTTATATTCTCGCTAAGGGAAGTAGAGATCACCTGTGCCCTTTTAGCATCCTCTTCATCCATGCAGTGGTCTCGCACAAGATACCTTCTATTCCTAAAGATTACAAGGACATTCGTTACCAAAAACATTCAGCAGCAACAATGCCTATTCGTATGCAGTGTGAATGCTAGATACATACCCCCTAAAGCTGCAACAATTTCCATAAAATATGTTCACCTTGGGTCCAGGTGAACCTTAGGTAGCCGTCAGTCTTCCGGGACCAAGGAAAGAAACAAGCAAACTAATCGTTTTACCCAACAAGAAAAGGGTCTTTACCTTTCCCTAACTGATAACAGATTTCCTCATCTGCAATAGTTAGTATAAAGAGTAATACTCCAGTGCAACAAGATCACGAAACCCAAACACGGTAGGGCGTGGTTACACTACCACTGCCGTCCGCTTTGGTATTTATATTCCACAAATCATAGATTTATATGCCACTTCTTCGTGACGGTAATGCGGAGATTATTCCCCCTACACTCCGCCACCGGCTCCAGAACAGAACGTTCCCAAAATTGCACAAATAAAGAACTGAGGCACTCATAACCCGAGTGAGCTCCGTTGGAACTAATGAGCCAGACCCAAACGAGGAAAAGAAAACAAACAGACCTGCGACTGTTACCAGAGCTACCTGCTCTGACCACACAGGCGCAGAGAACAGTACCAGATCAACGCCACACTCTGGACGCCGATCCTCCTGCAGCAAAACGAGACACAGGAACAGTTCGGAAAGGCAAGAGCAGCCGCTCCCGCTCACACGACCAGAATCAGGTACGCCTTCCCTACGGGCAAGCTGCGCTATATCCGGTTGGCCCGTAAGGATCATGGGAGTTGTAGTCAATTCCCCTAGGCCCATGGGATATGTAGTCATTACAGTCCAATACACAGGTAGGCGCATCGGTGAAACCTGACAGTATGCCCTCCTCCCTAGCGCCTCCTAGGACCAGGCTTGGAGGGGAATCTCACATGGAAGGAACGGATAGCCCTAGGAGCGTGTCTATGATTCCAAGGCTCCCAGGAATCATCCTCCGCAGAATACCCCTTCCACGAAACAAGATACCACAGTACACCCCTACGCAACTTCGAGTCACGTATGGTTTTCACCTCATATTCAACACCCCTGTCGCATTCCACAGGCGGGGGCACCCTCCTACGTGAAGTGAGCGCCCGCTTCAACAGGTGGACGTGGAAAACCGGGTGGATTCTCAAAGAACCAGGCAACTTAAGCTTGTATGCCACAGGATTGATTTGCCTCACAATTGGATAGGGACCAATGAAACGTGGGTGAAACACACTTCTCAGCTTAAATCGAATGTATCTGGTGGACAGCCACACTTTGTCCCCCACCTTGAACAGAGGACTCGGATTCCTGTGTTTGTCTTCCCAACGTTTGTACACTTCTTTAGCTTTTAACAAGTGTATTTGCACACCTCTATGCACTTTCCTCAAAGACCGGATGTGTTCAATCACAGTAGGCTGATTACTTAGATCTGTTGGGATATGGACGGGTAACATGTTTGCGTCATAACCATAATTGGCCTTGAAAGGTGATATACCAGTAGAGCTGTGCCAAGCATTGTTGTATGCCAATTCAGCCATACAGAGCAGCTCAACCCAAGACTCATGCGCCTCCTTCGCATAACAGCGCAGATATTTTTTCAAAGTTTGATTTAGCCTTTCAGTCCGCCCATCAGTCTGCGGATGGAAGCTTGTTGAGAGAGCTGATTCGATACCCAGAGCCTGACACCACATTTTCCAAAAACGGGATACGAATTGTGGCCCCCTATCAGATACAATCACCTGAGGAATGCCATGTATTCGTATGACCTGAGAAGCCAGTAAATGTGCAGTTTGGCTGGCCGTGGGGAGGTTTTTACACAGGATAAAATGTCCCATCTTGGTTAGATTGTCTACCACCACCAAAACAGCCGTACACCCCTGATCAACGGGTAGACCCGTTATGAAATCCAGGCTTATATTCTGCCACGGGCGAGCAGGAGTGGGCATGGGCATTAGTTGGCCTTTCTTCTTGGTGTTGACCCCTTTTGCTCTTGTACACTCCTCACAGCTCATCACCCACTGAGTCACGTCCTTGACCAAGGAGTCCCACCAGAAATACCTCCTAAGCAGACTCACTGTTTTGGTAATGCCTGGGTGCCCAGCCATGGGTGCTACATGACACCATAAAAAAGCCTTTTTCTGTAACTCGTTTGTTGGTGAGTACAGACCCTCTCCCTGGAAAGGCAGCCCTTGTCTCACCACCCTGCCGGATTTGCTGGCGGCCCATCGCTTCCACACCACCAAAGACCTGGAGCCTTTAACCTCCTCAAGGAATCTCTCCGCACGTACCACACACATCACCTTTGTTGCCGGGATAATAGCTCGAGGAACTTCCTCTACATGCTCAGCTGGCATCACTTGCCTGGACAAAGCGCCGGCCTTCCGGTTGTCAATGCCAGGTCTAAAAGTCACCACAAAGTTATACTCTGCGAAGAAGAGCATCCAGCGCAACTGTCTTTGCGTCAAATGTCTAGCCGAAGACATATACTGGAGGTTTCTGTGGACCGGTGTAGACCGTCACTGCGTGACACGCCCCCCACAGGTATTGCCTCCACTCCTGAAAAGCTCGCTTTATAGCCAGGAGTTCCTTCTCTGCTATGGTGTAATTCGCCTCAGCAGGACTCAGTTTTTTAGCGAGCCACCGGATGGAGTTGTCCAAAAAGCGAATTCCTCTGAGATAACACAGCCTCTATCGCTTCATCTGAAGCATCAGCTTCTACTACGAAGGGATGTTCGATTACAGGATGTGCCAACACAGGAGCTGTGATAAACGCTCTTTTCAGAGTCATAAATGCCTCATCAGCCTCTCTGGTCCATACAAACGGTGCCCCTTTTCTCAACAACCTGGTTATGGGGACCGCCTTTTGTGAAAACTGCACGATGAAACAGCGATAATAATTCGCGAACCCAAAAAAGCTCTGTACCTCCCTCACGTTCTTTGGGGCTGGCCATTCCTGAACCGCCTGAACCTTCCTTTCTGACATTTGCAAACCCTTAGGGGTGAGATTCACCCCCAAGAACACCACCTCACGCACACCAAACTCGCACTTGCTCAGCTTCACATACAGACAGTGTTCCTTCAGTTTTTCCAGGACTTTACACACTTGTTCTGTATGACATGACACTTCTTGGGAGTATATCAGGATATCGTCTATATACACTACCACGAAGTGGTCCACATAGTCCTTCAGCACGTCATTAATAAAAAATTGGAAAGCCGCAGGGGCATTACAAAGCCCAGAGGGCATTACCAAATACTCATAAAGACCATATCGCGTCTTGAAGGCCGTTTTCCACTCATCCCCCTCGCGCACCCTGACCAGGTGATAGGCCCCCGTAAATCCAAACGGGTATAGATCTGAGCCTCCCTCACCTGGTCAAGCAAAACGGAAATGAGGGGGAGAGGGTAACGGTTGCGGATGGTGTTCTTGTTCAAGACGCGATAGTCCACACAAGCCCTTAGGTCCCCGTTGGCTTTCGCAATGAAGAACAGAGGGGATGCTGCCAGGGATCGGGAAGGTCTGATAAACCCCAAACGAAGGTAGTGATCTATATATTCCTTCAGATGAGTCGTTTCTGGCACAGATAAGGCGTACACCCTGCAAGTAGGGATCGTAGCCCCTTCCACCAAATCTATACGACAATCGTACTCCCTGTGGGGAGGTAAAGTTTCAGCTTTGATTTCACTGAACACATCACTGTAGAGACTGTACTCATCCGGAAGCGTAACATTCGTTTCTACCGCTGTTGCCGCCAGATAGGGGGTGGTCAAAACAGCAACATGAGCAGAAGGACATGGCACCATATGGTCATGGCGGAATTCGGGCAAGAACTGGAACGTTTTATTTTTAGAGTCTACCACAGGATTATGGTGGCATAGCCATGGCATGCCTAGGATCACCTCATACTGAGGAGCTGCAATGATGTTTAGAGACAGACACTCAGCATGTGTGCTCCCCTGCACAACCACGGATAAACCTACCTCTCTTGTTCTCTCTGTTATCTGACCTGACTTTAAAGGCTGCCCGTCTACCGCTAAGACTTCCTCGGGTTTCTCTCTCGGGATAAAAGGGAGAGCCAGACGAGACACCAGACCATCATCGATAAAATTGCCTGTTGCCCCTGAATCTATCATAACCATAACATGATGGTACTCTTGCTCACATTCTAGAGTCATTCCTATCACTAAATGTGATTCGGTTTCTCCTATCCCAATAGTGGATAAAGAAGTGAGCTTTCAGTCTTGTTTCTCTTCTATGCCTGTACTAAGAGTCTCTGTCTTATCCATCTCTGGCATAGTGGATGACACAGCCACTCTCTTAAATCTGTTCCCAGTGCTAGAGGTCTTGGGTTTGGAGGGAAATTCTCTGACGTAATGTTCCTTCTTCCCACAGTACATACACAATCCTTGTGTTCTCCTGACCTCTCTCTCTTCTCTAGATAACGGTGCTCTAAGGGCTCCAATTTCCATGGGTTCAGGGTTGTTGTCCGATCCCCCTGACACCTTACGGGGGGGGGGCGCTCGAAACCAGTCGATCCTCTTTCCCATCTTCTCCTGTTTCCCCCTCTCTCTGACATCCTGCTATCTAACCTTATAGCCAGATTAATCATATCCACACACGTGGTTGGCTGAGGGTCAATCTGGGCCACCACGTCTTTTAGATCCTCCTTTAACCCCTGATAGAAAAGAGACATCCTTTTCTCCTCCGGCCATTCAGTCTCAGCCACCAATCGGTTAAACGCTGTCAAATACGTAATCAACTCGCTTTTCCCTTGCCTCAACTCGAGGAGTTCCTTGTCCGCACTAAATGCAGTTGCCCTACAATCAAACACCTTCTCAAATTCGGTTCTAAACGAAGACCAATCTGACAAGATGGCATCGTTATTCTTAACTAAGGGCACCGCCCAATTGGCAGCGTCCCCCACCATATATGATATGGCGAAAGCCACTCTAGAGTGATTTGTAGGGAAGGAGGCTGGTTTGCACGAGAAGTGCAACAATACCTGAGTCAAAAACACCTGTATTTTACGGGGGTCACCTGAGAATCTTTCGGGATTGGCCAAGGGAATGGGCGGAGGTATCGCGACTTGTATGGCAGGTGCAGTGGAAGAGGCATTAAAGGGATTTCTAGTAAGTTGATCCTCCTTGTCTTTTAAGGCGGCAGTCTCTGCTTTGGATGAGGCCAACTCCTGCTGGACCAGTACCAATGCATGCAACACATCCTCCATGGACGCCATTGTCACTACAAACGGACCGGGCAGAGTACAATACTTGGGTACCTGATTCCGTCAGGATTCCACTCTGCAGGATCCGTCCGCAGTAACAAAGCTCCTCCTCCGGACCTCCCGAACACCCCGAATGTAAAATCACAGGGTGTTCAAGTGATATGGCGAGGGAAAAACCCCAAAGGGGAAAAAACCGGGAAGGGAAAGGAAGGGGGCTGCAGGGAAAGGGAAGCTGTAAAACAAAATACACAGCAGGTTAATACAGTATGTAAATCCTACTCTCGTTATATTCTCGCTAAGGGAAGTAGAGATCACCTGTGCCCTTTTAGCATCTTCTTCATCCATGCAGTGGTCTCTCACAAGATACCTTCTATTCCTAAAGATTACAAGGACATTCGTTACCAAAAACATTCAGCAGCAACAATGCCTATTCGTATGCAGTGTGAATGCTAGATACATACCCCCTAAAGCTGCAACACTTTCCACAAAATATGTACACCTTGGGTCCAGGTGAAACTTAGGTAGCCGTCAGTCTTCCGGGACCAAGGAAAGAAACAAGAAAACTACTTTACCTTTCCCTAACTGATAACAGATTTCCTCATCTGCAATAGTTAGTATAAAGAGTAATACTCCAGTGCAACAAGATCACGAAACCCAAACATGGTAGGGCGTGGTTACACTACCACTGTCGTCCGCTTTGGTATTTAAATTCCACAAATCATAGATTTATATGCCACTTCTTCGTGACGGTAATGCGGAGATTATTCCCCCTACACTCCGCCACCGGCTCCAGAACAGAACGTTCCCAAAATTGCACAAATAAAGCACTGAGGCACTCGTAACCCGAGTGAGCTCCATTGGAACTAATGAGCCAGACCCAAACGAGGAAAAGAAAACAAACAGACCTGCGACTGTTACCAGAGCTACCCGCTCTGACTACACAGGCGCAGAGAACAGTACCAGATCAACGCCACACTTTGGACGCCGTTCCTCCTGCAGCAAAACGAGACACAGGAACAGTTCGGAAAGGCAAGAGCAGCCGCTCCCGCTCACACGATCAGAATAAGGTACGCCTTCCCTACGGGCAAGCTGCACTATATCCGGTTGGCCCATAAGGATCATGGGAGTTGTAGTCAATTCCCCTAGGCCCATGGGATATGTAGTCATTACAGTCCAATACACAGGTAGGCGCATCGGTGAAACCTGACACTTCAGCACTGGTCAGAAGTGATAAAGTGCTCAGAGTCCCAAGGCCAACATAAAGATACAGCAAAATGAGGAGTTAAGCAGGCAAAAGGTTTGGGGGAGACTGCCCTAAGGATAACAGGTCTAACAGATGGTTTTACCCATTTATTTTTTCATCTGACTTTGACTTGTGTGATGATTTGCTGTTGTATGAATTAATTTGCCATCCCAATATGCACTGTGTAGCCCGCTTCTGCTGCAAGGGAGGGTACCCTGGGAGAAAAACAATGGGTTGCAATGCTACCTACCCAGAACAATTGATAGTGGTTTAGACTGTTTCCAAGCATTCCTCCGATTACCTTTTGTGTGTGGGATATCAAAGTTTAACAAGAAATCTAGATATTGCACCATTCGTGTTCCTGCTTCTCCAAAAGATGCTGTGGTCAGTCAAAAGCGAAGCTGTCCTTGTTTGTTAATACAGATAATTTCAGTTTGGACCTCTTAGCTACAAGTGGTGCTTCCGATAGAAGCAGAGGGAACAAACTCATGCTGTGATTCTATTTGATTATTTAGGGGCACAGTGATATGGTAGATTTTGGTAATATATAGTATTGAATGTCATCAGGAAAATAACCGTTGACAGAGAGGAACAGAAATGCTACATAAGAGCAGTGTTAGTGTTAAACCTTATGGGACTTCACAGATTAATGTATTGGTTGCTAAATTAAAAGATGCAATCTTAATCTGCTGCATGTATTCCAAGAGGTAGGATAGGTGGCACAGGTCTTCCATGACATCTGTCAGCACTAAATCCATGCATGTAGCAGGTTTAAGTTGAATAACAATCAGGGAACTTGTTATTGGCCTACAGGCAGGCCGATAACTACTGTGTGATGTCTATTTAAATTCACTTGTCACTACGAATGTTTTTTTCTATGCAGGTTTCATTGGGAATCACATGAATCTTAGCTGTGGTTTCCATTCCACCAGTACAGATTTCTCTGTTGAGGAAAACTTGCACTATTATAAACAAACAAACAAAAATCTCCTAAAGGAAAGTATTTGCAGAAAGCTTTTCCCTGCACTCCAACCAAATATGGGAATGATCTTTTTTCTTTTCCATCCCAGAAGGAGAGTTTAACCAGCCCTGTGATACAGTAAATTTCCATCCATTTCCAGGGTCGGATATGGTTAGATTGTAATTTGAGAATGACAAAAAACTCTTACATTTCAAGGCAAACCATACTTTGAAAAGTCCATTTCCTACCTCTTGATTATATTTATGGTTGTGGAAATCTCTGCACTCATGAGCTACCTTTCTACACCTATAAATTGACTTATACCTGACAAGAATCCCTTTGTAAATTTCCTGGCAGGAGAGGTAAAAGGTAAATGTAGTTGTAAACTTATGATTACAACTACATTTTCATTTGTGAACGGGGCCTCTGATGCCTCACTATAGGAGTGATGGATGATCGTAGAATGAATGGTGATGTGTGCAAGCACCATTTGTAATATATCCATCAGCTCAGTGTGATATAGTGATTAATCCACTCCTTCTGCAATGGCATAGAGAAAGGAATTCAGACACAGCCTTGAATTGAATCAAGATCTTTCTATCTTACCCTTAGCCCAGTCTATGTAAACACTGACCTATGGATCATGCAATGCACCTGTCGAAAGGAAAGTCACCCAAGGCTCATTCGATCCTCTAACCTATTTACAGGTGTGTCTTATAGTTAGGCACTACAGTGCCTCAATGCTCCCTCACAACATCTTCATCACAACCAGCATATGCTTTGAATGAGGGAAATTGTGGCTGAACTACAATACGAGAATGCAAAGTGAGCACTCTGCCTGTGCTGCTCATCACAGTAACTGCCTACACTAAGAATTGGTCTGCAGCAAAGATTGTGCTTGCAAAAGGACATTACGAATGCCTTGGGAATGTTGCTCAGAATCAATGGAAGACGAGTCATCATTGGAACTGTTAGACCTGGCATCCTTGGCGTGGTTTCCCTGACTTTTTTCCTTCTGAGCTACTGTTTTGCTGACTTAATTTTTTGTGGCCTTAGTATTCTGGACACTTCACCACTGCTAACCAGTGCTAACGTGCAGGTGCTCTTTCCATAAACCATGGCAACATTGGCATATCCACAATTGGAATATGTCCGGACATTTGTTGACCTGAACGTCGAAGTGGACGCTTGCCGCTAAAGTATCCTTGTAACCTGCCCCCCAGGATTGCTGTAGAAGCGCTGCCTCGCCGCCGCTGACCGCCACTGGCCCTGCCCTGTAGCCCCCCCGCCGCCGCAAGTACAACCAAGCGGCCGCCGAGTGGGGGACTACTATTCCCAGCGGGCAGAGCACAGGATACGCCAGGGACGCACCAGGAGGCGCTTCAAAAGAACGTCATCACCGGTGGAGTGGGTGTCCGGACATTTGTTGACCTGAACGTCGGAGTGGACGCTTGCCGCTAAAGTATCCTTGTAACCTGCCCCCCAGGATTGCTGTAGAAGCGCTGCCTCGCCGCCGCTGACCGCCACTGGCCCTGCCCTGTAGCCCCCCCGCTGCCGCAAGTGCAACCAAGCGGCCGCCGAGTGGGGGACTACTATTCCCAGCGGGCAGAGCACAGGATACGCCAGGGACGCGCCAGGAGGCGCTTCAAAAGAACGTCATCACCCGCGTCGCGGGAGCGCCCGGGGCTAAGCCCGGGCAAAGGGCGGGCCCTCTAAGGCCCTCAGAGGCAAGAGGAGGCTAGGCTTGGCCACCCCCATAACATCTATTAAGGAGTATTAAGTAATAGAACCTGCGACACAGGATAACAGAGTATAGTGGCTACCTCTCAAGCCCTGGTTATTAGACTGGGGTCGGCAGACAGCTAGTTAGAGCTGCCACCGATCCGCACAGGAAGCCTGCAAAGAGGAGGGGATTTGCCTTGAGAAGTCCTAACAGCCCTTTCACCACCACTAAATAGGAAGTGGAAAATTGCAAGAAAAGATTGCCAACTGCATCTGGCGTTGAAGTAAGATCATCTTGTATTCATTTTTCTCTTCCTTCTATTTATTTGTGGGTACAAGACTAACTCTAACTCTAACTGTAGCAAAAACATGTCTAAAAGAAATACTCCTGTGGCACCTGAAACACCAAATAACACTATGGACAATTATCTCGTTCAGGTGGTCAATAAGATAAATAATAAACGAAGACAGTCGTTGGGTCTGAATCAGTCACCTATCCTCCCCTCTACGAGTCCTCCTCTTAACTCACAAATAACTGATGCAACACAACAAGATCCTAGCTGCGTTGTCCCTGAAACCAACTCCCTAGTCAATGTCAGTATGGATATAAGTGGACCAGATGTGGCTGACATGGAGATACATATGGACACTGATCTGGACACACATATTGATATTGTGGTGGAAGAAGTATCGCCTGCAAAGCGGGCGACCAGGGCAGTTAGAGCATGTCGTAAGACGCAAAATAAACGTGGGGGGGCACGGTCAGGGAAGAATAAAGCTACTCCATTGCCAAAAATTATAGGCAAATGTCGGGAGTATGAGGAGGAAAATACTAGGGAGTTATTGGATGAAGCTTTATTGTCTAAAATATCAGACTTGTTAGAGTTAAAAATTCAGACATTTATTAAGCCACTTATCAGTAAAATTGACAAACTCTCTGCGGTCATAAAGAAATTGGGAGATACTCAAGACACATTAGTTGATGCGATAGGCACTGTTTCAAATAGTGTTACTAAGCAGCATGAATGTCAAAAGATACCTAGTGTGAATGGGACAGCATCAGATGTGATTCCACTAGAGGCCACCCCACCGGAGAACCCTCAAATTGGCCCTTTTATCCATGAATTAGCGAAAGAGGTCCCAATAGACCCACCGCTTGTACCAGCACCCTATAGCTTCGAGAATGACTCATCACAATTTGTAGTAGAAGCTTCACCATTGGTATTAGTATTAGCAAATGTACCTACCCTACCACCTGGCCAAACAGAATCAACATCATCACTAACAAGTAAGGTATTACACTGGCTGTCAAATAACATGAGGATGGCGCAGGGGGGAGAACAGCAGTTAGCTGATGAAGTTAAAACGGCAAGGAGGGTTACATGGATTGGGAATAAGCTTAAAAAATGGAAGGGCGACTGTGTCGTGTTAAATTTCTCAAACTCAGTCGCACTTCCGAATATTTTGTCCAATATTCTGCCCCCGCAACGAAGAAGTGGCACCATAATCCCCCTTACACTGGAATTTTTTTACAAAGAGTTGCAAAAAGAACCCAAACAAAATGCCTTGAAGTCTGTTTGTATGGCAAGAAATAACAGATGGGGTGGGGGACCTATGGTAACTGATACTAATATAGTCCCAGGTAATAGGGTTGGTGCATGGCTAGGTGAACACCAAAAAGCGCCCTGTTTTACTACCCCAGGGCCAAATTGGAATTTAGTGAGTAGACGGGGGCCGTGTAATCATGTCAATGAGTATGGGGCGACACGTAATGGCAATTACGTTGGAGGATGGTTAGGTGACCAGCAGAATTTGCCATACCCCAACACCCCAGTGCCTAGATGGAATACAGCTATAAACGGGTGGGGTTTTGGGGCTCCGTCCTATAATTGGGGAATTAGCACTTCCAACAGGTTTGGGGCTTTGGATGGTCTTAATGACTGTGATTGACTCAAGGGGGGGGGGTTCCAATGAAGTAAGGGATGCCATTCCCAGGGATAACCCCGAAGCTGAGTTCAATCAAAATACACTGGATTGCAGGTTAGAACTGCCGCACCATCATTCCATTAGACAAAATATAGTGGCTCAAACATTGAATACAGATGTCTCCGAGACTACTAGACAACCCCAGGCACATACAAATCAAGAAATGTTAGAAATAGATAAAATATTTTGCTGGAATATTGCAGGGTTGAGAAAAAATCTATCTGATCCAGCTTGGCACCAATATCTTGCCAGTGGGGACCTTATCCTGTTCCAGGAAACTTGGGGGTTAGAGAACTACTTTAAGGTTGATTACAGATCATTCTTTATTCCCGCAACAAACACAAATGGGGGCAGACCTTCTGGTGGTTTAACAGTATGGGTCAAAATCACAGGGGGGGTAAGCTTAAAGCAAATAGATACAAACAATCCCGATCTTCTGATGATTGAACTAAAAAAAAACAAGGGACAGACCATTTATGTGATCAATGTCTATAACAGACCACATCAAGCGTGCAAAGAGTCGCCAGTCATAACCCACCTAGGTAACATTATGGCAGGGTTAGATCAGAATGCAACGGTAATTATAGGTGGCGACTTTAATAGAAGTTTTGAGCCCATACTGGGTCTTGAAGACATCTATAAAGATGAGGATAGTGTCAACAATATACCCCTGGTTGACACGACTTACAAAGTAGCCTGCACTGTGAGTGCCCTACAATTACTGAGCTTAACGTTTGAGCGTGGGTTACGTGCATGTAATGGGCGTTTGCCTTCAGATTGCCCCAGTAAGCCAACATTCATTAGAGGTGTTTGTTCTAGCCATTTAGATTATTTTATAGTTTCTTCACACTTATGGCCTATGGTAGTGGACTTAAAAGTGGATGACCGTATGGAGAGTGACCATTATCCTCTGATTTTAACTATCCAAAATTTGATCTCTAATCCTACCAACAAGAGAGCCATACAAAATATTTATCAATTACAAGACCCCCTAGAAGCAAATAATCGTAGGTCCCTAAAGTGGCCAGCAGTCTTAGGAAATGCAAACACTATTAGCCAGATTTACCACGTCTTCCTTAGACATATGTCCCCCTTGGTTGAGAATAGTACTGCAAACCATAGCTCTTGCCTGACAGAATCCCATGACCATTTAGTTAGTCAGCTCAGTGAGATCCTGACTAGAGTTGTAAAAAGATCAAATGCCGCTCATAAATGTATAAAAATGGGTAATTCTTGGTATAATCAGGATTGCCAGAGAGCCAAATCAGACTTAATTATTGCAGTCCGGGAAAATTCATCAGACAATGTTAAAATCAAAAGAGCTCAGTACAAAAGAAGCTTACTTTCGGCCAAAAAAGAATGGGAGGAGAGGGTATGGTCTGACCTGCTAGATGCTTGTAAGCGCAAAGACCAGACTTCCTTCTGGAGCCTTATTGCCAGAGGCACCAAAGGGGCCTCTGAAACCAAAGATAGATTTCTTGAGGAAAGGACTTGGGTTAGGCATTTTTCTTTATTATATGCTTGTGACGACCCAGGTGATAATGAAGACCGGGCTAATATGTACCTTGACTTGGCATTGCATGAAACCCCTCTTATATTTACCTTGAACGAAACAATTTTAGCAATTAAAGCAGTTAAGCCAGGAAAAGCCCCAGGCCCGGACAGAATACTTGGGGACCTCTGGAAGCATGAAAATTACATTTGGGCACCCTACGTTAATTTATTATCTAATGAAATTGCTAGTGGAGCTTCTGTCCCCGAAACTTGGAAGGGGGCAGAGATTGTAACATTGTTCAAAAAAGGTGATAGGTCAAATCCCTCGCATTATCGTCCTATCAGTTTGATTGACGTGTTACAAAAAATTTTGGCCCGCCAACTTCTTAGTCGCCTTGCCTTATGGATCGATGACCATTCTATTTTTACGAAGTACCAGGCTGGTTTTAGACCAAAAATAAGCACAGTGGACCAGGTTTTTAGATTTTTATGTATAGTCTGGAAATATACTTTTATAAGGAGCTCCCACATATATGTGGCTTTCGTCGACTTGAAAGCAGCCTTCGATATGGTTCCAAGGGCAGACCTATGGAAGACACTAAATAATATGGGCGTGCCCAGAAACATTCTACAGTTACTAATTAGACTGCATGAGAATAATTATGCACGAGTCAGATGGGGACCAAATGGGGAGCTAAGTGAGAAAATAAAAATATCCAAAGGGGTTAGGCAAGGGTGTGTAATGGCACCTACCCTATTCTCCCTTTATGTTAACGATATTCCTGACACCCTTTTGGGCTGCGAGCATGACTCTCCCAAACTGTGTGGTGAAGCCGTCCCAGGACTGTTATTTGCAGACGACACAATTTTAATTTCTCAGACACCCAGAGGACTTCAGAACCTTTTAAATAAATTTAGTTTGTATTGTCATGACAGGAAATTGGAAATTAATTCCTCAAAAACAAAGGTCATGACAATCAACCCTCATAAAGGTTTTAACAAAGTTTTTAAAATAAATGATGAAATTATTGAAGAAGTCCCTAATTTTAAATACCTTGGTATTATTTTAGATAGCAAAATATCATGGAAAACTCAACTAGAAAATGCAAAACTGAGGTTGACTCAAAATCAGTTCCCCATTCTAAAAAAGCACAAGAATAGTCATTTTAAATCAGTTTCACCGACAATTGAATTATTTAAATGTAAAGCACAATCATCCTCCCTCTATGGAGCGGATCTTTGGGGTTATGCACTGAAGGATACCTTTTTAGTACGCGAGAATTCCTTCATCAGACAGCTCCTAGGTGTACCTGGTTCTACACCATTAACCCCCGTACTGTGGGACCTTAATTTTCGACGCACAGATGATTATGCTTCTCTTCGCCCGTTGCTTTACTGGGTCCGTCTGTGGTCTACAGAGGAGCTGGTAGACTACAGAGAAGCACTGAAAGAGATAATGGCTATAAAAAATATCACCCATTTGCCATGGTTAGCGTACGTCGAAAAATGGTTTGGAAAACTGGGGCTGAGTAATTTTTGGTCAGACCCAGATTCGCTCACTAATAGCTCAAAAAAGCTTCTGAAACAAAGGTACTGGGAGTTTATTAGTGATTCAGTGTTAGCCAACCCCAATATAGGAACTCTGACTTCAAAATTTTTTGAAGTAAAATTGAATATGCAACTAGAGCCCCTTATGGATGAAATTTACCCCCCGTTGGCTAAAAGTCTATATCTAAAATTCCGGTACAGCATTTTGCAAACAAGGGATAGGACAATTAAATGGCACTGTAATAAGGGTGCAAATAGGAATACTGATTCAGTTGTAGGTGAGCTTTATGAAATGGGGTTGAAAG
This sequence comes from Lissotriton helveticus, assembly GCF_964261635.1. NCBI lineage: Eukaryota > Metazoa > Chordata > Amphibia > Caudata > Salamandridae > Lissotriton > Lissotriton helveticus. The sequence goes on from NC_136057.1 coordinate 1,158,797,872, forward strand.
AGGATGAATCTCATGTTTTATTTATATGTCCTGCATATCTTAACGCAAGGAAAAATGGTTAAAACCCATATGCAAAATGTTAGGCCTTCGCCATATTGGGATTGGGCTTAGAATTTTTAAGGGAGATACCTCTCAACCGATAGTGTTCAGTCTGAGCCGTTTCCTCTTATGTGTAGCCTTGATTAGGAAGAGAAAAGGTCTTAAAATCTAATTTTATTTACCTTTGTACTGCACTATCGCTGGCTAGAATTGTATGTCTAAGTTAGGTGCAGAGATAAAATGAACTGGTCAGTTTAACATGATATTGTTTGCTAAATGTTAAAGTGTTGCTTGTTTTTAGTGATCCTGGTGCTTGTTTTATATAGAAAATATTTTATTGTTTTATTTTGTATATTTACTAAGTGATCACGTTGGATGAGACAAGCTGACTATGATGAATTGTCTTCCAATTAAGAAACCCTCAGGGAAATGTAATTACATACTTTGTATTATTTGCTATACGAAAAAACGTGCCGCTAACTGTACCCAAATTTAACTGTGATTTTGTATCCGCTTGTATTTTATTAATTATATGTATTGTATCTTATAAGGTTTTTTTAACCGAATAAAGATTGAATTAAATTGAATTGAATATGTAATTTATTTATAAGTCCCTTGTAAAGTGCCCTACATGTGCCCAGGACCTGCAAATTCAATGTTAGTAGTGGGCCTGCAGCACTGATTGTGCCACCCACTCAAGTAGCCCTTTAAACATGTCTCAGGCCTGCCACTGTAGAGCCTGTGTGTGCAGTTATAAACTGCCATTACGACCTGGCAAGTTAACACTCTTGCGAGACCCAAACTTTTCTTTTTAATGCACTTACGTCACCCCTAAGGTAGGCCCTGGATAGCTTCAAGGGCAGTGTGCAATGTATATAAAAAGTTGGACAGGTAATTTTAAGTTTTTTCATGTCCTGGTAGTGAAAAACGACAACAATTGTTTTACACTGCGTACTACTAGTGCTCTAGTTGAAATGAGAAGCAAACGGAGGATCTTATGCAGTGTTCTTTCCAGCTGTCTTTTTAATATGCAAAAAAAACACAATTGATGGACGGAATGCAGAACAAATCAAAACATTCAACCCCAGTCAAGAGAACTGGGTTAAATCCATCATTCTGTTGCTCACCGTACTACTCCAGTTTAGATCTGGCCATATGCCAATAAGTCTTGATACTGTGCCTCATGGGAACAGTCCAGCCCGAACTGCCACGCCAGGGCCTCCCTGGACCGGAAACAAGCATTCTAGGACTGGTTTCGGGGTTACACCTCATCAGCCAGGATAGCTTGAATCCAGTGGCACAGTGAGCCTGAGACCCACGACTGGGCATACCCCATGCACTTAGGGCGAGAAAGCCAAAGACAAACACCAAAAGAAATGATGGATTTTGGCCCAGATCTCTGTACTGGGGTAAATGTATGACATTGTTCTGTATTCAGTCCATCAATTGTTCTTTTTGCATTTGTCACCCTGAATGGGACGGGTATGCCCAGGCGTGAGTCCCGTACTCTCCATGCCGCAGGAGTAAAGCTAGCCTGTCTGATGAATGGTGAAACCCCGAAACCGGTCCCAGGATGCTTGTTTCCTGTCCAGGGTGGACCTGCCTGGCAGTTCGAGCTGGACTGTTCCCATAGGGATCAGGGTCAAGACTGATTTGCATATGGCTGTGTTCAAACTGGAATGGCATGGGGAGCAAAAAAAAAAAGATGGATTCAGGCCCAGATCTCGGTACTGGGGTGAATGTATGACATTGTTCTGCATTCTGTCCATCAATTGTTCTTTTAGTCTTGCCGATATGAGCTTCTAAGCTGAGCTTCGTATCAAATGTTACACCCACATTTTGGACCATCTCTGAGAGCCCCACAGTCTTGTCCGAAGACACGGACCAGAAGTTTGGTGGAAGAGGGGTTGGGACTTTGGGCGCTAGACACCATAAAATCTCTGTTTTGTCTCCATTGAATTGCAATGTGTTGGACTTGAGCCAAGCCATAATCATTTGCATACTGTTAGAAATGGGGGTCTCTAGTTGGTAGAGGTAGGTACCTTTGACCAAATAGTTACCTACCCCAGGGTAAGGGGGAAATACACTCTAGATAACCCCTGCTCTCCCCTTTGGTAGCTTGGCATGAGCAGACAGGCTTGTCTTCAGGGCAATGTGTAAAGTATTTGTACTAGCACTCACAGTAATACAGTGATAACACCACAAATGGACACCACACAGGTTCAAAAAAATGAAATCTCTTTACCTAACTTGGCAAGACCAAAATGACAAAAATCAGGTATACACAATTAAAGCTATTCTTTGAAATGTTCTTTGTAAGGTTCTTGTTAAAAATACACTTGCAGATTCTCTATTTCACAGATGATCTTTGTTAGAACCGGGGGTCTCTAGTTGGCAGAGGTAAGTACCTGAGACCAAATAGGGACCCCTGCTTCTAGTCAGGGTGAAGGAATAACCCTCTGAGATAACCCCTGCTCACCCTCTAGGTAGCTTGGCACGAGCAGTCTAGGCTAAACAGAGGCAATGTGGATAACATTTGCACTTAACACAACAATAATCCCCAATCCACCACAAACTGAGACCACACAGGTAAGTATATGTTTATAAAAATATATATCTTTATCTAGTTTCAGCAAGGTAAATAAAGCAGTTGCACGATAATCATTTCTACAAGAATATGTCATACTTAATCTTAATGGTTGCATGTATATAGGAAGTCTCTTATTAAATGGCAGTCTCAAGTCCCTTATCCCTCAATATCCAAAAAACGAGTGATATTGATTTCTTTTATCTTAGATCTCATACCGAGTCAGGAAAACCATGCCGATGTTAAGATATGCCACAGGAATCAGGGTTCGAACTAAGCACTACTGGCTTACTTCCGGCACATACGCTCTCAAAACGAGCAAGGGATCACTGCCCACGTGTACTCTTACTTGCGGGCCTCAAGCGCTGCAAATGCGCTCATTCGCGAGGCCCCCGGGACTCTTTCTTTCCCCCGGGACAGATTCACTCGCACTTGGGCTCCGGGCGCCCCGCGCCAAGCAGAACGCACGCGTCCCCGCCCCGGCCGCTCCCCTTTCCTCTCCCGCCCGCTCTCGACAATCCAACGAGCGGCGGGGGAGGTGGTGCTGCTCACCTTGTGGGGGGACGGCAGGCCAGGGGTGCGGGACACTCTGGATTCCCCCGGCGAGGTCCGGTCAGTCTTCCCCGGTCCCGGCGGTGATCACGGTACTTCCTCGGCTTCCGGATCAGCTTCAGCTGAGGCAGCCAATCCCGTCGCGGCTCCTGTGACGAGCCCCTCTGAGCGCGAAGCCGCCAACCAATGGCAGCGCGGCCTCGCCGATGACGCTACGCTCCACGGGCCAATCTCGTCGCGGCGTTAGTGAGGGGGCTCGGCTCTCTCAGCCAATGGGAGCGCGGCGGCTTCGTTCTTCGCCGCTGCAGCTCCCCAACGATCGGCAATCTCCTGGAAATATTCCTGGCCCCCGGGCAGCGGCGGTGAAGCGGCCCACAGTGGTCTTCAGTGCACAGCACACAGCAAAGTCTTGGCAGTTTCAAGCAGGTAGGGTCACAGCACACAGCAAAGTCCCTTTCTCCTCCTCAGCTTTCAGTTGCACGGCAGAACAAGTCAGCCCTTAGAGCACACAGCAAGGCAATCTTCCTTTAGTTCTCCAGCAGTCCTTCTTCCAGCAGAGGTTCCTTCTTGATTGTAGAATTTTTGAATCTAAACTTCTGTAGTCAGGGGTCCTTTCCTTATACCCCTCAATGTCTTTGAAGTCCTTTGAAGTCTTTGTGCAAGGGGGCCCTGGGCCCGGTCTAAACCAGTTCTGGGGGTTGCGGAGCACTGAGGTGTTTCTGGTTTTCTTCTTCCTGTCAGCTTCAGGGTCAGAGGTGTCAGTTGGCCGGCAGGAGCATGGTGGTCAGGCAGGCACAGCCCGGCACTATCAGGCGCTTTCTCCTCCCACCTCCCTGGCAGCAGATGTGCCCTTTCATCCCCGGGCTGGCTCCGACCCTCTCCTCCGGGGGCTCTGCAACCCCCCCTGTCACACCCAGACCAGACAGGCATTCCACAAACCCAAGCACACAGACAGGTTTAGACAAGAGAACACCCACTTTCTAAAAGTGCTATTCTCCAACACAGGATTTAAAAACATCCTTCACTAAAAGATGTGTTATTAAATTCTGAGTTCAGGGATATCTTTCACTCATGTCCCCTCTTGTTCCTATGGGAAGATAGGCTGGTATCCCACGAGACCAGCCTCCTCCATGTTACTCTATGGAGCAAGATAGCCTTCCAGCAGTGAGCACATAAAATGGCTGCTGCCCACTACCAGAGCATGCGACCTGCACTAGTACATGCTCTACCTTATCCATACACTGCACCCTGCCCAGGGGGGTACCTTGAGCCTTCCATAGGGGTGACTGATGTGCACAGACAGGGAAGGGTTAGGCCCAGCCAGTGGGGACACTGGCCAGGGAGACATGGCAGTCACTGACTGCACGCAGGCCCTGCGCTGGCAGGCCTGAGTCACCTTTTTAGGGCTACTCATGTGGGTGGCGCAATCTGCGCTGCAGGCCCACTAGTAGCATCTGTCATCACCAGCCCTGGCACACACAGTGCACTTTACTAGGGACTTCATGGTGATGCAAATATGCCAATCAGGTATATTTAATCAATATGGCAATTTACAGAGGGAGCACTTACACTCTGGCACTGATCAGCAGTGGCAGAGTGTCCAAAACATCTAAACCAGCAAAAACGAAATCCAGCACAGCATCAAAAATACATGAGTCAGAGGCAAAAAGATGGGGGAAGAACCACGCCAAAGGTGTCAGGTCTAACAATCTTGTATTCCTTCTGGCAAATATGATGGGATCAAAAACAGTTTAAAAAATAAGTCACTTGCAGGGACTGTATTCCTTCCTTAGCAAACGTAGGTTATTTGCCTTGATTGTGATAGTCATAGCACCTTTACCCCCGTGGCTCTGAAAAGCCACTTCCACCACAGTAATGCCAACTCCGTTGCAAACCACTGTGAGCGTAGGCCCCCGGCTGTCCCCTGAGTACGAAGGAGTGAAAAAGAACACTGGCCCCCGGTATCGGACATTTTCTTGCAAGCCCGCAACCTGCCCCAGGAAGAGAAACATGCATAGACTCAGGACTTCAGTCCGAGTGTTACCTGGGGCGTTGCTCTTGCTCTCCGGCTCCCCTGGTTGGTGCAGTGTAGCTACCAGAACCTTGGATGGCCCAAGGGAGAGCCCTCCTCACTCTTCTGCTGAAATCGACCTGCTGGGTGGGGCACTACGAGCGGCGGCTTCCTCACGTCAAGGTGTCCTTCGTTGCCAGGCAACGTCACGCGGCTTCTTCCATGATGATTACGATCCTGCTAACAACTCGGGCCAGCGGCGGTGACGGCCTCACAGTTGATCGCGGTGTCCCACAGTGCACACGCACACCGCGGCATAGAGGTGATTTGAAAAGCTAAGCACTCCTCAGCAATGCGAGCCTCTCGAAGTGTGCAAGCTTTGCCCAGACACATGCACACAGCTGCTTAGAGGTGGTTTTTGGAAACTTTGATGATCCTGAGTTTCCACAACAGGAGGCCAGCTCTCCTCAGGCCCTTGGAGATTTCCTTTTTAAGTAGAGGACACAGCACTCAGCAAAGTCCTTCTCCTTTTCTTGGCAGAATAGCAACTGCAAGTCAGCCCCAGAACACACAGCAAGGGCAGTCCTTCTTCTCAGTTTCTTGGGCTCAGCTCCTTGGCAAAGGTTTCTTCTTAATTCCAGGATGATCTAAAGTACATGGGTTTCAGCTCAAATATTTATACCCCTAAACTCAGTTCAAACCAGTTCTGGGTACAATCTCCTAGTGCACAACTTCTTCCTGTGTCAATGTGGGACAGGGTCTTCAGACACACCGCAGGAGGTGGAGCCAGTCTTGTAGAAGGCAGGCACAGCCCTAGTCAGGGACAGGTACTACTCCTCCCACCACTCGAAATGCATATTGGCCTATTCAGCTCAGGCTGACTCACCCACACTGCTGGAGCCACCCCAGCCCCTGTCACTCCAAAGCCAGACAGTCAATCCACAACTAGGCAGAGGCACACAGAAAGGTTGAACAAGAAAATAGCCACCTTCTAAAAGTGCTATTTTCAAACACAGAATTTAAAAACCATCCTTACTAAAAGATGTGTTATAAAATGTTGAGTTCAGGGATACCACACTCAAATTTTCAATCTCACTCCTATGCGAAGATATGCTTGTAAATATGTTACACAGCATTACCCATTCTGTCCTATGGGCAAGATAGCCTTTCAATAGTGAAAAACGAAATTGGCAATATTTCACTATCAGGACATGGTACACACACCAGTACATGTCCTACCTTTAACATGCACTGCACCCTGCCCATGGGGGTACCTTGGATCTACCATAGGGGTGTTCTATGTGTAAGAAAAGGGAAGGGTAAGGCCTGGCAAGTGGGTACACTGGCCAGGTCAAAATGGCAGTTAGCAAACAGCGCGCAGGCGCTGCGGTGGCTGGCCTGAGAAATCTCTTTGCGCTACCCATGTGGGTGGCACAATCAATGCTGCAGGCCCAATAGTAGCATTTGATTTACCAGCCCTGGCACCTGTAGTGCACTTTACTAGGGACCTACTGATAAACAGAAATGCCAATCAGGGAGAACCAATCACAAAAACAATTTATACAGGAAGCACTTGCACTTTGACAGTGATCAGCAGTGGCAAAGTGCCCAAAGCATCTAAGCCAGCAAAAACGAAATCTAGGACAGCATCAAAAACAAAGTAAAACCATGCCAAGGATGCCAGGTCTAACACACACTTGTGGAATGTGTCCAATGACAGTGTGTGATCTCCTTTTAAGGACAGGATCAGTTGGGTACCATTGGGGTAGTTAACCAAATTAACCTTGTACGATTTGATAACTGAGATCAATAAATTCATATAGATGTTAAAAAGTATGGGACTAATAGAAGACCCTTGTGGAACACCATGTTTGATGTCTCTATATTCAGAACAAAAGGGAGAGAGACCTATAGCCTTCTGTATATCGGACAGGTAAGAAGGCAGCCACTTTGCCACTGTGCCCCTGATTCCAATTGAGGAAAGACTGCTCAGGAGGATGTCATGGTTGACTCTATCAAAAGTGGCAGACAGATCTAACAAGACCAGCACTACTGTGTGACCCTTGTATGCTTGCATCCTGAGTTCATCCGTGACCTGGATGGAACCCAAACTGCTTGTTCTCCAAAATTTGGTTGGTTTCTGGAAAGTAAGAGAGTGTTTTGCTAACACAGCATTCTAGGATTTTCACCGGATAAGGTAAAAGAGATATTGGCTTGTAGTTACTTAAAGACATGGGATCTAGGATGTTTTTTTCAAGAGTGGAGTAACTATTGATCTTTTCCAAGATGTCAGAACAACTCCGCTCTTCAAGGATTGGCAGCAAATTTGCCATAGCTTTGGGAAGCGTTCTCTCTCCAATTCCTTCCAGATCAGGTGAACTAAAGGCGGGTGAAGTACAGGTTCCTGAGGAGATCCAAATGATATGGTTATGGCCAAATCTCTGAAGTTGTCCTCTGTTAAATTCTCGAAGTGTTCTAATACATTTATCTGCCCCAATTGAGCAGTATCACAAGTAAGAGTGTGTAGGAAGGATGTCACATTGAGACACATGACAGCCCGAGGAGCTCAGGGTCGGAGAGATGGTTTCAAGTCCATCTATAATTTTGGAAAGTTTCTCCATTAAAAATATTGCCAAATTGTCACAGAGATCTTGAGAGGCAGGAAAATGATTTTGTATACACTCTTGTTTAAACGGGTCTTGCATTATTTTGAATACACTTCTAGTGCTGTTGGGTGCAGCCTAGATAGTGCTAGAATAGTACTCCACTTTGGCTCTAGAAATCTCTGCTTTATATTTTCGTATGGCATTTTTCCCTGACAGTAGGTCGACAGGGAAGGCACCCCTGAAGTGCTTTGATTTTCAGCAGGATGAGCACTTCAAGGGAGATGCCAAGTGTACGAAGCAGACACAGCCACCACTCTCATCAGTTGGCAGTCACCGGAGTTGGCTAGTGTAATGCTTGGGGAGGAGATAGTTCCAGATTTTTTGGGAGACAGTTTAAAGTTTACTCTAGTTTCCCCAGGTGACGGAGACATGGTGCAGAAAACCCGCATGTCTGACAATACTAGAAAGTACAGTCAGTGGGTTGCCATAAATGGGCACAGGATGGAGGCTCTGAGAGATACAGAAGCCAGCATGACAACCATCAGGTGTCATCTGGTGTCTTCCGAGCAGGTTCAAGTTCAAGTTCAAGTTCAGAAATTTGTATAGCGCACTACTCACCCATAGGGTCTCAAGGCGCTTGTGGGAGGGGGTGCATTATTTATCGAAAAGCCAGGTTTTAAGTTCCTTTCTGAAGGAAATGTGGTTCTGCGTGAGGCGGAGGTGAGTGGGGAGAGAGTTCCAGGTCCTGGCCGCCAGGTAGGAGAAGGATCTTCCTCCCATGGTGGATCTGTGGATGCGCGGGACTGCGGCAAGCGCTTGGTTGGAGGATCTTAGTTGGCGGGTGGGTGTGTAGAAGGACAGTCGTGTGTTGAGGCATTCGGGTCCTAGTTTGTAGAGGGCCTTGTGAGCGTGGGTGAGGAGACGGAACGTTATTCTCTTGTTGACGGGGAGCCAGTGGAGGTCTTTCAGGTGGCCGGTAATGTGAGCTTGGCGAGAGATGTCCAATATGAGCCTGGCAGATGCGTTTTGGATGCGTTGGAGTTTTTTCTGTAATTTGGCTGTCGTTCCGGCGTAGAGGGTGTTTCCGTAGTCCAGTCGGCTAGTGACCAGTGCGTGGGTGACCGTCTTTCTTGTTTTGGTGGGGATCCAACGGAAGATTTTTTTGAGCATACGGAGCACGTTGAAGCAAGAGGCTGAGACGGCGTTAACTTGTCTGGTCATTGAGAGGGAGGAGTCTAGGATGAAGCCCAGGTTGCGTGCGTGGTCTGTGGGTATGGGTGCTGTGCCCAGGGCCGATGGCCACCAAGAGTCGTCCCAGGCAGAGGGTGAGGATCCTAGGATGAGAACTTCCGTTTTGTCTGAGTTAAGTTTTAGGCGGCTATTTTTCATCCATTCGGCTACTTCTTTCATGCCTTCATGAAGATTGGTTTTGGCGGTGTTAGGGTCTTTGGTGAGGGAAAGGATCAGCTGGGTGTCGTCAGCGTAGGAGATGATGTTAAGGTTGTGTTGTCGTGCGATGGATGCGAGGGGGCTCATGTAGACGTTGAAGAGGGTGGGACTGAGTGATGATCCTTGTGGTACTCCGCAGATGACTTCGGTGGACTCAGATTTGAATGGGGGGAGTCGGACTCGCTGCGTTCTCCCGGCGAGGAACGAGATGATCAAGTCCAAGGCTTTTCCTTGTATTCCGACGTTGCTGAGGCGTTGTATGAGGGTGCTATGACAGATTGTGTCGAAGGCGGCGGAGAGGTCGAGTAGGATGAGGGCAGCTGTTTCTCCGTTGTCCAGTAGCGTTCGGATGTCATCTGTCGCTGCAATGAGGGCGGTTTCGGTGCTGTGTTTGGCTCGAAAGCCGGACTGTGATGGGTCGAGGGAGTTGTTGGATTCAAGGAAGGCGGCGAGCTGGCTATTGACGGCTTTCTCAGTGACTTTGGCAGGGAATGGGAGGAGGGAAATGGGGCGGTAGTTCTTAAGTTCAGAAGGGTCAGCTGTGGGTTTCTTCAGGAGGGCACTGAGTTCGGCGTGTTTCCAGCTTTCTGGGAAGGTAGCGGAGTTGAAGGAGCAGTTGATGACATCACGGAGATGGGGTGCGATCATGGAGTCATCTTTGTTGAAGATGTGGTGAGGACAGGGGTCGGTTGGCGAACCTGAATGGATGGAGTTCATTAGTCGGATGGTGTCTTCAGTGGTGATTGGGTTCCAGGCGCTAAGGTTGTTAGAGAGCGGTTCGGGTTTGGAAGTGGGTGGGGTGGGCTGTTCTTTCGAAATGTTCTTAAAGCTGTTATGTATGTCGGCGATTTTGTTGTAGAAGAAAGAGGATAACGAGTCGCAGAGGTCTTGGGAGGGAGTAATGTCGTTTGAGGCTGCGGTGGGGTTGGTAAATTCTTTGACGATGTTAAATAGTTCCTTGCTGTTGTGGGCGTTGTTGTCAAGTCGATCCTTGAATGTTGATTTCTTGGTGGATCGGATCAATTGGTGGTGTTTGCGGGTGGCTGCCTTGAAGGTGGTCAGGTTGTCAGTGGTTGGGTTTTTTCTCCATGTTTTTTCGAGAGTACGGCATAATTTCTTGGAATTCTTAAGGTCATCCTTGAACCAGGGGGCCTTTTTGCTACCTTGTTTGATCTGGTGGTTTTTTAGGGGTGCTAATTCGTCAGCGCTGTGAGTGATCCATTGTTTGAGTTTGGTGGCAGCTTCGTTTGGGTCCGATGAGAGGGCTGGAGTGTTTTGGTTGAGCGATGTGAGGAGTTGGTCGGTGGTGATTTTGTTCCAGTTTCTTCGAGGAACAGGTTGTGGTGGGATGTGAGTCGAGGTAGTTTTGTAGCTGAAATTAACACAGCTGTGGTCCGTCCAATGGAGATCTGTGGTATGATTGAAGGAGATGTGTTTGTTGGATGTGAAGATAGGGTCGAGCGTGTGTCCGGCTAAGTGGGTGGGGGTATCAACAAGTTGTTTGAGTCCGAGATTGGCCAGGTTGTCCAGAAGGGCGGTGGTGTTGCAGTCGTTTTTCTTTTCTAGGTGGAAGTTGAAGTCTCCCAGTAGAATGTAGTTCTCGGAGGGGAGGGCATGTGGGCTGATGAAGTCAGTGATGTCATCGCTGTATTGTTTACGGGTTCCTGGTGGTCTGTAGATGAGGGTGCCTCTAAGTGTGGTCCTGGGGTCAGTGTGGATCTGGAAGTGGAGGTGTTCGGCGGTTGCAAGGTAGTCGTCGGAGCTGGTCGTGATTCTGATGGTGTTCTTATGGACGATGGCGATGCCGCCTCCTGTTTTGTTGGTACGGTCTTTTCGGATGATCTTGTAAGCGTCTGGGATGGCTATGGCGATGTCGGGTGCAGATGATGCATTCATCCAGGTTTCTGTAAGGAAGGCGATGTCCGGTGACGCAGTGTCGAGTAGGTCCCAGAGTTCTGTGGCGTGTTTGTGAATCGAGCGGGTGTTTAGCAGGATGCAGTTCAGGTGGTTAGAATCGGAGCTGTGTTTGGAGATCGTGGATTTGGTGTGGGTCTTGATGCAGGCGAACTTGCAGGAGTGGCAGGCGAAGGGACCGTGAGTACGTCCTGGGGCAGCTTCGTAGCAATGTGGTGTGCGTCCGGGGTTAAGGGCTAAGAGGGTGGCGGCGTCAAACATGATGCGGGAGGAGTGCGGTTTGCGGGGGACAGGGGGTCTGGTGCTGGGCGCGGTCCAGGCGCGGACGGGCTTACCTTTGGCGCACCTTCGGCGCGCATGGGGCGCGACCGCTGCGCGTGAACGCTGCGCGTGGGGGCATCAGTCATATGTGGATAGTGGAGGAGGAGGGGCGAGGGAGGGTCAGCTGGGAGGCGGGATCGTGGTGGAGGGCCGGCCAGGGATGCAGCACAACAAGGATGCAAGTCAACAAAATGGCTGGAAGCCAAAAGCGAAAACACGATGGGGCACAATCAACACGAACGCTCTGATGATGGCAAATGCACCGCCCAGGCAAGCACAACTTAGGTCTATCGGCAAAAGGCAGCGCAGCACAATGTAAAACACTTTCAAGCTTAACTTTCGCTGTAGCGCTATAATTACAGATTGCTATGCAGTCAGGTACGATTCTAAGCGCTACGATATGATTTTAAAATGCAATCAGGCACAGATGCTTCAATGGCAATGCGAGGCAACAAGGATCAATCAGGGGCTCAAGCGCTACGATACCACTGGCGTTAGGCGGGTTTAGGCGGGTCAGGGAGCAGCGTGAGGAGCGACTGCTTCTGAGGGGGTCAGGGCAGTTCCTAATGTTCTCCACCAAGCGGTTGCTGCAGGCAACTGTGAGAGCCACTATCCAGTGGGTCAGGTTCCCTTTGACTAGGTGGGGGGTATCAGGTTTCTTGAGGGTAGCCTTGAGTCCATCCCTGCCTGTGGATTGTCTGCTGGGTAATGACCTGGAGCATACTGCCAGGAAGGTGGTGGAGCTCTGGTCCTACATGCAGATTTTAGGGTTTTTCGAGTGGATGTACCTGACCACACATTCCAAGGATGCCCGACAGGGTGGTCAAGAGGACCTAGATGCTGGAAGAATGGCCCAGGTTCCTGCCAAAAAGACGACGGAAAGGGGGCAAGGAAAACTCACTCCTGACATGCCTATGGTCTGGGAGGAGGCTGAACCTGAGGGGGATGTCGCCGAACTACAGGACCTGCCTGCGCTGTTCAAATGGCAGCAGGAAAGGGTCCCACCAGGGAGGAATTCTGCAAGGCGCAGAGGGAAGTCCCTTCTCTTGTGGGTCTGTGGCAGTAGACTGAGACGCAGGCAGCTGGTGACGCTTCTGGCAAGCACCTGATTGACTGGGAGAATCGTCTCCTGTATAGTGAGCCTAAAAGTACTGTGCCTGGTGCAACATGTTTGTTGGTGGTCCCCCAGTGCGGTAGGACCTTCCTACTTAGCCTGGCTCATGATACAAGGCATTTAGGGCAAGAAGAAAACCTTTGACCGGCTTGTCACCCACTTTTCTTGGCCTCAAATGAGGAAGGCCTCAGATGCGTACTGTAGGTCCTGTCCTACCTACCAGGTGAATGGCAAGACACTGGGGAAGTGCAAGGCCCCACCTACAACCTTTTCCTGTCATTAGCTCCTCTTTTGAGAGGGTGGGCATCAACATCGTAGGGCCTCTGGACCCCAAGAAGGCCATGTGCAACAGATTCATTCTGGTCTTGGTGGATCATGCCACCCAGTACCCAGAAGCTATCCCTCTGAGGAAGGCGACTGCGCCCGCTGTGGCCAAGGCAATGATGGGTATCTTTACCCATGTGGGTTTCCCCAAGGATTTGGTATCATGATTATGGGTCTACCAGAATCGATGATCTTTAGTTTGCATACAGTAAGGTACCGCAGGAAACTTGCTTCAGCCCCTTGAATTCTGTATGGGCACCCTGTGAGTTTGGTGAAGGAGGGCTGGGAGTAAGTTCCCAGTACAGCCCCCCAGGATATGGGCTGCAACCTGCTGGTCCTCCACAACCAAACAGACCACTTCTGGAAATTCACCCAGGAAAATCTGGAAACTAGACAGGATAGCATGAAACAGTGGTATGAACAGAATGCTACTCTGGTTGAGTTACAGCCAGGCCAAAATGTGTGGGTGATGGAGATCGTGGAGCCCCCAAGCTCTGCAAGACAGCTGATCTGGGCACTATGAGGTGAAAGAGCATAAGAGTGATTTCACCTGCCTGGTGGACCCTAAAACTCCTAGAAACCCTTTGAACGTCCTGCTTGTTAATCACCTCAAGCCCCACTTTGAGAGATCTGAGATTGCCATGCTGATAGTCACTGGTGATGGGGTGGAGGAGGAGAGTGAACCTCTCCCCGACCGCCTATCTACCAAGGAGCAGGATGGGTCAGTGGAGGGTGTCAGCCTCTCCCCTACACTGACCCTAGATCAACAGAGGCACTGCCTCCAGTTGTTGGGGCACTTTGATGTGCTATTCTCACTTACCCCAAGACTCAATACATGGTGCACCCATGACCTTGAAACTGGGGACAGCACACGTGTACAACAAATTTACAGGTTGTCTGAAAAAGTGAGGGCTAGCATTAAGGAGGAGGTCTACAAGATGCTAGCGTTAAGGGTAATCAAGCCCTCAATTAGTCCAGTGGTTTGGTCCCCAAGGCTGCCCCTCCAGGTGTCACACCTGAACTTAGGTTCAGCGTGGACGACTGCAGGCTCAATCCAGTCACCAGGGCTGATGCGCACCCCATCCCCAGAGTTTATGAGCTCATCAATAAGATTGAAGCTGCCAAGTTTCTCAGCACGTTTGATTTAATGTCTTGGTATTGGCAGATTGCCTTGACAGAGGGGGCAAAAGAGAGGTCTGTGTTCTCTACACCAAATGGGCACTTCCAGTTCCAGGGCATGCCCTTCAGGTTAAAGAACGCCCCTGCCACCTTCAAGAGGTTGGTCAACCAGGTTAAGGCAGGGTTGGAGAAATTCAGTACTGGCTATCTAGACGACACTGCGGTCTTCAGCTCTAGCTGGGAGGTCCACTTGTGCCACCTCAAGGAAGTGCTTCAGGCTCTGCAGAGAGCAGGCCTGACTATCAAGTCCAGTAAGTGTGAGATAGGGCATAGGGCAGGGTACTGTTGTCTAGGGGGGGGACCCAGTGGGAGGTGGCAAGGTGCAGCCCCTCCAGGCCAGAATTGAGACCATTCTCGCTTGGGCAACCCCCTCCCCCCAGACCCAGACAGAAGTGAGAGCCTTCTTAGGCCTCACTCGTTATGACAGAAGATTCGTCAAGAAGTATGGCAGCATTGTTACCCCCTTGACAGAGGTGATTTCCAGGAAGCAGCCAAGTCAGGTGGTCTGGACAGAACCGTGCCAGAATGCTTTATACACCCTGGAGGCCATGTGCATGGCACCTGTGGTCAGGGCCTATGACTTCCCCCAAGAATTTGGTGTTGAGATAGACGCCTCAGAGCATGGTGTAGGGGCGGAGCTCTCACAGCTAAATCAAGAGGGCCTGGATCAGCCTGTAGACTTTATCAGTGGGAGGGTACTTCCCAGGGAACAGAGGTGGAGCGCAATAGAAAGAAAAGCCTATGGGTGCGGTGTCAGGTTTCCCCAAAGGGAATGAGGCAAATTCCACAGAAGCGAAGACGAAAGTCCCCCACACTTCCAAACAGCAATGACAAGAGTGGAATATAAACACACTCAATGTCGACTGCTCCCAAAAATTGTGGTGGGAATAATTCCAAGGAGTGTACCAACTCTCCCCCAGCTGGATGATGGTAGCTGTCGTCTTGAGAATAGGAGAAAGCTGCAAAAAATATACAATGCATCTAAAACTTCACTTCATAACCTCCAAGCATAATAAATATGTGTTCAACATAAAGTTCCACTTACCCCATGATAGTGAGCGTCTAGTCTTGAAGGGAGATACACCAAAAGTAATCCAAAGAAGTAATATGCCAGGGAAAGGAGTAAAACCCGGCAAGGAGCAATAGAAGTGAGGAACACACTCACAACCCGGAGGCTTCGTACATGCTTAGTACAAAAAATAACATAAACTCGCCACAAAGGCAGAACACCGTCTGACTCATAAACTAAATACAGAGTAGAACGGGATTACCAGACACACTAATGGAAAACTATGCCCCACTCATAAACTGAAGACAGAGGGGAACGGAATACCAGGCACACAGATGGAGAACTCCGCCCCACTCATAAGCTAAAGACAGAGTGGGACGGGAAACACAACCACTTCCGACTCAAAACTTAAGACAGAGTGAAAGGGTGTACACAAAACATGGACACAGAACACAGGGACAAAATGAGCATCACAGACCAACCCCTAAGCTAAAGACAGGGTGGAATGAGGCTTCTCAAATGCCCAGAACTGTCACGTAATCACAAAGACAAAGGGGAAGCACTGTCCGACTCGTTAAAACAGGAGACGGAGCGGAACAAGCACTTCACTCGCCATATAACATGCAAAGACTACACTCACAAATACAATGACTCGGTGTCAGGTGGAGTAAATGGAGGAAAGAAACTCCCGCAAAGGTGGAACCCGGAAAGGCAGAACAGCGCGGGCAAGAAGCTCCGCCCCGCGAGGGAAGGAGAGGGATCCGAGGGGTAATCGGAGGTGGACAGCCGGGAATCAAGGCTTAATCCACACACGAAGGGTCCAATTCGATATTAGGAACTTGAGCAGAACGGGGAATCAGAAAACAAGGCTCCGATAGCTTCTATGAAGCACGAAGAGCAAACGCTAAGAAAAGGGGGCGTGGTCACGTCAGAGTCAGTAAGCCAAGTGTGGAGTAACGTGAGAGACGTCCTTTTCACTTCCTTAGGGAGCGTCTCCAAATTCCACGACAAGGCACAAGGAACACCAGAAACTCGATTAGGGAATGTCTAAAAACACATAGATCGCTGTAAGAGGGAACACCATGTTGAACTCATGATACTGAGGGTCTGTGAATCCAACCACCCCTAACAGGCGGAGCTTGCCGGCGACCAAGATGGCCGCTTAAGCCCAGAGCTCCATCTCGTTGTTAACAATATCCTGCATTATCCTGCATCAGTGCTTTGAAAGGCGGAAATTGAGGCACTCCCTGCAACGAAGGACAGCCGGAGGTTACTGTAGCGGCCTCGCGACTGAGATTTGGTGCCGAATCCGGAAGATCCTAGACGCGGCAGTGCAGCGGCTAGGAAGGCCCTCCAGCCGCGTCCTGAAGTGCTGAGCCTGCCCACGCTGCGTCATAGTGCGTGCGGCCAGAGTGGGGCGTACACCTAGAGACGTGCTTGACAGCGAGCCGGGAGGCCTGGTAAAGGTACGAGCTCCCCGGCGCCCGGTCCCGATTGTGGTGGTGATCAGACCTGCGCTGCCCCCCACGCCCTCTCCCGCGAGGCGGAGATAAGAACTATACGCCACCGCACCAGCTTGGAGAGCGTGACCTAGTGACTTTGCCTTAAAACCGGCGTCTAGTGCTCCTGATTATGACGCGAGGGCGCCTGGCGCTAGCGGGCGGAGACGAGGAGCCAGCACCTGGAGTAGGGGGAACACTGGTGGCTGGTGTGCGGGATTGCTAAGCCGCGACGGAACCGGAGGGAAATATAAGCTGAGCCTGCGTCGGGAGCCACTTGTAAGGCATGGAGGCGTTGCGCCCTCAGCCTCAGTAGGCGAACAGCCAAGGAGAGACTATCTATTGATCTACCCAGCCAGTTTCAAGGTGCCGGATAGACCTACGGCGGGAACCCCGGAGGAGCAACCGCGACAACCCCTTGCTAGGGCGTCCACGTGGTAGATCCCCCACGCGACTTACAGGCTCACCCGAGAAGGTAAAGTGTAATCTCCATTGAGGACGTGGCGGCCTCCTGGTCCTGAGATTGCTGCCTGCGACCCAGCCCTCCCAACCAGTGGCGCAGGTCCAGACACACCTTAATAACCCACTACAGCTGAATTCCCTAGCCTGAGGTGTGACGGGGGTAAAACAAGGGCATTGAGGTGGAAACAAATGGGTGTGCCTCCAAGAAGTGCTGGGTGGACGGCAGGGTGTCAGGTGAGCCCTGAGTCATTGAAACAGATCAGCTACCAATAAGACCTCGTACAAGGTTCATCTAAACACTGAATTGTGTTATTGCGGATATTAACATCCTGGGCCTGCAGGAGGCGATTATACTTAGTGGGCAGTGACACCTGCGGCGCCTGGCACGGCACTACAAGATGGGCAGGGGCGACAAGACACAGAGCAAACTCTCATTGGAACAAGGGCGCTCAAAGTCACAGGACGCTGCGGGCGCGGACAAGGGTGCCCCACAAGATGAAGGCGATACTGCAGGAGCCACAGATATTAAAAGCATGCTACTAGCAATGGAAAAAGGTCTCCAGAACAGCATGACATCCTTTGGCTCGAAGTTAGACGCCCTCACCTACAGAATGGAAAGAATGGTGGAGCGGATCGACAAGCATGCAGAAAGGCTTGATATGTCCGAGAGAAGACTGACAGAGGTTGAGGAGGCGCAAACGGAACTCGACACTGACCATAAAAGGATGGAGAAACTGATGCAAGCCCTGCAAGACAAAACAGAGGACTTAGAAGCTCGTTCCCGTCGCTGCAACCTACGAATAACGGGTCTTCCAGAAACGACCCAGACGGGCAATATGGAGAGGTTTATCGAAAAACTCCTGACCACCCTTCTCGGAGAGGAGACTTTCTCCCCGATGTTTGTGGTGGAGCGTGCTCATCGCTCGCTGGGCCCGCGCCCTCGCCATGGGGCCCCTCCGCGTCCCATCATAGCCAAATTGCTCAATTAGAGGGCCAGAGATGCAGCCCTGCACCAGGCTAGGGACAAGAAATCGTTACAATACGAGGGCTCGGAGATCTCTCCTTACCCCGATTTCACTGCCAGAGTGCAGGAAGCCCGCAAACACTTCACCCCGTTCAAACGACAACTTAGAGACCTTGGTCTGGATTACACCATGTTGTACCCAGCAAAACTGCGAGTCAACCGGCAGGGGCAATCCCACCTGTTCACGGACCATAGAGCCTTGAAACAAGCCTTAAAAAACTGGTCGAGAGAACACCGTAGAGATGCGAATTTGCCGATGGACAGAGTAGAGGGAAGCAGCCAGCTGGATGAGCAGGAGTGACAGACTTCTTCCTGTTAGCTGCATATGGCGGTAAGGCGGCACAGCTGCGGTAAGCAGCGAGGACTAACCCGGTAGACTGCCGAGATGTTTATGGTCATGTGAGGTGGATTGTGTTAGGGGAAATGGGGGACTATGTTGCCCGGTCTGGCCATTCCGAACTGGGACACAAGAAAGTTCTGTTTGCCAGGCCCCACAGCCACTGAACTCGTACAACAGCCCCGGGGGTATGAACAAATGATTGGGGCAGTTGAGTTGCTAAGCTGGTCCAAAGGTGGGGGGTATAGCTTCATATGAACGTTGCTTTTCAGATCAATAGAATTGTTAAAAAGTTTTACGTAACCAATATCTTACTGATGCACATTACGAGTTACAACAGGTGGTGGGTGGAGGGTGTCTAATGTAGTGCGCGTTCGCACTCTTTGCTGGTGGCTAGGCAACCTCGGCCCCCGCGCGCAATGCACCTGTATGACTCTACGGAGATCATTAGGTTTGGGGATGGGAACGGGGGGAGGATGGGTGGTAATGTACTCTGCAAGGCCTTGTTGGGGGTGGTCTGCTGTGGGCGGGGGGAGTAAATGTTCTTTTGTTTGGTTGGACAGCTAGGGGGAGGGGGATGTTACTTTACAATTTGCACACACAGTCCAATATAGGCACGAATGGTACCCATGCTCACGCACAGTACAGTCTTAAGAGCAATGGCGAGTACAGCCGAATTGGATGGCTAATGGCTCTTCTGCCACGATTCGCGCCCTCACATGGAATGTCAGAGGGCTCAACGACTACCGTAAGCTGAGGAAAGTCCTTGGCTACCTCCAGCGACAACATGTGGATGTAGCACTCCTCCAAGAGACCCATCTGCCACTCACGAGCAGGATGTTACATAGTAAGGGTATGGAGGGTAATATCGCAGCAGCAGGCTTTACGACTCATGCCAGGGGTGTGTTAACCTGGGTAAATCCCAAATCGAAACTCACTCTGACGCCTCTAAGGGCGGACCCCGAGGGCCGCTTTGTGATAGCGAATTGTAAAGGCCTCGGGATCGAATTAGTAGTGGTTAATGTCTATGGCCGGAATTATGATTCCCCTGACTTCTACCACTCACTAGCGAATATAGCCCGTAATTACAACACTGCGCAGGTCCTGTGGGGAGGGGACTTTAATCTTGTACTTAACCCGGCACCAGACAGATCCGCTGCCCCCGTGTAATCCTTCGGCTGCAGCGTAGACGCTACACAGTATGCTCACCAGTTTTGATCTGGAGGATGTATGGAGGTACAAACATGCAGCTCCGGGAGGGTACACCCACTACTCGACCTACTATGATATTCACACCAGAATTGATTATCGGCTGGCACGCTCTTCCATTATGGGTCGGATTAGGGACTGCAAGATTCTACCGCGCACTTTGTCGGACCATTCACCACTCTTACTAGTTCTGGATACCCCTGCAAAGGCGATTCCCCCGTTCACATGACGTTTCCCACCGTACTCGCTACTTGACCCGCTGTTCAGAGGGGAGCTAGCAGAAGCAATAGATTTCTTTTTTGAAGCCAATGAAGGCTCACTGGAAAACTTTCAGTCTGTGTGGGAAGCCTTCAAGGTCTACATATGAGGCATAGCCATTTCCAAACACTCGGGTGTTCTCATATCCATTAGGCATAGGCTGTCGGAGTTGGAGAGACAGCTAGCGAGCCTTGAGGAGCGGCAACTGAGGCACCCTGATACTACTCTAGACGAAGAGATAAAGTCCCTTCTGATTGAATACAATGAGGAAGCAGACAGGGAGGTTAAACACATGGGAAAGTACGCGACGGCGCGGACCTACGGAGAAGGGCAGAGGCCTAGCTCAGTCCTAGCTAGAATATTGAAAGGCAGCAGGGGGAAACCGCAGGTTACCGAGTTAAAGACTCCGAGCGGCCTGGTCCTCACAGACGAGACAGAGATAGCAAAAATGTTCAGAAGCTTTTATTCCGACTTGTACTCCTCTAAGAGCGGAGACCTCACTGACGAAACAATGGAATATTTGGAGCACATAGACCTGCCCATGCTCACCAACACACACAGGGAATTCCTTATGCTCCCCATAGGGAAAGACGAAATAATAGAGGCTCTAGCGGGTATGCGTTCGGGAGGTGCTCCAGGGGCAGATGGTCTCACTGTGGGCTTCTATAAAGCCTTTCGAGATCAACTGATCCCCCATCTATCCACGCTGTTTGATGACATCTTCATGGAGGGTAGCATGCCACACTCCATGAGGGAAGCACTATTAGTTACAATTCTTAAACCTGGAAAGGCGCACGATGAGTGCGGCTCATACAGGCCTGCTTTCCCTAGCTCTATGCTAAAGTGTTGGCGACCCGCCTGGCTCTCCTAGCCCCCAAGCTGGTCGCGCCAGAGCAAGAGGGCTTTATCCCCAGTAGAAATTTAACCTATAATATTCGCACGGTCCTTGGCACAATGCAAAATGTCAACTAGGACACGAAGGCCATTGCGGTGTTCCTTGACATGGAAAAGGCCTTTGACTCGGTGAAGTGGCCATTCATGCGACAGGTGCTGCAGCGGATGGGACTGGGCATACCATTCCTCCAAATGATAGGCGCTCTATACAACAAGCCATCTGCCAGGCTGCGCGTCGGCAACCTAGTTACGGACTCCTTTCCTATTGGTAGAGGGACCCGACAGGGCTGCCCACTCTCCCCACTACTATACACCCTGGTGGCGGAACCGCTCGCTTGCGCCTTGCGGGAATACCACAGCAACGAAGGGTATAAGCTTCCCGACATATAAGATTGTTGTCTCGATGTATGCGGATGACACTCTGCTGTATGTTCGTGACCCAGAAAATATTTTATCACCGATGCTCAGGGAGGTCGTTCGTTTCGGTTCCCTCTCGGGTCTGAAAGTAAACTGGGAGAAATCGCTGGCCTTCCCCCTCACCCCAGCTACCCGGAAATTTGACATGGAGTTTCCGCTACAGTGGTCCTCGGACCCGATTAGATATTTGGGTGTACGGCTTCACACTGACTCTGAGCTCTTGCTTAGTGAAAACTACGGGGTTGCGCTCAGCAGACTGGAGGACGATGTAGAGACCTGAAGCAAGCTCCTGCTTTCCCTCTTGGGACGCATTGCCATAATGAAAATGGTGGTATTGCCTAGACTCCTGTTTCTGTTTAACGCTATGCCGATTGTGCTGTCGAAGGCTTTCTTCCAGAGGCTGACGCAGCTTATGATCAAACAAGCTTGGGCAGGCAAGCAACCTAGAGCGAAGTGGACGCTCCTGACACTGCCATACAGCATGGGGGGCCTCGGAGCTCTGGATCTAGAGCTATACTATAGAGTGGCTCAGGCATCCCACTTACACACTTGGGTACATGGCGACGCACACATCCCACATGTGGGCATGGAAAGAATGTTCGACGAACTACTTCAACTTCCGGCTACGGTATTCCAGCCAATAGATCGCAGAACTGGTATTTTAGACTCCATGACAGCGACAAACCATGCTTGGCACTCTCTCCTGCAGGCACAGGGAGGAGCGTTGCTCTACTCGCCTAACATGCCTGTGGATTGGGCACTATGGCTTTCCCCCATTGGAGAGAAAGGAGTAATCCAAGCTTTGTACAAACTCAGTATCCAATTGGCGGGAGACCTTTTCCAAGAGGGTACGGTTAAAACCTGGGATCAGGTGGCAGGTAATAGTAGTGACGTCTCCTTATTGCTCCGTTTCCAGTTCCATAGAGTGCGCAGTGCCTTTCTATATTTACTGTGGACGGACTTGGCAGAACCACCGGAGGTCCCGGAACTTACATATATTATAAAAACGGAGACTCCCCGCAAACTACTGACAAATTTGTACAAACTCGCCATGTCCCACAGGGATCACCAGCTCATGAAGGCCAGGGTGGCATGGCAAAGAAACCTACAGGTCACAATAGATGACGACATGTGGCGCTACTGCTGTGTGAACAATAGGAGGATATCCTTGAACGGGAAGCATAGACTGATACATTTTAAGTTTCTCCAAAGAGTATACTACACCCCAGAGGGGCTCCATAGATATGGGCTCCGTCAGTCGGCTGAGTGTGAGAGGTGCCCCGAGCCGGTAGCCGACTCTCTGCACTTGGCGTGGCGATGCCCGGGCGTACAGGCCTATTGGAGCAGCATCTTTAGCAAAATGAACAAGATACTGGAGCTTGCGCTGACTCCTGATCCTGCGCTGGCGCTACTCGGCTATTCCAGGGGACTCCCGGTTGCGGTCCGGAGGCTTACAGATATGGGGCTGCTTATAGCTAGGTGTGTGGTGGCGCTATGCTGGATGACAGGGCCACTACCCACTACCTACTACTAAACGCTGGGCGCAGGATATGCTTTACTGCTGCACGCAAACCCAACACTATAGCGAGTTGCTGCCTCCTACAAGCCGCCCGAAAAACTTTAGGGGATTGTATCAAACACATTTAGGAGGCAGCGAAACGGAGGGTGAATCCGATGAGGCGCTCAACGGCGAAGTGCCTCTCTCAGGCACTTCGGACGGCATAGAGGAGGTAACATTAACGAACCAATGAAGATGAAACTTTGGGGGCGCAATGGGGGAATATTGGCTAGCCGGACCGTGTTTCCCTACTGTTTGATGAGGGTGTAGGGGTGGGTCTAGAGGGGAGTATGTTTAGAATACAAGTGAAATGGAGTTCGATTGATAGGGTTCAGACGCTGCTTTTGGGACGGTTTGCTCGCTTGCAGAGATTGATATGGGGTGCTTGACGCCTACCCATTTTGGGTAGCAAGATGATTGGCTGAGTACAGGTCTCAGATGGGACTTCGATACTGGGTAGCTGGACTGTGGTACTGTGTGTGTTCAATTGGGGGGTGGGGAGTTGTTGTTCAGAATAATTGTATGTTTCAAAATCCCTCGGAATAATTTTCCCTCAAAAGAAGGGGCGTTAAGGCAGGGAGGGACAGGGTCCAATCACAAGTGCGTAGACGTACTTTTCATAGGCTATTAAGCACGCTAATTGTTCACATTGTGCATTTGTGGACTGACCTGAAGGCATATATACCTGCTTTGCCGCCGGACCCCAGGATTGTCGGCTAAAGGGCTGTGTTATCCCTGAAGAGATAAGTCTATTTTCCTTTTCATGCTGCTGGCCCCAGGGTTGTAGGCTCATGGTTGTGTCATTCTTTGCAAATATCAATAAAGGTTTTTTGAAACTTAAAAAAAAAAGGAAGAAAAGCCTATGTGGTGGTCTGGGCACTGAACAAATTGTGGCCATACTCGTTTGGCACTCACTTCCGGGTTCAGACAGACCGTAGATCGTTAATGCAGATGAGGGGTAAAAATCCCAAACATTTCGGTGGAACACCGCAGTGAAATAGACCACACCAATGCTGATGGTCTCTCCAGGTTCTTCCGCCTTGGTGAATGGAAAACTCCCAAGAGGTTGGGTAGCTCTCCCCACTTCCAGCTGGGGGGACACACGTTTTAGACCTGGCATCCTTGGCATAAGTTTCCCTCGCTTTTTGCCTTCTGTCCTCCTGTTTTGCGGACTCAATCTTTGCAGCCTTAGTATTCTGGGTACTTTACCATTGCTAACCAGTGCTACAGTGCATGTGCTCTTCCCTAAACCATGGTAACATTGGCATACCCACAATTGGAATATTTAATTTACTTATAAGTCCTTAGTAAAGTGTACAACATGTGCCCAGGGCCTGCACATTAAATGTTACTAGTGGGCCTGCAGCTCTGATTGTACCAACCACTGAAGTAGCCCTTTAAACGTGTATCAGGCCTGCCACTGGAAGGCCTGTGTGTGCAGTTTTAAACTGTCATTTCGACCCGGCAAGTTAACCCTCTTGCTAGGCCCAAACCTTCCTTTTCAATACATACAAGTCATCCCTAAGGTAGAACCTGGACAGCCCCAAGGGTAGAGTGCAGTGTATTTAAAATGTTGGACATACACTTTCAAGTTTTACATGTCCTGGTAGAGAAAAACAATTAATTTGTTTTTTACTACTGCAAGGATTTAGGTTAACATTGCATTTTATAAGTGTAATTTTCAATTGGGAAAAGATAGATTTTTCGAGTTTCGGGTCTCTGGACTCAATTAAAAATCACAGCTTACGGTACGTTGGATTTTAAGTTGGAAGTCTGAAAAAGCCACTTTTTGAAAGTTGCTACAGGAATCAAGCTAGGCTCCCTGATGAAGGGTGATACCCCGAAACCAACTTGGCAGTTCGGGCTGGACTGTTCACATGAGGAGCAGGGTTAAGACTAATTTGCATACGGCTGGGTCAAAACAGGTGTGGAGTAGTAAGCAAAAGGAAGATGGATTTAACTTCATTTGTTTCTGCAGCACTTTTAGAAAGTTCGCATTTTCCTACTTTAACCATTCTGTGCCTCTGCCTGTTTATGAATACACGTCTCAGTTGGGTGACAGCTGGGCTTTGTGCATTCCCTTTACACAGCCACACACAAAGGGAGCTTAGGTGGGCCTTATGGGCAATTCACATCCTGATGGGCCATCACCTGGCTGATAAGCTATCCTGGGCAGGATGGGAGGGAGGAGCTGACACTTGCACCTAATAAGGGCTGTGCCTGTCCCCACCCACAGAGCTGCATATCCCCTGCAGTGAGTCTGAAGACAGGGCAGGAAGGACAGGGATCTTGGGCACTTCAAAAGACTCTTTTTTAAGTCTCCCCCACTTCAAAGGTACAACTTGGTATAAGTACTGTACTCTGACACCACCAACTTAGTACATTTCTGGACCTGAGGACAATCTGCCAGGAAGAAAGGCTGCTGCGCTTCTGCAAGGACTGCCACTTTTTTGGACTTGCTGTCATTGCGCTGGTTGGAACCGACGCATCTCACCTTGATGCATTGCCACTGCCGCCGACGATGAAGATTGCATCGCCGGCTGCGCGACTCAATGATAACTCATAGCCCTCATCAAGAGGGATTCGACGATGACGCATCTGTGACTGCGCGGATCAGAGCCAACGCATCGCCTCCATCCGAAGGGATCAACTCTGACAAAGTGAGTCCATTGCATCCTCTGCCTGCATTGGGCCTTGACGTCAAGGCATTCCCTCCATTCAAGGTACTTTTGCCGCGGGACATGGTTGGTCACTGTATCCGACCCGTGCTCCATCATGATCGGCCTAAAGTTTTAGATTTGATCCGGTCAAATGCTAACAGAGAACCCTGGTTGGCTCTTTACATTTCCAAGCACTATATTACAAGATATTCTTTAAAAATTCATAAATCCTGTTCTACATATTAGATTTTTGTCATTTTGTTCTATTTTGGTTCACTACATTAAGCTATGTTTGTCTAACCTGGTGTGGATTCTTTTTGGGTGGTGTTTTTACTGTTTTACTGTTTTAAGCGTTGCACAAATACTTTAAACATTGCCTCTGTGCCAAGCTACCAGGGGGTGAGCACAGGTTAATTTAGGGGTGTGTCTGACTTACACGGACTAGGATTGTGGTTCCTACTTGGATAGGGTGCATACTTCAGCCAACTACAGCCCCAATTTCTAACAGGAACTCTGATTTAAAAGTTACTTCAAATTTCTTCTACCTGATCCTCTCCATCAGATGCTGTCTCAGTATCTATCCCTGCCTTAGAGCTATCTAAAAATATAAGCGTATGTAGAATGCAGAAGTAATTGTAGAAAATAATGCTGTGTGTTATGAATTGAAAGAACAGAATGCTTTGAGAGTGAGAGTCTAGTAAAGTGTAATCAAACAACAATAGCAGTCTCAAAATGGAAAAAAGCACTTATCTGTCTCAAAGCTGTTCCTCCAAAAAAGGGTCAATTCTGCAAAATGTCTAAGTGAAAAAGAACAAAAACAAATTAGTTCAAGTGGCAACCCACCAAACATGGCAAAACCACATTATGCCTAATTTGCCCCCAAAGCCAAGAGAAAATTCTATGGGGTACATGTTCCTTGTGATAGAGGAGAATGTGGGTGACCGCAAGGAAGTTAGCCATGTGCCCCTCTGCTTTCACCCACCACAGCATAGGGAAGGTGTCAGCCCTTAACCGGGTTGTGTCCCATTTACATTTTACTTTCACCTAGTTGGGGAAATGGGCGAGTACAATTCAACTATGATCAGCTATTGTGCCCTCCACGTGTTACTTTAACCCAACATGTCCTACATCATGGGGCAACGGCTGAACAAACTTCAACCATTATTTCATTTATTTATCCATTCACCTGACTACTACAGCATAGGGCAATGTGTTATTCCCCTTCAGCCATTATTATTATTTTTTTAAAATAATTTTATTGGTTTTATATGACATGTTGCAGTATTACAGTGCCTTATCCAATTATACATTCTAACATTGTTTTGAGCTTTGCGGTTATTACCTTTCAGCAATAATTTGTCATATACGTAACACAGGTACAGTTGCACCTCCTCTTATGGTACATTTGCGTTGTAAGATTTACTGTTGGCATTAGCTGTTACAATTATACTCTTCCAAAGAGAAAACAACGAAAAAAACGAATAAAAAAACGTAACTACACATAACTGCCCACCCCCACCCACTTGACTGGCTCACCTACTGATCATGTGATTCGGCCCAGGGTAATACCTATTGTACGCAGAGATACCCTATGGGGAAAGTGTTATGTTTTAGCAATGGCTTTCAAGATGAGTACTCAGAAAGAGCCTGTGTGGGATGACTATACTACAGCTCCGCAGGACGGGGCGACGTGTTTTGTGTATAGGAGGGCATAAAGGGGTCAAAGGCCTTGAGTGGTTCTAACATCTGGTCCTATTCCAGGGATATGGGTGTTTTACGAACCCCTCGAAGTTCCTCCCTCCTGATGGCAGGACTTCCTGCTCCACCCCAATGGACTATCTCTTTGAGCCAAGTCGTTAACGTAGGGGGGAGGGCTGATTTCCAGCTCATTGTGATGGCGCGTTTTGTTATGAGGATAGCCATATCCGCAAAGCGGCGTTGTACTTTCTGTGTTTTCGGGGAGCAACGTAGTCCTAACAGGCAGCTCTCTGCTGTGTTCCATCCAGAGGTACTCGTAGTGTCTCTCACTACCTGTCCAACTATATGCCAAAACCTGCCCAATTGACATACTGCACAACATGTGCAGTATGTTCGCGTCTGCCATCTGGCATTAAGGGCAGCAGGTTGTGCCTCATGGGAATATACAGTTAAGGCAATGTGGGCCAAGGTATGCCCTGTGTAGGATCATATACTGTATAAGTTTGAATTTGGCAATCAAGACAGCTTTGATTGGAACACCAGGAGAGAGGACCATTCCTTGTCAGTTAGGTCTCTACCAATATCTCTGGCCCATTTCTCTTGTAGAACCGTGAGGGAAGTCCCTGTATGTGCCCGGACTCCCCTGTATAGCCATCTGATTAGGCGTCGCCCCTCCCCCATCAGATATACTGCATACATTAATTCATGTGTAGGGGGTTCGCTCCCATCTGGGGAACCAGTACTTTTTTATGTAGTGGGTAATGGAAGTGTGTAATATGAACAGGGAGCGAGGAACTCCTTGACTATTAGCGAAGTTTTCATGGTCCGCTAGCGTACCATCAATGAACAACACTCCCACTGTGGATACCCCTTCTTTTGTCCAGTGTGAGATACTATGTCTGGTGACCAGTCCTGTTTTGGTGGGAATTCCGAGTAAGGGAGTATTAGGTGCATATGGAAGATTCCGCCTGGTGTATTGTAAGGCTCGTTTCCAGTATAGACGTGCTATTCGAAGCAGGAAGGGGGGATGTCAGGAGGGTCTTAGTCCCAGGTAGCAGTAGGGTGTACAGAGTGCCCTGGCCCAGGGTTTGTGACGTGTAATCTATTTCGTGTGGGTTATGGCCAGCAAGCCAATATGATAGCCATTGTAATTGGCTAGATAAACAGTATGCGCAAAAGTCCGGGACTCCCAGCCCTCCCTCGTCTGGCCTCAGTTGCATTTTGGTTAGGCACAATCCCCTTCAGCCATTAATCAGTAATTGTGCCATTCACATTTTACTTCTACACAACAACAAAAAATCATGTGGAAATGAGGAGCACACTCCAGCCATTGATCAGTTTCTGTGCCATTCACATTTCTACCCAACATGGCATACATCGTGGGGTAATGGCTGAACTCAGTTTAGCCACTGATCACTTATTTAGCCTGTCACATTTTGTTTCACCCCATCACTGCATAGGGCAATGTGGCAGTCCACTTCAGCCAATGATCAGTTAATGTGCCATTCACATTTGACTTCCACCCACCACAGCATGTATCTTTGGGGAAATGGGTGAGCACACTTCAACTATTGATCAGTATTTTTGCCATGCATGCGACTTCTATTCAGCACAACATATATAGTTAGGGAAATGGGTGAGCCCACTTCAGTCACTGATAATTGATTAAGCCATTCATATTTTACTTTTGCCCAGCATGGAATACATCACGGGGAAATAGGTGAATGGAATTCAGCCACTGACAAATTATTTAGCCATTCACATTTTGCTCCCACCCACCACAGGCTCCTAAATACTGACGGCACAGCAACATGTGAATGGCTGAATAACTGATCAATAGCTGAGGTGGACCCTCACCCAAACATTACACCATGATGTATGCTGTCGTAGATGGAAGTAAAATGTGAATGGCACAATAAATAATCAGTGCCTGAAGTGAGCTGACATTGCTGTCTAGGGAGTGGGCGCTTGAAAAGCCCTGGAGCAGCAGCAGTTAGAAAACAACATTGTCATGTCCCCGAGGGAAGGGAAATTCTCAAAAAATATGTCTGGCCCACTAAGAAGGGCTCGTCCCATCCCAAGGGGGCAGACAGTCGTCCCTCCCCCGCCAACACCATTTCTGTAGCCCACGGAGCACCAGATAAGCTCAAGGCACATTCACAATAAAAACAACTTCAAAACATTTTCCCTTCCGTGTCTGGGCCTGTTGTGACCCTCTTGGGGACAATCAGTACTCCAGGGATGTAAAAACCTCTAAAATATTGTGTGCCCCTATGTGGGGATGTGACCCATGTCAAAGTGAGCCGACCCCCCAAACTGTAGTGCCTGTGGAGCATCAGACAAGCCCTGAGCATATCAATATAAACACATGGTCGCCAGATAGCCTTCTCTGAGGCGTCTAATTACCACCCCTTGGGGGGCCCAATCTGACACCTCTATGAAGGGAAAATCTTTCAGTCATTCTGTACCTTTTTGAAAGGGGTCGACCATTGCCAAGGGGGAACACCCCAGCCAAATTTTCATGCCTGAGAAGTGCTAGAAAAGCACCCAGCACATCGACATAAACAAATGGATGTCACATTTCCCTTTCCATGGGGTGGCTGATCACACCTCCCTCGGGGGCTTTGCCACCACCTCCCTCAGGAAGCGAATATCCCAAAAATAATGTATCGCCACATGAAGTGTGTGTGTGTGGGGGGGGGGGGGGTTTGAACCATGCTTGGGCAGGCTGATATCCCCAAAAGTCAAGATGTACAGTGTGATTCCTGCTCATAGATCGCAGTGACTCTAGGATCCATGAGCAGAGATCGGTTTGAAAGAGGCATCTGATTTTGAACCATTAACCAAGGGATGTTGATTAAACACTTTAAGCGGAACTAATCCAAAACTGAAATACTAAACTGTGGAGAATGGAAGAACTACCGAGTAGGATAGTGTCAAAATATTGATGACATGAGAAATGTATGTGGGCTCCAGATTCAGCAGCGTTCAAATCAAAAATATAGTTCTGAAAGATACTCAGGAGACCATTTATCTAGTGGGACGAAGCCAGAATGTTGGGACATTGCTGTTTGTTTGATGGAGTGATTGCTGAATGTTGAACAGAAATAGCACCTGTGATTATGATCACAGGAAGGATTCCTGAAAACAGATGGAACATGAAAGAGCCCAAATAATTGTATAGCAATAAAGAGAGCACTGAAGATAAACAAGGAACCAATGTTTTAGAAAGCAGAAGCAATTACAATCATGTTGGAAGCCTGGCATAACAGCAGCAAGCAATTCCTCAAAATGTGCTGGATAATGAGAATTCATGAAGCAGAAAACTTTGTCTACAAAATGGACAGTCTGTAAGATACATAAGGAAGTTGTCAAAGTCAAAGGCTAATTACTCAGTTCAAATAATAATGATGATTTTACCACGTTATCAATTTACATGCAAGGATACCATTCAAAAACAGTGGGTGGCCTGATGCTTTACGAGCGTGAATAAAACACTACAACCCTTCACAGGCATTTTTACTGTTAATCCCTACAAAAAAACCCTAATGCATCTTACAGCAGGAGGAATTTGGTCTCAGAAAGAAACTTTCATTTCCCATGATACCATGTAATTATGGTAGGAGACAAAGTAAGAGAAAGTGTGACCATTTATTTGAAAGTGAGACCAGGCGTGTGAACTGAAATGGAATTGCAGAGTAAAGAATAACCCAAAGGGATCTTGCAAGAAGAGATGTTAAGGGTGACCGGGACTTCATATATTAACCAATGGTGCCAATACTGTACTTTCATCTGGTTAAGATATGCATTTCATGAACCAGTTTGCATCAACCATTGGAAATTAGTTTTAAAAAGCTAGTTTAGTGAAATATGATAATGCAGATACTTTGTGAAATAAATTGGAGGCAGTGAGGAGTCAGTGCTAGGATGCGGAACAGAAAAAGACACATGATGATCCTTGGTAAGTTCTATTTATACTTGCCAATTCTTCTTTGCACCATGAGTGGAGGTAATATCACAGTGTGGTAGCATTGTAGCCCAATACATTTACAGGCGAGTTGAATTATGGCAGAAATCAAGCTTTGTCAGGGATCCTCTCGTATACAAGTTCCTGTGATCTACAAATTACCCCATCAATAGCTGAATTTTCTGAGAAAGAGTCAGAAGTGCCGCTCTGGGTTGCTATTGGTTTTGTTTCGTGAAGAATCTGAAAAAAAACAACAAATGATTCAAGTTGTGATTCTATCTCACTAGGAAGACGTAGATCTTTCATACAGATTTTAATATCAATTGACATATCATAAGGCATTCAGTTCTGTAAGATACCTCTCAGCAGATTCCTAAATGCTTATTAAGCACACTATAAATTAAGGAACCACAATAATTTTGTAGCCATTACCTTGATAGCTAAAACAAAACTTGGTTGAGGACACTGTTACCCCTTTCGATGACCCTGATTGATTGTGCATGGGAGGGATATGAGGAAAGTAACTGTAATTCCAAAGTGGATATGGTGATACCAAATACTTTTGTGATGAATGCTGGGATATTGCACCTGTACCTTCATATATTTCAAGATCACCTGAGCAGCTGGAATCATTTGTATCTACACCCACAGGAATCGAGAACATATATTAACCACAAGCAGAAAGCATGTGTTCTACTTGACTGGGAATGTAAAAGAAAAGGAGGACCCCACACAGACTAATCCGGGACTGGGGGGAAAACAAAGTTATAAAAAGCTCAAGGTCCCAAATAAGTGGAGGATCAAAGATATGTCCACTTAAAATGAAAAATCATTGGTGGTATTAATACCAAAACATAGCATGCCCCCCATGGGCGGGAGAGGTAAAGGTTCAAATTGGGTATCTAAATTTGTGTCTAAGGATTATGTACCATCTAAATTGTGTTAATATAACAACAACCACATTTAAAAATCAGTGACGGGACCACTACTGTAGTCCGATAATTAGTGCACATACATTTCATCAATTGTAAAGACAGACAAATTAACAAAAGTGTTTGGTAAAAAATTGGATATACAATTTATTCATGCAATTGTTACATAATTCATAATACAAATTACAATATTAAAACAATAATAAAAAAATTAATAAAAACAATTAATCAATTGTAAAAAAGAATCAAAGAGTCGACGCGGCGTTTCGGTTTTCTTTTTAGACACCTTCTTCAGGACTGATTCTAGACAGTTAAAAAAACACACAAAATTACCATCCACTTTAGTTTTTACACATATAAAATTCGTCTGTCATTCTATTACATTAAGCACAATAACAACTTTTCTAGTTGTACCCTATTACAATTTTGCTTCACATATTATTTTGCAACATATAAAATTCGTCTGTCATTCTATTGCATTTATCCAAAATACCATCTTTTCTAGTTGTACCCTATTGCAATTTTGTTCATATCTGGTCACTTCACATATTATACAAACATTTCTGTTATTTTCACTGTATATCTAAAAGACACAATTTGTACATTATTTACATCTTCACTCTATTAGATCTTATATTTTTATTATTATTATCGTTGTAAAATCTATTAACCCTATTTTACTTGTTTACCTCTCTCTGAGCCATATGGCCCATGCTCCCAATGTTTTATTGTTATCATAGCATCTTGTACGGCCCGCTTACCTTATTCCAGATTGAGATAATTACCTCTACTGGATGGCGCTAGTTCGATTTTATGGGTTTTTCATAATTTCCCCATTCCGAAAATAACTTGCTGAATGTGCAAAATCCTGTTGTTTCTAAATGGATCTAGATCAGATGTGTTGTCTTTCCAACGATAATAATAATAAAAATATAAGATCTAATAGAGTGAAGATGTAAATAATGTACAAATTGTGTCTTTTAGATATACAGTGAAAATAACAGAAATGTTTGTATAATATGTGAAGTGACCAGATATGAACAAAATTGCAATAGGGTACAACTAGAAAAGATGGTATTGTGGATAAATGCAATAGAATGACAGACGAATTTTATATTTTGCAAAATAATATGTGAAGCAAAATTGTAATAGGGTACAACTAGAAAAGTTGTTATTGTGCTTAATGTAATAGAATGACAGACGAATTTTATATGTGTAAAAACTAAAGTGGATGGTAATTTTGTGAGTTTTTTTAACTGTCTAGAATCAGTCCTGAAGAAGGTGTTTAAAAAGAAAACCGAAACGCCGCGTCGACTCTTTGATTCTTTTTTACAATTGATTAATTGTTTTTATTATTGTTTTAATATTGTAATTTGTATTATGAATTATGTAACAATTGCATGAATAAATTGTATATCCAATTTTTTACCAAACACTTTTGTGAATTCGTCTGTCTTTACAATTGATGAAATGTATGGGCACTAATTGTCGGACTACAGTAGTGGTCCCGTCACTGATTTTTAAATGTGGTTGTTGTTATATTAATACAATTTAGATGGTACATAATCCTTAGACACAAATTTAGATACCCAATTTGAACCTTTACCTCTCCCGCCCATGGGGGGCATGCTATGTTTTGGTATTAATACCACCAATGATTTTTCATTTTAAGTGGACATATCTTTGATCCTCCACTTATTTGGGACCTTGAGCTTTTTATAACTACTTGACTGGGAGCAATTGTCTGATGTGGTCAAGAGAACTGATATCAAAAGGACCTATTTAGCAATTTTGAAAGGATCATGTCTTTCAGCGCAGAGACCCCTTATTCAGGAGTGTCAACCTGAATGTACTCATCAGTCAGTGTCATGGCCAGAAGCTCCTGAAAACTCTGGCAAACTAGTGTGGCCTTAAGTACTGTATTGCCAGAACCATTGCCCTTGTTCTGTTCAATAGGACCACCCTTCCCCTTCTTTTTTTAGCATGTTGCTGTTTCTTAATGCCTAGTCAGCCATTTCATTGGGGTGAAGAGAGCCTTGTGAACCCACTTTTGTATCGAGTTTACCACTTTGATAAGAGATACAGAAGTTGGACTGCAGTTGGTCAAATTTTTTGTTTCAGAAGCAACCCTCTTTACTCTCATAATCAATAAGGCAGCTTCTCTTTTCAGATTTGCTGTCTGTGTCTGAGTGACAGCTATCGCCTGGTGCCTGAAGATAACAGTCAAAACGATTATCAGATTGCTAAAACATATTGGGAGCCTTCAAGTGGGTAAGGTCCCTGAATAGGTATCTCCTCACCCACGTCCTTTAAATCTCAATGATAAAAATCCCATGATTGCAGTTGTGGTGATTCAGTCCAAGAACTGTCTCCCTCTTAGGGTCCCCTCTATCTCAGCTTTTAGTTTGAGTTGGGTTTGGTGAGCATGTACCAAGTAAATCTGTGCCCACAGATGTATAGATTTCCAATATCATTTTTGTAGCTCCAACTCTCTCTGGCCAAGCTGTGTAGCATGGAGATGCTGGTGTACTGAAAGGAGAACTGCTTCACTCTATTGTTACTCGTATCACTTTAAGACATTTTTTCAAAGCTCCTAATCAATTTCGTCTCTAAATGTACACCTAGGGAAGTTTCATGTTCTTCCTTAGTGTGTTTCAGTACCTCTGGCAAACCCACAATAAAGAGGGTCTGTGCAAAGCCAGATTGGAAAGGAGACCCTACAAGACCCGCTCTACAGCCTCAGGGATCTAGAGGCCTTTCCAATTTATACCAATGTAGGCATAAAAAAACTGATTAGAGGCTTAAAAAAATGTATTTATAGTCAAAATTAAGTTTTTATTATAATATTCATTTGAAAGAACGATGCACACTGGATTAAATCACGATTTCACAACAGCTAGCCATGTTTTACTACAAATTATATTTGAGGTATTGCTTCATCAAGGCTTTTGTGCATATTTTTTTAGTATTTAAAAAAAAGGATTTGCCAGCAGGTGAAATAGATTAGTCATTCAGATATTATAACTTTTTCTTTTAGACCAGTATTGGCTGTGGCCATTGCTTGTTAAGAATGAATTAACAATGTGTTATCTGCAAGCCCATTTATTATATTGCTCATCACATAGTTCTCAGTGTCGAGGCATGCGACGTGCTGGCTAGCTGTTTCTTTATAAAAAAGAAAAAAATGAACACATCTTCCATCCGTTTCATGTTTGTGCCTCTGTAAATGAGGAAAAACGCTCTGATCAAGTTGTTCAATATTTGCTGGTGTTCAAAGTTGTACAGATCTCATTGTTCTGTTACTTTCCTACTGCGTTGTTGTTTCCGGTCTCTTTTCAGCTTTCAAAATGATACAACATAATAATGAACTGTGGTCACTATTGATTTCCTTTCCTTCTACTTCAACTGATAAGAATTTTCATAGTTCTTCCATATTTAAAAATTAGACAATTGTGCAGGCAGAGTAAACAAAGTTTGTGCTGCCTTGCGCGAGTATCTTTATTTGCTCTCCCATTTGACCATCTCATATTGCATGTGTGCATCAGGTTCACTAATAATAGTTCCATTGCTATGTTGAAAATGTTTCCTTTTTTTGGTAGGTTTCATATATCATTGTCTTCAAGCAGTTCTAATTCAGCTGGTATATCCACTGTTAAAAGTCCCCTGCAAGAAGGAACAGCGAGTTGGATATGTTTCTTGCATTTTCTGCCCACTTGTTCAAGATTTCTTGCCTTGACCTACAATCATATACCGTTGTTGGGGAAAAAGGAGTATTTATTTTTTTAAGGATCATCATTCAATTCGACTTTTTCATGCAATGAATTCCCATTAACAGAAGGACCAACACAAACTTCATGGTATAGGGACTCAGTCGGCATATGTTGGTGGGTTTCAGCTAACTCACAGTCCCATATCTAACCACCAAATTGATCAGGGTAACATATGTTATCAGCAATACTGAACATTACACTCTGATTCTCAGTGGAAACAGATCTAACCCTATTGTTTAGTCACTCTTGCATGTCCAAGGTTAACACAATAAAGATACGACAATTCATTTTCAAACATTTATTGAAATTATTGTAAAGAGAGCAGGAGCTGGGATTATTAGAAAGATGAGACATGCTATTGTAATCAGCCTTATTAGAATGGCAAGGCAAACAATATGAATAATTCAAACAAGTTAATTGTTGCTAGTGTTTGCATAGCAGGAGTACCCTCTTCCAGTTCAATCGAGATACCCCCTTACCTTGGTCTTAGGTGAAAGGAAGCCAGTTGCAGTGCACATGTTATCTTACTTAGCAGGATGGAGGTCAGAGTCAGCCTACTTGTGTGCGATATAACGCTGGGGCATGTGGAAGAGCCCATTCTGTGGCATACACTTCTTTAATTTCCTATAGAACAAGAACCAAAAAGAATGATAATATTAACTCTCCCCTTGTGGGACTTTTCTAACAAACTCAGGCGGCCAATTTACTTCAGCCATGAGAATGCCATAGGAATTTGTCAAATTCTGCCAGGATATTACTTTAATAATATACAATATATCACCCTCGATTTGGATGTCCAAATCATAAAGTCTCTCAGGAGGGCTGGGCAATGATAACAGGAGTAGGACCCGTAGAGACCGGGTAGTTAGTGTAGCAATGCAACAAAGTCTCAACTGGGGATCATTAAACATGGACAGCTAAAAAAGCAGCATACATCATAAAAACCAGGGGAAAGGAAAAAAGGGGAGACCACAACGGAAGGAGTGGAGTATATTTTTTTGCTATTGCAGGTAGCTATAACAGAACACTACTGTTCAATTGAAGTGTATGGTGACCCAAACACACATGTGGGCACTGGCTGTGCTAGTGACAGTTGACGGCGCAGTGACACAAAGTGGAAAAACAGAGTGAACGGCGGGAAAGCATAACAAATAGTGGTCAATGAAGAAACAAGTATGTACAAAAAATGGTTGTAGATTGGATAAAGTAAATTGACCACTACAGCGCCAAAGTTCTTTTGCTGGGTAGTCGACGGCGTTTCAACCCAATTGATTTCAGGTCATCATCAGGACAAATGGTCACTTTATTTATAATGATATACAGCACTATCATTTGTACTGTAGTGCTGTTATAACTGTGTGAGAAGAGAGAGGTACCCCTTAAAGAGCTCAAGGGAATTGAGGTTAAGCCACCTAAATGAAAGAAAATCCTCTTGATGCCTATTCACAGTTTAGGAATGTACAAACAATATAAAAAAACATATAGAAAAACTTATATCTTTGTGTTATTTATTACAAATGCAATTTCATACATATGAAGTTAGAAATACAAGTGATGTATGTTCTAAAATCAAAACACAGATACACAGTGTAAAAATCACAAATAAAATATAACTAATACATAATCAATTATGCCCCGCATAATCAAACCGACAAACAGAAACATGTACAACATAACATTTGTTTGATACTACATGTACATTCGAAATCCTATAGATACACTTAGTCATATACAAAGATGAAATCTGTATTACAACACCAGTGCTGGATCCTTGAAATGTACTTAAAGAGAGCGTCGACGCGTTTCGATGGATACAGCAGTTTATTCCATCTTTGTCAAGACTTGTGATATTCTGTCATATCAAGGGGGTCAACTGAAAATACACACCCCTTGCTGGTATTGCTTTCTACGAAGATGTGGGCAAATTCTTAAACAGAGACTTTGATAGCTTGCGGTAAACTCTGGCTAACCGCGAGCCTCTCACGGCCCTGAGGAAAGCTTTAAAAATTCAATACTTCTGGACAACCCCGTGTTCACGCTCGAGAAAGTACTGCTAGATGGGTCCACTATCTTATGTTATAGTCGCAGTATCCAATTGGTACAAGGATCTCAAAGCCGGCAGATGGCTGGATAGCGTTACCCGCGTTATCAGCATAGTTACTATTCCATATAATTCCAAGGGAGAAAGCATGTTAAAATGCTAAAGGGAAGAAGGATAAATTGCACCTCAGTCTTACCCTCCCTTGCTAGTATATTATATTATATCTACAGAAGGTCTCTTTGGGTTTACAGGGGTGGCCCCATACCTCTGGTCCTAGTAGAAAGCTATCACATAATTTTCTACTCCAGCTCTCTGCATGCGAATGTTCTCCAACTGTGTGTACATGCTCTGCGCAGTGCATTATTAAACGCGCCAAAATCAGAGGTGGCCACAGCTGCATATGTGTTATGTCTAGGACGTACTCTGATCAGACCGAACAACAACCACTGTGTTGAAATAACCTTGAAGGCCTCGGCACTCACTGTTCAGACATAGCTTACCAAGCAGGACTGATACTATAGGAAAACATATTATTCTCGTGTGAAGCAAAATATTCTGTTAGGCTCTAAACATTTATAATATTGTGTGCCGTGTAAAAATGGCGTTTAAACTTCTAATAGGCTCATGCTAACTTAACACAGTGTAAAGGCAAAGCCCACCTCCATGACAGTTTATATTTTCTTTTCTGACTTATTCAGCCTTGTTTTCACATCAGTGACTAAGAAATGCACATTATGTGTATCTTTTCAAAATCTTCTCTGTGCTTCTCATGATAAAGGCTGGCATCCGCTGGAACTCCCACTGTCTTGAGTTTAGGCTCTTGTCATGTGTGTCTTCCAATACAGCTTAGGACTTTTAAAAAACGGCATAAACTAGAGAGTACATTGTGGTTAGAGGTAGCATTGCAGTTCTCACTATTTCTGTAGGCGGAGTGCTCTCTCTGACTGCTTATTTTGACATTTTTACAATTTTGCCTTACGAAATATTGATTTTAGAAGATGGTGCTTTGGACAGGTAACTGCCTACTCTTTGTCTGAGATGTGAAAAGAACAGTACTAGGCTCTGCGTGACAACCAAAAAGGTAAGAGAAAGATTTCTCCAGGTGAACTGTGGCGGAGCGTGACTAAGCAATTGACCTGCTAATCAGGTCAGACTGCATTAGCACTGTAGAATTAAAAGGTGGAGTCGAAGAATGCGTCTTTTTCTGTTGCTTTGTTAGTCCTAAAATATGCACGAGTCGTCAGGTTAGGAGGAGGTGGGTTTAAAGTGGTTGGGTTGGTAGAATGGAGAAGTCCCTGACAGAAACACTGGTGTGTGTGTGTCTCCCACGGAAAGAGGATGCAGGCCTTAGAAAAGGTGTGGAATGGGGAAGATAGGCAGGAGTGGCAGGAGTCTAGCACAGACACTTTAAAGAAGAATAAACATGTGAAAGTGGCCCATTGATTCTGTCACCCTGGCTTCTTTTTAGCCTTTCAGTGTTAACTGACAATCAGGCGAGTGCATGGGCGTCAGTGACCATGTGTAAAAGATGCACACTCCATTGATCCCATCACCCGGGCTTCTTTATCGCCTTTCAGAGTTAACTGACAATCAGCCAAGCGCATGGGGGTCAGAGACGATGTGTAAAAGATACATCCCTCCCTCCACATGATGTGCTGCATCAGAAGGCCTGGAGACTTCTTCTTCTGTTCTGGTGTGTGAATGTGACAGAAAAATGAAGGGTACGAAATCTGAAGAGTCCTAAAGGAAGTCTTGCCCATGCTATGTACCACCAGTACAGAAAAAACATGTGCAAGTCTTTGAAGCAGTAGGAGGGAATTACTAAAGATGATGGAAAGAAAAACGTTCCATAATTGGATACATTTGAAATAGAGCATTTGAAAATGTTTAAAAGACCCTAAAAACATGACTGATGTAGAACAATGGCTAGCACTTTCAAATTAGGATCCAGAAAAAAACATGAGTGTGAGTTACAAGTCAGAGGGATGAAGCTGACTCTGATAAGAAACTCCAATAGCAGAATAGATACTCTGTACCTCTTGAGTTTCCCCACTCCAGCAGGACTTACAGGGACATATCTGCAGCAGTGCCTGGAAATAGGGCAGTGTAAGCAACATCGCCAAAAAGAGGGGCAGGGAGAGATAATGTGTATTCGGCTTCAGCAAGTACAGCAGGCATTGCGACACATAATGCACCGCTAGAGTATGGAGTGCAACAAGAGACTAGCTCTACCACATAACCTTTCCTCTCCCAACCCAGTTTCGTTTGGCCACCAAGTGTTGCAAACATACCAGGACAATAGCCAACTATCACTCAAGAGAATTTGAAATGCACTGCAGAACATAGGGCTAAGGGCCAAAATCAGCATGACCAGGACGATCAACCCACCCTACCTTCTAGTGATGCTGAAGATGAGAGTCTCTTACAGCTACTCAGAGTACTCCTTTCCCCAAAGGACTGACTACCGTGGCACTACAGGTAGAATTACCATTCACTTCGCCTGGCCCCGATGGTTTAAATTATATTAAAACCCACAAGTGACAAACCAGCAAAATTCAGTATTACAAGTGGTGATGAGATTGGTGGTGCTGAGTGAAGTAGGAGATGGACTGACAGAACAGAGCGAGTGGCCAAGGCAGGACCCTGTGAATGATGATGCTTTGGCAGCAAGAAAGGACAGGTTATTGTACAGGGTACTGAAAGTGTATTTAGTCCAGAAAGATTTGACACAAATCTCTAACTGTTAACAGGACAAGGGGAAGTCCCCAGGGGACTTCGTAAAAAGACTGAAAGAGGTATTTGAGCGATAGTCAGGCACAGATTGTCCCACAGAATCTACACAAGAAGATGTGGGGTTGACTTTGTACAGGGGTTGTTGCCAAATGTTCAAAACCCATTACGTTCTATTTGTGTCAGGTGGCAAACTAAGAATGTAACCAAACTGGTCACAGTGGCCAACCACTGCTTCACCATACAGGACAGAATGTATCACATTAATAAAAATTGATGTCTTTCCAGATGCAGCAAATCAAGCAAACAATAAAAGTGAGGGTAAAGGGTACAAAGTGGAGAATGGGCATGTTCACTGAACGGAAGGGGTAGAGGTGATCAAATATCTTGTGGATGATCATGCTTCAATTTTGGCCAATTGGGAGATTGAAAGACAGTCTGCCATTATCTCAGGTGTCCCCTCCGAACCCAGCTCTCCCAATTTCACACAGCTTGTTTAAAACGAGTACCCATCTTACTAGGGCAGTCTTGGAGATACCAACTGCACCAATAATACCTTGATCCACACCAGAATGGCCCATTATTACAGTGTTAGACGTACCTGTGTCCTTACCACGGACACCGGATGGAAAAACACAGTTGTAAAAGCAAAGGTCCAAGGGGAAGGGAGTCTGGACCAACCAACAGACTAAAATAATTTGCATAAACAATAAAGTTGAAGACAAGTTGCATGTCTCACTGTTAGAAAAGTAGAGATACGTTTTAAATTCTGCTCTTTGCTGTTAGCACTTAATTCTCTCCTCTCTCCATGACAAAGTATCAAGTGCCACCTACTCGGGAAGAGTTTTTAGTTGGACTTGCCCCTTATTTATAAAGATAATTTGGTTTCTCTCATTCTTGGGGATTCTTACTCTCCCTGAAAATGAAAGGACTGGTTAAATAACTCTTCTCTAAAGCCTTAGTTTCTTAGGCTATTAAATAAACTGTGGGACTTCTCTAACCCAGTTTTGATACTCAGTATTCCTTGATCTTAGTGTTTACATCTCCTTGGTTAAATGCCCAAAAAATGCATGATCTTTGTTTTTTTTTCGAGTCCTTCTGGTTGTCCTACCGTGTTCCTTCACACATTATGTAAAGACATTCCCTGTTAGGTATTCA
Source organism: Lissotriton helveticus (assembly GCF_964261635.1). Taxonomy (NCBI): domain Eukaryota; kingdom Metazoa; phylum Chordata; class Amphibia; order Caudata; family Salamandridae; genus Lissotriton; species Lissotriton helveticus. The sequence goes on from NC_136057.1 coordinate 1,158,839,591, forward strand.
ATTATCAACAAACATTTTTCAAGAATCACACTATGCATACAACTATCTTCACATATTTAAACCTTAAAATGTGTTACTTTAACATTCTAAGTTGAGGAATAAAACATGAATGTTTAAACCTTTATAGGCAAAACCAATCCACACCAATGGTTAAGAAAAATACATGTTTTAATGTTTTTAACACATTCCACTATTACACAATTGTTCATCAAGAGATGGTTTACAAAATCCTGTCAGGTATGTTCTTATACCGTTCTATTGACAAATATTGTGAGCTATGTTTACCGATCCATCGTAAACATTTGAGACGATGTGAGTTATTTTTTTTTGAGTAGGTTATTCCTGTTTTATTGATATAGATAGAGAATCAGATTGATATAATTTATTGAGAAGTGTTATTTTATTACAGATTCTCTGGCGCTACAATAACCTACACCAAGTGTTTACTATTGACTTTAGGAATACAAGGTAAGACATCCACATGAGGTGTTATTTCTCTAAGATATTAAACAATGTGAACTGTTCCTGGTGTACTAATAGGATTTTGGTTGCATTTACAGAATCTATTGACATTTTTGTCTGCTTACCTTCCTTGGTACCTTCTACATAGCCATATTTGGGCTTTTAGATAGGTCTTGACTAGTCTCTCATGGGGAGTCTGATTTTGTTCCATTGAGTGACAGGCATAACCAATAGACCACTAAGTGATGGTACGGGAATATTGTTATTTGGGAGTAAGAACACCAGTTGCCTGCTCTGCACTTTTGATGTGGCACCCCTTACTTATATTTACGGTATGGACACAAATAATACTCACAGACTATGAGATTATAGTATTTACGGATCACTGAAATAATATCGACTACCAAAATATTGACTACCCAAAATATCGACGAGAAAATATCTACAACCAAAATATCGAGTTTGTATGTACAAACAGGTAAGTACAAAAATATCGAGTACAAAATATCGTTAACAAAAATTAAGTTGTAAAAAATATCGACTTTAATAAAAACAATGTTTAATTACATTAATATAAAAAATTAATTACTAAAATATAATTAACAATACTTAAAATAACTTTTAATAATTAAATAATTAATGAAAGTAAAAAAATAATATTTTTTTAATCATATTATAAAACATATATATATATAGTAACAAAATGTAATTAAATAATAGCCAATATTATTAACGTACAAATACAAAAGAGTAAAAATTACTATTCCCACTGCAAAGAGTGCAACAGTGGATATATGACGTTACAACGCAACTTTTACAACGCACTACCATTACAACGTAAGTATTGGTAAGTATATAATAATTTTTTTTAATTTAAATTATTTAAAATTATTTAAATATAATTTAATTTAATTTCATAAAATTAAATTAATGTAAATTTAATTTTACTTTATTTTTACACTGTACCCCTGTACCCCTGTACCCCAAAACTGACCCTGAACCCTAAAAAAAACCTTTACCCAAAAACCCAAAACTGACCCTGAACCCTAAAAAAACCCTTTACCCAAAAACCCAAAACTGACCCTGAACCCTAAAAATACCCCTTTACCCAAAAACTAAAAACTGACCCTGAACCCTAAAAATACCCCTTTACCCAAAAACTAAAAACTGACCCTGAACCCTTAAAATACCCCTTTACCCAAAAACTAAAAACTGACCCTGAACCCTAAAAATACCCCTTTACCCAAAAACTAAAAACTGACCCTGAACCCTAAAAATACCCCTTTACCCAAAAACTAAAAACTGACCCTGAACCCTTAAAATACCCCTTTACCCAAAAACTAAAAACTGACCCTGAACCCTAAAAATACCCCTTTACCCAAAAACTAAAAACTGACCCTGAACCCTAAAAATACCCCTTTAATTTAACATAATTAGCAATTAATCAATTAAATTAAATTAATTACCAATTACATTTTAATTAATTAACAAATATTATTTAATTACCAATTAATTAAATAGTACTACCAATTAATACATTTACATATTTAATAAATAATAATTAAATTACTTCCCACCCTATTCCCCTATAAACCCTGAACCCTAAAAATACCCCTTTACCCAAAAACTAAAAACTGACCCTGAACCCTAAAAAAACCCTTTACCCAAAAACCCAAAACTGACCCTGAACCCTAAAAATACCCCTTTACCCAAAAACTAAAAACTGACCCTGAACCCTAAAAATACCCCTTTACCCAAAAACTAAAAACTGACCCTGAACCCTTAAAATACCCCTTTACCCAAAAACTAAAAACTGACCCTGAACCCTAAAAATACCCCTTTACCCAAAAACTAAAAACTGACCCTGAACCCTTAAAATACCCCTTTACCCAAAAACTAAAAACTGACCCTGAACCCTAAAAATACCCCTTTACCCAAAAACTAAAAACTGACCCTGAACCCTAAAAATACCCCTTTACCCAAAAACTAAAAACTGACCCTGAACCCTTAAAATACCCCTTTACCCAAAAACTAAAAACTGACCCTGAACCCTAAAAATACCCCTTTACCCAAAAACTAAAAACTGACCCTGAACCCTAAAAATACCCCTTTACCCAAAAACTAAAAACTGACCCTGAACCCTAAAAATACCCCTTTACCCAAAAACTAAAAACTGACCCTGAACCCTAAAAATACCCCTTTAATTTAACATAATTAGCAATTAATCAATTAAATTAAATTAATTACCAATTACATTTTAATTAATTAACAAATATTATTTAATTACCAATTAATTAAATATTACTACCAATTAATACATTTACATATTTAATAAATAATAATTAAATTACTTCCCACCCTATTCCCCTATAAACCCACAACCCGCTACAGGAAATACATTATTTTAATTTACATAATTAGCAATTAATCAATTAAATTAAATTAATTACCAATTAAATTTTAAATAATTAACATATAATATTTAATTACCAATTAATTAATTATTACTACCAATTAATAAATTTACATATTTAATTAATTATAATTAAATTACTTCCCACCCTATTCCCCTATAAACCCACAACCCGCTACAGAATAAAATTACACAATAATTTTAAAAAAATCATTAATTAAAAATAATTATAACATAAAATGACACTTTTCACACATATTATAACATAAAAACACTATAAATAATTACATATTATATAAAAAAAGATATTTTTTACTTTCGATATTATTTACAGTCGATATTACTTCACTTACCTTAAAAACGATATTTTGGCTGTCGATATTCTGTCCTGTCGATATTTTCTCCAAACGATATTTAAAACTCGATATTTTGTCCATTTGATATTGTGGAGTCGATATTATGTCTGTGCACCAGTATTTACATAATGTTTTCCACTTTCCTTTTATTTCACTTGTCCCCTACTTTCTATATTCACTTTCAAATTATCAGCTTATGGATAATTGAATGTGAACACATAACAGGTGTATTTTGGGTGACTGACCCTGGTGACGGGATTATTTATACTCCAAGAATCTTTCTTTTACTACATCATCATCTTTATATTCCAGCCCTGATTAAGTCTGCTGTTAACATCACAGCAACAGACGAAACACGTGTTGGCAAGGACTAAAGAGAGAAGCAGTTATGGCAATGACTGTTTGGATGTTCTAATAAAGGACAGTTGATACCACAACCTTAACATCAGAAGTGATTTATTCAGTGCTCGGAGAACTTTTTTCAATTTGTTGTGAAAAATCCTTTTTTCCAACTGAGGAAGATAGGGTGGCTCTCCCTCCTCCTGAGCACCAAGGGACACATGGACATTAGCATTATGGACTTGGGGAGTGTGTCCTGCCTTTCCAGGGTGAGTAAGGGCTGGGCTGAATAGACCTGGGCTGCATTCAGAGTAGGGGGGAGATTTCTTTCACCCAGAATGGGCCTGGTCTGCCATGGGCAATACTGTCTCTGCCTCCTGCCAGGAAGCTGCACCAGAGAGGACAAAATAGGTTTTGGCTGGGCAAAAAGCTTCTCAGCCACAGAGAACAAAGGATTCTAGATTATAAAAAGAGGGGCCCAGACTCCAGACTTTTAGATCACTTCTGTGAAACAAGAAGAACCTTTTCTAAGGTGAAGAGCTGGAGAAACTGAGGAGGAATACTGCCCCTGTGCTGTTTGCTGTCTGGAGTTGGCCTGCAGCGGCTACTTTTTGCCAGGAACAGAGAAGGACTTTGCTGTTTGCTGTGTCCCTTCTTGAGGAAGACCTCCAAGAGCTTGAAACTGAGCTTACCTCCTGTTCTGAAGTCCCAGAGACACAAAGACTTCACCCTCAGTCCTCTCTGAACTCCTTTGCTTAGAGTTCTGATCTGCTGAGAGGTGCCTGCCAGTGTTCTGGACCTCTGGAGGTTGTTTAGGGACAGGAAAGTACAAGAACTGTGAAAATCGACACATTGCCTGTTTCCGACGCATCGTGGACGGTACCAGAAGAATTTTCCGGCGCATCGCCGCTGCCAAAGAATCAACGTAGTGCCTGCTCGCGGCTGAAGTGTTTGCCTTGTGACGAATCTTGTGCAATGATCTCCAGCGTCCAAGGTCCTCACACCAATTCTGATGCAGGCCCTGCTGGAGAAGAACCCACACATCGAGGGGACGCTGTTGAAATCATCGCTGCACATACTGGGTCTTCACGCATCGCATCATACCGGATTGTAACGCATCGCATCGAAGCATCAAGTTTGTTGCATCGTTGAAGGATGCAGTAAAAAACAGAGACATCACCTCCCCGCGAAGTAAGAACCGACGCAACTCTTCTCCGGGAAAGAACTGACGCATCACCTCCCCTGCGCAGCAGTAAGGAACCGACACATCACCTGCCCGGAGCAAGGAACCGACACATCCCTGAGTGTAAGGAATTGATGTATCACCTTCTCTGCGACCCTTTTTGCTTGCATTTTTCGACGCATCGGATGCACTTTGTATAAAAGAGTCGCATCTAACATTTTCTTGGAAGAGAACTGTTTCTACTGTTTAAGAATCATATTTTTAGTACTGTGTTGTTGATTTTTGTCGTTTGGTCTTGTTTTGGTTTAGATAAAGATTACTTATTTTTCTAAACTGGTGTGGTGTCCTTTTGTAGTGTTTTCACTGTATTACTGTATGTGTTCACAAATACTTTACATACTGCCTCTGAGATAAGCTTTTCTGCTTGTGCCAAGCTACCAAGGTGGTGAGCAGGGGTTATTTTAGAAGTATATCCCACTTACCCTGACTAGCAAGAAGGGTTCCTACTTGGACAAATGTACCTACCTCTGCCAATTACAGACCCCCATTTCTAACAGGTAGGGATCTACTAAATAGGCATAACAACATCACTTTCTGCAGCAGCGACAGAGTCTTCCTGTACGTTCCACAAGTCAAAAAGGATGACGTGGTGGCCTTACTTTGTGAGTCAAATCAACAAAATGGAATGAGCGTTTTTGAGGCGTCTGAAATTTATAAGTGCCCTCTACTTTGTGTTATTCACATGCTAATCGTGGTTGTATATCATTGATCACAATATTGATTGAACTAGTTAAGGTTAAATTTAATCCAAGGAAAAAGTTACTTTGCATTACAACGTACTTATGCACTGAGGCTTGGGAAGGGGCCTGTTATTGCTGATCTCACAAAAGAAGGAGTTCTACAGGCTACTAACAGGATGTATGTCGTTCCAACGCATGCTTTTTCCACGCATGCCTTTAAAATGCAGGTTTTACAATGCAAGTCGTTACAACGTTGGGGGGCGCTGGATAGTGAATGGTTTAATTTACTATTCCAACTCCAGTCCCCGTGGATAATAGGGAAGGTTTTGGATAGTAATTAAACTATTCCCTATCCTACAGCGCCCTTCAGCGCAAGTCGTTGTAACAACTTGCGTTGTAATTCCTGCGTTGTAAAGGTACTGCGTTGAAAAAGTTTCGTTGTAAAGGATGTTTCCCCTACTAACAACATTTGCAATGCACATTTATCCTGTTAAAAAAAGCGGTAAAGAACAATGTGCACCGATTTTGTGCAAAACAACTGCACAGTCCATAATGTGGGGATTCCCAGTTTCATAGTAGTGCGCAACCCTGCCACCAACCTCTCTTGCATCCCAGTCACTGTTTGATAGTTCACTGCAGCATATCTGTCCTCTGCCTTCTTTTCCATCCCCATCCCTGAAGGGAGTCTGCGCCTTTTTGCCTTTAAATTTGTTGGAGCTGAGCTAGCATGGCAACGACTTCACCACTGAGTTTTATAGATTCTCCTTTCATGCACTACTAAACCCTAAAGTGAGATTTGAACATATTTTTCTTGCGAGAAACATCTACACTGGTTTAGTATGAGGACTATCTTTTGTTTGCCTTTGCCGCTTTATAACAATGGAAGATACATTCTCCCTGTGTCTGCTCACCAAAGTCGCTAAGAATAGACACACCGGTTCCATAGAGAAACTACAATTTTGTTACCCATAAGTATGCAATTTAGATCATGAAATCTCTGCTTGAGAGTGTCACAATTGTGCCAATTGGCTTCAAGCCAGTCATACGTTGCTCCATCCCATGACCGTCTACTTTGAAATGATGGGATACTCTAGGAATTAGGCCTCATTGCTATGATTCGCCCATTAAAAAATTTAAGTAGAATATTACCCCAGAACACCTGTAGTGTACTAAGGAGAAAGAGGAAGCCTTTGTGCATGTGAACAAATGTTCAGCACTGCACGTGCACTGGGATTCACAACCGTAACAAACCATTTAACCTGTATTGTCATGAATGCAACAGATAGGTTTTTGGAACATTGGTGCATGATCATGGGAACCAGAAAAATCCCATTACATATACTATTCCTACCTCTCTTGATCTGATGACTGTGGGGCTCACTCCTTCTCTGCGCTCTGACGCAGCCCCTACCGACCTATTGAAGACATCAGAAAACATTGAGCTTCGGTCTACCCTGATCGTTGCTGTCCCACATTTATTTGCTTCCCTTTTGCTCACCACTAAAACCCAGGATATTTCCACCACTAAATTGTTCTATTAATAGAGGCTTTTGCTACAGATTTTTCACATTGCATTGATTTGTTGTCCTGCCCTTATTCTAGCTTCCTTGATGCCCATTTCTCCAGACAATGAGCCACACGATCGCCTTCTGGTTACAGCCCACATGACAAATCCCCAGACCGATCTATCAAATGAACCAATACCCAACTGCGATTGTGTCTATTTTGTGGATGGTTCATGTCTAGGAAATAGTTATAGAACACTTGGACCTGGTAATGCTGCATGTACATTGCATAGCATTGCTGAAAGCCAACATAAACCCCTAATCCATTTAGTTGAAGTGGCTTAACACGATGTATTCATAACCCAGGATGGCTCCACCGTTATGACAGAGGAGCGACGCCCACTTGCTGGGAAAAATAAAATGATAATAAAACATTTTTATTATCAATTTATTTCTCCGCCAGCAGGCTGCGAGCCAAGGGATGGTTGGGCCATCCATACTGACACTGGAGCACGAGGTAGGAGGCGGGGTGGTGGCACTGCTAAATTGCACACTTAGGGCCAGATGTAGGTAAATGTCATTTACCGATTCTTAAATACTGAATTTTACCGATTCGGTATTCATGAATCGGTAAATGAGATGTAGGGAAAAATTCGGTATTAATTACCAAATCGGTAAAATTGGTATCGGACTTTCGGAATTTACCGAATCGGTATTTACCGAATCGGTATTTCCCATTCATTCCTATGGGCCAAAAGGCCCATAGGAATGAATGGGAAATACCGATTCGGTAAATACCGATTCGGTAAATTCCGAATCGGAAAGCAAGCAAAAGTGAAACTTAAGAAAACAGCCAATCAGGTGCTACCACCCTCCCCCTCCCTACCAGGAAGTGGCTACACAGGCAGCTGCAACTAATTAGAAGGTTCTGGAAGCGCAGTTGGAGCAGAGAGACTGGGAGCAGCAGCAGAAAGAGTTTGTGCAGTTTAAAACCTGAAACATGGCAACCAGCAAAGACACAGAGCAGACAGAGAGAAAGAGAAAGCTGGAATTCAGCAGCATGGAGCTACAGGTCCTTGTGGAGGAGGTGGTAAAAGTGCACCACAAACTTTTTGGAAGGCAGTCCCTCTCTGTGGCTGAATCTGCCAAAAGGAAGATTTGGCTAGATATACTCGACAAAGTCAATGCTGTGGGAGTGACCACCAGAGTCACAGAGGAATTGAAAAAGAGGTTCTATGACCTGAGGAGCCTCACAAGAAAAAAATTAGCAGACCACCACAAGCAGGCATCGCAAACTGGTGGAGGAAAGAACACAGCACCCCCCCTCACTGACCTGGAGGAGATGGTGGCCACAACCTTAGAGCCTGAAAGCGTCTGCGGACTGGGAGAAGTGGACAGCTCTGCCAAAGCCTCAAGTAGAAAAGGTAAGATGCATGCACAGCAATCCCCCTCACACCCTCATCCTTCCCTCACCCCTTGAAGCTAAGTTACCCCAGTCCCAGTGTGCCAGCACCAAACAGTAGCAGTGCATCATGGTACATGTAGTCAGTTAATGAAAGACCATGCCATACAGCACAGCAACCACCAAGTTAGGCAAATGATTGCAGACATAATGAAGGGCAGGCAACATGTAAATTGTGCAATTTGCAAAGATTTAATTGTAGTGGCTGTGAGGCATTTGCGCTTAGCTGATATACGCTCATATGTCCACAGGTCACACATCCAGAAGGCAGTCACAGGAGACTGAAGGCACGGCACCCGAGAGGGGTGAAAGTCAGGAGCCAGGTCCCAGTGCATCACAGGACAGGGCACAGGTGTACCGAGTGGCCAGCCACCTTCCCAAGACCCTGAAATCATTCAAGATTTGCAGGCATCCCCACGACGTTCACAGTCCCCTCTGTTAATGTCTTCACCAGATATGCCAGCATCACTGGATGTTGAAACACCTGCAGCACAACCAAGCAGGAGGCATGTCGTCCCCCACTGATAGAAATGGAGACAGCTGCCCGTGAAATGGTGGTTGAAGACCCACAAACCTTGCCTGGAGATGATATCTCTGCCACACTGCAGTCCAGTGCAGAGCCTGTCCGTAGTAGCACAAGACGCCGCACAGTCCGAGGAAGGAGTGTAGGTGCATGTAGGGAGGGGTCCAGTGTGTTCCAAGGCCTGGAGGGAACCATGGTCAAGATTCAGAGGATGCAGGGAAAGGGCATCATGTCCTGTCAACAACAAATGCGCAACCTCAATATCAATATGGAAGAAATTGGAAAGGGCATCAGGGAACTGGTGGAAGTAAACAAGAACATGGCTACAGGGATACATGAAATGACACAATCGGTGCAGCTACTGTGCACCAAACTGGACACAGAAATAGCATCAAGGCGCAGGGAGAAGCAGCGTGCACAGCAAAATAACAAAGCAATTCACCGCCTGGCCACAGCCACATCAATGCTATGCAGGCGAAGCATGAACAGTCAGGAGGTCTTGACGCAAAACAGCAATCATCTGACAAGGGGCATAGCCGGAATGACCGGTGCTCTTGAGGCGCTAATAAATGCTCAAACAGCACAAACTGCTGCTATTGGTGTGCCAGAGAGTGAAGGGAGCACAAGTAGGAGCAGCATGGCAAGCCCCCTTTTTGTAGAGACAAGGAGGAGCAGCAGGCGAGAAGGTGAGGCTACAGGCCAAACGCCCAGCGAACACAGTGAGCCACATACATCTGGCAGTGATAAGCGTGGACGCAAATGAACAGTTAATAGTATGGGCTAGTGACCCAGGACATACAATTTTGAAAGTTAAAAGTTTGTGTTGCACATTTGTGCCTTGGATACCTGCGTAGTGACCACATTAAACTACGGTGGGTGCTTACAACACCTGTCTGTGTCTGTTAACTCACTGTGAGCATTGCAGTGAAATGCTTTCTGGTGCACTTTTGTTATTTAAAATACCGACATCATTACAAAATTAAACTAGTGTTCTAGCATTCTACATATGTCTTTGTCTCATTACTTACTCAGAAATAGTTGCGTGTGATATCCTCACGTCTGTATCTGCCATCACTTGGTGTTGACACTCCAGCAGGTTGTGTTTCAGGCACAGCAACCTCGTCGTCATGATCCTCAAAGTCTGACAACTCCACCTCTGTGCCCTTCTTCACAGCAAGGTTGTGCAACATGGCACAGGCAGCAATGATTTTACAGCAGGTGATGGGGGTATACTGCCGGGCACCTCCACTCTTGTGCAGGCACCTGAACCTGCTCTTCCATATACCAAAGGTACGCTACACAATATTTCTTGTGCTCTTGTGGGCCCTGTTATATCTCCTTTGGCTGGGTGTTGAGGGGTTGAGGTAGGGGGTGAGGATGAAGGAGCGGAGGGCATATGCACTGTCTCCTAAAAGGAAATGGGAATACATTATTCACATGCATACATGTAATTCTTTCTGCAATAGGTGTTAATGGGGTCGCACACTGTGTCTTACCTAGCATGTATCCTTCACCAAATTCCCCTGCTGTCAGCCGTGCATAGATACCGCTGTTTTGAAATATGTAGGAGTCGTGGGTACTCCCTGGAAATTTTGCCACAAGGTCAGTGATGGTGCACTTGGCATTGCAGATCACCTTCACATTGACGGTGTGGGTGGACTTCCTATTCCGATATATGTATTCGGTGGCAGCAGGGGGACAAATGGGAATGTGGGTGCCATCAATTCTGCCAATGATATTGGGGAAACTCGCCATCTGGTAAAAGTCAGATTTTGTTTGGAGCAGTTCAGCATGGGTTGCAGGGAAAGATATATAATGGTCCATCCTCTGTAACATGGCGTCAAGGAATTTGTGGAAAAAGCGTGACAGGCTGCTCTGGGTCACCCCACCTACCGCAGCAACCACACTCTGGTAGCTCCCAGGCGCAAGCAGGTGTAGGCTGCACAGCACCTGCACGTGGGGTGGAATAGCGTGTGCCCTTGGGGTAGTGTGCTCCAACAGTGGTTGGAGGTCCCTGATGAGGTCCAAGATGGTGTCTGGGTCCAACCTATACCTCTGGAGTATCTCTGCCTCTGTGAGCATGAACAAGGTGATCCTCTGTCTGTAGACCTGCTCCTGTCTCTGCCATTCCCTCTCTCCTTCCTCCTGTAGCCGTAGCTGTCTCGCAATGACATAGAATGCCGCCATTGTGAAAAAAGTATTGCATTTTGGGTCCTTTTTTATAGGCTGCACCTGGTTACCACCTGATTTCAATCCATGGTAAATACCGACTCTTAAATACCGAATTTCAAGCAAATTTGGTATTTAAGAGCTTACCTACATCTCAATATTCAATTTTACCACTTCTCATTTACCGATTCGGTATTTTACCGATTCGGTAAATTTACCGATTCGCAAACCGTTGCGATTCGGTAAATTTACCGATTCGGTAAATTTTCCGATTCGGAATGTTTACCGAATCGGTAACTTTACCGATTCGGTAAATTTACCGAATCGGACGATTTTCTGTCTCCTACATCCCAAATGCTCAATACCGGTCGGAAACGGCTGAAAATCGGTATTTTCGGCCGTTACCGACCGGTATTGGGCTACCTACATCTGGCCCTTAGCCTTTTTCCAACCCGAGCTGTGTTGTACAGCCAGGTGGAGAGACAGCACTGGCTCCCAATATCTCTCTAAGTGCCGAACCATGGCACTCAGACCAATCCCAGCGCTGCTCTAATGCTGGGAATACAAGTACTAGTACTAATATTGGGATTGGCATGTGGGAGTTGGCGCAGTGTGCAGCAGTTCCTGGACAGAGGCGAGGATCGAGAGGAAGGCGGCAACCATCGGAGCAGGTAAGTGCAATTTTATATATTTGTTGTCTTCCGTGGTTTTTGTATTCCCCCTCACCGCCACTTCATAATGCGAGGGGCTGCTACTGTTCATACTGCAGATATGCTTTTGGAATTAGCTACAGTTTTGTGCTTCTGTGGATGTAGAGAAAGCAATGTTTGCACAGAATGTGTTAAATACCCTCTCGCTCGCACAGCAGAAAGCAGTTGTAAAATGTGCTGCACACCAATCTCCCTCAGGTGAAGTGTATCACGGAAAATGCGTTAGTGTTCCACGCAGCTGGTAAGGCTGCATTACTGCTTAATGGTGGAAATACCATGTATGCATTACAAACTGGTGTATTTCCTGTACTTACATTCAAAGATTTGTCTGCTTTACAGGAAGTGGTTTTCAGTGCATAAAAACAGATGTAGATCAAGCAGAACTGCAAAAGGGACTCCAAGGAAGTGTGTTAAGACAGCATCAGTACAGTGGTTGCTCTGAAATTCTAGCTCCCCAACCTAGCTAGATTGTATAATGGCTTTGCTGATGTTAGAGGGATGGCAAGATTAGTGCTGCAGCAGCCAACTGGCATATACCCTTACTTCATTCTTTTGCACAGAACTATTGTCATGTCTCCTGCCAATATATAAATTAATAGCATCGTTATTGACAAAGCCAATAGCTACACTTTCCTAATGCGAGTCCTATTGGCTATGGCAATGCTTGTTGGTAGCAAGCAAGGACAGTGCTGTGGTAGTGCTGAGTGATGATGTGGTTGGGCTGAGTGATGTGGTGGTGTATTAGAGTGATGTGGTTGTCTATAAGAGTGATGTGGTGGTGTCCCAGAGTGATGTGGTGGTGTCCCAGAGTGATGTGGTGGTGTCCCCGAGTGATGTGGTGGTGTCCCTGAGTGATGTGGTGTTGTTCCTGAGTGATGTGCTGGTGTTCCCAGAGTGATGTGCTGGTGTACCCAAGTGATGTGGTGGTGTCCCCGAGTGATGTGGTGGTGTCCCAGAGTGATGTGGTGGTGTCCCAGAGTGATGTGGTGATGTCCCAGAGTGATGTGGTGGTGTCCCTGAGTGATGTGGTGGTGTTCCTAAGTGATGTGGTGGTGTTCCCAGAGTGATGTGGTGGTGTCCCAGAGTGATGTGGTGGTGTTCCCGAGTGATGTGGTGGTGTCCCTGAGTGATGTGGTGGTGTCCCTAAGTGATGTGGTGGTATACCCAAGTTATGTGGTGGTGTCCCCGAAGTGATGTGGTGGTGTCCCCGAGTGATGTGGTGGTGCCCCCGAGTGATGTGGTGGTGCCCCTGAGTGATGTGGTGGTGCCCCTGAGTGATATTGGGGTGTCCCTGAGTGATGTGGTGGTGTTCCTGAGTGATGTGGTGGTGTCCCCGAGTGATGTGGTGGTGTCCCTGAGTGACGTGGTGGTGTTCCCGAGTGATGTGGTGGTGTTCCTGAGTGATGGAGGGTGGAGTTGGTGGGTGGAGTTGGTGGGTGGAGTTGGAGGGTGGAGTTGGAGTTGGAGGGTGGATTTGGAGGGTGGGGTTGGAGGGTGGAGTTGGAGGGTGGTGTTGGAGGGTGTAGTTGGAGGGTGTAGTTGTAGTTGGAGTTGGAGGGTGGGGTTGGAGGGTGGAGTTGGAGGGTGGAGTTGGAGTTGGAGGGTGGAGTTGGAGGGTGTAGTTGGAGTTGGAGGGTAGAGTTGGAGTGAGAGGGTGGAGTTGGAGTTGGAGGGTAGCGATGGAGTTGGATTTGGAGGGTGGAGGGTGGAGTTGGAGGGTGGATTTGGAGTTGGAGTTGGAGGGTGGAGTTGGAGTTGGAGGGTGGAGTTGGAGTTGGTGGAGTTGGAGTTGGAGGGTGGAGTTGGAACACGCCCTATTGTAAGCGCCTCTGTAAGCGTGAAAGCGTGAAAGCGTAATGGAACTTGGAAGCTTTTGAAAAGTCATAGAAGCTGTGCTGTGTGTAGCAAATAGTAGTGCCTTGGGCGCTATACAAATGACGACAGAAGAACAACATCTACTAGCGCATTATATGGAGTACGTTTTTTTACACGAAGCGAAACACAGCTGTGGGATAAAAAGTGAGCATGAATGTATTATAGAACCGAAAGCTAATCTAAGCACTCTGCGAAGATGTATAGTGAAATAGGCCACGAAAGTCAAGTGAGACTGCACAGGGCCTAAGAATTGTGAGAAACTGTATTTTTACACAGGGTGTTTGATACTTTAATGCAGTGAGTGAATATCGGGGCAGCAATAGTGAAGCAGCCCAGAGGCATAGAGCGTCTTGCGTGGCAGTATGGAAGTTAGAAGAAGCATTGGCATTAGAGCTGCTAGTGTGCCCGTGTGCTGTCCGTGCCATGTGGCTTTTCAAGCAGTCATGTTTGCCACTGCTTATGCCCCTTGTTACTTGCCATGATTTTATATAACGTGGACAGCATGGAGCCGGAAGTGCTCGCAGCAACGTTGTTAGTAATATTCATTTTGTTGCTGGTAGCAAATGAAAGGTAGGTAGGAAGATGTTATTTTAATACAGTAACTACTATGTTTTTCCTAACTGTTTCCGCCTTTGCATTAGCTTTGACCGAAGTAAATGTAAACAGATTAGACCGATTGGTATGTGGCCACCATAAATAGAAAGCTTTGCGTCCAGCACTATGTGAAACCATATACACTGCAAAAGGTATGCATTTTAGTGGTGCGCAGGATAATAAAAAAGCGCGCCTACGGTATGCGCTGTATTTAAACCTAAGTGATAAAGTATGCAAACGCTATACTTTATCCGCGCCATATAAATGTTGTGGTTGCTATTATCAAAGTTAAAGACATTAGAGAAAAGACGTGCTGCTATAAATATGAAGGTTACGTAGTACCGTAGCCTCCGAACAACGTAAACCAGCACACTAAACACTGTGAATGAAATAAAGGCAGACAACACCAAAAAGAGAGTATACATAATGTTTGTAATGTGCGCGTGCTGTACACCTAATTACACGGAGATCGCAGCAATCGCAACAATTAGAGAAGAAGCTACACAACACAGTAAAGAGAGGGCAGACCAAAGTGTTTGTAATGCGCAGTTCGTTCGCACCTAAGTAGACAGAAATGTTAGGATGGCACTGTGAAGTGAATACATAGAACACAACAAAGAGTATGCAGACACGGTGCTTATCACCATTGCGGCCATACGACTTAGTAATTCACAGTGGGCTGTTAGATGTTAGACATAGAAGTGAATAGAGAAGGCTTGCTAGTAAACAAACTAAACAAAAGGTAGACAACCTGTTTGTGACGGGAGCTTGCTTTGCATGTAAGTAAATGGGCTTGGCAGGAAAACAAATAGTGTGAATGTGTGAAGTCACCAACGTACAAAATAAGCTGGACAGCCTGTTTGTGACAAGAGCTTGCTCTGTCTATTAGTACAGTTTGTAATGCCCGCGTGGTCTGTTTGTTCAAAAATGGAGATTTTAGCCAAATAAAGAATGTGAGCTAAATCTTAATAGCAGTGTAAACACAGGGCACACAAGATTGTTATCAATATTGCCTCCACGTGATTCACTAACTCACAGTGTGGAGCAGTCGCACGCTGGAGAGGGAGGGGGGGAATGACTAGGCATGCTGAATGGGAGGGAGGCTGTGTGTTTTGTCCTTATTTGTAGATGAGTATGTTTAACTAAAGGTGAGACGAGAGACGGCCTGGCGGCCGTCAAAGTGAAAGCCGTGGGCAGTGAATAAATTAGGGGAGGAGAAATGCCTGAGGCACAGTGCAGGCTGGGGGATGCCTGTCGGAGGGAGGCGGGTGGCTCTGATGTGCACAGCGCACGCTGGGGGATGCCTGTGGGAGGGAGGCTGGTGGCTTTGATGTGCACGCCTTTTTAGGTCAATGCGCTTGCGCATTGAGCCTTGCTTTTCACGGGCACAGCATCAAATCGCCCGATGGTTAAGGTCTGGTTAAGCCCCAATATCTCTCGCAAGCTCAATGCGCAAGCGCATTGACAGGCTCGACCTAAAAAGGGATCAAGCCCACCCCTGTCCGAATGTCCAACAGAAATCTTCCACAATTTGAAGCTGGGTAAAAGTCCTCACAGAAGCCATGCTAGAAGGGGCACTATCAAGTCCTGCTGATCAGGAAATAATAAAAAGTATTACTCACTATCTTACAAAGAGCAGAGTGAAAATATTACCACCAAGGAATGCAAAGAAATGAGTGTGCAAGTTGAACAACAAGTACATGAATCACCGGAAAAACCCAAAAATCAAAATATAATGCTATAGACTCAAACCGGCCACAGAAAGGATGAACATGAGTGTATTGAAGAGAAAAGCCCTGTTGTAGAAGCCCATAGACCAATACAAGATGGGACCATCCGCACGAATCAGGATACACCTATTCAATCGAATAAAATAAAAAGATTGAAATACCAGCAAAAAATTGAGGAGGGACAGTGTGAAGATACAGACGGATATACTATTAAAACCCAATACAATGAACAATTAGGGGTCAACAAATTCCAAAACATTGTTATAGGAAAACTATAGTGGACATGCATGTGGAACCAACTTGACTGTTAGAGTCAACAAACCTGCGGATACGTTCGTCATAAAAAGAATATACAACCATCTCAGTAGATGAAAGGAAGAGAGCAATCAAAAATCATAATGATGGTAAGATCCAACTTATCTCTAAAACAGAATACCAGTCCAGTGGTAGGCACAAAACTCTGAATCCGGGAAAGATTTTAAGACTTTCTAAAGCAATCCAATTGCTTGAAAAAATCACAAGTGAAAACATAGAAGCCATTGAATTCCTACCAAATAAAGAAGACAACCAAGAACTGACATTAGTAACATTGAATTCTACCAGCCTATAAGAACGAATCCTTCATGAATAGGAAACCTTTCTAAACTGGAGAAAAAATATCAGCATGGTTGACAGCGGCGATTCATGGGGTAATACAACCCGTACACTTACAGGAAAAGCCTACCAGTGTTAAGGAGAAATCATCTAATCAAGGGGAAACAATAAGATTATGTTCTTGGAATATAAATGGGGTACAAGCCAAAATACAAAATGAACACCTAACTTCTCTGTCAAGTAACTTTCAGATTATACTCCTGCAAGAAACCTGGGCAAACCAATCTCTGATGTTAGAAGGTTTCGCAGGGTATTTCCTACCAGCACATAAACTAAGCAAATATGGGCATCCCAGTGGGGGTCTAGCAACTTTTATAGCAGTAGACAAAAATTGGAGCGTGAACAAATAGTCACAAATGACATTAATATCTTAATAGTACAATTACACCAGAAGGGAAAAAAATAACTATAATTACTTATAAACGTATATATACATCCTGACGCAAGAATTAGGAAGATTATGGCTACTAACCTTACCAGCATTGTATTACAGCAGTCCGTTCTGGTTCCCCCACACACAGCTGCCCCCTCACAGTGCCCGTGAGATCTTTCTTCAGCTCCCCGAAATTCCATTGTCCCTCCTTAACAACTGCCTGTCCACAGGCATTGTCTCTAACTGTTTTAAAATGGCAGAAGTAAGACCCATCCTGAAAAAAGCAGGGGCCGACCCTATCGTACCCAGCAACTTCCGACCCATCTCGCTTTTACCCTTCCTGGCAAAAATCCTGGAAGCTTATGTCACAAGTTGTCTTAGTGCATTTGTGGAACACTCGCACTACCTGGACCCACACCAAGCGGGTTTTAGACCCGAACACTCCACTTAATCCATCATGTTGGCAGTTCATGATGAACTAAGAAAGGGGGCGAACCAAAACATCTCGCAGGCTCTTGTCCTCCTGGATTTGTCGGCTGCCTTCGATACCATCGACCACAAGCTCTTGGTGGAACGAGTCGAGGGCGCCGGCATCCAGGGCATCCCCCTAAAATGGATCACCTCTTTCCTCAGCAATCGCCACCAAGCTGTCCACCTCTCCGACTTCACCTCAGAGAAAAATAAACTCACTTGTGGGGTCCCCCAGGGTTCCTCCCTCTCCCCGCTTCTATTTAATCTGTACATCCTGCCACTGATATTAGATTTACGGAGGAAAGACATATTTTTAACTACGCCGACGACACCCAGCTCGTCTTTACCATTGACCCCTCCCCATCCGCAATTGAAACTTTCCAGTCCACCATGACGTCCATCAGAAATTAGATGAACATAAGCCAAACAAAATTAAATCCAGACAAGACTGAGCTGGTACTCACTAGGCCTTCACTTAATCCCTGGAACCATAACTTTTGGCCACCTGTTCTGGGCCCTCCACCCGCCCCAGTCAGTGCGGTCAAACGCCTCGTGTCATAATTAGTAGCGATCTCACCCTAAAGACTCAGGTTAACGCTGTAGTCTCCTCCTGCTTCTTCCACTTACGCAGGGTCAGAAAAATCTGCAGATTTCTTTCCTTTGAGGCCCTTGTCCAGGTCATCTTGGCCTTAGTCATGTCACGAATCGATTATTCCAACTCCTTATATGCCGGGATCCCTGCCTATCAGTTACAGCGGCTTCAACTGGTGCAGAACCAAGCGGCCAGACTCGTACATGGCCAACCTAGGTTGCACCACGTAAAACCCCTCCTGAAAAGTCTTCACTGGCTCCCAGTTGCCCAACGCTGCCTCTTCAAACTTGTCTGTCTGATCCACAGAGCTCTTTCATTTCACGGGCCAGTCTTCATAGCCAACAGAATTCAGCGCTACATCCCCCGCCGCACCCTTCGCTCTGCCAGCTCTAACCTCCTGACTCCCCAGTCCTTCAAGCGTAAGAAACACGGTGGACTTCGATTCACGTTCCTGGCACCCCAGTTCTGGAACACACTACCGCCCGCCCTACGTCCAATCGAGTCTTACCCTATGTTCAGGAAAGCTCTTAAAACATGGCTGTTCTCCCAGGCCTACGATCAATAACTTACACGCCCTGCCTGTCCACGCTCCCCTATACTTAGCGCAAAGAAACCGTTGGTGAACGAGCGCTCTATAAAATCCTATTATCATATCATATCATATCATAGAATGAAGATCTAAATACCGAAATTATTTTTCGGGCAACTTTAATATGAATCTGCTATGGCCATAAACCAGAGACAATGCAATATTACAACAGGATTATCTATGGGCAATAATCCAACAATGATTACCCAGCTGAATAAAGCCCCAAGAGGAGTAGTCAGAAAAAACCCTTTAAAGGATCTGGAATCCAGGGGCTTGAGAATATTAAATGGGAAGTTCTCACAGGAGATACCGCCGGTGTGGACGTACCACGCACACGGTTACAAATCAAGAATCGACTACAAAATAGTATCCCTGAACTTAATCTAGAATATATCATCCTTTCAGATTGCAAAAACAAATGGAAGTGATCACAGCCAACAAATAGTGGAGATAACGCTCCAATGTACAAGATACCAAAAATTAAAAACACTTCCTGGAAAGACTGGAACAGTAAACTATAGGCGACTATACTGGAAAGAAGAATCCAAAGCACCTACCAGTAAATTGGCACTGGTTGTGGAAAGCTTTGAAGGGTATTCGCTCACTGTAATTAAAAGTTGTGCATTTTTTATAAAGAAATTAGTTTCCACCTATGCATCGAAACATTATAACAAACAACAATTTAGCAGTCAAGTTGAAGCAATAAATAGAATTAATGTATCCTTTTCAAACCGCCTCCTAAAAAGAAACTGCAACAGACTACTGAGACAGACACAGAAATAGCCAGTTCCGAATTAAAAAGTATTACCTATGGCCTGAGAGGGTTAATTTGGGAAGAAAAAACTCAATTAAAACAAACACTCTGGGCATAAGCACTATACACAATTAAAATGAGCAACTCAAGAGATTTCTGGAAATTGATAAACGGCTTATCTAGAACTAGCAAGACAACTGTAACATCTACTTTAACAGACGCCATATGGATAGGTTGTTTAACAACTCACTTGAATAGTAACCCAGAAGTTAAACAAAATGAAAGTACACCTAATTA